>NC_135051.1:6380849-6998456 GCF_051014685.1 Ptiloglossa arizonensis | reverse complement strand
AATACTATTGAAAAATTTAGTGTACGAAAAATTGTGCAGTTTTTAAAACAAAATTTACAATGCATGAAAATGCTGTTATCAATTGATATCGATTAATAAAAAATAGAAACTAAAGGATATTAAACTACTACGTATACGTGAATAATAAATTGTAAGAAAGATACGTATTTCGTCTTAAAAATGAAAATTTCTAACAAACGATCGTACATATTTATTCTTTCGAGACACGGGAACGTCAGACTTCAATTATAACACGTAACTTAACCATTTTACCGGTCTAAATACATTTCAGTTTTCTATCAACTTCAATCCCCGCTGTTCAATTTCTATTTAAATTCCGCGTGTATTTTTAAATGTTTTCTCGGAACGACTGAAACAATATTAAGTTTCCCCTTTAATGGAAACAATACGAACTCATTTATCCTCTAATTTCAGAATTCTAAAGCCGTACGGTATTTTTTCAATCAATACAAACACGATTATGAGATCGTAATCGAAAATTTTTCTCCTTGGAAAAACAGAAATTGTCAATTTTGATCGGAGAATCGAGGTAATTTTTCTTCCCTGATCAATAGTTTACGGTTGATAAAATAACAAGGCAAGTAATACGTAATCACTTATTCGATGAAAACATCGTGGACCAGAAAATAGTGATAAATAACAGGGAAGTAACAATGTTCCTGATTTCAGCAGATAGTATTCGTAACCGAGTTTTGCTCTGCGAAACTTTCTGCTACATTTGTCGAGGCAATTAAGGCACTATTATAAGTTCCCGCCGATAAAAGTTTCCCCTTAAAACCTACGATTGCCAATTTCAACGCGGAAACAAGTTTGATCCACACGCCGTTTACATTTATTACTCAGAAATACATTAAAAGCTCGGAAATACATCAAAGTCAATTTAAACGGAAAAAAATTCCATCGAAAACGCGTTAACAATACCGATTACGAATTTTCGTGTTGCAATTCGAAAGCATCGTTGGTTATATTTACTTTCCCCGTAAACTGTGCCAGATGTTATTAACTCGACCCAATTTGATAATTATGAACAACGAATGTCGTTTATTAGAGAAAACGATAACGAAAACGAATTAGCTTTTAAAAATCAATTAAGCAAATGTCCCTGTGACAAAGAATTTTTAATCATATTTAAACCGTGACTAAAATATAATTGAGCTTCTTTATTCGTTAAACGGTAGAAATATATTATTTATAATTACTGGTCAAACGATCGTTTCGTTTAACCAGATACACATAGTTGACAATTTTTGTACCAATGTTGTATAATCTATCGGAAGCGTACTCCTAGAATTTTGCAGTAAAATTGTAGAGGTATCGCCGTGAAATCCTTGATAACCGTTCTTTTTAACTTTTTATTTATTCACTACCGGGAGAACAATGGTCTCGGACGGTGCATTCTTCTTCTGGAATGATAAATTATCAGATTGATCTAAGTTTTTATTAATTTTTATCTGAAATATTCGGTTCGTTCATCGCACACGAGATCCTCTAATTATTTCGAGCAGTATATTCCACGGCAGTATTTTATACCGATGGGAGTGGATGTAGCTCTAGGCAAAAAAAAAAAAAAAAGGAAAAGGGAGCAAAATGGTCCGCGACAATAAATTACAAGTGTAAATCTGGCGAAACTACAATCACTGGCCGATTACGAAGGAAGAATACGGTCGATGACCGCTCACCGAGCAAAAACTATTCAGTGGAACGACGAGCTCCGGCCATTAGTCAACTGTACTCAAAGTATCGCGAGGAAGGGCAAGTTCTTAAAGCTGCAACTACATTCTGATAAATTAAACGATTCCCAACGAAACGGACATTGTTCCCGAACAACTACCCACAAGTCCACAAGTATGTGCGCGAGAACTTGTGCCCTGGCTCTAGTCAGCTATTAAACCTACTTTATAGGTTACATAAATTCTATATATGTAGGAATTATCTAATATCGGTGGTTATAAAATAAGGGTGAATAATGTTCTAGTATATATGTGTATCGAGTGAGGTAGTAGTAGGAACAGAACATTAACGAAGCACGCAAGTAATAACGCTGACCATGCTGACCACCCTGACCACGCTGACTACTCCGACTACGCTGATCACGCTGACTTCGCTGACCACTCTGACCACTCTGACCACGCTGACTACCCTGACTACGCTGATCACGCTGACTTCGCTGACCACTCTGACCACTCTGACCACGCTGACTACTCTGACTACGCTGATCACGCTGACTTCACTGACCACTCTGACCACGCTGACTACGCTGACCACGCCTACTATACTGACTACACCGACCACACTCTTCTTATTTTACGCGACACGACACGGTTAGACAATTTTCCAACAAAGACTGCTGCCCTAAACACTCTTCTCTTACACCTTATATCCTCACATGCATTCATTTCCTTTAATTCCACGCATCTGGTCACGTACGCTGAAAATTTTCCAGTATGACGCTATCTCAATCGCTCTTCGTTCACATTTCACTCGCTCGTCTATTCCAAACGCTTCAGATTCTCTCCAGGCCACACGCAATCCCTTTCATTCTCACGCGTTACCACATATATCTACTGTAACATCTATATACTTAAAACACATAAAAATTGTATCTAAATAACCTTCTTCCAGAAACACAAATTCGTCGAATTCAAAGCCTAATTGGATCAACGACTACAATGAATGATCAAACGACACCAAAAATCGTCCATCGTCCACAATATTCGTCCTGTCCGTGGGAAATTCTGCAAATCCGATCTTATTAACTCGATGACCATTTGTCGCGAAAACAGCGTATATTTCTCGGTTGCGTTTCGTTTGTGCAGCGCAGATCAGCCCTCCACGGTGTACTGTATAAATCTCGTAGCGTTGACTTAAAAATCTCGTCCGACGGATTCGCCGTTCCGCGTGCGGTTTTAAATATTCCATTCGGAGCCGATGTAAACTTTGAATCTCGAAGAGCTTACCGTCCACCGTATTGAAACGGTCGGTACAGACGAGATAAAATGCCATTTAAAAAAAAAACACGCTTTGGCGGGATTAAACGAACGGTGAAAATTTGGAAATAATTTAACGGGGGGTGGTGAGGGGTGCGCGACAGTCGGGGTTGGCGCTCTGCCGTGTGTGTTCACGTCGTGAAATCGCGGATACGAATGGCGAGCGTTGATCCCCGACGTCACGGAACCCGCCCTGAACGAAATTCTTCGTTGGTTACTCGTTACATCCGGCTAATCCCCGAGCCACGGGCCGGAAACGTGCATCGACGCCCGGCGCGGAATTGAGCACGGTGGAAAAAATCGCGCCGATCGGGCCGAGTCTCATTTAACGAATCGATTCACCGTGTGTACGCTATGAACGATGGCACCCGCGCTTGATGAAAGAAGTTCACTCGAAGGTAAAGTCGTTACAAGCGAGCCAATCTCACCGAGCTTTCCTTAGAAACTGTGGGAAATCTACGCTCCACGCCCTCTATGGTAATTCTTTTTTAAATATTACCGATTCGACCTGGGAAAGGGTAACCTGGTACACGTTCCTCGTCTTTGCTGGATATCACGGATAATTAACAACCAACCATCCGGCAAAGGCAAAGGTACATTTTTTTTCCTATTAACCGTTGAACGACACCGGAGATGGGAACGATTTTTCGAACGTGTATAATGCAAATTTCCGGGCACGAGTAAACGACGGGGACTCTTCTGTCTGTTCTCGAATCGATTAGTGTTTGAATACTGAACGAATATTATTTTGTTGGGATATTGTTCAAAATGGTGAATTAGTTTTAATTTTCTAAGCGTCGAGATCTAGTTTCCTATTATGGAGGTACAGAAGGGTCACTTTTTACTCGGTGGTCGTTAAAGAATGTTGCGTGCTTTCAGATATAATATTTGACAAAATTCTTTAATTGTATTTCTAGAGAAAATGAATAGAATGTATATTGTTCAAAATGTTGAATTAATTCTAACTTTCTAAGCGTCGAGATCTAGTTTCTTTTTATAGAGGTACAGAGTGGTCACTTTTTATTCGTTAAAGAATATTGTGTGCTTTCAGATATAATATTTGACAAAATTCGTTAATTGTATTTCTAAAGAAAATGAATAGAATGTATATTGTTCAAAATATTGAATTAATTCTAACTTTCTAAGCGTCGAGATCTAGTTTCTTTTTATAGAGGTACAGAGTGGTAACTTTTTATTCGTTAAAGAATATTGTGTGCTTTCAGATATAATATTTGACAAAATTCGTTAATTGTATTTCTAAAGAAAATGAGGAAAAATTAAAGAAATATACGTTTGTAGAAGATAGTTTTGTTTTGTATCGTTCAGTCTTTCTGTGACTACTCTGTATATTGAAAATCTGATCTACTTCTTCGATTCTTAAAGCATACACTATGGATATCGATAATGTATTCTGGGTACTCACCACCCTCGCACGATCGATTGTAATTGGAATGCACTTTCTGGTCCTCACTGCATTTTTCCCACGGTGTGATTTCATCCGACACCACCACAGATATATGCACCATTCGTAAGAATAAGAGATGATCTGTGCTCTGGTCTTTCCAATGACACCTTTTGAAAAATTTTGGCGCACTTGTAATTCATCACTTCGAAAATCTAATCACGAATTTACAGAGATACGTACCTTACATAAGTCACTCGATGACTGAGGCACTTTCAATGATAACTTCAGACCGGGACATCTTCAAGGGGATGATACGATTGGTTGACCCCAACAGCTTATTAGTCATTTGAAACAGGGTGTACTACGATTATAAAAATGACTGTAAATTATTTATTCCGTGAAAAATTATATTCAGGAATTTTTGATCGATACCTAAACATTTCACCTGAAACATGGAAAGTAAAAATTTATTTTACTATAATAAACACGGGTGTAAAGTATCATAAAATTTCATTCTAAATTGCAAAATCAATGTACAAAACTATCGGTAAAGAGAAAAACAAACATAGGTGATTAATTAGAAGCAACGATTTGAATAATTGATACGGAGTTATTTGAATCTTATTTGTTTAATTAATTGAATTTCAAAGTTTCATAATTACGTGTAATTTCACAGTTAATTGAATTTCGTTCAAATTGCAGCAGTATGTAAATCATAATTATCAAGGAAACAACACCAGTTTATCGTTATCAAAATTTGGGGGAACATTTATATTTGTTACTGGCTCGTTCAATTTATTTTTTCATAAAGAAAAAAGAACGTTTTAAGTGCTCTGTTCGATATTTACAAAATCGAATATCAGAATTTTCACTAAAAACTTTTTTGGTAATTTAAAATACAAAATTATGTGCACCCTTATCTTAGTAATATTTTTTGTATTTCGATAAGAATAAATTTCCATTTATCTGTCTAATATTTCTGGCAAAATATTCCGAACTTTCTTACAACTACGTTGCAAGCTACAATCAATATGCAAAATTGTACGCTAGATAAAAGAATATATGTATTTGCTTTCAAGCCTCCCTTAAATATCGGACCATTTTATAAACAATCTTGATTTTTATCTCGTTGACAGAAACGATTGTACCTTGTTCGTAGTGAAACCATTTGCAAATTCTGTACTCACAATCAATAACCTTTCAAAACGATTCAATACAATCTGGAAAGCATTTTAGTACTGCGTTTTGTGCTCACGAAAAATGATTAAATCCAGAGTTGGCAAAGGTTTTTCAGGACATTCTCTTTGAATATAAAAAAAATATATATATATATATATATATATATATATATATAGAGAGAGAGAGAGAGAGAAACATACCACGCCTTTTGCCAAGCCAGAAAAACTGAATAACTACTCTGAAACCCGATCACTCTTCAACGATTGAAAAGAAAAATTATTCACCACTTTCGTTCACAGATTAATCGACGAAAACAAACTTTGTTCGTTATTTCTGTGCACGTTACGCGACAAATAATTAATTCGCGATAATACTTTCACATTTCGAAAGTTTCTTTCTCCTATTATTCTTTCTTTCGTTGCGTACAATAATTCGCATTGCAAAGCTGTTACGTGAAATATTTTCCATTATTTTCGGTTCGTAAACTCGTCTGAAATGTTTGAAGAATGTTATAGGTTGGCGAACTTTTACTGCATTTGTAATGACTTTCGTCACTGAACTGTGTCGACATTTAAATGACCGATGATATCGTACATCCTGCTTAACCCAGAACTTTTTAAACTTACGTACACCGAAACAGAGAGTACATCAAAAATTGCAGTGGATGCAGAAAGAAGGTGCATCGTCTCAAGAAAAGGAGCAAGAATCCTCTACACAAAATGATCGAAATAATTTATAAAAAATCGATCGTTACACTCCATAATATTACTCCGTAATATTACAATCACAGTTCCCTTTTCTCAAGAAGCGGATCGAGTAAAAATTTCTTACCTGTCTCGTTAAAAAATGGTCAAAGTGCTCCCGTAGCTTTTCTTTCCATAATTCCAAATACTCGGGTGTAATCGGAATAAAACGAGGGCGAAAGTAGGATTAAACCACACCTTTGGGAAAGCTTTTAGGGCCGGTAGCTAAACGCGAAATTTTTCATCGTTCCATCGAAAACCGTGGGACGGAATGAAATTTTCTATAAAGAGCAGCGAGGGACGTTTACACGAGGCCGAAGTGAGGGACGACGTCCAATGCACCGCGTCGAGCGTCGGTAATATTTCTCGGTGGGTTCTCGCCGCGCGAAACTTTCGTTGGCGACTTAAAAATTGACTCGAAGCGTGCCACGGTTGAAAAATTGATTCCGCGCGTTGAGGCGAGCGAGCGAGCGAGCGAGCAAGTCGTACGATGCACGCGCGTGTCACGCTCAGCGTGTAGACCCGATGTTTCCCCGCTCGATGGAACGCGAATGCACGTGCATCGCTCGTTAACAGCGGCCCGCGGCAGTCCTAAACTCATTTGCATAATTAGTGCGTGTCGGTCGCAGCGCCACGCGTGACTACGACTGCGGCCGTCGGGATCGAGCGAGATATTATCGCTGATACGAGTGCAACGGCGGTCGTAGTCCCGCCCGTATCACCGGACACCGCCGCGGACCACGGTTGCGACTCTCCTGCAACTGCAACGCCGCTCGTACGAACTTCAACGGCATTTCCAAACTTCCGGGAACGGCGTTTCTCCACCACGGATTTAACGATCCGTGTAAGCGCCCACGCAATTTTCCACTTCTGCTGCCCGCTAAATAACCGAATTTTGCGAGCTCAACGTCCTCGACGATCTACGGGGTGTCTCCTCGTTACAAGGGACAGGGGGAACTGATTTTTATTTATTTCTAACGGTCGTTGCTACGTGTGGATATATTATACGTTATTCGTTATACGTTATACGTTATACGTTATACGTTATACGTTATACGTTATACGTTATACGTTATACGTTATACATTATACGCTATACGTTATACGTTATGCGTTATGTGCTATAAGTGATTAGTTATTCGTTATACGTTACACGTTACACGTTACACTTTATACGTTATATGTTATACGTTATATGTTATACGTTATATGTTATACGTTATATGTTATACATTATGTGTTATACGTTATGTGTTATACGTTATGTGTTATACGTTATGTGTTATACGTTATGTGTTATACGTTATGTGTTATACGTTATGTGTTACATATCATTCGCTATTCGTTATGTGTTATACGTTATGTGCCATAAAAGATTAGTTATTCGTTATTTCTCCTTCGAAATCGGTCAAACTATCCCGTGAACATTTTTCACGTCGTTAACGAGGGAACAGGTATTTACGTGGGCTTCTTAGGTAGGTATTTCCGGTCGAGAGGGTTTGAAACATCGACTTTTTGATTATTATATTCCCTGAAAGTTTAGAGTCCTGAAAACGCACCCCTAATACTTTAACTTGCTTTAATACCTTAAGGTAAAATTCGTGAAATTACCAGAGTTGTAGAGGTCTGAGGTTTTAGTAGCTGTAAAGTTTATACAGGTTTACCCTTAAATTCTTTTCTATTTTCTCAGCCACCGGGTACACTCGTTCGCAAAGACTATCGAAAAGACTTCGATTTCAACGAACGAACGGTAAAAATAAATATCGCGTCGCTTTGCAACTGTACGGGAAACTTCGAGTACACATTCTCTAACATTGCACTTTAAACGTGTACTTTCCTGTGCATACGGAACAAATGTTTGGCCATTACAATCAGTATTATTAAAGGCGAAGAATGTACTCGTTCGAAAGTTCCGATTCTATTAAACACTATTTTAATCGATATGAATATAAATCGATATAAATTTTTTAAAAAAACTGGAATCGATCGATAATCAATAAAAGATTCTACGATAGTCACCGTGTGGATAAAAATTTTGCAAAAATATCCAAATCCTCCACCGTACGAAACAGAAATAAATATCCGAGCAACTATCGTTCCAACTATCGACTATCGTGCAACAATTATGCAAATATCTACCGTCTGGAGATTTCCATTTTTTCCATTTAATTCGTAACGATTACCACCGAAATGCACCTCTGCGCCAGAATACCCCTTTATTTAATTACACTCGCCGAAATTTTCGATGTAATGTGTGCACGAGGAAAGGGGAGGCGGGGGCGGGGGCGGAAGTGGACCAAACGGGGTTGAATCTGCGGAGAGCTCGATCGAACCGCAGCCCCCATTGGCGCGCGGTCCGAGGGCCATTTTTTCGCCCCAATTCCTCGGTACGTCGAGCGACAGTCGCCAAATTGTTTTCGCGGCCGAGAGCGTATCGCTGGATAACGAAACGAAACAAATGGCAGAGAATGGGGTTCAGGGGTCCGTGGTGGTCGAAACTGTCCCTCATTTCGTCCACCTTTCAAACCCTGCCCCCCCCCCCCTCCCCCAAGGTGTATTCGCGGGGACCTTCGATTTTCGATATCCGCCCCGGTGTTTACATCGTTAAGTATTCCCAATTCGAGACGTGGAGTCGACCCAGAGCCGCCGATTGATCGTAAAGGGAACAAGTAAACGACCACCGGGGATAAGGAATCTAAAGATCACAAGAGAGAGCCTCTGACGGTTATTAATTCCGTGGAATAATACGATACGGTCGATAAACTTTTACGTCTCGTCCGGTTAACAAAGTTTTCTTTCGATTACACGAGCCTGCCCCGGGATCGAGGTGCCCCCTTCCGCGACTCCAAAGCGACCATTCTTACGTTTGTCTTAGCCAAGAATGCCGTGTCATCGCTGTCGATGATGTTATTATTACTTCGCGGAACACCGAACGCGAGATGGTATTCCAAAGCCCCCCCCCCCCCCCAGGGGGCCCTAGGGGGCCTACGAACGTTTTCTTTCCTCCTATAAAAGTTTCTAGTCGCTTTGAAGTTTCCAGGATTCGCGAATCGTAACTGAAAGCTATATCAACGAATTCTCCACGTTTATGGTATCTGGACCCCTTCTGCGACTCCAAAGGCCCCTCCAGGGGCCCTAGGGGGCCTACGAACGTTTTCTTTCCTCCTATATAGATTTCTAGTCGCGTTGAAGTTTCCAGGATTCGCGAATCGTAACTGGAAGCTATATTAATAAATTGTCCACGTTTATGGTATCTGGGCCCCTTCTGCGACTCCAAAGGCCCCTCCAGGAGACCCTAGGGGGCCTACGAACGTTTTCTTTCCTCCTATATAGATTTCTAGTCGCGTTGAAGTTTCCAGGATTCGTGAATCGTAACTAAAAGCTATATCGACGAATTGTCCGGGTTTATGGTGTCTGGGTCCCCTTCCATGGACCCCGACCCCCTTCTTTCGCGGTTCTAACGCTTCAGGCTCACTTCTTCGACGTCACGTCCCTCTCACAGACGCGTACCTCCACCAGGGTGGCAATCGTCGGTTATTGATTCACTGTCCGGCATTACACCGACGGGAGTTAAAATCATACGCGTGACGTTTAAACGACGTGTTTGGAACACCGGAATTACGAGCCGATGCGTCTTCTTTGTCTCGACGCCCGGGCGTTTAATCAAGTCTAGTAGAAAATAGGATTGTCTCCGCCTATTGTGCCCATGGCAATTAATCGATGAAAGCGGGAAATTTAATTAAACGTAAACAGCCGCGCCTTAGGCTCTGCACCGCGGGTGAGAGAATTATGTTTAAAGCCGGGAGAAGTCACTGAATGGAACTGACCGCGGTAAATCTCGGTGGCTCGTATAATTCTGGTTGTTTGTTTGCTTTTTTCTCTTTTTTTTTTTTTTTGTAACTTGTCCAGTTTGTTCTTGCATCGATTCTGGATTAAATTTCGGTATTGTTTGTTTTTCGGGCTGTGTACGCGATGCTCGCGCTAATACTGGTCAACGTTTTTCTCGTAAATTGTTGAACGTTGGGAGGAATTAAAAAGGGAAAGGTTTTACGGTTTTCTGTGACGGATATAATAGCGTATTTTTATATTTACGATATTTTTCGAGAAACCAAGGTGACTTTCGATTGATTGAACAGAATTGGGAGGTTGTTTTATGTTGCACGAAGACGCACGTTGGAAGAAATTTGATGTGTGATGACGTTCGGATTGCAATCGACCAAGGTGCGTAATTGAATTTCGTAAAATGTCGTTATTCGACTCCGGCTCACTTCAAAAATCCAATCACTGATCTCCAGCACGCTTCGCTTAATTTCCAACAAGTGACTTCGCTCGCGCTTCTCTTGCATGCACTCATTTCATTCTGATCCTTAACCTTTCTCACTTCATGCATATGGTCACGTGCAGTCAAAATTATGTCTATCACAAAATTATGTCTACCAAAAAATTATGACTATCGCAAAATTGTCTATCACAAAATTATGTCTGTCACAGAATTATATCTATCTCAAAATTATGTCTATCTCAAAATTATATCTATCACAAAATTGTCTATCACAAAATTATGTCTGTCACAAAATTATATCTATCTCAAAATTATGTCTATCTCAAAATTATATCTATCACAAAATTATGTCTACCAAAAAATTATGACTATCGCAAAATTGTCTATCACAAAATTATGTCTGTCACAGAATTATATCTATCTCAAAATTATGTCTATCTCAAAATTATATCTATCACAAAATTGTCTATCACAAAATTATTCCTATCACAAAATTATTCCTATCACAAAATTATGTCCGTCACAAAATTATATCTATCTCAAAATTATGTCTATCTCAAAATTATATCTATCACAAAATTATGTCTACCAAAAAATTATGACTATCGCAAAATTGTCTATCACAAAATTATGTCTGTCACAGAATTATATCTATCTCAAAATTATGTCTATCTCAAAATTATATCTATCACAAAATTGTCTATCACAAAATTATTCCTATCACAAAATTATTCCTATCACAAAATTATGTCCGTCACAAAATTATATCTATCACAAAATGATGTCTATCACGAAATTGTCTATCACGAAATTATGTAAATCACAAAATTATGTGCATCACAAACACTTAGCATTTTTTTCTCTAGACCACACGCAAAACTATTCGTTCCCACGCATTACAAACAATCAGAAGTACTATCTCATTCGTCGCCAAACTGTGACGATCGTTCCGAAGATCGCCAACAGAAACAAAGTTTTTTAATATCTCAGACTGATCACAGTAACCAAAGTAACATCCCCACCACTGACACCGAGTGTATCCTGTGCTATGAACGAAGTATGGAACAAAAAATTGCGTAGAGTGTGCAAAAGTAGACTGATTTAGAAATAAAAAAAATAGGAATTGAAATGTTATAAACTATCGAGAAAATGTTAAATCGGTACTGTTTTCCTGACACCAATTTGAGCATCAGAAAAAGTAGAATATTTCAGGATCGATCGATTCGTTTAATTGGAACAATTTAAATTGAAGTATAGAAGTAAAAATTTGGCGGGACTTTGTGACTTGTCGTTATCCATTTTTCGAAGTGCTGTTCGTTACTGCCGAAACGCTCCGAATGGAGTGTGAAATAAATACCGATGAACTTTTAGCGATCGAATGTAATCTGAAATCGATGGAAACGCTTGATACGCTTTTTCAAAAATTGTATTTTCTACTTTCGAAGCGAGAATAGAGAACCGGACGATGCTTCCAATGTTTGACGCGATTAGAGTGACTTGTCCGCAGGGAAATCAAACGTCTGGATCGCCGAGAAGATTTCTAGTTAAAAACAAGTTTCCTTTTTAAGGGCAGCGGTCGTTCGCATTTCGAGTTGGCTATTATAACTTTCCTTTTTTTTCTTTTTTTTTCACAACTTATTAAATTCCGGCACACTTGTATCCTCCGCGCTTAATTCAGTTCTATTTAATTTATTCACGAAAATATGGAGTGTTGCTTGAAAAGAAAGTAAATGCGGCGCTTGAAAGGATACGCTGAATAGTAATGGCAGACGTCGTCCTTCGAAAAGGTGAAAAAAGAATAGAGAGGAGGGAAAATGTAAATGTAAACGAATGTAAGGAATTAAAGAAAAAAATGAAATTTCACGTATTGTGTCGATAAATTTCGTTGGATAATAAATGAATTTTAAAAAATTATGTTCGAGAGAAGGATCCGCGTACGAACGATGTTGTAATTAATAAGTTCTGAGACAAGCTGCTAGACACAGCTAAAGAATGAGATACAATTAAGACGAGAGAGAATAACTACGCGCCAGCTAACGAGGCTGAGAGAACGACAATTAACGAGACATTACGATAACTAATATCGAGGCTATCGACAGCTTCGATTTGATGATTGCACAGAATATCTATCGTTAAAATTTGAAAAGTGACAATCGTTTATTCGTAAAATTAATATACACTCGATAATTTGTTAAATTAGTATAACCTTGAAATAATCAACAGAATAACTCGATCGACAAAGACACTTAAAGTACAATACATTTGTTCTAAATGTATCACGATCATTTGCTAACATTTCTCGGATTCCTTTACAATATTTTCCGTTTCTCTTGTTACAATTTACATTGTAACTTCGAAACCCCGAAGTTTCTCAGGATGGATTAATATTCCCACCGAATTACAGGGGATCAGGTTTCGTGATTGATTACTGCTAGTTTGAACAGTGAATTATGAAGCCTCAGATAGGACATGTCCATTTAGGACAACCCAAGTGCTGTCGTAAGTGTGAGCAGGTTGTGTCGTGTTGGACCCAGGAGACTAATAAATGTCGTTGAAAGTTATTTTTCGAGCCCAGTAATTTACTTTGACGAATTTAACGCAAATCCTTCGTTCTGAAATTTTAGAAGACAAATTTTACCGGGTAATTCTTAAAATACAATTAAGGTTTACTTTAATTAATTTCAGATAGATCCTTCTTTGTGAAATTCAAGAGTGTAATTCTTACAATTAGCCACTCCTCGAAAATATACGAAGAAAACTTGCAACTCTAACCGTGGAACCGTTACAATGATTTCAAATATTCAATTGAATTCCCCGCGTAAATAAATCACTTCGACTAATGTCACTATTAGCGAACACTTGCGTGCATTAGGGATCAACTACTCGAAACACGGGAAACTTCTCGTCACTATTCGCGGGTCGACACTCTCTGAAAACTCCTTCACCCTAAACTGGCTGTTGGGGATCTTGATTGAAACATCTTCAAAACTAACGCCCTCGAGAGGAAGAAACTAATGCCGGATACTGAAACGAGGAGCAAATTACGCGCGAAGGTGAGGAGCGTCTGATCAACCAGGACTATTTCAACAGCGATCCAAGAACAACAGTACCAGAGATCTTTTATCGAACACGGTTTCTCAATCGATTTTTCCATTGGTTAAAAACGATCGAGCAGATAATCGATCGATCGATCTATTTGTAAGCACTCTACTTTATATTTATAATATCCTAAGAATTGATTGTAATGCTCATTTTATGTATGTTACTGTTTGTAAATGTTTGAAAGGGTTTAATAAATGTTTCGATGGAAATTTTTCTATTCTTAAAAATTTACCACTATTTGTAAACACTCTACTTTATATTTATAATATTCTAATAATTGATTATAATGCTCATTTTATGTATGTTACTGTTTATAAATGTTTGAAAGGGTTTGATGGAGATTCTTCTATTCTTTAAAATTTCTCAATGAACGTGCACGATAAAAAATTCGTATAGAAAATATTCTACGCGATAGATAATTTAGGTTCGTTACAATTTTCTATAAAAAAGATGTTTCTAACAATTGTGATTATACGTTTGCTTCGAAATAACTTCTCTGTACACGGTCCAACATTAATTTATTGATAGACGGTAATGGTGGAAAAGTGGACAAAAAAATGTTACCAAACTGTATTAGAAATATTCATCGTGATAGTTAAATAGGCCATTAACTAAATTCTTACAAACCAGTGATTAAATCTATATGATTCTCGAGAGTGCTTAACCCAAATTTGCACTTTATTACATATTCATGGAACTTACTGTCTCGACGCGCAATATCCCGGGGCTTTGACTCCAGCGTCTGACGAAAAATAACATTTCGGAATTCGTGGCATACGTCGTGCACAAAACAGTGTGGAGAACATTTTTCAATAATAATTAAACGTTTGAATGTTTGTAAAGGTTTAGTAAATGTTTCGATGGAAATTTTTCTATTCTTTGAAATTCATCACTATTTGTAAGCATTCTATTTTATATTTATAATACCCTAAGATTTGATTATAATGCTCATTTTATGTATGTTACTGTTTATGAATGTTTGAAAGGGTTTAGTAAATGTTTCGATGGAAATTTTTCTATTCTTTGAAATTCACCACTATTTGTAAGCACTCTACTTTATATTTATGATACCCTAAGATTTGATTATAATGCTTATTTTATGTATGTTACTGTTTATAAATGTTTGAAAGGGTTTAGTAAATGTTTCGATGGAAATTCTTCTATTCTTTGAAATTCACCACTATTTATAACCATGCTAGTTTATACTTATAATACCCTAAGATTTAATTACTCATTTTATATATGTTACTTTTTATACATTGATATTATTACTATTATTTATCCTCCTGTTTCACGCATGTCTCCCGGGTTACTCTTGGAAAAACCGATTCAGTTGCTCCTCGGCTCTTTTGTACATTTTATCGTCGCATATTTCATTTCTCGCGGTAAACGAATATGTTTACCTTTTATGCACGGCATTGTAAACTTTGTGCAATAAAGACCTTGTATAAAAATAAATAATCCTCGCAGAGAATTTTCGAGGACTAAGAAATATTTAAAATTCGTGTAGAAACACTCGGAACATTTCAGCGACAAAGTCTTATTATTCTTTCATTTTATCTAATGGCTCAAGCTCGCCGGAGCTAGCCTCTTCTGATTAACTACTGTCCATTGAGAGTAAGCTGAAATCTCTCGGAGCTTCGATGCGTTTTTTTTTTCTTCTCGAAAGTGAATTCTTCGTTTCTGGATTCGTTCGTTTAAAATTGGACCACCCTTTACTCGGGAAATAATTCTTTTCGTTAATGATTGCAAAAATTATGAGATAAAGAATCGATGAATATTTCCATCGATACTGCACAAAGTAATTATACAATACAATTGAACGTCGTGCTGGAATATCAAATATCTGGTTCCGATGAAACATAAATCACGATTTATCAGGAATATAAAGGTTATTATAATTAAAATACAGACAAGTTTATAATATTTTCTTCTGCAACGACGACCGTTTAATATCCATTCCAAACGATAAATTAATACGTTTGACGATTAAAAGTGTCACGAGGTTTATAGATGTCATTAAAAATATGAACAATATCGATTGACGTCTCATAACGACTTTTGTCATTCCGACAGAGCGGAGCTAGACAATTTTTATATTTTCAAAGTATTCAAGACCCAAAAAGTATTGCTTTGCTCGGAAAATCATTTTACTTTCCAAAACGGAGAGTACATAATTTAATAAAATGTTTATACGCTCTAAAAAAAACTCGTGTTTCGTTCCCACCGAAAATTGAATATTTCCCGGAAACAATTTCCACTTTTGAAAATTGATTTCGGTCCGAAAACAATTTCAGAAGTGACTCAAGACCAACGTTCTCAATTTGTTGAAAATTTTCAAACGAGAATATCGAAGTTCCATCGTTACCAATTACCATTGATCCACGGATACAGGAGTCGATGACAGTATTGTCAGTTTGATCGATCAGTTATTTTTTTCTCTCTCTCTCTCTCTCTTTCTCTCCCCGGAGAACAAAGACAGAGGTGAACGAGGGAAAAGGAAGGGACGAAAAGAAAATTGTACTCGGATCCCGTCGTCTACGCAATAATCTACGGGACGTATGCGCGTGCACGGGTCAGGCGGTGCTTTCATAAATTTCATTCGTCGTTCGTCACGCTGCCGGCTCCCCATTCCGGCCGAAACTTTTCGGAGACTCGAGGCGAGAGGTGGAATGCAAATTCCGCGACAACTTTAATAGCCCGGATTATAAAATAGATCCGAATTCAAATCGGCGCGCGCACGCGCGGCTAACTCCCATGGTAAATTTAAATCTTCCATTATGGCCGCGTGGCCGATGATAGAGGTTAGCTTGTTACTCTTGTACGATGGAGGTGGCCAACAGCGGCGGTTTCGGAGCAACGGGGAAACCCAACGGATGGTTTCGAGAGCCAAGAGGCACGGTAGCGTGAGTGCACGCTGCATAATAAATCGAAACAATAAAGGACAATGGAAGAAAGCTGCCAATATTGGCCATCCACTGTGAACACACCATTTTTACGAAGCGTACATTTACTCGGACAGGGTTCTCGGACCGAATTCTTCTCTGCTCGAATATTCGAACGATTCGAGAAACAAAATATACGTACCGAATACTATTTGAATTTCAAACGGTTCGAAAACTTGACAATTCGAATGCTTGACAGCTCGAAGACTCGAAATTCGAATACTAAGACTATTCGATATATTGAATACTAGTTAAATTTCAAGCGAGTCGAATATTTGACAGCTCGAAGACTTGAAATTCGAATATTAAGATGATTCGAATACTATTCGATGTATTGAATACTACTTGAAATTCAAGCGATTCGAATACTATTCGATATATTGAATACTAGTTGGATTTCAAGCGATTCGAATACTTGACAGCTCGAAGACTTGAAATTCGAATACTACGACCATTCGAATACTATTTGATGTATTGAATACTACTTGAAATTCAAGCGATTCGAATACTATTCGATATATTGAATACTAGTTGGATTACAAACGATTCAAATACTTGACAGCTCGAAGACTTGAAATTCGAATACTACGACCATTCAAATACTATTCGATGTATTGAATACTACTTGAATTTCAAGCAATTCGAATATTTGACAATTGTGATACCACTCAAACACTTGACTGAATAACTTAATTCCCGAATTGGCAATACTGTTGGAATACTTTACCAGCTGATACGTTCTCAAATACTTTATTATTCAATAAGTACTCTAATCATTCATCATTCGATAAGTACTCTAATCATTCGTCATTCGATAAGTACTCTAATCATCCATCGTTCAATAAGTATCCTACTTCTTTACTATTCGACAGGTACTCGAATTCTTCGCTATTCAATAAGTATTCGAATACTCCACTATTCAATAAGTATATCAAATACTTGATTTGTCGAATATTTGCGTACTGTTCAAACATCCGTACACGTTATTCCAACTGTAAAACATTCGAATACTTGATTCCTCGAATATTTGTACACCGTTCAAATATCCAGCCACGAATATTTTTGATAACGTTTTCCGGGTGGTTTGGAAAAAAAAAATAATAAATGACAAAACTATATCTCCGTTCGTTTGCATTGCATTATAACTCCGGTCGTTGCGCGCACGACCGCGCTTACAAGTAATAATTCGTAGCATTGTTCCTACGAGGCGATTTAGCTCTGTTTGGTTAACGATTTTTATCCCGTCGCATTTTGAAGCGTGTTTACTTTATAAAACAGTTCCCGCCGGCTCTCGACGCGGTACAACATATTAACAGAAATTCGCCCGAAACAGCGGAATTCCCGGGATTTCAGCGGAGTCGTTACTTTTTGCAAACGGAAACCGTAGCCCCGTGAATACGCAACAGAAATAAGCGATTCTTTCGTGGAAAATTTTTCCGAGAAGATAACGTTTCCACGGGAACGAAATAACCGGCGCTTTAAGGTCAAAAGTATTTTAGCTCCCCGTTATACACCGCGGTCGGACGAAAATAAAGCTAAAACGAAGAGCGGGGAAGCACCGTACAACCGTACATAAATATTAAGTCCAGTCTCTTTCCTCGTGCAAAAGTATTGGCTTGAATAATAACTTCGTTCGAATTTCCCGGACACGCAACTTCCCTGGCGGCCTTATCTCGAAATGTTTGCTTATAAAATCTGATTTCTATGAATACGTAAAATCGCAGATGTTCAGTGCCCCGGGAGCACTATCGGTCATTATTTATTTAACTTCGAAACGTTCGTATTCGTCGCGTTGGAAATGTTTTATTTTCCGACGTGGGGAACGCCAGAAAGAATTTACGATGCACAACGGCATAATTAATAAACAGTTCCAAGTGTTTGAAGAATTTTACAAGTTCGATTCCGGGAGCAAAACACCGAAACGCGAAGCCAATTCGTGCGTCGACGATGGTACGTTAACGTTGCTTGAATGCTAAACACTTGACAAAGTATCGAACCGAGATTAAAGAATAAATAAACTGTACCTTTTCGAAGGAGAACATTTGTATGAAAATATACTCCAAAGTTCTATACGCGTCCCAATCGTTTGGTACGATTTTGTTCAGCAAATTGAACAGTACACAAACACACGGTTCGAAATTAAATCGCTCGAAGATATCCAGAAATAATATACACCATTACCTCGTTAACTGTTGCGGTCTCCACCTCGTTAAATGTCACGCAACGAATCCCCACCACTTGAGAGTATCACATGATTATCAATAGCAAATAGAATTCTACTTGTTTTCTTACAAATACACCATTACCGCGTTAATAGTCACGAGCTCAACCTCGTTAACTATCGCGTGACTAACCTCCGATACTTGAGAATATCACATGATTATCGATAGCAAATAAAATTCTATTTGTTTTCTTACAAGTACACCATTACCTCGTTAGCTGTCACGAGCTCAACCTCGTTAACTATCGCGTGACTAACCTCTGACACTTGAGAGTATCGCACGGTTATCGATAGCAAATAGAATTCTACTTGTTTTCTTACAAGTACACCATTACCTCGTTAGCTGTCACGAGCTCAACCTCGTTAACGTGACTAACCTCCGACACTTGAGAGTATCGCACGGTTATCGATAGCAAATAGAATTCTACTTGTTTTCTTACAAGTACACCATTACCTCGTTAGCTGTCACGAGCTCAACCTCGTTAACTGTTACGTGACTAACCTCCGACACTTGACTCCATCAACGAGCTATAAATAATACTTTCGAATCTGTCGATATAATAGTAACATTGGTCGAAGATTCACGCGATATTATAACCAATAGCGAAACAACCATCGAGAAAGAATTCCCATTCCGGAATTTAAATTCCATCCGGTGGACATTCTCGGGGGCAGTCGCAGTGTAGATTTCGAGGCAGCGAGAGTCGGCGAGACGACAACGTGCACTCGAACAGCTGTATCTGTCACGCGTTATACCGAAACTCGGAGAACTGCGGTGATGCATATCGAGACTGATCGAAAAGTTGAATGAAATCGCGGCTCGCTTTTGACAGAGTAATTCTCCGTCGGTGGTCTCCCATCGTACATCGTGCAAGTAGATCCGGTGTTCAATTAACGGGAAACCGCGACTGGTGCCCGCGCGGACCCGGTGCCAAAAATGGAACGAAAGAGCGCGCTAGGGAAAACTGACGAGAATCGGAGACTAATTGCGAGTGCTGAGCTGCTCGAGAAATACTCCGAATAAATAACTGGTTTCCCGCGGTCGAATCGAAAAAAGGAAACCGGTCGCTCGGTGAAGAGGAAAGGGGTCTCTTCCACGTACCGGAACTCCCCACCATCGGCCAACCTACCATTATTCCGGACACCTCCACCGGTGGCACGGTAATTCCCGCTTTCGAGTGATCATTTTTACACAGAATTCGAGCAACGAAATCGGTAAAGCCCTCGACACGCTGTTTGTTCTCGCGTCGAGATCAAAATTTCTTATCCGCCCCGCTTACGAGTGAATCAGAGGCGCTCAGTGTTGTTGCTTAAAAGCGGGGAATAATGTATATATATGAATATATATGAATAATATATTTTCATTATTCTCGTTGATTCTCACTTTCGTCCTTCTTATATTCACTCATGAAAGTACTTGTAAATATACTTCGTATCGATTCTAACGCTCTTTGTCGAACGTTTAATAAGGTTTTGGCTTTCCATAGCCGACCGATTTTGTTTAACGTTTTACCTGCACGTAGACATCTTGTAATAAAACTCGGAGAGGATAGAAACAAAGTGAAATTTCCATTTAAATAAATTACCAAGTATTACAGATCAAAATTTGAAAACTCGCCACCTAACCCGCTTCCAAGACAAGCCACTACTAGACTGTCGCTTGAAAAAGGAGCATCTTATATTTACTTACAAAAGTATTTGTAAATATTGTTCGTATAAAAGGGATAGTGGCTTAAAGGGGGCGTGGCCAAAAGCGAGGGGGGCGTGGCCTAAAGTAGGAGGGGGCGTGTCCTAAAGGGATGGGGCGTGGCCTGAAGGGATTATTTCCGAATCTGTACCTCCCGCGGTTACAGAATCGCGTAGAGGAACAAACCTACCCCGCTTACAAGACAATCCACTACTAGACCGTCTCTTGAAAGAGGGACATCTTATATTTACTTATGAACGTATTTGTAAATATTGTTCGTATCGATTCCAAAACTATTCGTCGAGCAATTAATACGGTTTGTGTCACTCTATAATCAATTTAATGTTTCATCTACCCGTAGATATCTTGCAATAAAACTCACAGAGGGTAGAAACAGAGAAAAGTGTCCATTTAAACAAATCACCAAGTATAACAGATCAAAATTTGAAAACTCTCCACCTACCCCGCTTCCAAGACAAACCACTCCGTCTCTTGAAAGAGGGGCATCTTAAATTTACTTGCGAACGTATTTGTAAATATTGTTCGTATCGGTTCTAAAACTATTCTTCGAGCAATTAATTCGGTTTATGACATTCTATAGTCGATTTAATGTTTCGCCTACCGGTAGACATCTTTCAATAATCGCGAAATCTTGGCGAGTTGCATCGTTCGTGTATCTCGACTCTAATTATTTTCACTTACTTCCTTAGTTTCTTACTTTCAACTCGGTCGGCATCGACCTCGTAGGAATTTCCCTTTTTTCTCTCCGTGCCCCTTTCCCCTAACCTTTTTATCACGGCGATATCTTTTACGCGGGACATAAACTCACTTTAGCCGGGCATCCCCGCCGCGATATAAATACGCGGAGTTACTTAAACGTTCTCGCGGGGCGCCACCCCGACAAAGAACATCCGTTATCTTGATTATCGAATAAAAAGCGGCCGTGGCCATAGATAACCGTAAGCAGCGAACGAAATTAATTAACGACGCGTGTAGAGCGCCGCGATACCGGTGACTTAGGCGCGTTACATGTACACAGGTAACACGCGCCGTTCTGTTATCGAAGTTGTTACCTAATTTCGCGGCGCGCAGCGTGTTACAGCTGCGTCGGACGAGCACACCAACCCCCCTCTCCATCGTTCGCACCCCCCCCCCCCCAGCTCCGATATAAATTCTCCTCTAAATCGTTATAAACTAGCCACCGCGATTACTTCGTTATCGCGCTGAGATTATACCTCGTGGCATTTCTTTTCTTCTTTCGAAACACACTTCCTTCTCGTACACCCACCGCGTCTTTCAACCTTCCTATTTTTCTACACTTCGAAAAGTTCTTTATATACGCGACACTCGTTCGAATCGCGTTTGTACGGACTCTCTGCTGGGAATACGTCCCGGGACGAGAAGTAATATTCGACGAGAAGGTGACTCTCGAAGTAACTGGTGGAAAAATCGTTAAGAATAATGTCACCCGAGGATCTGCCTTTGAAAAGGATGAAATCGAAGGAATAGAATTCAAGACGGTGTTTCACGAGGAATTGAATGTATAAATGTGGAACGTATACAGGTTCGATTAAAGAGATAATATGTTTATATTATATATAGAAATTAATTAACTATAGAATTAATCTACAATTAATTATAGACGGTAAAACACCGTCTTGAATTTTATTCCTTTAATTTCTTCGTATATAAATGTTCTACATTATATATATAGAATTCGAATACTATTCAAATATTCAAACTACTTAATTATTTGAGTAGAATTCGAATACTATTCAAACATTACAACTACTTAATTATTTCAATAGAATTCGAATACTATTCAAATATTTGAACAGCTTAATTATTTGAATAGAATTCGAATACTATTCAAATATTCGAACAGCTTAATTATTTGAATAGAATTCCAATACTCTTAAAATATTCGAACTACTTAATTATTTGAATAGAATTCGAATACTATTCAAATACTATTTGAACATAATCCGAATACTATTGGAATACTCCATTATTTGAACACTATCCAAAATCTTAAGTCTTCCAGTATTTGAAGGACTGGCCAGGTATCCGGATATTCGATTAGAGTGATGTGGAAAGTCATCGTTCTCGATTAATGTAAATTTCCTTTTACTATTCAAACATTGATATTCGAATACCTATTCAAATCTTCGATTGGTAATATTCGAATACATATTCAAGTATTTGAACAACGATATATATATATATATATATATATATATATATCTGTTATAGAGAAAATATATTAAATTATATATTTTCACGTATGGTACAAGGGATTGTTATTTTTGCATCGTTCTTGAATTCTTGGAAATTTGATTCACATTGTTTTGATAGATAAGAAACGATGCACAGTTACAAGTAGAATAACAATGTCGTAAGTAGCTAGATTAATGCACAAGCTTATACGCGAACTGCGCTTATGGCGTTACGAACTATAACGGTGAGATTATCGTTAATTACGAACGACAAAGTGTTTACATTCTTAAAGAAAAGCCCAATAATGGAAACGACGCTATCGATTCTAAATCGAACGATAACGAAAGAAACGATCGGAATCGATGTTTCGAGTATAGATGCCAAAGATCCAACAACTGACATTCTCTGTGCTATATTTTTAATCCACTTGCGCGTAATCTGTATCGCGATGATATGGTTAAACAAACATATAGGAAAGATACGACGAAAAGGAATTCTTGAAATTCGTACTTTAAAAAATCCAAATTGGAATCTCGTTGTTACATTCTATCCCCGATGCGAAAGATTACTTTATCGATTTAATTAAAATTATCGATCAACACAAATTATCGACACTTCGTTGCATCGTGTAGAGGAGAACCATGCGAATATATTGCAACGAACATTGGTACCGTAACACGAAATTTACAAGCAAAATGGAACGTATGCGTTCCTGTTCTCGAGTGTTTAACCACTCGTTATATTTGACAACTTGTTATTGCAACTATGTGTGTGTTCACGATAAATGTTTGAAGGTTTCCCTTGTATATTTTATTATCCTCCGTGTTGCACCGTTTGACGTAATCTATTCAGTCGTAGTGCGCTTTCAATGAATATTCGAGTGTCTCTCAACGAGTTTGTTCCCTGGCTGGGAAGTGTCAATGTATTTTTAACATCGACATTAGTTTCTTTCGAATCGTTGTTCCCCCATAGCGAAGACGGATGTCTTCAGGGTTGACTAACGGATCGGTGTGGTTCTAACAGAGGGAACTTTCCCCTTTTAAGCATTGTCCTGGGATTCTAAAGTAACTTGTGAGACACTAGGGCTCTTGTGGCTCTCGAATGCTTCGTTTGTGCCGCGAAATACAGGGAACACACGCAAATAACGACGTCAGAACCAAACGATTCAAACAGACCTTGTCTACCGTAAAGCAAGTCGTTCTCATTGAACTTTGCGATCGATTTGTTTTTTTACACGATCGTTGCCAAGTGGCAGAGAAACAACGATCTCTACCACGTTCAGTTTCTAAGTAGAATATCCGCATCGTTCATTGACTGTGCAGGCTATCGGTGAAATCAATCCAATAACACACTCGTTAATACCGATACGTATCAATTTCCATGGATTGCGTTGAGGCATCAAATTGCTATCGAAATATGTTCTCACTGATATCGATACGATGTACTGGTTTACATTTCTTATAGTATCGGTACTGTTCGAACAAGTATCGCTGACTGTTTGAATAATTTAATGTTCATATAATAATTAAATAATTTAATATTCGAATAATTTTATATTCGAATAGTTATGTATTCGGATATAATTCCAATACTCGAATATTTAAATACGTATTTGAATATTTGAGTATGTAGCCGACTAACATTTGTGTGTACATTTGAACATCGTTGTTCAAATACTTGAATACGTATTCGAATGTTACCAATCGAAGATTTGAGAACGCGTTCGGATATCAATGTTTGAATAGTGAAAGAAAATTTACATTAACCGAAAACGTTGCATTTCCACATCCATTCTAATAGTATTCGAATTATGTCCAAATAGTATTAGAATTATGTTCAAATAGTATTTGAATAGTATTCGAATTATGTTCAAATAGTATTTGAATAGTATTCAAATTCTATTCAAATAATTGAGTAGTTCAAATATTTGAATAGTATTCGAATTCTATTCAAATAAGTAAGTAGTTGTAATATTCGAATAGTATCCAAATTCTATTCAAATAATTAAGTAATTTGGTATTTGAATAGTATTTGAATTCTATTCAAATAATTAAGTAATTCGGATATTTGAATAGTATTTGAATTCTATTCAAATAATTAAGTAATTCGGATATTTGAATAGTATTTGAATTCTATTCAAATAATTAAGTAATTCGGATATTTGAATAGTATTTGAATTCTATTCAAATAATTAAGTAATTCGGATATTTGAATAGTATTTGAATTCTATTCAAATAATTAAGTAGTTGTAATATTCGAATAGTATTCGAATTCTATTCAAATAATTAAGTATTTCGAACATTCGAATACAAAACAATTCGTCGAGCAGTCCCGGCCCTGAACAAGCCTAAAGAACAGATTGTTCAGAAGGGTTCCACCTCGCGATCCAAATTTCAAACTGAAACGTATCGATGGTCTCTAACCGCGTCTCGAACACCGTCGCAGGTGCTGGCTATTTTTACCACCCGATATTTATATTCGTGGAAAATAACAGGACGAAACGTCTATCCGTGTAACACCCCATCGTAAACCCTACCACCGTAACGCACAAAGAACGGATAATTCAGGATCGAGAGTCAATTTTACAGATTGGTATCGCCGAAGTCCCCCTCCCCCTGTCCACCTATGCACGCACGCGTGGCAACGAATTGCTGGCAGACCAGGGACCGACTGAAATTCTCATTAGTGTGAAGTGCAAGCCGCACTCTCGTCGGCTCTACATTCCCCCACAAGATGGGGTACACGCGGCCGAGACGGCCGCACGATATTGCACCGGCGTCGGGGACACGGGATTCCTCGTACTGGAGATGTTCCATCGCATTAATTAGGTGGTAACACGGGACGGGACCGCGCGACACACGCAATTTTTACAGAGCTGCTCGATGCGCGAGCCAGGGATCGTGGTTCCCGCGAACGCGTGGATTCCCACACGGATTGATGCCGCGAGCATCGCGAAACGAGTCCGACTAACACGGGGAGGATCCACTGTGCTCCCCACCGATTTTAATGGGATTTTCCACGATGCCGGAACACAGGGCACTGGTCCTGTGTACAGGGCGTTAGGCCTGGATACTTGACAATTAGTATTATATAAAAGATTTACTATTTAAGAGTACTGTTTCCATCATAATCTGTCAAATATAAAAGATTTACTATTTAAGAATAATATTTCCATCATAATCTGTCAAATATACAAAGATTTACTATTTAAGAGTACTATTTCCATCATAATCTGTCAAATATAAAACATTTACTATTTAAGAATAATATTTCCATCATAATCTGTCAAATATAAAACATTTACTATGTAATAGAACTATTTTCATCATAATCTATCAAATATAAAAGATTTACTATGTAATAGAACTATTTCCATCATAATCTGTCAAATATAAAAGATTTACTATGTAAAATTACTATTCCCATCATAATCTGTCAAATATAAAAGGTTTACTATTTAAGAATACTATTCCCATCATAATCTGTCAAATATAAAACATTTACTATGTAATAGAACTATTTTCATCATAATCTATCAAATATAAAAGATTTACTATGTAATAGAACTATTTCCATCATAATCTGTCAAATATAAAATGTTTACTATGTAAGAGTACTACTTCCATCATAATCTGTCAAATATAAAAGATTTATTTTGTAATAGAACTATTTCCATCATAATCTGTCAAATATAAAAGATTTACTATGTAAAATTACTATTTCCATCATAATCTGTCAAATATAAAAGATTTACTATTTAAGAATAATATTTCCATCATAATCTGTCAAATATAAAACATTTACTATGTAATAGAACTATTTTCATCATAATCTGTCAAATATAAAATGTTTACTATGTAAGAGTACTACTTCCATCATAATCTGTCAAATATAAAAAATTTATTTTGTAATAGAACTATTTCCATCATAATCTGTCAAATATAAAAGATTTACTATGTAAAATTACTATTTCCATCATAATCTGTCAAATATAAAAGGTTTACTATTTAAGAATACTATTCCCATCATAATCTGTCAAATATAAAACATTTAGTATGTAATAGAACTATTTTCATCATAATCTATCAAATATAAAAGATTTACTATGTAATAGAACTATTTCCATCATAATGTGTCAAATATAAAATGTTTACTATGTGAGAGTACTACTTCCATCATAATCTGTCAAATATAAAAAATTTACTTTGTAATAGAACTATTTCCATCATAATCTGTCAAATATAAAAGATTTACTATGTAAAATTACTATTTCCATCATAATCTGTCAAATATAAAAGATTTACTATTTAAGAATAATATTTCCATCATAATCTGTCAAATATACAAAGATTTACTATTTAAGAGTACTATTTCCATCATAATCTGTCAAATATAAAACATTTACTATTTAAGAATACTATTCCCATCATAATCTGTCAAATATAAAACATTTACTATGTAATAGAACTATTTTCATCATAATCTATCAAATATAAAAGATTTACTATGTAATAGAACTATTTCCATCATAATCTGTCAAATATAAAATGTTTACTATGTAAGAGTACTACTTCCATCATAATCTGTCAAATATAAAAGATTTATTTTGTAATAGAACTATTTCCATCATAATCTGTCAAATATAAAAGATTTACTATGTAAAATTACTATTTCCATCATAATCTGTCAAATATAAAAGATTTACTATTTAAGAATAATATTTCCATCATAATCTGTCAAATATAAAACATTTACTATGTAATAGAACTATTTTCATCATAATCTGTCAAATATAAAATGTTTACTATGTAAGAGTACTACTTCCATCATAATCTGTCAAATATAAAAAATTTATTTTGTAATAGAACTATTTCCATCATAATCTGTCAAATATAAAAGATTTACTATGTAAAATTACTATTTCCATCATAATCTGTCAAATATAAAAGGTTTACTATTTAAGAATACTATTCCCATCATAATCTGTCAAATATAAAACATTTAGTATGTAATAGAACTATTTTCATCATAATCTATCAAATATAAAAGATTTACTATGTAATAGAACTATTTCCATCATAATGTGTCAAATATAAAATGTTTACTATGTGAGAGTACTACTTCCATCATAATCTGTCAAATATAAAAAATTTATTTTGTAATAGAACTATTTCCATCATAATCTGTCAAATATAAAAGATTTACTATGTAAAATTACTATTTCCATCATAATCTGTCAAATATAAAAAATTTATTTTGTAATAGAACTATTTCCATCATAATCTGTCAAATATAAAAGATTTACTATGTAAAATTACTATTTCCATCATAATCTGTCAAATATAAAAGGTTTACTATTTAAGAATACTATTCCCATCATAATCTGTCAAATATAAAACATTTAGTATGTAATAGAACTATTTTCATCATAATCTATCAAATATAAAAGATTTACTATGTAATAGAACTATTTCCATCATAATCTGTCAAATATAAAACATTTAGTATGTAATAGAACTATTTTCATCATAATCTATCAAATATAAAAGATTTACTATGTAATAGAACTATTTCCATCATAATGTGTCAAATATAAAATGTTTACTATGTGAGAGTACTACTTCCATCATAATCTGTCAAATATAAAAAATTTATTTTGTAATAGAACTATTTCCATCATAATCTGTCAAATATAAAAGATTTACTATGTAAAATTACTATTTCCATCATAATCTGTCAAATATAAAAGGTTTACTATTTAAGAATACTATTCCCATCATAATCTGTCAAATATAAAACATTTACTATGTAATAGAACTATTTTCATCATAATCTATCAAATATAAAAGATTTACTATGTAAAATTACTATTTCCATCATAATCTGTCAAATATAAAAGGTTTACTATTTATGAATACTATTTCCATCATAATCTGTTAAATATAAAAGATTTACTATGTAAGAGTACTATTTCTTATATTAATAAGATTTCGTCAAATCGCGATCTGCGTTCGTAATTTCCGCCCGAGAAGACAACTTTGGTGCAATCTAACGCGTGTTAGAAAGTTAAGTCGATTTAACGCACGAAATTGTTGCCAAACGTGTTGTCAGGAAACGCGGTGGATTGCTTTCTTGTATCCTTATTCTCTTCACCATTGTGTTGCACCTTGTCCAAAATGGCGTGCTGAACTCGCTCGAGTGTGTTCGCGTTAAAGGACGGTTACGTTGCTGCAACAAGTAGTGTAAAACGTACCTGGTACTGTTAAAACTGTCCAGTCTATATAGGTCGCTCGTCCGATCGTGCACGAAATGCACGCGGCGAAGGTTTTTTCATGGTTTGTTTGGAATTCATATGGAAGTTCTATTGCGCGTAACTTCAGGGACGAATTCGGTGCACAAAAATAATGAAAATACTACACCACGTTGGTATACTATTTCGAATAATGAAAATACTACACCACGTGGAACAATAGGGCGACCTTTGACTCAGGGACTGATTATTTTCAGAGGATATTTTCCAAAGTGATTTTCATCGAATAATCTGTACGTATACTTTTCAATTGTACAAGAAATCTTCAAAAAAGTAAGGTATACGTAACGTTAATCACTCGTGGAGAATGTTCGCTGTCCAAGATCACTACGTTATTTTGCAATAACGTTTACACGAAACTCCTGAAATTGATCTTTTATTCAGTTATCGACTATATTTATGGAATATTATATCGAGGAAATGGTTGTCCCCAGGTCACTTCGCAAATATCAGCTCAATCGAGCACACCAGAAAGGGTCGTTCATGAATCAACCTTGGGTTTATCCTATCCCTCAAAGCCTGTGTAATTCTCTACGAGTATTGACGAATCATTTCCAAAAAGTATCTTAATCGCTGAAACACATTATTGACGTTTTGTAACGAAGTGTCAGTATTGAAGCTTTATGTAACAGTTGCTTTAAGAATGATAAAAACTATAGTAGAAGATGATGGAAATAGTATTCATAAATAGTAAACGTTTTATATTTGACAGATTATGATGGAAATAGTACTCTTACATAGTAAACCTTTTATATTTGACTGATTATGAGAATTTTATATTAGTAAGATTTCTTCTTATAAATTTGTTTACTTTTTCTAAAAATAATAATTATTACGATTGCTCCTTTTCATAGAATACATGCCCCGTGGAAACTATACACGATACAAAAACAAACTTATAAATTTTGTATTATAGATTTATAATAAATTTTCTTATAAATTTCGAATATAGATAATTTTATGGGATCATCGTCGATTCCAATTGACAAATGGAGAAGTTGTAAAGAAAACTCGGTAACGAGTCAAAATAAATAATCTTTCGAAAGTTTTTAAACTTTCGATTTATCGAAATCTTTAGATTTGCTAACGAAACTTGTATAAAAAATAGTAGAAAAGTTTGTTTTTGTATCGTGTGTAGTTTCTACAGGGCATGTATACTATAGAAAGGAGCAATCCTTTCGTTAATAATTATTATTTTTAGAAAAAACTGTTTCGATCGCGCCGTGCTGTTACGCAGGTCATATTATATCGAATGTTGGGTCAACAAATTTTTTAGCAATTTTCACACTTTCGATTCTGAAAGGTGCATCGCATCAATTTTTGGGCGTATTAATTTTGAACATCGAAACGTTGCTTCAAATATAGATAGATTGCATCACGGAACTGGAAGCAACTCGATAACTCTGTAAATATTGATTTTAGCGAAAATTGGTTCGGGTAAATGTATAGTTCAAAGGGAGCCGTATAATGCGTTACTGAAATTTGTGCCCATAATTTTTAAGTTCGAAAAATCACTTTTCCAGTTCAACGTTGAAACTCGTTAACTGATTTCGAAAGATATTTAATACCGTTGCACGATGATCCTTCCATCAATCGTATTTATTAATAATGTTTCGATACTGAAAAATCATTAAAAGAAAATTACCACGATAATTGGCAATATTTAGAGCCTAGTTTTGATACTATCGAGTGAAAATGTTAATGTGAAATATATAAAAAAATAAATGGAGCAGTGCAAGAGAAATAAACCCAAAATAGAATCTAAACGTTAAAATATATTATTTGAAATACACTCGAGTCGATAACTGTTATTTTTCGATCGATATTCAAAACGATAGAAAGTTTGCTCGCGGATAATTTTAAAAATGACTTTTTTAATTCTACCGGAAAAATGAACAAACACTTTTGGTAGGGTTTTATGTATTTTGCGAATTCACGTTTCGTATTGCAATTTACGTAGGGTGCCTCGCTACAATTCCAATACAATTTCTCCTGGCGCAAGTTTCTTATTCAGGATGACACAAACAGAGCTTCTAATGAAATCCTGAATCGCAGAAGTAAATTTGCTTTTCTGAGTAATTTGTAACTTGTAAGAAAACAATAAGGTTTCCCTGGTTCTTCTAATTTACGAGAAAAGAGGGCCCGGGAAGCGAAATTTTGCAAACTCCTGTTATCATTGGAGAGGTCGAGTTCTTACGAATTCGTTGTACAACGAACGAACAGGTTTCAACACTTATGGTGTAATTTTCCTTGAAACGAGAATGTTAAGGTCAAACAATCCTAATATTATACTAATATTTTTCACGATCACTACACCACTTTTCTTTAATCGTCTTTTTAATATTATTGAATGTCAATAATCTCATTAATTAAATTTCAACGAAACCATATAAAGTCGTGATACTTGATACGATCGAATTTGTTTAAATCGCGTAAAACACGATAAAGATAATTCTACAAATAATTTGCATCGTTCGTTCGGACCAATGTTTACTAAAATCGATACTCACAATGTAATCATGATTTTTCGATACTCTAGACAACATATTTTCCGCTATAAAGTACAGATGTTTAATACAAAAGTTGCAAACAATAGATTTCCAAGTATAAAGATCTCCACGAGAAGTGGAGATAATATTAAACTAATATTTCTCACTCTCCCTACACCACTTTTCTTTAATCGTCTTCTTAACCTTATTAAATGTCAATAATCTCATTAATTAAATTTCAACGAAACCATTTAAAGTCGTGATACTTGACACGATCTAATTCATTTAAATCGCGAAAAACACGATAAAGACAATTCTACAGATAATTTGCATGGTTCGTTCGGACCAATGTTTACTAAAATCGATACAATGTAGTCATAATTTTTCGGTACTCTAGACAACATATCTTCCGCTATAAAGTACAAATTTTTAATAGAAAACTCGCAAACAATAGATTCCCAAGTATGAAGATCTCCACGAGAAGTTTGCACAATGAATTTGCGAAAACCCTATATGCACCGCCGCGTAAAACATTCTTAAGGTCAAAAGTATCGCCGCGATATAAAATGCAATCGCGTAGACGTTGTTTACGCGCATTAATTTAAAAGTTGGAACGAAATAGATGTTCGTAGTTTTTAGAGCGTGCATTGGAAAATATGGTACAAGTCGAGCTGTTAACGGTGTATTGTAGCTTTTCGTTTCGGTGGGGTGCACACAGCGATCCTTAAACTTTCCCGCTGTCTTTTAACGAGTAGGAACTCTTAATTGTAGGCGCGAAGAATGCAGAATACGTGAACCTTGCGAACAACGGCTGCACTTTCCCGAGATATTTTGTTTCTCGAGGTGCGAGAATTCTCAACGTTCTTTTATTTTTGCCACTTGAGATTCGTAAAGCCAGATTTTGGAAAATTCTCGAAAATCCTTGCAACCTACGTCCCCTAAAATCGAGTCAAAATTCTTTGTGAAAAGGAACTTACTCCCAAACACTTTACCTTGCATACCTACGAAAGCAAATCGAAGTGATTTTTCATAATTAAAATTCTATTATTAGTAGTAATAATTGATAATAGTTTATCGTATTCTTAGATAGGAATATTTACATATTCATAGTACAAAAACTTGCATACCTACGAAAGCAAATCAAAGTGTTATTTTTCATAATTAAAATTCTATTATTAGTAGTAATAATTGAAAATATATTATCATATTCGTAGATACGAATATTTAATATTCATAGTACAAAAACTAGGGTATGACCACATTACCTTGCATATCCACGAAAGCAAATCGAAGTGATTTTTCATAATTAAAATTCTATTATTAGTAGTAATAATTGATAATAGTTTATCGTATTCTTAGATAGGAATATTTACATATTCATAGTACAAAAACTTGCATACCTACGAAAGCAAATCAAAGTGTTATTTTTCATAATTAAAATTCTATTATTAGTAGTAATAATTGAAAATATATTATCATATTCGTAGATACGAATATTTAATATTCATAGTACAAAAACTAGGGTATGACCACATTACCTTGCATATCCACGAAAGCAAATCGAAGTGTTATTTTTCATAATTAAAATTCTATTATTAATAGTAATAGTTGAAAATAGTTTATCGTATTTGTAGATAGGAATATTTAATATTCATAGTACAAAAACTTGCATACCTACGAAAGCAAATCAAAGTGTTATTTTTCATAATTAAAATTCTATTATTAGTAGTAATAATTGAAAATATATTATCATATTCGTAGATACGAATATTTAATATTCATAGTATAAAAACTTGGGTATGACCACCATACCTTGCATATCCACCAAAGCAAATCGAAGTGTTATTTTTCATAATTAAAATTCTATTATTAATAGTAATAGTTGAAAATAGTTTATCGTGTTCGTAGATAGGAATATTTAAATATCCATAGTACAAAAACTTGTGTACGTAAACCAAATTCGTCGCATACGACCGTTCTTAAAATTCTCAAGCTCACGACTCACCTTTGCGAATAAATTCAAGTCTCATGCAAATTCGGAAGCTCGAAATTTTCTTCGGGAATCGGGAATCGGGGAATATTCAAACATTTTTTTCAAGGAAATGAAAATCTTTTCTGTTCGAACTTTGCTGAAAAGAAGCAAAAGAAAAGAGAAAACGAGACTCGTGTAAAAAACAAAAAAAAAAAATAAAAAGGGAAAAAATTTTTATTAAATTACAAAGCTTGGCTATTCCCCGGACGTTTCCACCATCTTGATGGACACCGTTGACGGTGTATCGTTACCTGTACTTCTCCCCTCGGCAGGTCCCCAGGTTTTCGCGGGTCGAAACAAACTGCGATCCCTCTGCGGACAATTAAAGCAAAAGTAAAATTCTCCGAACGATCGACGATCTCGAGTTGGTAGGAACAATTCTAGGTCGAGTTTTCGTTAGCAACGCGACGTTCCGATTCCAGACGCTGGCAGACCGTCAAACTTGATGAAAGATTCCACGGATTTCATCCAGGATGCTGTACGTAAATTGTTTGCGAGCGCCAATATGAATTTCGGAATCATTCGACCGCTTAAACGGATTGAATCCTTAAACGGGGCACGTTCGTGGAATAATTCATGAAGTGTCTGGGCTGCCTTATAAATGTGTGTCGCGACTGATCTAAATCCTGACTACGGTGATGTACAGTGACTGCTGGATTTATTCGCATACTTCTCTATTATCGGTAATTTAACGAACGTGTTATCTATGTCATAACGAATTCGAGGAACAAAAATTCAATTAGTTAATTTCTACGTACTCACGATTACTGTTTGTACCATAAAACTGTATTCTTCACGATTATTGTGTCTCTTCGATCGAATGTTATTCATTGTTCTTGTATTGGATTGTTAGGAAAGTCATTTCATTTTTTTTTTAGTGAAAATGAAACACGATTTTTTTAGAGTGTACAAACATTTTATTAAATTATATATTCTCCATTTTGGAAAACGAAATCACTTTCCGAACAACCGAATATTTGTACCACGAATTTTGGCCTATGGAGTACACGTAGTATGTGCACCGAACATTTACGGTAGAAATTGTGTCCGAAATTCTATTTGTACCACGAATTTTGGCCCATGGAGTACATGATATATGTGGACCGAACATTTACAGTACAAATTGTGTTCGAAATTCTATTTGTACCACGAATGACCTAGGGAGTACACGCTATATGTGCACCGAACAGTTACGGTAGAAATTGTGTCCGAAATTCTATTTGTATCACGAATTTTGGGCTATGCAGTACACGCTATATGTGCACCGAACAGTTATGGTAGAAATTGTGACTGAAATTCTATTTGTACCACGAATTTTGGTCTATGGAGTACACGATATATGTGCACCGAACGTTATAATACTTTATATTGGATTGTTCAGAAAGTCATTTCGTTTTTTCTGGTGAAAATGAAACACGATTCTTTTAGAGTGTGTAAACATTTTATTAAATTATACATTCTCCATTTTGGAAAACGAAATGACTTCCGGAAACAACCCAATAAAATTTCCTTCGTTTCTTAACTCGAATTAAATTACAATTTCGTCCTTTCGATGCAAATTTCTCCACTTGCATTGCAACGTCATCGATGCAACCGATTGGGAACTCTTATCGTAGAAATCGCACGTTTCAATTATACATTCTCCATTTTGGAAAACGAAATGACTTCCAGGACCAAGCCAATAAAATTTCCTTCATTTCTAACTCGAATTAAATTACAATTTCGTCGTTTCGATGCATTACAACGTCATCGATGCAACCGATTACGAGCTCTTATCGTAGAGTGCGCACGTTTTTAATTTCCGATTCCGGAACGGACCGCGACAATCGGAGAAACGGAAGGAATCGTTCCCGAGATACACCCCGTGCAAAGGGGTAGACAAATCGATAACTTTTAAAATCGATCGAGAGAGATCACGCGGCGAGTTGCGTCGCTTTCTTCGCAAAGGTTCGCTTCCTCCTCGGGTCATATCTACCGCACGAGTACTGGTAACTGTGCACGGAGTCGAAAACAGGAGGAAAGGAGATAAGAGTAATAGTAAATTTATCGGGTAACACAAAGCGGAAGCGGTCAAGAGGGGCAGAAAGGGAGCTCGAGGAGAGGAGGGGGCAAAAGTACGGCAGAAATAGGTTCGATCCGAACGATGGAGCGCGGACGAAACTTTTCGTTTCAAAGTACGATTACCTACGTACCGTGGAAAAACTTGTATTAAGACGTTCCAAGTTCGCGAGATTTTACGGCGAAGCGAGCAACTTTTAAAACGGTGCACACCTCCCAGGGGCAACCGCCCCCGGATACTACGGTGGCTCTTAAAAAATTTGCAATTCGTCGTACTTGCTAGGTATTATATACGGTGAGGGTCGGTGACGATTGTTCGAGATAACATTTTATTTATCGATTTTACGAGAAACGTTTCGGAGAAATGATTCCCTTCGTGACCGTGGCTACGAGTATTGTTTCATATTTTTAATGGTCGATCTGGTTTTTTGAAAAATATTGGGTCGTTCAAAAAGTCGTTTCGTTTTTTTTTTTTTGGAGGGGGGACGGGTGAAAATAAAACACGATACAAACATTTATAGAGGCTAAAAATATCGTGTCACGAGATACAAATATTTATGCACTCTAGAAAAATCGTGCTTCATTTTCACCAAAAAAAAAACGAAATTACTTTTCGAACCCAATATTACGAAATTTAGCAAAAATATGATACGAATTGACTTTGAGGGTATTTTATCATTGTAAGTATCGAAAAATTGCACAGAGTATGATCACGATTAATACACCAGTCATAAGGAATAAAAGAAACACATGGATGATATTGTAAACACAATAGAAATTATTTAAAACCTGTGTAACGAAAGCAATGTAGCGAGTAGGAATAATTTAAAAATAAGTTTCTTGTGTTTTTGATACGAAAGAAATTACTTCTTGCGTATTATTATTTGAAATAAATAAGAGTGGACGAATTAAAAATGACGTTACATTTAAATTGGAGACCTGGTTAGAAATTGTACTCTGCAGTTATTTTCGTTAATTGGTTTACATTAAATTTCGATTATTTGTCACTGAAAATATTGATAAAGGTTCTATAAAATTTCCCGATAGGAAAATCTGTAAATAAAACTCGTTTGTACGTCGATCGTTAATAATGTCTAAAATCAATATCGCGAATAGTTTTCTATTATTATTAATATTAACTTCCGACGCAAACTTCCGTTCGATATAGATTTTCTTTCAATGTTATGTGGCATTTCAATTTATTTGATTTGCGCTGATATAATTTGCTCGCACTCTTTGGCAACTTCGTTGCGATTTCGATGAATAAAAAAAACAATATACATAAACATTTCATCGGAGAAGATATTCGATTAGAATTTCGTTTAAAAAGTTATTTCAAACATCAAGTATCGATAAAGAAATTTGCCAATACGAAATAACTGCAGTGCATGGATCGCTTTGTCCTTTATACTATTCAACAAAAGTTAATTAATTAATATACCGTCTATTTACCGTCAACTCGAGGACAGTGAACTGAAATGTAATTTAGTTTAGTTTCCAACCACTAGGTATTTCAGTCAACATGAGAGCAATCCAAGATACGTTACTTAAAATGAAACTAGTGGACTCGTAGAATATGAAAAATGGGCGCAGCATATTCGAATACGATTTATCTAATAATTAATGACTCAAAACAAAAATAAATTGGAAATGTCACGATCTCTGGGTGAGGTGCACAACAGCACCAACATTTATCAAAATACAGAAAAAGTTCTTACTAAACGTAGGAATAAAAGTTAAATCGTTTCCAGATTATAAAATAAAACTGCTTCAATTTATCATGGAGGATGAGTCCGCCTTACTCCCCTTGAATATATCATCCGACCGTTTATTCATTGGCACTGCGTTTACTTTTTATTTCTCGACAGAGATTAAACCACGATACTATTTATATAGATGCCAAAAATGGCAAGGATAAAGAAATAAAAAACTAAGAGATTACTATAGACAAATAAAATTCAAGTGGTCAATCAACGATACAACGATTACGATTGCAAACAAACAATTTGGAAATACGATACTCGTAATACTCGTTTGAGATTACAAAAGAGAGTTGTATTTTGTCAACAACACGTAGTGTTCCCAGGCGGTCACCCATCCAAGTACTAACCACGCCCAACGCAGCTTAACTTCAGTGATCAGACGAGAACTGGTGTTTACCAACGTGGTATGGTCGTTGACGTATATCGTAGTGTGTCTACGAGAACATTATTTAATAATTTGCTCGGGCATTACTATGCTTTAACATTCCATCTAAAATGAATTAATAGTTCTATAATACAAGATAATCTGGACTAGACTCACGATAAAAAAAACTATATAAAGAACATTCTAATATCTAATGAAACAGCACAATTTTATTAAAATCAATAAATATGGTGGGTATGGTAAAATATATTAGATAAGAAAGTAAGAAACATTTTTGCCAACAACACGTTAGTGTTCCTAGGTGGTCACCCATCCAAGTACTAACCACGCCCAACACAGCTTAACTTCAGTGATCAGACGAGAACTGGTGTTTACTTGCGTGATATGGTCGTTGACGCCTACACAAAACTTAATCATACTGACCTACATAAAGATTCTTCGTACAAGATTTGATGAAAGAGTAGAATTTTTTTACAGTATTAATTCCTAATGCAAAGTGAAATAAAAAAAGAAGCTCTTTCCCATTTTATAATCTGAAACTTCGTCACCGAGATATGGACGGTTTAATTTTACTAATACGGATGTCACTCGACACACGTGTATACACAAAATACACGTGTACACGGTATTCACACTCGTGTAATATTTAATTGCTTGTATCTCAATAACGTAGCCTCCAATTTCAAAATGGAAAAGAACATTTTTACTCGTATTTGTATGAAAAATTGATCCTGCAAAAAGCACCCACGTTTCCATTAATACTCTGTAAATCTTCTCCCTTCGTGTAAACCGTCAGCTGTATGTACACACAATGCTATGGGTTCGTGCCGCGTAAAGAACGAATTACTTAATTCGTACTACCTCTGCCCCTTTAGAGTACCTATTCCCCTAGTCGTGGCATAGTTTCATAATTTCACTCTACAAACGCGTGAAATTATTTCGTATTAATTTCGAACGTTCCATTGACACTCTCTTATCGATATACGAGTATCGAACTTCGCGTTTCGTATTAAATTATCTAGAAATCTGAAATTATCTAGTTCTACACAGGTGTAATTACAAAAGAATTATACACAACTGTTTCACTACTTTGGATCAAGGAGTTTCGATAATCATTCTTTCCCGTTAAAAACTGACAATTTCGACCCTGTTTATCGATATTTAAAAAACAAAATAACCACCGTTACTATTATCAACCTTACTTGTAAAAGTAACCAGTGTCTGCTGTAATGAACACAACATTTTTTCTTATTGATATTTAAAGAACGAAATAACTAACTCAATATTTAAAGAACGAAATAACTAACTCAATATTTAAAGAACGAAACAACTAACTCAATATTTAGAGAACGAAATAACTACTGTTATCAATATTATCAGCTCTACTTGTAAAAGTAACCGGTGTCTGCTGTAACGAACACAAAATTTTTTCTTATTACTATTTAAAGAACGAAATAACTACTGTTACCAATATTATCAACCCTACTTGCAAAAGTAACCGGTATCTACTACGTAACTCAAAATCTTTACTCATCACTGTTTAAAAAACGAAATAACTAACTCGACATTTAAAGAACAAAATAACCACCGTTACCACTATCAACCCTACTTGTAAACCCGAATAAACATAGCAAATAACCGGTGTCTACTGCGTAAGGAACACGAAATCTTTTCTCATCGTTCTCGAACCTAAGATTTCCAAAAAACGCAATCTATCGGTCCTGTTTGAAGAGATTCTTGAAGAAATCTAATTAAAATTATCCTAAACTGTAAAGAGCACGAGAGGTGGACGTTTCGACTAAGAATTCTAACGTAAAAACAAAGAACAATTTGCCCAATAATCTCCAATTCGTCGAACATTATTTCGGTGTCGCGATTTACCTCGTGTCTCGTCACTTCTACAATGACTTTACAGCGCACGATCGTTGGTAAAATATTTCTACGAATTAATACGCTAAATATATAAATAGTAACGATATATATTCACGGGATTGGATGGTGTCGTTATTACCATCGCGAGAAACTTACCGGTCCTTTCCACAGCCGTCGTATGAAAAAAAATGGCATCGGTGCGAGGGTCGACAGACCGATCAGTATTCCGATCGCTTGCGCCCAGTCAGGGAATATGTACGTGCCATAATAACCCAACTGGTACGTACATATTTGATACACGAACACCCCCTGTGGACGAAAAAAGAGTGGAACTATTATTTCTTCGGCTGGCACCCCGGTGGAGCAATGATCTTGCGGTACACCGGCCAATTAAGAATTTAATATTTTTCATCGGAATAAACACCGGCCCGTGTTTTCCCCGATGCGCGATTATAACTCGAGTGGGTCTCGGGGCCGAGAATGAAAACGTTTCGTTGTTTTCGAGAGACACTTTGTACGAAATCAATTGCAACGGATTATCAACGACGACGATGACGACGATAATAACGATGGTAACTATTTTTCATTCGTAGAAAGGAAACAGTCCCGGAGCGCACGTTGAAAGAATTTTCGAACCACGAATTATCGCGTGAAATTCATTTCTCGTCACATTGTAAAATATCGAATCCCCCGGTGAAACATTCGTCAGGTATACAATACACCGCCAAGTATAATTTATTTATTAACGCGAGGGTTTCGCGTGCGTTTCATTTAACCAGAGATTTTCCTTGAATAATTTTGTATATTCGACGAGAATTCATCAAATCGTTCGTTTTCGATTAATTTCAACGCGATGGGAACCGTTTCGTTCGCGAACCTCGGTGTGTGTTTTTTCTTTACGTGGAGAGACGCGTAAGGGAAGGTGTGGTTCTTGAAAAATTTTCAAACTGTAATTTTTTTTTACAGAAAAAGTAATTTTCTTCTATAGGAAAGAAAATCTTGGAATTGGTCCAGAATCTTGTTCCTTTTTGGAAAAATGAAGTATTAGGTCATCCCATAAGTAATATCGTTTCTTGACAGTGACTTTCGGTGAACAAAATTAATATGGAATGTGATGGGAATTAATTAACGACCGTTTCGTTGTGTTCAGTCATTCTATAAGTAATGTCGTTTTTTTCGGTGAAGAAAATTAATACTTGCATTTATTTTCAATCATTCATTCATCGATATACTAACCATCAGTTTCGAGGACCTTTTCCCATCTATCGGTCAGCATTCTCATTCCATTTTCGAAAAACTTCCGAAATTTTGAATCAAAATACTCATTTAGTGCTGATTTCACATCCTCGGTGTTGTTGAAATTTTTTCCACTTAAAAAAGATTTTTTCCAATTGTGGTTCCAACTCGATGAAAACTTTCAATGCCTCAGGATTGAACGCTGTTGGTCGACCGGATCTCGGTTCATCGGAAAGCTCAAAATCACCTCTTCGAAATTTGGAAAACCATCTTCGACACTTTCTCAAATTCAAACCACGTTCACCATACACTTGACAAATATTTTAACCGTATCCATAATTGTACTACCATTTTTAAATGCATACAGCATACAATGCCGCAAATGAAGTTCGGCACACGCTCATTTTAAAATTTTTTTTCAAGTGAAAAATATCGATCGAACTGCATCGAACGCAACCGATAAACTATCGAGAGATCACTCTTTAAGCTACATAGAAAGAAGTTTCTCTCAACACATCGCCTAGATCCGATTCAAGTCCTTATTTAAAGTACGATAAGAGACATTACTTATGGGATGACCTAATACCATACAACCCTTAATATAACAAAAAAAAAGAAGAGGACAAATCTGAAGTGATTGGAAAAGTCACCGAACTCGCTCGTTAGTGCTCGCGAAGTGGATCGTACGATCTAACGGGGTTGTTGTTTATGAAAATTAGATGATCGATGAGCGGAGCACGCGCGCGTACTTATCAGGAAACGGCGATAACTCAGCCCGGAGATCGCGCTCGATTGGCCGCGAAACAAAACCGGTACCCGTGTAGTTTCCGTTATTTTTCCGGTAAAAAGCAGAACGTGATCGAACGAGCCCCGTTCCTTTCCCGGCAATCAATTCGATTCGTGCGCCGGACAGAAATTATGTTATCGATTCGATCGGTTGTTTTAAATCAGCCCGTACACGCGCCCCGTAATCGACGGTAGAAGGAATATCCGATTGACTGGCGGGATCATTTCTTTTTTTTGCACTGCAACTCACGATCTCGGAAAGAAAACGTGAGAGGAATTTGAGCACGTTGGTTTCGAAAGAATGAACGAAAGTAACGCGAATGGAACGCGACTACACCTCGGTTATTGTTGAACGAAATCGAAGACGCGCGAGAATGATAATTCTTCGTTGTTTGTCCGTTCGTTTGAACCACGGTGTCCCGATTGATTCGAAATTCAAACGGGAGATTTTTTAAGTAAAAATACATAAAAAATGTGGTATGGATGTTTTTCGTGCGAGGCTTCGTTTTCGAGAAAATTCGATTCGAAGAGGTCGCGGGGCGCTCGCCTAATGCGTCTGGCTATTAGCGGCTGCGACTACTTGATGCTCGCGAACCGTCGGGGATAATGCGGTACTATCTATTGCAACTGGTTCTGTGTAATTAGAGGATAGGGGAATCGATGAAAAATATCATCGAGCAAGTAGAAACAGCGAGTCACGAACGAACGCACCGTGAATTTAGAAAATGGAATTTCTCGAAAAGGAAACGCGATACGAATAAATTTTACTTTACATTTTTTATTTACTTTTGCACGAAGAATCACCAGCCGAACGTTACCATTATAGTTTGTTGAGAATGGTGTGTTATGAAACGTTTTTGTCTCTGTGGTTTGGATTCTCTGTGTGTAAAATTAACTTCTGTGGTAAATCCAGCGAGGAACGTGTGCAATAAAATTATTGCACCATACTGGGTGGCTCGACAAATTTTTCTCGCTTTTGTAAGTTTTTAATCGTGGAAATTAACCCTCGAACAACGAGTCGTTTCGATAAAGTACTTAAGAATCGCGATAGCCTTCGCTCACGTGTACACTTTGGGTTAATTTATTTCCTCTTTGTAGCGTGAAAAATATAAAAGTGAAATGTAACCGAAATTGCTTAAATTCTGTGTTATAAGTTACGCCGGCCAATAGTATCATCCGAAATACATCAAACACGGTGAAGAATATTTTTATTGTTTTATTCCAGGTCGTGCGACCCGGCCAACGAAGTGACGTGGAATAACAAATTTAAAAAAATGTCCACAAACCGCGATTCGCGTACCTGAATAAAAATTATGATTTATACGTGTAACTGGGATTGATATTTTTTTATGGTTTAATGGGAGCGCCATCAAATGGTAATCAACGGAATAAATACAGTTATTTCCGAGATCGGTTAATATTTGCTGCACACTGTAAATTAAAATTCGTTGAACACAAAATTCTTTGAGTATCCTTCCTCGAGATGGAGACTTTGAAGTGCAACTCGTTAAAATCGTATCAACGCGAAATCACGAAGATGTGGGAATTATTATTTTCTTTTTCTTTCAAATTCTCCAAATGGAGTACAAAAAAGTGGGAATTATTATTTTCTTCTTTTTTTCTTTCAAATTCTCCAAACGGAAAACAAAAAAAAGTGGGAATTATTATTTTCTTTCAAATTCTCCAAATGGAGTACAAAAAAGTGGGAATTATTATTTTCTTCTTTTTTTCTTTCAAATTCTCCAAACGGAAAACAAAAAAAAGTGGGAATTATTATTTTCTTTCAAATTCTCCAAACGGAGAACAAAAAAAAAGTGGGAATTATTATTTTCTTTCAAATTCTCCAGGAGAACAAAAAAAAGTGGGAATTATTATTTTCTTTTTCTTTTCTTTCAAATTCTCCAAACGGAGAACAAAAAAAAAGTGGGAATTATTATTTTCTATTTTTTTTCTTTCAAATTCTCCAAACGGAGACCAAAAAAAATTTCACGTAACAAAGTTAGTCGAGACACCCAGTAGAGAATCGGAAAGAGGGTACAGAGAAGGACGAGCAGTTGTACCTCATTAAAGCGATCATCCCCTCGAGCTAGTGTCATTCCAAGCACGCACGTGCACAATGGGTACGCACATGATGTAACCTTACGTTCACAATCACAACGGGAAAAGAAAGCGACCATGTATGGATGAAAATTACTGTTTCGCGTCATTTTATACAATTAATCCGTAATCGGAGCTTCTCGATCTCCTAACAATATTTTTTTGGATCGAATTACATTTACAAAGCTATTGTAATTCACCGTTAATAAAAGTACTTGAAAATGGCGGGTTTCTTTTTTAAAAAGGAAGTGTCGTCGGCAAAAGAATTTTAACACAGAGAAAAAGAGCGAGAGAGAGAGAGAGAGAGAGAGAGAGAGAGAGAGAGAGAGAGAGAGAGAGAGAGAGAGAGAGAGAGAAATGAAACAAAAAAGGAGGACACTGTCTTTTGCATGATGTTCCTGGTTAAATGTAATTTACCAAGGAGTGAAAAAACACACGAGCAAGCATTATGCATTCTTTATGACATCCCCGGGCTCGTCGGAAATGAAATCTGACCATTTACACTGGCCTACGCTGGCAAATACTTACACTTATCACGGTAAATATTATATTTCCACCACCATTATTTCGATTTTAATAAGATTACCATTACGGTCAATGATTAATTGCGAAATTCGACGGACAAGATTAAAAGCTCATTAATGATTACGTAAATGTTCAATTACGAAGTACAAACGATAAGTGACAATAATTCCGTGAAATATGGAAAAAATGAAAGAAACTATTTAACGTCACTTTAAGTGTCGAATATGTACAGTCTGTTCTATTTTACAAATTTTAACGAGTATTGTTTCATTTACAATATTATATTTTATCCACAAAAAGCAAACACGTCGGTTTTTCTTGTATAATTAATAATCCATCGTTAGCGGCTTATAAAATAGTGCGAATGAATCGAAATTTATTCTAATTATAGTAAATGTAGTAAATGTAAATGGTAAATGGTAAATGGTAAATGGTAAATGGTAAATGGTAAATGGTAAATGGTAAATGGTAAATGGTAAATGGTAAATGGTAAATGTAAATGGTAAATGTAAAATATTTACTTGTCTACCACAAGTAAAGAATCTTTGGTAAATGTAAAATAACTTTACATTTAACAGAACTCTATTTATTGTACTTGTTATTTAAGAAAAACTTATTTTCCTTTTAATCTCCGAAAAAACATCAAATCCTCGAAAAGCGTTGCCCGAGTTATAGCTAAAGCAAAGACCAGTTTAGAAAATATCAAAATACGCTACTCTCGCAAGAAATATCCGCAAAGTGTCGTAAGGGGTGGAACTACCCTCCGAAGTCTCATCTTCCTGATGGTATCTTCGGAACTATTGGATACCACAAGGAAATCTTTTCAACAAATTCTCTATAGTTTCTGATAAAAAAAAATACACGGTGTACAGATTGGTAGAAAGAAAAAAAAGAAACGGATAAATCTTACATTCGTCCTTTGCTTAAGGTGTACATTAGGTTCTTCCTAAAGTAATTTCGTTTTCCAAAATGGAGAATATATAATTTAATCAAATATTTACACAGTCTAAAAAAAATCGTGTTTTATTTTCACCAAATAAAACTAAATAACTTTCCGAACAACCCAATATTATGCAAGCTGGAATCGTAAGTAACCTACACTCTGAATCAGGCGAAGATTGCTGGTGGTTGCTGGGATATGCTGTTTAAAAGTTTCCACAATTTGCAACCTAATGTAACTTAATGTAACGCAGAGGAAAACAGGATCAAACCGACTCTGCACCGTTACTTTTCGCTCGTAATGGTCCAAGTTGGTTTAAATAAATTCAAAATAATTACAATCCCCTGTTCACGTTTCACATTGAACAGAAATAACCGAGAAAAGGAGAAATATTGCACGTAAATATACGTGCAAGCTCTTTGGCTGAAAATTAATATTGTTTCAACAAGGTGGAATCTCTTCTCTCCTTTATCTATCAGGTTGTTCGGAAAGTCATTTCGTTTTTTTTTTTTATAAAAATGAAACACGATCTTTCACAGTCTACAAACATTTTATTAAACCATATACTCTCCATTTTAAAAAACGAAATCACTTTCCAAGCAATCCAATAGACAAAGAAGAGAAGAGATTCCACCTCTCGTCGAAACAATATTAATTTTCACCCAAAGACCTTTCACGTTCCACGAAACGACTCTAAGACGATCAAATACCTCGCGAAAACCTCTCTAAACAATTACGAAAGCTTCCAAACGTACATTTTGCAACCCAGCGAGAACTCGAGACGAGTAGACGCGTCAGAGACGAGTAGACTGCGTTCACAAGAACGAGTCAGAGTCGATCGAGGATTCGTTTCGAATTGAAAGGGTTTATCGAAGGGTCGGGGAGGTTAAGGTCGCGACGAACTGACCGTCGATGAAAAACAGATCGCTGGAAAATGATCGATCGATCAAGCTGACCCGAGTCTCTCGACCAGCTAGGAACAAAGATCGAGTGGATGTGTTAGGACAGAAGCTGAATAAAATCTTTGTCCCTCCAACGTGCTCGAAGATATCCTAACGAGGCAAATCGCGCGAGAATAATCATCATTGAGATGCCTCGTCGCGAGAATCGCTTCGTCTGATGATCCAGATTCGCGGATTGGTCGAGTAGCGGGGTCCGAAGCACGTGTGGCGATGGAACATAATTATTTGGGCTACGATTTTTTTTTTTCAATAGCCTCGGCGGTGCACACGCGCCGAGCGCGAGGTCATTTGCTAAACGAGATGCAGAGGGAGAGGCGGAGAAAGAAAAAAGAAGGAAAAAAAGAACGAGAAAGAGACGAAAAAATAAAAAAAAAAAAGAGGAAGAGAAAAGCGAGAGCCGAGGGAAAGAGTCTAAAACAAACGGAAAATCAATAATGGGGTACGACCGTCGCGCTAAATACTTGTGGACCGAGAAGCAAAACCGCGATAATAACGTCAGTGAGAACTGCCTAACGGATGGAGGAAGGATCAACGTCTTAAGACTGGAAAGAGGGCTAGGATAGGTGGTTAGGTGGAAGAGAACCAAATGGACGGAAGGAGAGTTCTCGAGACAGTATTAACCGATCGGAGGATTCGATTGTTTCGAGTTTTATTCGGTGAATTAACCGAGGAGTTGATCTCACACCTGAGAATGATCGATCGGTACGTTAATCCTGGTAATCGACCGCTGGGAAGACGTACTGGTTACGTAACAGGTGAGATTGGTTTTGGATGTTTGACTAAGGCTGAGCTGAATGTATGTATTATGTCTTGAACACTCAGGTTGAGTGTTTGTATTTGTAAGTGTGGGTTGTTTGTATTTTTCGTTCAAATTACCACCGATGGGAGTAACTTTGGTCGAAAGTTTGAGTTTTTTAACCTTTGAGGAAAGTCTCGAAGAGAAAAGAAATCATTATCGAGGCAATGTTTTCGAAGGCTTTCTGAAGGCTTGTTTGTGAGTTTGTTCACAGTTTGGAGCAAACTTGGCATAAGTTTAGCACGGGATGTTCCACTCGTGCTAATGCGTGCATACGAGTAACATTCCACTTTTAAACACTTCCTGATCTTTTTACCATTTGGTAAATTTCTTACTAATCTACCACGAGTTAAGTTTTACACTTATTATACATAAACCCTCTCAATCTTGCGTAACTGATGTTACGATGACGTAACTGATGATCTTGCTATTATGTGTACAATAACTTCGAGAAAAGATTTTTTAAATAACAGACTATTCTTACGACACTTCGATTGATACGTTTTCAGTAACCGTCGCAGGAAATGTAGAAGTTATTCAAATAAATATTATTCAATGAGATGGAAGCTACCCCAATAACAAGAAATTGAATTTTTAATTTATTTAATCGACATACTCGTGGACTACTCAGATGACACTATACTCTCGTTACGGAGGAAGGTTATTGATACAATATTGATTTTTCATTACAGATGACTAGCAAGTCAATGGAGGGTATAGATAACGCGACGTGTGAGAAATAGTACTCGAAATTAACAAAACATATTGTCCATTATAACTTGGGAAGCGTTCGGGGATCGAAAATGGTTACGATATCGATGAGCTAACAAGCTTCTAACGTTGTAACTAATTATAACGTTATCTCGGCTCGATCGGATCAATATGCAGAGCTGCAACATGGGAAATAAATATTTCCCAGTGTCAATGGCATTGGACAGGCATTAGCCCGACTGGATTGAAGTTACTCCAAGTTACGATATTATTAAACAGAAGAAACGATTAAAGTACGAAAGAAACATTTGCAATGAAAGTTCTCGATGACACAAATACGTCGTTAACGTCGTCACATGATTGATACACAGACGATACAATCGATTGAAATTTTGTATGCACTTGAAACAAAACAACACGTCCCTGAAGATGTTAATCGTTCGAGACACGTGTTCGATTGTTTATCCACGCGTATCTAATTAACATTGTAAACAACCGAGTGAATTAGCCATCGACTGATACACGTCGAATATTGGGGAACTGATAAGTTACCATTGGTTCGATTGGAAAATATAAAAAATGTCTCTCCATCATTATCCAACAAAATGTTCGAGCGGAACGAACACTTACGTCCACGGGACAGTTCGGTTCAATCATACGGATGATTCGTTTGATTATTTAACTACGAACCGAATTAATACTGAAAGCACCGGAGTAATCGAGGATCGATCGGTACAGTGACGTATCGGTTGCGTAACTTGTGAAACGGGATTCGTTCGTTCAGGACAAAAGAATCCACGGAATGTGCTCTGTATCCAAATAAAGCGACACTTGTGTCCGACCGCGTGGTTTTGTTTAATCATTCGGAAGACTCGTTTGATTATTTAACGACGAATCGAATTAATACCGAAAGCACCGGGGTAATCGAGCATCAATCGGTAGAGTGACGTACCGGTCACGTAACCGAGCGAGCTACGATTAGTTTGAACGTGAATTAAAAAAAAAAAGAAACGTACAGCCGACTACGAGACCGTGTTTAATTCGATATCAGATTACCTTGTTACGAGATTACAAACTGCAAGATCGATGACAACTTTTACGAGGTAAAAGTTCAACAACGGTGTAAATGTGTACAGTACTGTACCTACACGTGTAAGGTATCGGATAAACGAATAAACGATAAACTTTAAATACGACGTTTTGAAGAGAAATAAAATGGGTGAATTACTTCCAAGGTGTCTGAGATTTATTTAAATTTTTCATACGTGGTTGCGATGTTGAGAATAACGCGTCACGGTACGAAATGTCAAAATATACGATAAAAGGAACGAACTTTGAGATACAGTGGGAAAATAACGATACAATCGAAAACAGATTGATCCATTTAAGGGGATACATCGGCATGATGGAATAAATTCTCTTGGCAAAGCTTCGTTGTGGAGGAAAACAACTCTGAAATTCAATCAAGTTCGAGAACTCTTAACTGAAACTCCATTAGCGAATCTGACAACGTGTTTTTATCGTGCTCTTAGATAGATACGAGAAGTTACGGATAGATGTATCGTCCTCGTTAAATACAAATCTTGATCCGTCGATTTGGGAAACGCGATTCGTTTCGTTTTACAATAACACGTATCTGTCGGATAAGAACATATGCACAGAGTCGAAACGAAGCCACGTATTCTATTTATACCGACGCAGCATTCTATTTTCAGACGCATCTCGTATACGAATACTGCGTTTGAGCTTCGAATATTTGAGTAGGTGTTCGAATAAACTTCAAATATTCTAGTAGGTGTTCGAATGAGCTTCAAGTATTCGAGTAGGTGTTCGAAAAAGCTTTAAATATTCGAGTAGGTTCGAATGTCGTTATTCCCATGTTTGAACATCTCGAGTGTCGTTATTAGATTGTTCGCGATTTCTAATATCGTTCGAGTATTCAAATACTGAATAAGAAGTGAAGTTTGAATAAACGATGAACTCGAACGACTCGATACAGTATTCTGTTCGAATACCATCAAGTATTCGATCGATTCCCGAAACATTCGAGTAGTATTCGAATTACATTCACCGAGTATTCGAATTATTGTACATTCACCGAGTATTCGAATTAGATTTACCGAGTATTCGAATTGCATTCACCGAGTATTCGAATTAGATTTACCGAGTAGTATTCGAATTACATTCGAGTAGTATTCGAATTACATTCGAGTAGTATTCGAAGGTTCGAATCCCGAAGAATTCACCGAGGAGTCCCAGCCAGCGCGCAAAGTGCCATCCCATTGGATATTCGGGATTGGTAAAGCGAGCCCCGATATTGCCCGCGTCAATTATCAGTGAATAACTTGGGGCATAGTTTCGTCGCGGTCGGGTTCCGAAGATCTGTACGCGAACACGGGATCTCGACGTTAAGATACGGACAACCGGGTGTTTGCGATCGCAATACACTTACCAGACAAGTGATAGGCGCGAGCACGACCCAGCTGAGCCACCAATAGTTGTGGAGTAAACAGCCAAACCGCATTTGCATTTCGGCAATGTTACGCAGGAATTTGTTGCATCCGTAACACCAGCCTGCCACGCAGACCTCGGCGACGCCGATCAATAGTATCGCCCAAGAAGCGGTGTTCCAGTCCATCAGCGTGAACAGGTAAATACCACCGTCGAACACCATCGGTACAGCGAGGAGCCAGCAAGTGACGCATATCCCCAGCACCACGTAGCTCTCGTGTTTTCGTAAATCTGGTCGCAGGTCCAATATGGCGGTGTTTATCGCCTGCACGCCTGCGAACTGTGTATCGTAAAAAGTAACGACCGACCGTGTTACTCCGGGATTCGATGCTCGCCCGCCGGGGTTTCTCGTTACCCTTTCCCCCTGCCTTTTTACATTCTTTTTCCCACCCCACCCCCCGCCGCCGTCGCCCGTTTCTTTGTTTTTTTGACGCAGTCCGTCTTAATTACCCTTCAACGTGCTAGCTGCAGGGAGGACAGAGGAGCATGTAGAAAACAAAGGCTCTTTCGTTTCCCCCTTTCCCCGTGTCTCTAAACTATCTCTCTTTCTCCCATACGCATACATCTCTCTCTCTCTCTCTCTATTTCTCTCTTTCTCTCTCTCTCTCTCTCTCTATTTTTCTCTCTCTGTCTCTGTCTCTGTCTTGGTCTTTCTCGCGCAACCGGTGCTTTCTTCCTGCCCCGCTCGTTTACCTTTCCACGCTCTCTCATTCGAAGGAAAAAGTGGTAGGAAAGACGAGGACGAAAAGAAAGGTGTGGATTTCACTGGGACGGCAAACCATAACTCTTTCCATGATATACGAGCCCCGAGGCGGGTGAGACGAGAGACGATGCAAAAGTAACACGGAACGATCGTCTGGCTACTTGCGAGCACATTTTCGCCCGCAGCTCTTTTGACGAATACAGCGACCGGCGTTCCGGCTCTCGAGGCACTTGAATGGCGCCTTCTTAGCCGGCCACGCTGGGACGAACAATTTTTCCGCGCTCTTTCTCGCACGGAATAACACCGTGCAAAGAACAAGGCCCGTGCTTCAAAGTTTATGCAACATGGAAATACGATGCCCTTTGCTTTCAAAGTCTTCCGCCTCGCTATCCCTTCACCTCATCCTTGCGTTGCGTTGCGTTGCGTTGCGTTGCTTGCTTGCTTTCTTTCTTTCCGAACCCCCCGTGTTTTCTTACCCCTTTATTTTTTTTTTTCCTTTTTTTTTTTTCATTTCCGAGCGGATCGTCCCCCTCTTCACCCTTGAGAACCCCAACGCACCGTGGAGTTTTCGTTTAATTTCGAAAGTGTGTTTCGTATTTCGAAATCGACCCCTCGAACAGGGGGAACAGGGTCCCGATCGATCGTTACTTTTTTTTGCCCTTTTCTACTTTTTCTCGTTTCTACGTGCACCGGTATCGTTTAATGTACTTACTTGGCTACCAAGGCCAAGGATGAACAGCATGATAAAGAATAGGACCGCCCAGAGGTTTGGCAAAGGCATCCGCACCACGGCTTCCGGATACGCGATAAAAGCCAATCCGGCGCCGCTTTGGACCACCTCGTGGATCGGCATCTGCATCTCGTGGGCGAGGAATCCCATGATGGAGAATATCACGAAACCGGCGAAAATCGAGGTGAGCAGGTTCGTGACCGTAACGAAGATAGCATCTCTGAGGAGAATAAAGGAAAAGGGCGTCAATGGTGGCGTTGAATGTGCAAAAATAGCAACCGGATGTAATTTTTAAACCCCTTGAGCTTTGGCTACAATTTCATTCTTATATAAGACCAGGACGAATATTCGAACGCTTCGGTGATTCAAGTATTCGAATATTCGAATATTCAAGTATTCGGATATTCAAGTATACGAATATTCAAGTATTCAAATATTCAAATACTCAAATATCCAAATATTCAAACATTTATCGTATAATTAAGACTTTCAAGTATTCGTGGTATTCATAATTCGAATACTTGAATATTCCAATATGTTCAGTAACGACAGGTATTTGAATAGTCTACTGCCTACTATAATACCTTTTTATTCAAATAATAATCAGATTCGAATACGCCAATATTTGAAGGTGATATTCGAATACCGAAACACTCGAGTAATGTATTCAAATATTTCTATTCGATTGATGATTTCGAATAATGCTCCTCGTGTGATAATTTACGAGTAATGCTACCCGTATGGTGATGTTTGACTGATGATAATACTCTTTGAACGATGACACTTGAATAATACTGTTCGAACAATAACAGTCGAATAATGCTATTCGAATTATAATATTCGAGTACTATTCGAATGATACTCTTCGAGTACCATTTGAATGATACTCTTCAAATACCATTTGAGTGATACTCCTCGAATGCTATTTGAATGTTACTCTTCGAATGCTATTTAAGTGATACGCTTCGAATGCTATTTGAATATTACTTTTCGAATGTTATTTAGACGATACTCTTCGAATACCATTTGAATATTACTCTTCGAATACCATTTGAATGATACTCTTCAAATACTATTTGAGTGATACTCTTCGAATACCATTTGAATGATACTCTTCAAATACTAATTGAGTGATACTCTTCGAATACCATTTGAATGATATTCTTCAAATACTATTTGGTCGTCGTCCTCTGGCGAGTCCTCGCGATACAAATCCGTGTGGAAATATTTCTCGCGACGAGCAACAACGATAAAAAAAAACAAAAAAAATTCAATCCATTTTTGGGGTAACTTCTCGCGACGCAGTTCGTCGGTACTTGACCGTGGTACGAAACAGTCGCTCTCACGACCCGGTTGAACGACTCGGTGTTCACTGGAATCGACACAAGCGACTCTGTTAAATATAAAACGTGTCCCCCGGCGATAAGGTCAGCGCTACCCATCTGGCTGACGAGGAAGAACAATTAATGATCCTCTGGTAAAACTTAGCCAGCCGGCGCGACGAATTATGCCGCGGCGTTTGCTCATTCGACTTGCGCCCGCACTGATATAATTTATACGCGATGCAACGTGCAGCGAATTGTATCGTTGCGGGACGGTGAGCCGGAACGAGCGGGGAGTAACTTCACCGTCGGATAATAATGCTAATTACGACTTTGAGCAATATTTCGAGGACGTGAACGCTCCTGACCCGGTGTATCGTTGGTTTAAAGCGTGCCCGTTGCCCAGGACGGTTTGCCTTACGACCGGCATCCTGCGAAATGAAATATCTGACAGACGCTTTGAGCGTGTGTATCGCGCGTACGCGCGGCGTTCACTGTCGAAAATACCACGGCCAGGAGCTGTAGTTTAAGCATTATGCAGGGAATTACATCATTAGAAACTCGGTATGGTTAATTCGTTTCCACGGAATTCTGTACCGCGGATGTATTTTCGTTTACAACGCGACCGCCGCCCTCGTTGGATATTAATGCCCCACGGCGACGACGATACCTCGCGGCCGAAACAACAAAGTATTATCACTCATTTAGAAACATTTTAATTGGATGGCTTGTCGGAACCGTGACGTCGATTAGCCCGGGATAAATAAATAGTTACCGAGGTCCGTAAAGATAGTGAGCCTCGTTGCATCCTCAGGACGTCCCGACGAAGAATTTTTCGAATTTGGAAAAATTCGTCGAGTCGAATTTTCTCGAAGAATGTTTCAAATATTTTCGAAACGTGAACGTTGCATTACGCGCGAAAAAATATCACAATTATCCTGGAACCTGGCGAAGAATGATTTCTATTTTTTTTTTTTATTATTTTTTCTTGTATTTTTGGCATCGTTTTCGTGTACGTAAACAGAATCCTGGTGAAATGTAACCAATTTTCCAGGTTGTGTTCCAGTTGAACGTTTTCGAAGATTTTACTGGATATTAATGTTCCGGGATATGTGACTGATCGGATTATGTATCCCCAGCTTTCATTTTGTAAATTTTCTGCAGGAAACAAAGCAATTTTTCTTCGTGAATTATAGGAGATGAACCGTAGGAGATTAACCTTGGTTAATGTGGATATGTAATGGGAGAAGAGGCTGAACTAACGTTCTTCCATCGTGGAGTTCTTTTCTAAATTGTCGAGCTACACATTTTTTCACCTGTTGTTACGTTTACAGGGATATGTCAGGTGTAAATATGTTGTGTAAATTGACTCGAACCGGGTGGCAAGGCTTGTCTCGATCAACGCAAGGAATAATTCGGATTTCCTTGTTCGTGAATTCGTTGGATAAGAATTTCCATGGTTGGAAACTGGACTCGGATCGTTATCGTTGGTTCAGAATTATTTGACTCGTTTTCTCGACACGCTGATAAATAAATTTCTAACTGTTGGAAATTATTGATTGTTTGAAATTATTTGGACGGTAATTATTAGCCGAGCACTTGTGAGATTTGGTATCGTTTAACCCTGTGCAATGTAAACGGTTTAGGTGACCACGCGTGGGTCTAACCTGACCCGTAGTTTGACCTCGTACAAATATCTCGAAAGGAAGATTCCATTGCTTTAAGATACTTTTTTCAATTTTTAAGAAAAGCTGTACTAACTATATACTATTAATTACTATTAATTATACGATACGAAGGTATATCTGGGTCTGAAAAGACCCAGATGTGACATGACCAGGGTTAAATGAGACCGTTTAAATATTTGAAAAAAAAAGGTAGGAATCTCGTTTGAGAAACTTATTTGGAACTAACTATTTACTATTAATTACTATTAATTATTCAATACGAAGGTTTATCTGGGTCTGAAAAGACCCAGATATGTCATGACGAGGGTTAAATATAAGCGTTTAAATATTTAAAAAAAAGGTAGGAATCTCGTTTGAGAAACTTGTTTGGAAAGAGGCAGAGGTTTGTTATATACATTTGACGTAACAAGACTATACTTGACACAATGAGAGCAACAGTTTCACTTATCGAACTATAGAATGTTCAACCAAAGACTCGACGATGTAAATTTTCCTGTTCGAAAGTTTCCCCTTTAGAAAAGCATTTCACATGTTTCTCCAATCGCTTAAATACGATTCTCTGCGTTCAATTGAACCGTGTACCAATGTTTTACTGGAATACTTGCCTGTGACAATTGTTCTCAAAGTTGTTGTAACTGGAGAGGGTGATCAGTGATCCACAACCGATCCCGAGTGAGTAGAAAACCTGGGAAGCAGCATCCGCCCAGACGCTGGTCTCTCCCAGAGTTGACCAATTGGGCGTGATGAACCAAAGGGAACCTTCAGCAGCTCCCTCCAATGTGACACCTGTAACGATAAAATTGGTTAGTAATATTCCCACTGAAAAATCCTGTGTCGGTTGATAAACGTCGCGTAAAACCCTAGGGGAAATAATACGAACGTTGGAAGATTTAAATGAACATTTAAATGTCGTGCAACGTATCTACGCGATGAAGTGTAATAATTCGACGACAAAAGTCGTGGAATCTCTGTTGTGCTCAGAAACTAAATATTAACGAGTGTGGTAGGTGATTCAACGACTATGAGAGGCTAATTGTCGTGCAGAACGAGAACGAGAACGAGAGCGAGAGAGAAAGAGAGAGAGAGAGAGAGAGAGAGAGAGAGAGAGAGAGAGAACAACAGTCGAAACTTCGGTTATGTTTGCCTTGTTGTTAAAAAATACCATCCTGTATTCTATATCGATTCGTAGGTAATCGTTCTAAGTGTATATTCCAATTCTAAGTGTACAATTGCTTTTATTGGGAATAAATTAGTGTAATGTAATAACTAGTATAATAGAATAATTAGTATAATATCACTGTGATAACTTGCGGATAGAAGTGCATCGAGCGAATGCAACGTGAAATCGTCAACGATCAATTCCACGTAGAAAGAATTTTGTCGAAATTTCCAAGTAGCGTTCATTCTTTTGTACGTAACCCTAGATTGTTTTCATTTAATCGTGGAAGATCGTGAGGGACAAAACCAATATTTGGACACTCGTAAATCGAATCCCGATAAATAAAGGCAAACGTATAGCTAATACTTGAATTCGAAACATGCTCGAAACTGGATGCAATAATGCACTCGATTCGAGAGCGATCTCTCCACTGTCTCAAAGGTTCCACGGGAAATAGGACGATACGCTCGGATAATCCTGATTTTCAGACCACTCTCTTCCCTGGACGTCTATTGATGAACTTCATTTTTCAAGTGACCCCGTGGAAAGAAAGGAGATCGTAAATTTGACGATCTCGATGGAAATGGGAAATCACCGCCTCCGACCTAACTATCGGAAAATGTAATATTCGGCATTGTTCAAAGTCTAACAATGACAGAAATTTTGAGTAAATTCGCTCGTGGAAAACTGCACGATTTTCTTTCCAAGGACAAAAGTTATTTCAATCTCTCTCGAACGATTCCTGCTGTAAAATTTCTTTACTTTATTTAGACGAAACTAATATATTTTTCTTTACAGATTACGATCGAAAACAATTCTTTTAGAAAATTATATTCTATTGCAATAAATTATCGAATAGTAATTTCTAACGAAATGCTCTACATGTTTGTCTATACGTATTACGTGCCTCAAGTACTAATCGAACGTATACGATCGAAAACAATTCTTTTAGAAAATTATATTCCATTGCAATAAATTATCGAGTGAATAGTAAGTTCTAACGAAATTCTCTGTATATTTGTATATTTCCAAGGACAAAAGTTATTTCAATCTCTCTTGAACGATTCCTGCTGTAAAATTTCTTTACTTTATTTGGTTGAAAGTAATATATTTTTCTTTACAGGTTACGATCGAAAACAATTCTTTTAGAAAATTATATTCTATTGCAATACATTATCGAATAGTAATTTCTAACGAAATGCTCTATATATTTGTCTATACATATTACGTGTCTAAAATACAAATCGAACGCAATGAATGCAATTTAATTTACTTCGTACGATGTCGTGAAACTTTTAATGTCATCTGAGGTGAATGGTTTTGCAAAAATGATCCTTAAATGAACTATCAAAGTATCGTCTTGTCGTGTAAATGTACGTGTGCCCTTATAAGATACGCTTAGGTGTGTACATTAGGGGAGAAAGGCAGCTGAACCGTGAAAGAGAGAGCTCAAGAAAATCGTGATAAAAGAGTAGAGATTGTGCAATATTTTACAATTGTTCCAATTTTGCTATTTATTTTCTAATTTGTTCTTAAACGCACAGAATGAGTTGTGCACTGTCCAGGAGGCAGTAATTTCTCTCGCGATATTGAATCGAAAAACGCGGGGTAAAATTTATTTATAGTACCACATTTCTCGAGGGAAATAGATTTTAAGGAAAGGTATTTTTGCACGACTAATTATGTAATTCTACTCGAGTCCGCTCTTGTAAATACAGACGAAAATGTGACACACTTTCGGTCGACTTTGGTCTACATTCTTAACTCGTTGCGTAAAATTTCACGTGTTTGCAACAAAAAAAACATCGCGAAGGTAATTCACCTTAAAACGTGTCAAATTCAACCGTCACAGTATCAATCAACATAATTTTATCCTTCTTTGATCTTAGAATATGAAGTTTCTCCGTAAAAAAAATATCTATTCGACACTTACTGCTTACGAATTACTTTCCTTTTTATTTTATTATCGCGTACAAATATCGATCAGTAATTTCAGTGTTGCTCGAATTTTTACTCGATAGTTCAAGTACGACGAGCTGTGACCAGCTGTGCTCGAATTTTGATTCGATACTTTCATTTTAACCAAAATTACGCACCGAGTTACAAATTACCGCTACTGTAGAAAATTTCTCAAGCTCTCGTCGCCAGAAAACAAATTCTAATTAATCTACGATTAAGTTACAAGAGGCTTCGACAGAATTGTACGGTTCGCATCGCTCTTTCTTAACAGTGTACGCGATATCAGCCATCGTAAATACGTGAAAATAATCCACCATGAACACGTAACGATCTCCGTACGTACGTGATGCATCCGCAAAACTACGGAGCAAACGTATTTCAGAGTTCACTGGAAACGGTATTAATTAGATTTCGGCATAAATAACATTTCACGACGAATTTAGTTGTACGGATCATAATATTAGCCGAGAGCAAATTATGAATGATTTATGTTTCGACGCGTTATTTAGTCGCCAATACACAGTACACCGTGCAAAATTGATGTAATCGTAAACTTCGTATTTCGAGGCGAGGAACAGCAAAACTTTCGTTTCGATTTTTCATTCGCGTTATACGATAAAATAACAATTGACTCCTCGAGGATTCTCATACGTGGAAAATTAATTGTAATCCATTAAAGTATCCCCGAATTATTCATTCCGGTCAGAAACGTTCGTTAAACAAGGTTTGATTGAAAAATTCACAAAATCTGCATCGAGATCGAAACGTTACGCGCAAAAAAACATTTCTTTGTTTATTTACAAAAGATTCTTTCCGGTAGAAATGCACCGAGATATTCCACCGACTACCTTTTCAGCCTGTTTTTCGTTTAAGTTACATGTTTTTTAGGAAACACGTAACATTGAAAATTACTTTACTGGAAAAAGCTCTTAATTAAAGATATAATTGCAAGTGTACTACTCGTTCGACTTTACAGCAACCTACTCTTGTTGTATATTATTGAGTTGCTCGAAAAGTAATTTCGTTTTCCAAAATGGAGAATGTATGTTTTTTGTATTATTCGTCGAGGAAACGCGAAATAAATTTTCCGTAGAGTGGAATCGATATTTCTCCCGGCGCGTGATCGATCGATCGATCGAGAGCTCTTGACCCGAGATATTTTTCCATAAATTCGTCTCGAAGGTAGCTGCTGTGTATAGAGGCGTGTCGGGTCTGGCGGTGCATTTTGTACACGGTGTGATTGTTAAAAAGAAAAAGAGCGTTTAATCGCGATCGTCGATCGGGCGTTTTCTCTATTACACGGGAAACGTTTCTCGTCCGTCTTACCTCGTATCAGTAACGCTGTAAGCATTACGTATGGGAAAAGGGCGGTGAAGTAGACGACCTTCCCGATGGACTGGACACCACGCATCAGGCAGAGGAAGCAGATTACCCAGGCGAGTGTGAGACATCCTAACAATTCCCATCTTATGCCTCCGAAATTTTCCCACGTGGCTCCTCGCAAGCCCAGAACGTACTCGCTAGATTCGATCAACGATAATATCCGATCACGATTACATGTTTTACCTTTCGTCTTTCGTCGCGAGATCTTCGCCCTTATCGTCTAACGTACGGATCCACGGAAGCCAGTTTTCCTCATCCGATTAAAACACACCCACTCGCATCGCCCCGGATGCGAGACGAATCGGGAACCAGTACGGTATATATGTTTCGAGTCAAATTTTTTCAGAAATGATTCACCAACGAGGGAATTTTAAACAATGTTCGGGATATATATTTCGAGTTGTATTTTTTCAGAAATGATTCACCAACGAGGGAATTTTAAACAATGTTCGGGATATACTTCGAGTCACATTTTTTCAGAAATAATTCACCAACGAGGGAATTTTAAACGATGTTCGGGATATGTTTCGAGTCGTATTTTTTGAGAAATGATTCACCAACGAGGGAATTTTAAACGATGTTCGGGATATGCTTCGAGTCGTATTTTTTGAGAAATGATTCACCAACGAGGGAATTTTAAACGATGTTCGCTTTTGGAACGAATGATCGGGTATGGGAACTAATGTACAGAGAATTCTACGGGAAATGGTATTTCTCTTTAGGATAAGAAGCTTTTCTAATGATTATTTTTCAGCTGAGGATCACCTGCCTTTGTCTACTGTGTAGTGGGAATGACACTTAGTATAATAGGAAAGAAATAATACTGATGTAATGGTAATAAGAAATAATAAGAGAGAGAGACTATTTGTATAAAATGTTGAAATTAGAATTATCACGGTTCAACTGGAGAGTATTGTTCGATGTAAAGGTAGAGCGTATGTAAATAGTACCATGTGACTTTGGTAGGAAGATTTTTCTAAAGGTTGTCGCGATTTTAAATCATTTCTGATCCGTTACACCGTGATTAGGGCAGTATCTCGTCACAATGGTTGAACTAGAGATTATTGTTCAATATGAAGGTGGAGTGTCTGTAAATAATACCACGTGACTTTGGTAGGAAGACTTTTCAAAATAAAGGTAGTCATTGTTCGATATAAAGGTAGAGTGTCTGTAAATAAAATTTGGACAGGAAGGTTTTTCAAAAGGTTATCGCGATTTTAAATCATTTTTAATCCGTTACACCGTGATTAAGGCAGTATCTCGTCACAATGGTTGAACTAAAAACTATTGTTCAATATAAAGGTAGAGTGTCTGTGAATAAAACTTTGACAGGAATATCATATTTTGATCCGTTAAACCGTGATTAGGGCAATGTCTCGTCATAATGGACCAACGAGAGTCTAAGCACGTGACTGTCTGTTTATTTACATCCACTCCTTTCCATTTCGACAAAGTGAAACCAACACGTTCGCCGCTGAGAATGTTTTAGCTGGTCATCTGAACTTCGTTGCGGTTCAATCCCCTTACTCGGGAGGCAAATAGATTATACACCTGAATTGTGATATTAAACTGAACGGAATTATGTTAGACAGTGCACATTATAGTATAGAGCAACATCGTAAGCATCACGAGGTCAAATATTCCCATTTACCCTACCAGCGTTTCTTGGCACGCGCCATCTCTGTATAAACACTTGACAGTGCCTCTCAACCTACATTCACTGTTAAGAGATCCGAAGCTTGCGTAATATAAATCACGAGTGCTTGATCAATCTCGTTGCCAGTCAATTAACATTACTATTTTTATTTTCACCTTTCCTTCTTTCGATCCTTTCGAAAAAATGCCCTTCGGTGCATTAAAATGTAAAGAAGTGACAGAATGACCGTGATAGAAATCTCAAATTTAAATTAAAACGATCACCAACAAATAATGGAATCACTCGGATAACAATATTACAATATTGTCTTCTTTCGTAGAACATATCGATCGCGAGAAACTCACCGAACATTTTGAATAGCTCGAAAAATGTATTTACACGACCCGAAATAAAGCAAAAAGAAATCTACACAAAAATTTAAGTCTTTCTATTGCAACAAATTCAGTAAGATTGCCCGGAAAGGAAACGCATAACACTGGAAATTACTTTGCTGAAAAAAACCCTTAATTAAAGATATAATTGCAAGTATACTCGTTTGACTTTACAGCAAGTTGTACTACTCTTGTTGTATATTATTAAGTTGTTCGAAAAGTAATTTCGTTTTCCAAAATGGAGAGTATATAATTTAATCAAATATTTATACACACTCAAAAAATCCTGTTTCATTTTTACCAAAAAAAAAAAAAAAAGAACGAAACGACTTTCCGAACAACCCAATACAAAGCATGTGCATGTGCATGTGCATGTGCATCTTTTCCTTTGCCTCATCGATCACGATCCTAGTCTCACGGATGCACTCAACCATTCCTCGCGTCGTAAATATTTCCCTGGACGTTATCAGTGTCGATGACCAGTAACAGACGCAACAGCGTACGCGTTAAATATTATCACGGTCACACATTCCTTGGAACATTTTATTTACGATACGGTACGTCATACTTGAAGTATTCCTCGGAAGATAACACCCGTGTGTAAAGATGTCGCAGATGTGCCACTTTGTCGCCATCGAAACAGCTGGTGGCGTTCCCGTTAGTGTAGTTGAAACTCTTGCACACCAGATCGACCGGTTTGCAGCTCTTGTTGTAAAATATATACGTGAGATTCTCCTGTTGGCACTCGATTTGTTGCAGCCCGCTGTAACAATCTGTTCGTATCGACGTTAAGGCTTCCGCGACGTACACCCAATATCGTTCCCCTTGATCACGACTAATTAGGAGGGAACATCAAAGAACCCCTAAGCGCCTATGGCCGATTGAAACGAAATAGCTGTCGTTCGGAGAATACGATGCATCGTGAAGCGGAGGGTTCGATTTTACACGCGATAAGCGAACGTGTGTCCACGTGCACGTCCAACGCCGGATACTTTGTTACGATCGACGCGAGACGAGACTAATTAACGCTTTGTTGTTCCGGCTACGTTCAGTTTAGGGACACTTGGTTGTTACGGGATTTTCAGGTACGATGTATCGTAAAAAATATATCAAACAATAAATACTGGATGTTTTAGTAACGATGTGTACAGTCGGTTGCAACGATTCGAGCTGTATCGATCTAACGTACTAAAACGTTTAACGTAGATGTTTGATTAACTGATCTGTTGATCTGGGAAGTTTCCGTTTGAATGATAACTGAAACAATGTGGACACTAACCCTTTGCACTCGAAGCTTTTCCGATAGCAGAAATTAGCACAGCGATGAAATAATTCGAATCGTGTAATTTATTTAAAATGGAAGATTTTCGTTTCGATATTTCGTGCACGTATGTTTACTTCTTAGAAGGAGTAATTGAAGTTTAATTTCAATTCCAAACTAAGATGGTTTAACGAATTGGAGAAAGTACACCGAATTAGTTTGCAAAATGATTCAATTGTCTGCTTTGTTCGTAAATGAAGATATTTCTTTGCAAGAGTTTACAGAACAAGTAACCGATCGTTCTGGAGTAAAAATATAAAAAAGAAAAAGAAAAAGAAATTTTAAATGTTTAAAAAGGAGTAATTGAATTTTAATTTCAATTCCAAACCACGATAGTTTAACGAATTGGAGAAAGTACATCGAATTATATGGCGATCGAGGATCGACTCTCGAGTGGAAAGGATTAATAGTGAAAATGCAAACATGTTCCGAGTGGAAGAATGATCGATGAAATATTTGAGAAGAGTAAAGAAAAGAAAGATTAATTGTGCTTACGAAAAAGAAAAATACAGGCTTTATAATTTCGTCTATCGAGACGTGTTCGATAATTGAATAATTAAATCCCCTTAAACGTGCACACGGTAGAATTGTTGCAATACCGAAATCGTTAATTATATAGGTTCATTTTCTTGCAACGACGTTGCAATAATTTAGCATCCAGTGTTTATTGTTTTATACGTGCATTAAATTATTACTGAAATTAATGGCACGGAAAACAATAAGATAATAACGAGAAGGAATATTATTCGATATTAGCGACCAATTTAGTTTATTATTTACAGATCGAAATGTTGTTAAATTTGTAACAGAAGGCAACGAATGATAAACCGATTAGAAATAAATACTATGCGACATTAACGAATAGTTAAATCCACGTAATGTTTTTGACGCGTATTGCAAAGTAAAGTATACGAATACGATAAACTAAATACAGAGAGAGGGAAGTGGAAGCGAAACGTCATAAATAAAGAAAAATAAAACCGTTCCCATCGTGTAATACCTTTTTGTTCTTGCAGTAACGAAATTGAATTTCAAAGAGACGAACCTCCCGGCGTTCAATCGTTTAAAACAGTTCTACGACCGTTTGGAATTTTATAGCAACGATAAACCACGTACATAGTGCAGTAACGTGTCACTTTGTACAGGATAGTTTATTTAAAACAAGAACACCAAAATAACTTACGTAGCTTTGATTAAACTGTGTGAACTATTTTTTGAAATTTATTCTTTCAAATACAGAGCAATATACTTTCATTCGATTCTTTTTATAGCTGATGCTAACAAGTATTCATTGGTGTAGTATAATAGTTGTAAAATTATAACAAAATCGTTGTAAAATTAAACAGAAGGAATTGTTAAGTTACTTTGAGACGTAAGGTTCTTTGATCGATCCCGATGTAACATTTTCGTATCTTCGAAACTAAGAAAGTTATTCTAATGTTCCATTTTAATCATCCTAGCATGAACGTACCAGTGACGAATGTTTATCGAACAGATTTCATACAATACTCACTGTTGGTATTAAAATCGTTGTCGCAGTAGGCCCACTTGAGTTTCGGTATAAACGAAACGCAAACGTAGAAGAGACTCCAAGCCACGATCACCATGTAGTAGATCATCACTAGCATAATCACGACGAGAGTACAGTAACCGAGTCCCTGAAACGCCGGTGCTATACGTGCGAACGCTTCGTTTGGACCTAAACCAGTGTACTGACCTAACACGAGTTCCAGAAAAAATATTGGCAATCCCATCGTGATCAACATTAAGACGAACGGTAGTAAAAAGGCGCCTAAAAGCAAAAATAAGAACAAAGTGTACACAGTGTTCTACTGTACACCATGAAAGTACAGTAGAACCATGATCGTCCAACCCCATAGTTGGAGGTTAGAATGCTCGGATAATTAAACGACCACGTTTCGATATAAATGTTTAGAAACGTGGTTGAAGCGAGCGTTGTATTAAACATTTCGAGCTTGTTTCGTTAAGTACAATTTATACCGAATTGTATGTTTTTACTATTTAAAAGAAAGATTATTAAATAGCGTAACTCGAAGCATTTGAATAAATCTTTTCGCCACGATTCAATTTTGTACTAGTGGAGAAATTAATATAATTACACTTGAGAAGATTAATTTTACACCATCTAAATAAAATGGAAACTCGAATGCTTCCCTTAAACAGTATTGAAATAATTCTCCCGGTGCAAAGTCGATCGAGTCAGGGACGATAACGATCGAGTTCCACCTACATGCTCTCCACGTTGTCGCAGCTCGTGACAATACAAACGGTAACAGTGTACCAGGCTCGCGTCACCGAACCGTGCCTCGAGTACTCGAAATACTCTCGTATCGTTCAAGCGTCGATCGTATTTACCGGAATTTCCCGTTACCGGTGCGCAAGATTATCAAGTCCTTAATCTCCGCGTCAATCACGAACACTCGAGTCGATCATCCCGTTCCAAATTCAAACGGATTGACTCTCGAATGGAAATATCGAACGAAAAGAAAAAGAAGAAAAGAAAAGAAAAATAGAAAAGAAGAAAAAAAAGAAAAATAGAAAAGAAGAAACACCGAAGTCGAAAAGTACTGTTTCAAGTGTCGATTCCAATATTCCACGAGCAAACGAAACGTTCTCTAACTCGATCAATGCCCCGTTAATATTCGTTGGCGGTGCACCGCGATAGGTAAATGTATACGATAAATTCGTTCGGTTTTCCAGGGACTTCTAATGCGAATTAATTGAAATTTATCAGTAGTCCGTGTCTGATTAACGCGATGAAATACGATCGTAACGCCGCGGCGGTTTAAAATATCGTCTCGCTTCGCGTTCCCGATCTTTCATCGGCCACGGGTTCTAACCGTTCGAACGAACGCGGAACAATGAAAAGCGGGCCACCGCGTGAACAGAAACCGGCAAAGTGAAATAGTGAAACCGAAATAGAATAATTAAAACACGTAGCGTTTAGAATACGAGCGCGATGGCGCGCTCACTTTCGTCGTTACGCAAATAAACCCCGGGAGCGAGTGACCGTATCAACAGGCATAACCGCACACGCAGCCGGGAAAGATTTATTAAATTTCCCGAACGCTCGGTCACAAGCTGCCAAACTGCGCTTAATTATTCGAATTAACCGTTTCGTCACGTCGACCACGCGCCCGGCCCGCGCACCCCCTCACCCCCCCTCGTCCGCTCGCGTCTACGCAGTGGCGCAGCCACGCGTTTCTCTCTATCCTCTTCGTTTCTCTCTCTTTCTCTCTTTCTCTTTTTTTTCTGTTTTCATGAAAACGCCCGCGGACGAGAATAAATCATTCCGCGTAATCCCGGCAGTTCGTTTGTCGGCCCGTGGGCTGTGTCCTGTTTAGCGAACTCGACTAGACGTTTTTCTCGTGTAGGGCCCGTTCGCGGGTACGCGAGCGTACGCAATGGTTCCCGTGACCGTACGTAGAGAGCAACATCTATGAACGTATATACGTACCACCACCGTTACGATACACAAGGTAAGGGAAACGCCAAACATTGCCAATGCCAACGGCATACCCGATGCAGGATAGAATAAACTCGACGGGATTGGACCAGCTACCCCGTTCAGGATCCTGCGACAGCTCCACCATGGCGCCACCGACCCCGAGGGAAACCTTCCTCGCCTGCCAATAACACCGTCTATGTCATATTTTCATCGGATAAATTATCATTCAAGGATACACGAAATCGAGGAACAAGGGAATGGAGAAGATTTAGATGTGCTTTTCGTCGACTGAATTGTTCTAGATTTGGGGTTTGTAGAAGCCGATCACTGCTTAAGATTTTTTCTCCAACGAATTGGGAAGATTTTGGTCGAGTTGTCACTGTTTAAGATTCCTCCTCGATCGAACTGTTCGGTAGGGTGGAACACTGACTACAATTTCTCTCCGACTGAATTGTTCAGTTGAGTCAAGTACTATTCAAGATTTGGTATTTATAGAAGTCGACCACTGTCCAGAATTTTTCCTCCTCGATTGAACTGTGCAGTCGAGTCAAACACTGACTACAATTTCTCTCAAACTGAATTGTTCAGTCCAGTCGAACAGTGACTACAATTTCTCCCCAACTGAATTGTTCAGTCAAGTCGAGCACTGACTACAATTTCTCTCCAACTGAATTGTTCAGTCCAGTCGAACAGTGACTACAATTTCTCCCCAACTGAATTGTCGAGTCGAGCACTGACCACAATTTCTTCCCGACTGAACCACTCGATCGAATCGAGCACTGTTTACAATTTCCTTTCAACTGCACCGTGCACGGTTCCTTCTCTACCGAAACGTTTAGACGAGTCAAGCCCCATTCACAATTTCTCCTCAATGGAACTGTTTAGTCGAGTCGAGCAGCTTTCACAATTTTTCCTCGAGTGAACTGTTCAGACGAGTCAAGTGCCCTCCACGATTGCTCGAGTAGTTTAGTCGAGAAGGAATCGAATATACTAGCTACTGACAGTCGATCGACGTCTTCCTTTGCAGTCAGTTGTACAGCAAAGCTAACATTCATGGATCGAGTAAATAGTATTCGATGCAAGGTTTGTACCTTGAACATCGTTCTTTCTTTTTATTTCGTCTATAACTATTGCCAAACAAAGTCGCGTTTTCAAAAATTTTATTCAAAACGAAACAAAATAACAAATTCCTCGATCTCTCTTTCGATTACTATCCACACCTTTGTTCTCAGATACTTGCCTCTCGAAGTTCGAACACTATTACTTTTCATTTGTGGATTTGTTTAGAAAAAATTGTCACGTCGGTTCTCCGTAATTTTCCATAATATTCAGCCTATGAAAATTGTCTCACGTGGTACCTTAGTTACATGTGGTACTTTAGTTACACATGGTACTTTAGTTACACATGGTACTTTAATTACACATGGTACTTTGGTTACACGTGGTACTTTAATTACACATGGTACCTTAGTTACACTTTGTACTTTAATTACACATGGTACTTTAGTTACACGTGGTACTTTAGTTAGACATAATAGCTTAGTTACACGTGGTAGCTTAGTCACACGTACTACAGATTCGCTTCTACCAGCGGACTGAACTGTCGCGCGACAGAAAGTCGATAGTGTACGCACGTTGGTGAAAGTGAGAGCCAGCAAAGGCTAAGAAGCTCGCGGTAGACAATACAAACGAAACGTAACGCGGACAACAAGAATGCGAACGCATCGCTAGAGGACCGGGCAAGGTATTTACGTAACGAGATTAGGGAAACGTTGGAATCGAGTGAATTTATCTCTAAAGTCTAACAACGCCTCGCATTGGTAGTTTAATCTACTCTCGCTATAAGCCGCGGACAGATAAGATCCTCCGAACGTTGTTCTTTTCCGTGGAACGTTGTTACCATTGTTCCATACGGTGCATCGAATCACGCGAGCACGATTATACTAACTGGTCGACCACCGGGGGAACATCTCTTCCTACGGGACACGTACCTCACGGTAGAGCCCTCCTTCGGGTTCGACGGGTGCCCCGAAATGGCCCGCGGGCGCCCGTACAATTACCAACGCGATATTATACTTTGAACGAGAGTGTATTATAAATTGTACCGCGAACGAAAAACTTTCCCAAGGGATAACGGGGACCTCGCTTTGTTCAATCGGTTCGAGTTACTCTCCTTTAGTAAACTTCCGTTTCATTGGCGTAAACGTCTCGAAATTAGGCGCGCGTCGATCCTACGCCACGGGGCATCCACCAAACCACCGTTCTACTTCGTACCGGGGCAAAGAGAACGAAACTTAATTCGCGTTTCGCTGAATAAACATCTTTTGAAATTTCCAACCGACGAGTACGCACAGTTAACCAAAAAAACCGTCCGCTCCGAGCGGAACGATAGTCGCGAGAGGAGCTGGTCGAGACGCGCCGGGTTAAGAGGGAACAAGCGTTTTTAGACGCTTGGACGGAACCCAGGGTGCTATTTATTATTTATTCGTACTCTCTCCGGGGGAATCTTTACCCCAGTATTAATTCGGGACCGCGATCATCCTGCACGCGACCAGTTCGCGAGGTTTTTACGACCTATTGTTATAAAGAGTGTGTGGTTTCTGAGTAGACAGAAATTTATGGTAGAAATTGAATTGGAAAGATTCTACGGTTCAAAACCGAAAAAAAAGGTTGCGTTTGAAAATATGGAATAACGAGATCTTGCATCGGAGGCTCTGTTCTTTAGAGAAGTGTATTTCAAAAGTAATCTAGTATCTATAAACGTAATTGCGGATGTATGTATACTCTATAGGCCAAAATTCGTGATACAAATAGAATTTCGGACACGATTTGTACCGTAACTGTTCGGTGCACATATAAGGTGTACTTCATAGGCCAAAACTCGTGGTACAAATATTAGGTCGTTCGGAAAGTGATTTAGTTTTCCAAAATGGAGAATATATAATTTAATAAAATGTTTATACACTCTGCAAAAATCGTATTTCATTTTCTAAAAAAAAAACGAACAACACAATAGTACGTACACAGTTAGGTCCACGCGTACTAGATTCATCTTCAAATACCATTTCCTCGAAAACGAAGCCTCTGTTGTAATTTTATCATTCAATACCCCGCCTACAAGTCCTGCGTAGACTCAATTAACAAATAACGAATCATAACTCCAAGTACGTACACCTATCTTTCACTCTGATCAAATTTTTCATCCAGTCGATTATAGAATCGACTCTTGATTAGATTTTAGATTGATCAGATTTCAATTATGTCTATACAAATCTACACAAAATCTCTATTAGGTCTAAATTAGAATTTAAAATAAAAACACAACGGTCTCGTAGAAACCCAAACATACACCTGTCTTTCATGCTGATCAAACTTTCCATCCAATCGATTATACAATTGACTCTGACTTAGATTTTAGATCGATCAGATATCAATCATATCTATAGAAATCTACACAAGGGCACGGTTAGGTCTAAGTTAGAATTTAGGATAAAAAGACTACCTTTCAATAGAACACAACGCTATCGTAGAAACCCGAGCATACACCTATCTTTCACTCTGATCAAACTTTTCATTCAATCGATTATACAATTAGCTCTGGTTTAGATTTTAGATTGATCAGATATCAATCATGTCTATACAAATCTACACAAAGTGTCGGTTAGGTTTAAATTAGAATTTAGAATAAAAACACTACCTTTCAATAAAACACAGCGCTCTTCTGGAAACCCGAGCATACACCTATCTTTCATGCTGATCGAACTTTCCGCCCAATCGATTATACAATTGACTCTGGCTTAGATTTTAGATCGATCAGATATCAATCATGTCTACACAAATCTACACAAAGTCTCGGTTAAGTCTAGGTTAGAATAACAAATCCGATTTCGGCTAAAAACACTTCCTTTCGATAAAACACAACGCCCTCGTAGAAACCCGGTCGGACGCGCAGCTGCGTTTCCGAGCTAACGAGTTTCCATCGCTCGTTACACCCGTACACCCACACGCGCACGTCGTACGTTTTGTTCGTGCTTCGATCGCGGAATTTCAGAGTGGACAGGATTTGAACCGAACGCGCGCGATATCCGTATCGCGCGTATCGAACGTCCCGGCGGCCGGGTGTCCGTACGCGCGACACCTGACAGTCCATTGTTCGCCAATGGACGAATTTCGCGTGCCCAACGCCCATCGTCCGTCCGGCACGATGCCCTACGGGCAACCCGCGCGGGCGACCAACGATCCGCGATTACCTTCGGTGATGTCTCCTTAGTTCTCGTCATGGTTCACCCTGGCCCGTGCGTCACGGCGCTGTGTCGTCAGTTACGTTTCCTTTCTCCGCGTGACGGCGCTGTGTCGCAAGTCACAGCGTTTCCTTTCTCCGCGTGACGGCGCTGTGTCGCGGGTCACAGCGTTTCCTTTCTCTGTGTAACGGCGCTGTGTCGCGAGTCACAGCGTTTTCTTTCTCTGTGTAACGGCGCTGTGTCGCAAGTCACAGCGTTTCCTTTCTCCGCGTGACGGCGCTGTGTCGCGGGTCACAGCGTTTCCTTTCTCTGTGTAACGGCGCTGTGTCGCGAGTCACAGCGTTTTCTTTCTCTGTGTAACGGCGCTGTGTCGCGAGTCACAGCGTTTTCTTTCTCTGTGTAACGGCGCTATGTCGCGAGTCACAACGTTTCCTTTCTCCGCGTGACGGCGCTGTGTCGCGAGTCACAGCGTTTTCTTTCTCTGTGTAACGGCGCTGTATCTCGAGTCACAACGTTTTCTTTCTCTGTGTAACGGCGCTGTGTAGCGAGTCACAACGTTTTCTTTCACTGTGTAACGGCGCTGTGTCGCGAGTCGCAGCGTTTTCTTTCTCTGTGTAACGGCGCTGTGTAGCGAGTCACAACGTTTTCTTTCACTGTGTAACGGCGCTGTGTAGCGAGTCGCAGCGTTTTCTTTCTCTGTGTAACGGCGCTGTGTCGCAAGTCACAGCGTTTTCTTTCACTGTGTAACGGTGCTGTGTCGCGAGTCACAATGTTTCGTTTCTCCGAGAACACAATCGCGATCGTCCGAGGAGCTTCACGACGCTCGAGCGACTGTGCAACGTCAATCACCGTGATGATCGGCAGGTGTCATTATCGCGAGACGGTTTCCGGAACCACTTGATCGCGTTCGCGGCCACCGACGAGCGGCAACGAAGTCGCGTCACAAGCATTTTTGATCCCCATGTTCCGTGTATTTTTGCCACCCATGTTTCGAGTATTTTTGACCCCTATGTTTTGAGTATTTTTGCCCACCTTTGCCCCCATGTTTTGAGTATTTTTGCCCCCCATGTTTCGAGTATTTTTCCCCCCATGTTTCCAGTACTTTGTCCCCATGTTTCGAGTATTTTTGCCACCCATTTTTCGAATAGTTTTGCCAATTGATGAAACAATACCGTGTCCACCGATGACACGATACCGTGCCCAATGTATCGAGAATCGATCGAGGAACACTCTCGACTCGACGACAGGAAGAACCGCGACTCTACCGATCCTCCTTTCCCGTTTTGTTTAATTATCGTATCACGTATCGAGCGAGAGGGATCTCGAACGCACAACCCCCGACCGTCGATCGAGCCCACCCACCGTGCAACGTAAAATTCAGACAGCTATATTTGGACAGCCTCGGTGTATTAAGCGCGAGGTAACCGGGGGCGATACAATCGATCGCTGATAAAGCATACAACGAGATACACTGCGAATTTGAAACTCATTTTCTGTGCCTTTTTTTTTTTTCTTTCTTTCTTTCTCGGGTGTTTACCTTCGAACGCGCACACAGTCGCGAAACTGGGAGATATATTTATTTTTCGTTTGTACGAAAAAGTTATTCGTTTTACGCGATTTCGATTGCACGATTTTTACATTTTGCGCAGAGTATAATCTGTTCGGTATGGAATAATTTATTGGGTTGTTCGGAAAGTCATTTCGTTTTTCTGGTGAAAATGAAACACGATTTTTTTAGACTGTACAAACATTTTATTAATATTATATATTCTCCATTTTGGAAAATGACTTTTCGAAGAATCCAATATGTTTGAGGCACTCTGTGCGACAATTTCTACGAGTGAAATTATTTTACTTTTCGTTCGATACTTTCGAAAGAAACTGCGCGTTTAAGGGTCGACGAAACAACCCTGTTAACACGGTTTCGTTTCGTCGGGCAATCGATAATGGTCGATCGCTTTGTTGAAAAAATATTTCGTCGAGGAGTTACGGGTTGATAAGGCGAATTAGGTCGCGAAGTGTGTCGTGGAACACCGAACAACACTTTCTGCGAGCTGTCTTCGTTCATCGAGACACGGTTGTCGAACGTGTCAAACGAATTGATATTTAATTAGCAAGTGGGATATTAACAGTTCCGTTGTGCAACTCGTTGAGTCGTATTAATTGTTCGTTAAGAGTTGAAAAACGTATTATTAAAGAGATACGTAGTCTTATTAAAGAAGTATTAAACTCTTTTTTTTTTTTCTAACTCTTCGACAATTGAACAATCACGCTCGATAAATCGTCGATGAGATTTGTAATTGATAGGAGAACCTTGTACTTGTATATGTACGTTGTTCATCCTGTTGATAATACAATTAAAACGCGATAGAAGGTTTTAAGAGTTATTAGAAAGAACGGTGCTTAAAGAAAGCCAAGACTTACGGAATGCATTTTTCCACTAAATCGGGCGCTTTTAATATCGATAAAACGATTGTTTACATTGTTCCACCGGATGGACGATAAAGAAGATATTATCTGCCTGGAGGCTTAAAGCGGCAGATATTTATCAAGAAAAAGTAAACGCCGAATAAATTTTACTAGTGTTGGTTGCTCGAGTGATTTTATTATTACAACAAACCAACCATTTTATCTTTCTATTTACCTGCGTTCTTTGTAATACTTTTTTAGCTTTTCTCTTCGCTCGATTTTTATATTCAAGGATCGAACTGTTTCCGAATTTCCTTCACCGACTCTCGAAGCTGTAGAATTTAACAAATAATTAGTTTAATCCTTTGCACTCGAGGCTTCTTCGCTACCAGAAACCAACGCCTCGAAAAAAAATCTTTAAGTTGTAAAATTAATCTGGAATGTAACATTTTTATATACTTCGCGTACATGCGTTTACACTTTAGAAGAACGTGATATTTAAATTTCAATTTGAATTCCAAATCACGAAATTTTCCCGAATTGAAAATAGTACACTTAATTAGGTGGCGACCGAGGATCTCCTCTCTAGTTCAAAGGGTTTAAAACTTGTAGGCTATGTGTACATATGATGTGTACATATAGTGTACATATGATGTGTATACATGAGTATATATATAGTATACATATGGTGTGTATATATGAGTTTATATATAGTGTACATATAGTGTGTATATATGAGTATATATATAGTGTACATATGTGTATATATGAGTATATATATACTGTACATATATATATATATATGTATGTATGTATATATAGTTATGTACTGGGCTTACCAACACCTTTTGCAAGAACACGACGAGATAATTTATTTATCGATAGACAGAAGAGAACTCGAAACCAAAAATTTCACCCTAAGAGATTAATTTTCCAAACCCGTTACGACCAAGCATTGTTTATTCCATTTAACGAACACTGATACCTCTCGATACTTTTTTAACACCTTGCAACAATTTTCGTACAGGTAACGTCGTTTAAACGTTCAATTCAATCCTTCGTCAAATATTTCAGTTAATGTTTTGTCGAATGTATTATCGACTACGATAACTTATCGCTTAAATAGAAAGATAAAATCGCTGATTCGTCGTAATTCATGGATGTGTGCGCACTTCGTCAATTACTGAAAACAAATGATACGACTTTCGTGAACAACCGTCGACTTATCGGGTCGTATAGATATCTCATTCAAAAATGAACGTCCAATATTAGGCTACACTTACACATTCATTGAGAACGAATCTCGACTACTACATTGTTGTGCATGTACACGAGAAAGATCCTACAGATACGTGAGAAATGTATTTACAATTATAAAAGACAAACGTAGGTACGTTTGAGTACAGATTGCATTCTTTAAGATCGGCTTATTACACGTCTCTTGTTACATTAGTCACCAAGGTCACCTTTCAATAATTTTCACATGAAAGAATCACCTGTGAAAAAAACCAGACCGGTAACGAAACAAAATTCAATCGATCGAGTTGGACGGTTCCCCCAGAACGCGTTCTTTGCAAACTAAAAATAAAAAAAAAAAAAAAACCACCTCCTTATTTTTCACTTCCACTCCCCCTCGTAAAAATATCGTAACCCCGCTTAATTACGCGACCCTTATCGCCCGTACGTATACGTTCTTCAAACAGGAACGGTAAAAACTACCTTATTTTTCACTCCCCCCTCCCCCCTTTATCCCGTAAGTGTCGTAACCCGACCATAATTATGTCGCCCTTATCTCGAACCGAGCGATACGTTGATTAAGTTCGCGAAAGGTGACTGTCGCTTCTTCGTGTACGAAACGCGGGAATAATCTCGGGATGATTTCCCTGACGACCGACGGACGGACGGACGGACAGCTGTTCGAGATTCCAAAACTTGAAAAACCGGTGATGGAAGAAACGTCGAAAGGAAAAGGTGACGCACGCTAGTTTCGTCAAGGAAATGTTCACTGGAAGGGAAAGTTTCACGTACCGAGGAGAAAGAGATAGATAGATAGAGAGAGAAAGAGAGAGAGAGAGAGAGAGAGAGAGAGAGAGAGAGAGAGAGAGAGAGAGAGAGAGAGAGAGAGAGGACAAGCGAAGAATCTGGTATCATATGTAAAATTTATTTAAAAATTAAATTTATTATAAATATAAGCATAAATATCAATACTTATTTAAAAGTATTTATATTTATTCATAAGTATAAATATAAAATATATACGATCTCGGTATCTCGCGATCGCGTACGCGGTATCGCGTGAAAGGTGAACGATTTGTATGGTGGAAGGTGAACAAATCTGCTCCACGAGTTCACGGATAAAAGGTACGATTTGGTAACTTGTTTCCCGTCCCTTTACACCCGCCACCGTTCCCGGTGATCGTGAAACGAACAAAAGCGGCTGATCGTTTGCAAAGAACGAACGGTAACTCGCAAATTTCGCGAATTACAGAGCTTCCGCGCGTCGTGTAATATTTCTAGCATTTCCTGCCACGCCTCCTTTCCCCCCACTCCGTCCTTGCCACTAATCCCGTGCGGCGCTAGCGTTCTCCTACCCCCACTCCATCGTTTCTTCTATTTTTTTCACTCTCCGCGCGTTTCTCGTCGATACCTATTCTCGCGAGTGAGATATTTCTATTCAATTGGGGACATTTTTTTAAGTGAAAAACAAGGTGGTTTTTATTGGCCGTAGACACGACGGACTTCGCGTCATAAGCGGGTAACGATTGTATAATATAATGGTTAGGTGTGTACCGCGTAAGCTTGAGAATCGTTTCGTGTCCTATACGAAACAGGAAGTTCTCGAAAGGTTCTCGCGGATCTCGAGTGCTCTCGAACTGTTCACGAGTGTTTTGAGTATCTCGATGGCGTGGCAATTTTTCGAGGCTTCGACCAAAGTGGCGCCACTTCGATACAACGCGTGAAGCGCGATTACAGGTAAGAAAACGCGCGAGAGACAACGGAGCCGAGCTTGCAAATCGGAGACTGTTTGTTTTCGCGAGCGATGAGATTCTCCAAAGAGTGTGCGAAGATTCACCCTTTTGAGTAACGATTTTTACACCCCGGATTCAAGAAACTGAAACACAAACTATCACGATGAATCATGATGCAATTGAAAGTATGGAAATATATTTATTTTCGAAACCGGTGAGACTTTTCAAATATTATACAATGATTCCCCCTTTCAAGTAACAATTTTTACACATGGGAGAAATGGAAATACAATTTACTATAATAGTCGATTCTGAAGGAGGATTGAGACAATTATAAAAAAAATATTTGAAGATTCTATCCTATGGTTTTACCGTTTTTACAAGAGTTGAAATAATTGTCAGAATTACTGACACAAAACTCGCTCGAACGCCATCCATCCGAAGCAGAATTAATTAATTACTTTGCACTCGGGGTCTTTTGACAGTTTGTGCCTAGTTCTAACACCGTTTACCATAGTAAACATACGTAATTTGATTAAAGTTAGTCACTTCGCGATATATATTCCAGTAACGAAACGAATTCTGTAATTTCGAAAACTTTGATATTTCGATATCGTTTACGTTTACTCGTGTTAACCTTCGAACATCACGATACTCTTACGTTCCCTGATTTGGATCTTCGCTCGATACGGTGTTACGGTGGGAGAATTTATTTTTACCCAAGAATTTTTAAAAACGAAAACAGATATCTTGAAATATTAAAATATGATGGTAATATGGAGATCGATTACCAGGACAATGATTCGAGCTTAAAACGGAGTACATATACTGTACAGGAATATTTATTACGCAACTGTCCACCACTTACTATATAACACCTGTGCAATTCCCATAGAAAATCTACAGGTTGAATCCTAGCGTAAAATCCCTAAAACGTACATTCGAAAAGAAGACTAGAAAGCTCGATTAAAAATTGAATGGAAGTTCCGTTACACCTAAATATTTAATAAAAACCTTACAATTCACAATAGTGCAATATACACGTGTTCACAAATTAACGAAAACTGATGTCCTTCTGTTCAATCGTTAAAAATTCCAACGTTGGATTCCACGTCCCAGTTCCCAAATTCCAAGAAGCACCTAACTCCAAAACACCCAAAAAAATACCCAAATCCTCCCCAAAAGAATTCTTCCCCGCTACCAAACTGAACCGTTTCCCGTTGGTTACCATTTTGCACGGCAATCGGTCAATTTCGAGCGCGAGCCGTTTTTTTCCCAAGTGGAAAGAGCAACGACAAACAAACAGCGAAAAATGGAAGTCACGAGGTCGTTTATTGCAAACTCACAACGAGTACTCGGAGGGGGGTCGAAAGCGGTATCTAGTACTCTGTCAATACACGCGGTTCGGTTTATTGTAGGCCGTTTTATTGCCGTACAGTCGAGGTCCAGAACGGTGGGGTTACCGTAAACGTGGAAACGTTTTTCCAAGAGTTGGATAGAAGGTGTACGGGCAGGCACACGGTCTCGGGCAGATGCGATCAATGCTATCGATAAATTAACCGTTAAATCGCAGAACGTGGCGGTGGCCGTGGCGAAGTCACCGTGAACTATACCACTGCGAATGAAATTAACAGAAGCGACCACTGGCGGAAGGGACGCTATTGGCAAACTTGGTAAGCTTGCGTCAGGGTCAATATAGTCCTGTAGCACGCGGCCGGGCTATCTACGGGTCTATATGTATACCGTTTTAAGCTCGCAGTTTCAAACATTTGGGCCCAAGGTGATTATATTACAGGCTTGTGTACTTGTCGCCCCTCTCGCTCTCACTCTCTTCGTTCAACGATGGTTCGTGTTACCCGCGCGTACGACGCGAGTGGAAACAGTCGTTTCGAGCGGGTTTCGTTTGATTTACGGCCCCGTGGTCATTGTTATCGAATCATACCGCGGTGTTCGCGACGCGATCGTTGTTCGTTCACCATCGATACTTTGCAACGCGACCTCTTTCAGCAACCCTTCCGAAATTAACACTTCGTATGAGCACGCGTGTACGTGTTCGGGGAGATAGTTCGGAGTAGCGTGGCAATTAGTAAGAATGGGATCATGTATGGTACGTGTGGTTCGACGAGTTTGTGTTTGCGGAAGAAGGTGATTTGGAAACGATTTTTGGGGGTTTTAAGTATGTGGATGATATAGTGGGTATGTGTGGTAAATAAAAGGGATTGTGTGCGGTCCGGAGAGAATTTGAAGTGTTTGGAATTGTGGAATGTGAAAGAAGAGGGATTGAGGTAGCGTTATATTGCGGAATTTTTGGTGTACGTGACCAGTGGAGTGAGAGAGATTAAGGATTTGAATGGGAGGAATGAATGCTTGTGAGGATATAAGATGAGGATATAAGTGTTTAAGGCAGTCAGCATAGTCAGTGAAGTCAGTGAAGTCAGCGTGGTCAGTGAAGTCAACGTGGTCAGTGAAGTCAGCGTGGTCAGCGTAGTCAGCGTACTTAACGGAGTCAGCGTAGTCAGCGTGATCAGCGTGGTCAACGTGATCAGTGTTATACCGTTGGAATCGCGCGAGTTTCTACTTTAAAACGCAAAAAGAATTGTTTGGATTCGTCAATCCGTTCGCGAGATATACAAGTTTGAAGCGAACGTATAGTTGAATGCGCAAGAAATTTTTCCTATAGTTGATACTCTAAACGAATAACAAATATTGCCTGGAGGAAAAAACTTATACCGTTGATATACCGAACTTATACTTCAAATGTAGATCAACATAGTCAGCGTGGTTAGTGTAGTCAGTGAAATCAGTGAAGTCAGCGAAGTCAGCGTGGTCAGTGTAGTCAGCGTGGTCAGCGAAGTCAGCGTGGTCAGCGTAGTTATTACTTGTGTGCTTTGTTAATGTCTTGTTCCCACTACTGCCTCGTTCAATACACCTGTATCCTGGAACTTTATTCACCTTTACTATTTATATTCCTACACTATGAACGCATATAGTACACATTTACGTTCGAAACTATCTCGTATAATTAAATTTGGAGTATACTAAGCGCAACTTGATTGCTCCTTGTACGTTCGATCGACAAAGTTTACATTAATAAAAAAATATTCCTAATTACTTCGATCGAAAGTATTCAGCACCGAAAAGGTTAAAGGCACCGAGACGAGGAGGAAAAGGGAAGCACGCATATGTTTTCGTCGAGAAATATTTTTTTTACAAGACTTTAAAGAACTTGGCACAACGTTGCTTTATCTTACCGACAGTGACATATGCCTTGTCCCAGGCTATAGACGGACGTTGCAATTGACTCTAGAGTGGTCTGACTAATAATTGTAACTGTGCTGTGGCATACGCACATGGATTATATCCGGTCGACAGGTAGTCAGAAGTTACAATTGACTCTAGAGTGGTCTAGCGAAGTCTATCTAATGAAGATGGGAGCATATGCCTTATCGAATTGATGCTAGAATAGTCTGGATTAATATTGTAAGGTATACGGTCTTGGGGGAATACACGACTTATCCTCAGTCTATAGGTAATCGAAGTTTACAATTAATCCTAGAGTGGTCTTCGTAAAAAATATACGTATCGCTTGGAAAAGCAGAATTGTGCAAAATTATTGACACGAGAGTGTTTGAAATATCGATCGACTCTTCGAGGCACAGGTGCTAAATGTGTGAAACGGTACAAAACGACTGAAACTGAAAAATAGATTTAAAAAAATAGTGAGTTGAAAAATATCCCACCGTGCATATCGGGGTATTAAAAAGGTGGGATTACTACTAGCCAGTACAAATAGAATGACCGTTTAATTATAACAATTGCACTTACGATAAAACAAAGTGCATGTCAGCTCCTCTTGTTAATGGGATGTTCGTTAAATATACTATATACTATACTTGGCGATATTGAATTTCTTATTTCTTCTTATTCCTCTCCTTTTTGTGGTCTTTCGCGTATTACGAAATTCAAATTCAAATATTTGTGTCAATCGTTTTGCAACGATCGTAATATTAGGGTCATATCACGTTTCCATGGAAGAGGACCAAGCGACAATGATCGGAGACTGTGATAAAATATTCCTCGATGCGATCAAATATTCGATATAATTTTGTATAATACTCTTCACCGCCATTAATTTATCTGCTGATTCCGGAACAATTCGAGCGTACGACCAAACGCCAATTATTATTTCCCATTAATTTCGGGTTTACTCACGACCGATCATTTTCTACCAACGACTAGTTTTATCCTATAATTTCGAACACGCTACCGCGAACAAGCATCCTCGACCATTTCTAACCTAAGAATCCTGTCAAATTGCACCGCGCGAATCCTAACCTATCGAATATGCGATAACCTCTCACCGGTGACTTAGTTCGTTAAACCACGATTTCCTTCTACGTCCACGTAGATACACAGTACCGGAAAGCACCGTTAACATTGTGTCGTTAGTATCTCGTCGCGCCCTCTATTTAGCTTTTGTTCCACCGACCGAATTTGTCTCGTTTCATTCCGCAGACATTTCCGATGGTATCCTTAATTTTCACGTAGCTCGCAGAGCCCCGGTTACGGAGCATTGTGTAAATGCGTATCATTCATAATTTGTTATCCACGCTACCGGCGTGTCCACCGTTTCAATTTATTCACCGCTTTATTTTCCTACATTCTCGTTTGCGCCGTATTTATTTGCATAGCGTCGTTCGCATAGGTATTATACGGCTCCACGGTAAAGCTCCTCTCGGGCTTGGCCGGCTTTAGCTTCCCCTTGACTCTACTTGAACGTTGAAAAGCCAAATGGCACGCTCGACGGAGGAAGGACCGATCGAATAGCGACGCTTTATGTGCTGAACTCGGTGCTCACCCGCCGCGATACTCTTACGCGTTAATAAAAGTACTCGAAACGATAATCGCGTCGGAACCGGATCGCGAGCACGTTCTCTACGCTCGCAGTTGTTTCACGTGGCAACTTAGATCCGTAGTTGCACGTTGAAACGTCTGTCTGATCAATAATTAAACGAAGAAAGGCTCTTACTTCGCTACGTTATTCGTAGCCGGTACTTACCAATGTTTACTACGTCCATTCCAATAAATTCGATCAAACGGTACCTGGGAACATTGGCGAGTATTATGCTTAACGGTAGATGCGTAGATAAATCGTAACAACTGCGCGGCTTAGTGAACACTATGGCCGATAATTGAGCTACTGTGTATCAACGCTACGGAATGTTCGATAAATTTCTATTTGGCTTTAAACGATGTATTTATAATGAAGTGACACTGGCGTGTGATTGTTCACTGATCGACTTACAATTTAAACACGGATTAATTTAAGATGATTCTTTTATGCAATAAAATTCTTCACGCACGAGACACGGTAACTTGCGACTTGCTTTATCGTTTTTGCGTTACATGCAATGTTATCGATTCGGAAGGAAATAAGGTTGCAGCGTCAGTACCGATAGGAATTAAAACTAGAAGCTTAAGAAAATACAAGCGAGGTGAAGAATACACCACAGAGAACGTAGACATTCTACTTTTCGGAGGGTTGATATCGAACTGTCTAAAATACCGATCTCGTAAGGTATTGGTGGTTTTGAAGCGCCCTCTTCGTATAAGAATAATAATTCAGAACTACGTACAACCGAACTATTGAAAGTCGGTAAGGATAGCAAACGTTATTAAAATAGAAAGGAAAAATACCGCGTATACCTTTGTGGCTACATATAATAACAGATCACTTACCTATATAACAAGCAGCAACGATTGAACCGAGTAAAACGAAAACTAATTATTCGATAAATCGAACAAGTTGATCTTAAAATCAGCTTAGATAAAACTAAAGATTCCCCCAACGAATGCAATATCTTTGTCCAATATCTTTTTGGTACACTTAAAACAAAGCCTGCGCGTATGGAAACATATTTAATTATAACTTTCACTGTAACACCTAACTAAGGAGTGAACAAATTATTTTATTAGACTGAGAGAGAATAGAGAGCGCAATACGATTTTAAAGCTAATCTTATTTGAAATTCTCTTCCTTCAAGGAAATATCTAAGAAAGCCAAATTCAACTTTTGAGTTGAAGAGGCATAGTGCCAATCAGTACCGAATGGCTAACGGGAAAAGATCGCAAAATCGATGCAACTTTTCCTCGCGATATCGAGCAAATTTATAAACGAAGGTATAATAATATTAAAACACTACACTGACAGAATGTAAATGATACTAGTAATTAATGGTCGAAGGTATAATAATATTAAAACACTACACTGACGGAATGTAAATGAAACTAGTCATTAATGTAACAGCACGAAACAAATTAAATATTATGCCACAGTTAGCGTTTTCAAACCTAGAGTGCGCTACTAAACCATTGATTTTTTACGTCGGTATTATAGATCGTGTAGCATTAACTTCGAGAAGATTGTGGATCTATCTTATATATTGTTTATGCTTATAATTTGCCTGTGTCAGATTAAAACCATTTGTGTAAACAAATCGAAATCAGTAACAGCGAGAGTATGACAATTCATAATTTGTATATATTTTCTAGAAATGGTACGTTATTGTACTATGCCGAATGGAATAGACTGAATAGATCTGGCATTACGAAGGAGGAGGTAATTAACTAATCTAAATAAGAAACCATACGTATGGCTTGAAATGAACACCATTTCTAACCTTTTCAATATTAATAATTTGTAAATTATTTTACAAAAGTCATCAGTAAATATTTCCATTAAATTAATTTACATTATTTGAACATGAAATTGTATAAAATTTAGGAAGCTAAATTAATGTATGGAATGCTGTTTTCCATTAAATCCTTTGTAAGTAAAATATCGCCATTGGATCCAAAGGAAGGATTTTTGTATTATAAAACTAGTAAATACACATTGCACTATTATGAAGTTCCATCTGGATTAAAATTTGTGATGAACACTGATAATGCTTCGCAAAATGCTAGAGAATTATTACAACAATTATATAAAGAGGTAAGTAAATATCCACATAATATTTTTCAAATGGATTAGTAGATATTTTAAGAAACATTTTTAACAAATGATAATTTCTAAGAGTATGAATTTAATAATGCTCAATTTCTTACACGAAATTGTCTAAATAATAAACATTTTAGGTTTATTTGGAATACGTTGTAAAAAACCCTCTTTGCCAATTAAATGAACCTATTCAAAGTGAACTCTTTAAACTGAAAGTAGACGAGTTGTTTAACAAATCTCCCTTATTTTTAAGCAGATCGATTTAACTTATAATATTTATAAGGAATGTAATTTATGTAAATATAAGAATGATTTATAAAACATCTAGTGTTTCAAATGTAATTATCGATCCACTATTATTATTGAATATTTATATCGAATATAAATATAATTGTAAAGAAGAAAAGGTCGACCAAATTTCTACAGCATAAACGTATTCTTATAATTTAAAGAAGTATACAATGTACATTATATTTTGATGTATTTACGAATTTACATTTATCATAAAGGAAGTACCATTTTAAATGATACACCTTTGTAATACAATAAATTGTGGTCTTCATACAAAATGTACAATGACTAATGAAGTTTGGAGAAACTAATACTAAATGTAAAAGTATAAGTTTATTACTTGTGGACTTGTGTATGTTTGTATTAACGTATTAAAAATTGCACCCCACTTTATATTAACGAAATGTACTTATTCAATTTATGTATTTAAATCATTATTTAAAATACGTAAAAATATTGGGTAAAAATGCATACTTTAAAAAATTTGTCTACATTAAGCTTGCCTTTTTTTTATATTTTGTACCATGTACTACTTATTCTAGGCACATTTTCAAAATATGCATTATTTAACTAAAATATCTACTAATGTTTATATGTAAACATGATATTTCAGCTCATGTCATATTTCGCAATTCGGTTTTTTTGAATTTACACATCCATTTATATTATGCATGTATAAATTTCTATGAAAATGTCTTCCATTTGGAAATTTCTCATTTAGATGTATGACATTAGCTTATCCAAATAGATAACATAGCTATTATTTATGAACAAAAACATACATATTTGTATATATATATATATATATATATTAGAAACATATATATGTTTGTATGTCGATGCTAAAGATAATTTTACAAAATTATGTACATATATGTAAATTTTTTCGAACTTAAGTTTATGAAACGTAAAATCGCAAAAATATTTCCATAATGCTTTTTATTGTAATCGTTAGTGACTCGTGCATAGTAGTACGTAAATGTGTATATACGGGCAAGAAAAACAAACCAAAGCTTTTGACATGCTCAATAAAGTACCTGAAATTATTGGAGATAATAAATAAATATAAGTGAAAGGTAGTAGATTGCCATACTTCGTTTTTATGGTAGTATTAAATTTTTCTCCTAAAACACTATAACATTCAATACCAAGGCATACTCATTGCCTTTAGAGATGCACCTCATATTATGTATATTTTCATACATCGAGGGACAACATTTAGAAAATTTGTTCATATACAAAGACTCTTACATTATTTGTACACCTGGAAACATGATTGACAAATTGACGAGTACGTCTCATTCATAGAAAATGATAATTGTTATCTGACGTTAAAATGCAAAATTATAAAGCCTTCGTTAAATTGTCGATCATTTATGTTTGCAAACTTTTCGTACAATCACTCTATATTATGCCATACGACAATGCTGTCAATTTTTTACGAAGTTTCCGTTGTCCATTTACAAACATTCCAACGAATCCAATACATTGAATTTATTAACGCTACCTTTCGTATACGGGAACATAATTTTTCGCGGTTTACAACAATACTCGTCCTGGCTCGGGAAACTACTGTTACAAGATGAAAATCATTCGCATTAAATTTATGTCAACTGTTTGTAACAAATTTGAGGCCTACGTGTGTATGCATCACATATTTTATATTGCGCCACACACCACACCACACCACACCACACACACACACACACACACACACACCACACACACATCTCTGAAATATGAATGCATATACTGTTTACTTCGATGTACTTTGCTTTGCAAAGTTAGTTTTATCTTGTTCCCTCTATTGCACTCATAGTACGTTTATACACGGTATGCATAAATATATCAGAGTTCTGCAAACATAAGTCTTTTAATCAACTTGTAACCGCCAGCATCTGCTTGTCAAGAACCAGGCACGAACGTCGAGCTGAACGTCTACGGACTCACGAGTTCTTTGATGCGTCGCAATGTACATGCTGGGCGGGTCTACTATAAGTAAAGAGAAAAGGCATACGTATGGACGAGTAAAGTGACAATCGATTCAGGCGAGTCTCGGGTAAATGCATGATTGACAGATTGCGGGCTGAGCTATGGTATACCTACCCGTTGCAGTATCGGAGCGACTACTATTTATCCCGACCGAAACATGAACATCAATGTGCACTTTCGCATTTAGTCCATTGATCGGACAAGCGGGTAACAAATTAAACCACGAAATACCCGTCCGTTGCAAAACTCTAATATATAGTAGTAAGTTCAGAGCTAATGCACGCTCGCGGTGTACACTTAAATACATATATACACACATATGTAAATACGTATCTACATATACATCTCGTATTTAAAAGACGCGTGTACATCGTTATTAGAGAAATATACTCAGTCTGCTTTTTTTTTTCTTTTTTCTTTTTGTTTTTCTTTTTTTAAGAGCTCACATTCTCCTCCGTGTTACCGGGTTTGCAACCCTCGTCGGAAGATGAGAAGAAACGAGCACCGTTATTATTTTGTGCTCCTACAGGAGACGGTTCTTCTATCACTGATAATCGCTTCTCGCGATCCGTGGACACCATCGAACTGTAGAAGACGTTTCTCAAAGCGGCAACGTTAACTCGTTCCCGCGATACGTTATCGTCCGCTGATGAGTCAACCTTCGAGTCACCGTTACAGTTCCTGAAAATTATATTCATAGAAACAACGGTAACCGAATCGTTACAGAATTTCAACGTGTACTTTAATACCGGTCATACTTTGACGTTTTTTGAGCATCGATTTCTTGTTCCGTTTCTTTGTTGCGTTTACGTCGTCCGGTACTCCGATTGCTCACACCGCAAGTACCGACAGACCCTTCCTGATCAGCTTCGATGAAACTAACGTGATCATCGAACCTGACGCGTTCAGAACCACCGTCCTCACCGTATACAGTCCAATTACTCGAATCACTGCACTGACGATCCAACGTCGGTTTGCGTCGTGCACGTTTCGCTAACCCCGGAGCTACTTCCTCCAACGAACTCAAAGACGTAGCCTGTCCAACCGAGTCCATGTGACCTCCAGCAACAGAGCTGCTCGCTCCTTGCTCTCCCTCCGTAGTTCTTCCACCGCTGATCGAACTACCATCCATCTAAAAGTTCAATTCGAATTAATATCATCTCTAAAAATAATTGAATCGCCGGGACGATACGGTGGTACCTTAAAATTTTGAACAGAGCCCGCAGAAGCTTTCGTGGAAGCCGCGCCATCGTCCAAGGCAATCGATGCGTTCACAGACTTCTCCGACAACCTGGCCGTAATAGCCGCGGTTTCGCTGCACAAGCTAAGCCGTTGCGTGGACGTCACGTCCGCCTGAACCTCCAATCTGTTTCGAAATTGCAATCTAAGTATAGAACACGGACAATGGTTCCCAAATGATTACGCAAACGAGCGAAATGCGCTTACCTCTGACCACCCGGAAGGACACTGGAGGCTATACTTCCGCCAAGACTGGTGCCGGCCAGAGTTACATTGCTGACGCTCTCGGGATCATTTTCTCGGCCCAGCTTCTCCAATTGACTTCCGCTACCCAACGAAAGCGAGGCTTCTCCTATCGATGGATTACCACCACGATGGCTCGCGACGTCTATTGATGCTGCATCTGTAATACAAGTTTAATTAATTAATTACGTTTGAAGATTATTAACCCTAACGGTTCGTGTTAAGAAAGAAATTCGTTTCGATAGAGAGAATTCTTCTTCGACTGTGTGTCTCGTTTTTTTTCTTGCAACCAGTCGTTCAATATTTTGACAAAACGAATTAATGAATGAATGCTTTTACCTCCACCGTTACGGGCACCCAAGGAACCCATTAGTTCGTTCTCGTCGTCGAAATCGAATCGAACACCCGTACCATTCGTGGATACACCGCAACCTCCGCTTCGACAGAGAGAAACTGGAACCACACCGTAGACGTAGAACAACAGAACAGGTACGCTAATACCCACCACTAATCCTGCTAGTATAGGCGACACTAGAACCTGCAACAATTATAAGGAGATGAGAAATAACGAAACTGGATGAATTTTTATGAATTACGATTCTCGGAATTTTATTTCACTAATTTCGCGTGAATATTGATAAGTTTATTGAATATTACCGATATTAATTAACGATATTGACTAACGTTGTACGAACATTATTAAGGTCATTGAATATTACCAATATTAACTAACGTCGTACGAACATTATTAAGTTCATTGAATATTACCGATATTAATTAACAATATTAACTAACGTCGTATGAACATTATTAATGTTGAATAATCATGTATTCATTCATTGAATTGAATTAAATCAATTCATTATAAATTGAATATCACCGATATTAATTAACATCGATAACAATTAATTGCATCGAACGAGATTAAAAATACTACGAATATTAAAATATTAAATTCTACATCACGAATCGATGTAGATGCATTGATGTGTGTAACATTAGTCCGCGGAAATAGAATTTCGACAATCGCAACAATTGTTTGTTGTTCGTTCGCCGTTTAAATTTTTGCTCTACGTTAAGAACGCTAAAATTTGCCCAGAAATCATATCGTGATTGTTATTACGAAAATTAATTTCATGTATAGACGAGCAAACGAGAACTTTTCGTTTCATTTACTTCTCAACCGAGCGCAACCAGTTTCATAATATTGACTTTTGAAAATTGAAAGGCAGGAAACGTTGCGAACTTTCGACCGTGGTTGTTGAGTTATTGTTGTGCAATTTTATATTCGTCCGGAAGTTTCTGAACGCACGCCACGAAATTTAGAATTACGTATAATTCACTCAGACAAGGGACCTTCTTTTTTTTTTGCAGAGTGTGGCACGCAAATGAGTCACGGTGCATTTTTTCAAGTGCATTCCGTGAGTTGTTTCTAATTGGTGTGGACGAAATATACAAGAAGCATGCAACTTGTAAATGCACATCCAAGTTTTAATTGCAGATTCGCTCGTGTATGCATAGTTTACCATAAACACCTATTACCGATGTGCAAAAATCATTATTTTTCCGTTATACATCGCTGTGCAGGCGCAATGAAAAAAGAGGCAAACAAAACGAAGCGAGACTTGTAAATTCGCGAGTCACGAATGATCCTAATTTAGTACGTTTCTCGGAAACTAGATGTTTCTGTACGAGTAGAACATCTCCAATCGAGTAATTTCATACCTAAATAATATATGCAATTCTTAGGAGCAAATGCAACGATATACTACACTGAACAATTAAATCGGTACGACTGAAAATTATTATAATTACTGTTATTAAAAGTCTTTACGTGTAAGTACATATAGAATATATATATATATATATACAAAAATATATAATTTAACCAGAATACGAACATTTACCCAGTTCATACGTGTAGAGTACTTTACGTATTTGATCAGTTTCAAAGTTGAAATTAACAATTTTTCGATACAAATCTTAATTAACATACATTCAGTTAGAATGCATTCATCTGAAAAATTATACACGGTTTATTTAAAAATTATGATCGACGAATGGAGCAAGTGTGAATTTTGCAACGAAACAAAGGTTTAGTACAATGCGTAATGGATCAAAACTTATTAACAAAGTATTAGATTTATTATAATTGAACTTAGAGAAAAGAAATGCTGGCTTTTAACCGATACTTATTAACAAAGTATTAATTTATTATAATTGAGCTTAGAGAAAAGAAATGCTGGCTTTTAACTAATACTATTGTTACTTTCACCAACATACTTTTTTTTCACATAAACTGTGTACAAAATTACACTGATTCGTGTAAAATTTTAGCTTCCTGGCACGATCGGTTATCAAGGTATTAAATGGCGACGTTTTAGAAACTCCAACCAAAAGATTTCGAACGATTATAGTTACCTGTGTCTGAGTTATCACTTAGTATCCATTATTTAAGTCGTCTCTTCTTCCTCGAGAAAGAAGAATTCCAATCACAAGGCGAACGTAATACATTGCATATGTACACAGAATTAGTCATTCTATTTGATCGAGTCATTATCTCTTGTACTCGCTAACAGAAGAAAATGATACAGGAAAGAATGCGACCGTTCGATAATATCTACTTTCATATAAAATTACTTTTTATACACTGCAACTTTTTCTTTGAACGAAATTGCACGATTTTTTTTTCTTTTTAAACAGACAACACGTCCGTGTTACTTCGCCTATAAAAATTGCAAGGTACGACCATAGAAAGAAATTACTTTGGTAAAATTATAAAATTATAAAATTACTTTTTACACATTGCAACTTTTTCTTTAAACGAAATTGCAAGATTCTTTTCTTTTTAAACAGACAACACGTCCGTGTTACTTCGCCTATTAAAATCACAAGGTTACAACCATAGAAAGACGAATAATTAACGATGTATTTTGAAAGGTGAAAATAAAATAAAAATTGAACGTGAGAAAACATTCTGACGGATAAAATTCCGTCCCGCCTGCATATGAAACGTGAACAGTGATGAGGATAACACATTAATACGTTTATTGCATACAGAGGGGAAACGATGAGCAAATTTTAATTTTTATTCAACGAGCAACGGATTAAGAATCATTTCACTCGTTATTCGATACGTTTATCTACGTAAAATGGTTATCCATCTCTGAAAATAGATGGATGAAAATAGACTCGTATGGAAAAGATACGAGACCACGTTATACGAAACGTGTAGCTCTTCACGAAATGTGAAGACACATCATTCGGTTGAAAAAAAGAAGAAAAAAAAAATCCACGTAAATTCTTCGGAAAAGTATCTTAATTGACGCTATATTTAGCCACTGCGTGAAAACATACGCGTCCGTATAGATATGTTTGCATAACTGGGGATCCCAAGTTTTACCCATCTTCGATAATAGACTCGTATAAAAAAGAAACCGCGTTATACGAAACGTATAGCTCGTACGAAATGTGAAGACACGTTGTTCGATTGAAAAAAAAAATCCACGAAAATTCTTCGGAAAAGTATCTTAATTGACGCTACATTCAACGACCAAGAAATCCGCGTTATACGAGAACGAGTTACAAGACTCTAACTGTACCGTAGATAAGGGGGCAAAGAGATTCAGACGACCCTCCTGCAACACGGTTTCGTACGACGCGATAAATAATCACGTATCTGCAATGTAGATTCTCGTCGACTTCGATACACCTGTGATATTTGTACGTAGATTGTTCGACTCATAGATCTCTTCCTGTAACCGAGTCATAAACATTGTCACGTATTTTTTCTTTTTTTCTTTTCAGAATAGGTACTTCTAGCTTTATTCGACGAACAATTTGATACAGATAAGATTATCCTCACATTTTCTATAATATTGCAAATATATAGGGGTGTATGTAGACCTTTGTAGCTGATTATATATAAGATGATCTAAAAATGGCGAAGAATTTAAGGGTGCGTTGCACTGAGAATGGACAAAAGATATCGGTCAATGTGGACGTGCGTAACAAAGAGAAATAAATGTTCGTTTTAAGTTGGAATTTGATCTCGATTGAACGCAATGAGGGAAACGTTTTTTTCTTTTTTTTTTTTTTTTTTTTTGAAAGAGCCCGGGTGGAAATATTTTCAACGAAGGATATCGGTACGGAATCAGAATTGCACCGAGAAAATAAATGCATATTGCAGGGTCAAGCGGTGCATCATGGAGTAACGCTGTACGCGTGCAATTGGTTTTCACGGATAAAATGAATTGCTCGTGTCTCCGTCGTCCAGATGGATTTACAGTGCTACATTAATGGGAAATTTTCTGTCTACATCTACGAGTACCACGCAAACGTAAATTCTTGGACCTCTTTCTCCGATCAACCTGTGGATTAAGTTTTTTTCTTGTTTTTTTTTTTTTTTTTGTTTTTTTAACGAGCAAAAATAGAAAGGCGAAAAATCATTGTTCGAACATTCGTCTAACCGAACACCATTATTCGAATATTTGAGTTTTCGACTATTATTATTATTATTATTATTATTATTATTATTATTATTCAATTGAGAAAGCACTCGTACATTTCGATTATTCGAATAATACGGATAATACACCGGTAGGTATATTTAAATATTACATCATGTCAGCCGTTGGCCCCGCGTAAGGTTCGTCCCCTACGCGGTGAGAAAAATCGATCCGAATTCGTTGAAGACGATCGACAATTAGTGTATATATGAACATGAACAAATACAGTGGCACGTTTTCGTAAAATATCTTACATTTGCGTATAATGGAGCACAGTACCGCGCGCGACAGTTCGAAGCTACTTACAGCTAAAACATGTAAACACATTAATTTCTCTTCTCGGAATTACACGTGTGTTAATATTCTAAATAAAAAATATAGTATATAAAAAAGAACGGTAAACTTAAAAATCTTTATTCTCAGTCAACAGCGTAACTAATGTCGCGCACACGTGCGCGGAAAGCACTCGGGGCTTAACATTCTTTTAACCAACCAAAAAACGAACCCAACTTCATACATTTTTGCAATCGAATAATTGTAATTTTTTTCTTCACGAGTCCCGTAATAAATAACAAAGTTCAAATATTCAAATAATACTCGCACGATAGAATTCGAATACCGAGAAATTCGTCAAGCTAGTCCCAACTCTATCGACGAATATTCAAATGATACACGATAGAATTAAACTCGAGTTCTCAAATATTCGAATACCGAGAAATTCGTCGAGCTAGTCCCAACTCTATCGACAAATATTCAAATGATACACGATAGAATTATTCTCGAGTTCTCCAATATTCGAATACCGAGACATTCGTCGAGCTAGTCCCAACTCTATCGACGAATATTCAAATAATACACCATAGATTATACTCGAGTTCTCAAATATTCGAATACCGAGAAATTCGTCAAGCTAGTCCCAGCTCTATCGACGAATATTCAAATAGTACTCGCACGATAGAATTATACTCGAGTTCTAAAATATTCGAATTGCATTTCGAGTCGCGATGAGATAAAAGTATACTCGAGTTCTCAAATATTTGAATTGCATTTATAATCACGGTAAGATGGCCCGATATTCGAATACCGAGAAATTCGTCGAGCCAGTCCCAGCTCTATCGACGAATATTCAAATAGTATTCGCACGATAGAATTATACTCGAGTTCTCAAATATTCGAATTGCATTTCGAGTCATGATGAAATAGAATTATACTCGAGTTCTCAAATATTCGAATGATACTTGCAACGATAGAGTTGTACTCGAGTTCTCAAACATTCGAATGATACTCGCAACGATAGAGTTGTACTCGAGTTCTCAAATATTCGAATTGCATTTCTAATCACGGTGAGATGGCCCGATAATCGAATACCGAGAAATTCGTCGAGCCAGTCCCAGCTCTATCGACGAATATTCAAATAGTACTCGCAACGATAGAGTTGTACTCGAGTTCTCAAACATTTGAATGATACTCGCAACGATAGAGTCGTACTCGAGTTCTCAAATATTCGAATTGCATTTCGATTCACGGTGAGATGGCCCGATAATCGAATACCGAGAAATTCGTCGAGCCAGGCCCAGCTCTATCATTATATTCGAATATTCGAATAGTACTCGCAACGATAGAGTTGTACTCGAGTTCTCAAACATTCGAATGATACTCGCAACGATAGAGTTGTACTCGAGTTCTCAACTATTCGAATTGCATTTCGAGTCCCGATATTCGAATACCGAGAAATTCGTCGAGCAATCCCCCCAGGACACGAGTCAGGAGAGAGTACCTGCGCGCGCATAGCGATCAACAGATCACGGAGGGAAGACCCCATTGATTACCATCGAGCACGGATAAAGGATCATGACGGGCAGCGGAATCACTACTGACACCAGACGATCGGTTCCAGTAACCGTTTGCTCCGTTCATTTACATACTTCCGATTCGTTTTCCCTTTCTTTCGTTTTTTTTTCCTTCTCCGCGGAGAAATATTAATTCACCGCGGTACTAGAATGACCGGCGATCACAGCCGACTCGGAATTATTCGCGCTACTCGCGATGGCGATCTCGTCCGCGAACACCCCCTCGTTTTGTAGATCCGTGAGCACATCGATGAGACGTTGCTCCGTATACGAATCGCCTAACGCAACGTCTACCGATCCGATGCAAAGGAGAAGCGCGAGGAGTTGCGATCGTCTGTAATCCCTGCTCAGATCATCCCTGGTGTAACCCAAATCCTTTGGTATATCGACCCCGAGGCAACAACACGTGCTGGTCAGAGTCTTCCAGTATATATCCAAGAATTTTTTCGTGTTCTTTCGGCGTAGCTTGGTCGGCAACGAGCTCACTATCAACAGAGCGATATCGTTGGTAGGTCTGCTGTAGGTGACCATTTGCCAATCGAGTATGCCGCACTCGAGACCGTCCGGTCCGTCCCTGAACATCAGATTGCTGCACCAGAAGTCGGTATGGGTGATCAACGATACCGGTCCTTCCGGTGCCAAAAGGGCGGATATAATGTGCTCGGTTCTTGGTTGCAATAGGTGTAGTGTCTCGATCATCGCCCCGTGTCCGGAGTATTTCAAGAATGTGGTCAGTTGGGGCAAACCGCGCTCGACCAGCTGTTGATACGAGTTCGTCGCCTTCGCTGTTTGAAATAGGAACGGATAACGCTCGGACAGTGGTTGTCCCTCGATGACCTTCATCGCCAACGAGTGCGCGTGCATGCGCGCGATTGCCTTCAAAGCGACTTCCGTTTCATCGTAGGACATCCCACGTTGGAAATTGATATTGTAGAAGTCCTGGTTGAACAGATCGTCGAGCACGAGAACCGATTCGGCGGTGTCGCCATCGACACCGTCCGCGCCGAAGTACTCCGTGTAGTGACACGTCGGTACCGGTAGCGGTATCTCGTCACCGGATCTGTTCTCACCCAACGCCAGTTGCTTCTTTTGGAATGCTTTCAAGTCGGGCACGATCTGATCGCAAATAGATCGTTGGACGGTTACTCGTGGTGATTCGAACCGGCAAATTTTAGTCGATCGGCTTACCTGTGTGTAGAAATTGATTTCCCGCAGATCGAACTGACCATCGGCTACGAAGAAACGACTGCACCAATCTTTGGGCAACTCTTTCAGTATCAGGCTATGCGCTCTCGTTTTGTTCGACTCCTCCAACAAGAAGTTCATTATGACTCTGGTTACAGAGCTTAGGGCCCTTTCGTTATTCGAGCCGACCGATCTCGCTACATACTCGGAAACCACGACCTGTGCACATTACGGGGGGGGGGGTTAATTGTTTAAACGAACGTTACGAACGGTCGAGAACGCTTTTCTTTCTTTTTTTTTTTTTCCCGATGCGTCAACGGACGCAACCGTTAATTTCGAATCAATCGCTCTCTACCGAACTAACCGATTCGTTGTAAATTTTCTTCAATATACTGATAAGCAACTCCTTCTGCGACTGCTTCAGCTCCACCGAGGCGTCCGAGCCCAACGACGAATCGTCCGAGTCCCAGAGATCCCAATCCGTCATTGTCTCGTTCGCACCTTTTGTCTCGTGCGTTATACGCGCGGTGATCGATTCTCGTTAGCCGAACGGCACAACAGGAGGGACGACGACGTTCCCGACGTTCCGTACGTGGCTCTACTTCCGGAACGACGCCGATAATAAAGCACATCTACGCACGGTGTACCTCGGTTCGAGACGCTTCGCGAAATCACCGTCGTCAATGAATGGATTCGTCGCGCGTGTCACGTCTACTTCCCGTTACGTCGACCGTCCCTCTCATCGGGATCGTAACGTAACCCTTGCGACACACCCTTGGCGCAAACCCGCGCCAGCTGCTACCTGAACTCGAAACGGCCACTGTTTTCACCTTCGATTCTGGTGCAGTGTGGATCTTAAAATACGAACTGACACAACGCGCGTTCTGTCGTGTGCCCACCCAATGGTGGATAGTGGTTGCAGGGTGGGGCAGAGAGGATCTCCCATGCGCGCGCTTCTAACCGCCGATCAATATCCTTCCTTCCGTAACCTCCCACTACTGACATCGGCCGAAGCATCGCGACCTACCCGGAGATATTGATCGACGGTTAGAAGTTCGCGCATGGGAGATCCCTCTGTCCCACCTTGCGGTCAACAACATCCACCTCTGGCTGGGTAACGACGAAAGGTCGTGTCACTTCGTACTTCAAAATCCACGTTGGGTTATAATCTGGCAAAACAATGCTCGCTTCGAATCGGAGAGGTTATGCACCAACGGTGTGCAGCGCCAGGGACGCTACCGTACCGACGAGAGAACGTGAAACTACGTCACGGGCAGCATGCTCGAGAACCCCGATCGACGTAACAGAAAGTAAACCAGACACCCGCGACCGATTCGTTCAATCACGATGATTTTACAAAGCCTTTCGAACGAATTTTACCGTCCGTACACTCGCGTGTGAACCAATCGAACGAACGTCTTCTGTTTGTTATCCGTCACTAGCGTGGATGTGTTTTATCGGCATTGTTTGGAAGTACGTAAAACCACGCACGAAACACCGGGACCACTATCGCTCTTTAACCCCTTCCTACACTTCTGTTTGACTAACCAGAATCGATCCCACGGTTTAACAGCACGAAACAAAAAAAGAAAGAAATGGGATCACATCGAATTGGAGGAGCGATAGCTGGCGATTCTTATGGGGCGGCGTGTCGGTAAACTAAACAAATTTTACCAAGAATCGGTTGGTTCGGTAGAGACTTATCGTTTACGGTTAATTGTTGGCTGTAAGAATGAACTTTGCGCAGCCGTTTAAGCAGCTAGATATTAACGACGATATAGCGTTGCAACTATCCTTAATGATCGTTTAAACAATTAACCCGTAATGTGCAGATCACGAGTCTTATTGTAAACCCAAGTTTGATTTGAGTTACGAAACTGTCCTGGGCACTGCGATAAGTTTTCCGAGTTACCGAGAGATCGGTTCGGTCGTTTCTTTGTTACCGATGGGGTCAGTCAGATCTGCAGATCTATTTCTAGATTCAGGTAAATTGATTGATTACAGTTTGCGTACTATTTACAATCAAGTTATGCCCGACTTGAAAGAATTTTCTAAGGAAGCAACAGGCGTTGAAGGAAAATAGGTCAGATGACGAAATTCCCCTCTTGCTTCCGGTGTGTTACCACCTAACCCAGACAACACCGGGACGGAGAAAGTCGATGAAATTATTACAAACACGGAATCGATTCCAATGCTGCAAGATCTTCGTAACTCGGACTTTTTTAACGTTAAATTTCGAAAATACATGTATCAAGAGGCAGTTGCTGTCCGAGCGTTATCCGTTTCTCTTCCAATTAGCAATGGCGGGTCGTATCAACAACTAGTAGAGCGTTTATTCCCGCAACTTATAAAATTCCTGGTAACACTGGACTGAAAGCAATACTCGAAATTCTACTCGTACTACGACCTCGAATCGTGCACATTACAAATGCACATTCAAAGACAAACCTAGTGATCTCGAGTGTTGCATTCTCGGTTGACAAATGGTCACGCATGTCCAACGACATTGCTCTGTTGATAGCGAATTCGTTGCCGACCGAGCTACCCCTAAAGTCCATCAAAACCTTGAAAATCAATGAGAACACTACTCTACTCGTGGCATCGACATTTCCAATAACGAATAACGACTGATTGATATTCTGACAAATCTTTGTAGCGAAAGCATATTTACTGCTATCGGATGTGATTATCATTCGTTATAGTATTGTAGTAAATTAATACTTTCGCGCAAAAATGTAGATCAAAGCAGCAATGGTTACTAGAATTGACCGACCAAATGATCATTTAGAAGTCTACCATGGACTTATAATCGCGATCAACGTGATCTTATTGTAAGCAATTGCGGATAGTTGAAGGAATCAAAGGCACATTAAAGTGCCACTACCATCGGAAAGCATAGTGTTGATAATTGACCTTTGCGTTTGAAAATATTTGCTAATAAAGAAACTATCGATGGACATTCATAGAAAATTGCATCGTCGATACACATTTTAAAATAATATCTGAGTTATTACTTGCAATACTTACGTTTCAGTATGACATAAGCAGGCGAAACATTGACAAATATTATGTACAATTATGATATTAATAATAACTCAAGAGCTAAACAAGTGCTATAAAACAATAAAGACCTTTGGCAACAGTTTTCAGTCAATTATGTGCAACTATCGTTCGATTCAAAGTTGTTTGACTATGTATTTCTTCCCGCAATTATTGTAGCGACTATAAGATTGACATTCTGTTATCATTAATTTACATACGCAATAATTATATTATTCTCTTTGTGCAGACCTACGTAAATAAAATACACCTTGATGTCACAAATTTGTCGAAATATCTGCGTTTATGCGTGTAAAAATTATATTATTCTTGAAAAATGTCTAAATAATTAAGTACTTGTCATTATATTTCATCAGTTTTGTGAACTTTGAATTTTTAATTTAGAAAGAGTACTTTTATAACTGAATCGATAGTATTACACATGACACTGTTATAATTTTACCTTACCCTAAAATATATCTAATTATGGAAGATAATAATTTATTAGTATTTATTCAAAAGTGAATATAAAAAGTAGCATTTTGACTTACGGATGCAGTTACACCACCGACAATGAAGGCATTCCTCTTATGTTTATTATCTGTCTCGTATCTTGTATACAATTCTTTTCCCACCCATACCGGTATACCTGTAACATAAAATGTATTTTTAAATATAAGTATATGTTCAAACGCAAGTTCCTCTCTATCGAAAATATATTAATCAATAAATAGCATATAGTTTAATACCGATAAGAACGTGTGAATGTACTAAATAACTCATCTTTTACTAACCTATAATCATGGCAGGTACAGCTATACCAGCAGCCAGACCAATTCCAACAGGAGCTCCAACTAAAGTTCCAAGTTGCCAAAGTATCTTTTTCTTTCTAGACCATGGTTTTTTCCCCCAAAAGGTACAACCAGAAGGACTGTAAATAAACAATAATTGATCAAGTAAAAAACTACAGAGAATAACACAACATTTAAACTAAATACAATATCAAAGACTATAATACCTTAAGTAATGAAGATCGCTGATCTCTTTCATACACAACCAACAAAATTCTGCACTACAAACAGCACAGATCATATGATTGCAACTTCCATCATCCATTTTAACAATGATTACTTGGCATCTTGGACAAGGTTTGATGTCATCTCCTGTGAAAATTATTTATGTAAAATATTATATTGTGTTAATGTATCGAAGCATTCGAATATAAATAATGAATACACACTGTGTTGTGAATCACTTTGACTAAAACTGAGAGACGAGCTACGTTCATAGTACTGAGTACGTTGAGCTCTAGCAGCATCGCATGTTTGATTAGGATGCCATCGTGCTTTGCAATGATAACAAAAGTATGAATCACATCCTGGTCGTTCGCAACGTAATTTTGGACACGAAGCACAACCACTAGCAATAACCGCAAAGGTACAATCAGGTGCAGGACACCATCTTGCATCAGGTTCCACAGCAAGAACTCTTCGTACCATGAAATCTTCGTACTTCTCCAATTGTGTTTGGTCGTTTAAAATCATTCGGATATCTGTGAAAAATGAGATTTCAAGAAAAAATGTAACTTGTTAATAATAATGTGTCTTTCTTATTAGAGGAACATATTTACCGTTTGGATGTAATGGTTCTGAACACTCAGGGCATGCTATATTGACCCTAGATTCAGAAATTTCAACTTTAAGATATTGTTGAAAACAATCGTAACAGCTGCGATGAAGGCAAGATTGTACTACGGGAAAGAATTCTGTTGGATATTCGGCCAAACACAAGGGACACTCCATCATCTTATTTTCATTACTCTGGAATGATTATTTCACTGTTTTTGTGTTACATTTAATTATTAGGTAATTAATATTATTCGAATTTAATATGGACTGACTAAGTCTCAAAGGCTTGGTTGCATAAATATATTCTATAAATACCTTTCCGGCAGAAGAAAGTACAGAACCTTTACTGGAAGCACGCTGTAGATCTATATTCTGAAATTGAAAATGGCTCGAACCATTACTTACTCGGGCCTCTCCTTTTTCAACATCCGCATTTCTACCGCTTGCCGAATCTTTAGCTAAAACAATAATTAATATTCAAGAAAATAAACAATTTCGTATTTATTCCTATTTTTTATTTCATCAAATATTGTTTATTACTTTTGGTATTCCTGTTACTTGAACTAGGTGTCCTAATAATTCTGCGCCCAATAAGCGGACTCGAGTATAATAATCGACGTAGAGAAAATCGTGGTAATATTCTTCGTGGTCGAGGAGCTGTACCGCTGCAGCCTCCTGAACTGCTATCATTTTCTTTAAACATCCTGGGAGGTATTTGGAATCACTACAGACTCATTCTTTGCTTCACAAATTGAAGGAGAATTGATCTACATTAAATAATACGAAAAAATAAAAATTGAATCAAACAAAACCCTCAACAATTCGATGTATACGATAATATTTCTCGATATATACGAAAGCATCCCGCGATTTAATGTCTCGTGTCATTCGTAGGTCGTAGAATGCATAAGTTACTTATAACGTTTAATACTAAAAAAAAAATCTATATTGGTATATAAACATATTCAACATGCAATTTGCTGGTGATTATACTTTACGTCAGATATGCGCGTATAGTGTATTACATACATAATTACATAGATCGTGTTTAAACACAAGAAATAGGTTAATACAACTTTAACGTTTTTACCTTAATTGCCACAAAAATAAATTTAAATAAAATATACAAAATATAATATAATTTATCGTCCTTATAATGTTAAAACAACAAAAATTTGTCGAATGTAGTTACCACGTGAAACATCCGACTAAATATATTTAAATTTGTTCTTAATAGTTTGTAATTTACATAAGAATACCGATAATTTTTTTGTGAATTCATTTTATACATAATTTTTTATACATACGACTTTCCTACTTTCACTAAAAAGGGAATTACGTAGTCTGTCACGACACTTGTCATCAATTACGATTTCTCCGTGTTCATGAGACGCATAAATAATCAGTATTTCGAAATCTTTAATATGTAACATAAAACAATTTAACATTGGCCGATTTATGTTTATTTTGATAATAATATGGTGGATCAAATAACGTAGTTCAACACGATTATTTATTTTTCCGAGTAATCAAATTTAAGCAACACTTGATTTGCAACACAATTTTACGAAGGGCGTATGAGTCATAATGTAACAGGAAATTAAAACTATCAACATCAAACATGGATTACAAATGTAAAAGTGTAATTATGATATTGCTATAACGTGCAAGTTTTTACTTTAGTATACTTCACACCTGATAACTCGTCAAAGGTGCGAATGGTGGAACATGAACCAACATAACGTATATTTGCAAAAAAAAAAGTCAGAAATATATTTTTTACTACGTGTAAATATAATTACAATAATTAGAAACGAAAATTTAGCGAAAGGTACAAAATAATCGCCATTTGTAATAGGCTTAAACGTGCACGTACATTGCATAAAATATACATTCAATATGTATATGTTTCATTAAGATCGACTTTTTATTCCAAAGCATTACGAAATTAGTTTCAATAGCACGAAATCACCTAGTTTCTTAGTATAATTGCGTAAAATACAAGAAAAGTACATTTGAATTAAATACTGAGAAACCTTACATATAAATGACTAGCATTAATGTAAGTGTGAAGAAGTCTTCAAGCAAACATCCACTAAAGCTGATATAATCAATGTGTAAACGAACCTTGTTCTGTTAACAAATACTTTGAAATCTACAACACTTTCAGTAACAAATAACAGGATTACTATTACGGTTACACTATTGATAAGTTTTACTTATTTTGTTGGTTAAGGACGTTCACTTGACACAACAGCTGACGGCTCCGAACTAGAGACTTATCACGGACATATTTTATATGAGAAACGTACTAAACGAAATTCATAGTAACTCCTTCCAAATTCACCACTAGAGGGCTATGAACTTTATCTGATTCTCACAATTTCTTAAACAATTTCTTCGGATAGCGCGATTCTTTTGAATTTAATTATATTCAAGTGTCTCCGCGTTAAAGATAGGACTTGCTATTTAAACCATATCGATAAGTTCTACAATCCCCGAATGATACGTAATTTCCTTTTTTTTTCCTCTTTCTTTCTTATACCTAAACTTAATTTTAGGTCGCTATACAGATGTATATGCAGCGCCATCTATGCAAATATTCGGTGTAACGTATTGCTTAAATCAAAAGCATTAATTAAATTTATTCGAATACATTTTAAATATTAGTATACCTTTCCAATTCAATTAGAAGCTCTACAAAAATGATAAATTGAAGATTAATTAAAAAAACACACCATTTATCATTGAAATTGAGAACACATAACAAATGTTACTGTTCCAGGGTTGATATTTAAAACAACAGCTAATAAAAAAAATAATTTACAAGAATGTTAATGCCCCTTTTTTCTAGAGAAAAATTAATGCTTGAAATAGTAAATCAGCAATTACCTCAAATAATTAATTATTCATTATTCATATTAATCCAAAATAAATATTCGACTGAAATGATATAATAATTTGTTTGTATGATATTGAAAGGAAAATGTGTAAATAATTATGATTCAATTAATATGACCCCGATGTCATATATTTGTGTATGTGCGCATAAAAAAATATTACGTGGATATTTACGCAACCATTCGTATTTCATTTTATTCGGATTTTTATTGATAATCTGTTATTTGCAGTATCACAGCTGGATCAATAGATTTATACCAGACAATATGATGTGTTCAGACAGTCAAAAATTTTATACCGCAATTAATTGAGGAATTAGTGTTTTTGAATGTATTAACATGTTTATTTTGATGGCTTGTTTCGAGAACTTTAATATTTGATGGTACTGGTCAATTACACTCCACATTAGACTTTCATTTTTGGCGGTACAAGACAAATAGGCCCGTAGACATTTTCAATTACACCTCGTCTTAGCATATAATGAAGGTTCAATGAAATATGGCTTGCATGAAACGAAAAACGATACAGAGCATATATGACTTGTACCGCAATGACCATGTTAAAAAACCATGTACTTCCATTTATACTTACATTAAATTTATGGATTTTATAGAACATACCTCGAATTTGTACTATTCAAAATTAAACTTGGCTTATAGCAAGAATTATAATAAACTTATTTACATTATCATATCGACATAATATTTATACATATTACCTTATTGTTATTGGATCCAAACCTTATCCTTATGTTATCATTTGACTTGGTGCATTTGAAAAGTACGTTACATATTGCAATTAGGAAAGAATATTCACAAAATCATCACAAACACGCGTGAAAAACATTTTGTGATAATATACAATTACTACAAACTTACGCTACACTTTAGTTTTCTTATATTGTATGAATATGAACTCTGAATATTTTTGAGAAAAACGAAAGTATAAAAAATAAGGAAAAACAATTACACGTTTTTATTTGCTTCTCCGCAAATATTTCTGTTTAGTTAAACGATTCTAAAATATAAATTTTGTAAAATAAATTCTAAATCATTCTAATTATATTACACTTAACAATTTAGTTATTTTTCTTGAGTATTATACTTGTTATATTCTCTAATATTATATATTTTATAGTTAATAAATCAAAGTTCCAAGATTTATATTAAATTACAATTCACATACTTCAAATATATTAAAAACTCTTTGAAGAAATCAAGTATAATAATATTGATTTTGTAACACAAATAATTTATGAAAGTTGAGGATAGGAACGAAGGTTGTATTTTAAAACGACTGACAAGATTAGAAAATGATTATTAATGTTTTGGAAAAATTGTGGTTCATCATACTAATGACCGCTCTATGTACAGAAATGTTTTATTCTTAAATTATGCACAAACTGCAATCAATACAAATGTATCTGAAACAAGCAAGTTGGGGAATATCTCAGTTTTTTTGGCTGCCATAAGAATATTCAGATAAAATGGCAGCTGTTTTATTAGGTGTCAAGTATTGCATTAACTGCCATGCGTTTTTGCAAAATTCATGAGACACGTCCGATTAGTTGTTGTCATATCCGGAAGAAGGGGCAACTGTTTTAAATTGACAGTTAATTTTTAATATTCACTGATAATCAATTTAAAACAGTTAGCCATATCTATTTTATAGCTTAGTATAGTAAAGCTAGTTTATTTTTTCAGACATCCACATTTCGACTAAGTAGTATTATAGTAATAAAGGTATGCGCTAAGTCTGCACTTCAGCTAGATATCATAAAACATGTATCATTCCTTCTCTGGCACATCATACATTGGTATTACTAAGTATACGTTTACTTTCCTTTTAAATCATGCGAAAGAATGCAGAAACGAACTTTATATCAAATTCTAATGTTTGATATAGTATGCTTAGACTGTAATAAAAAAAAAGACTAAATTACGTGAGAAGTGAACCCGGAAATAAAAACCGACTTCTTGTGCACACCCATTTGTGTTCTTTTACAATCAAATAAGTCATTTTAGCATTCATCATGGTATTATTAATCAACACTCAGCATTGAAACATAAAAATCTAGTGTTGTTAAATAATTCTACTAGTAATCGTAAACCAAAAAAAAACTCAATCTTGTGAAGTAAATAGAAGGAACATCATTGGGAACACCTTTTAACCCAGATTTCATGCAGCTGCCGCCTACCATTGTTATGTTTAACAACGGAAATCCATTTTTCTTACATTGCAATCAGTTTCGTCCTAGTTATGTCGCAAAACAGTTATATCCAGTGGGTTCGATCTTCGTTTTTTCAGAAAACGAATACAAAATAACACAGAACTCGTACCTCTATTGCTAATGTATGTTTAAACAAATTTAAAACTTCTAACAATAAACATTTAATTAGTTAAGGAAATAGAAATAACATTAAAACTGATTACATTATACATTTTCGTACGTATCGTGTTCTTTTGTCATGAATATAGCGACACATCTAGACGAAAATTGTTCAAATTGATAATTGACGTACGAGCCACGAATATCCAGCCTATTATTGGATCATTTCACAAGTGATTAAGAGGTACTGTACAGTACGTCGAAATTACTGTCACACAAGTTGGGAGCTCGGTATAAAAATGAGGCACAGTTTCACAATCAGGGGATTCCTTTTTACCAGATGCTTCTACTATCTCCCAATGAATGTATCCATATATCAAACATGATAGCATAATTACTATCATTAAACTAAACCATGCATGGATATTAATGTGTGTCCTTAAATGTGTTTAAGGAGAATGACGATTTCTTAAACAACTGTCGTATTCTTATCGGTAGCAAACAGTCTTAACAACGAGCGTAGACTAATCATGTCGCGTTCCATAATCGTGTAGTCCTTGCGTAGGTATGCGTCATGTTATGTGCTGGGTGTTAATAGCTCTCATCAGGTGTAGTGTTATACATAAGTAGCAGTTGTCGACCATAATGGTTATTTAGCCACTGGTACCATTAACCAGAGCTTCTTTAGGCTTATTGCTCTGTTGCATACGAGGATGACGAAACCGTGGTTCTCTTTGGACTTTAGGCCCTTGGTAACTGGTGTTAGTAGTAGAAATATCATTTGCTGGTGTCCCTTCTTTACTAGTTACTGTTGACTGGTCTCCTGGGCCGGCATTGCTGCCTAAACAAATGCATATATTAACTCTGAATGTTTCTGTGTATTTAAAGATATTAATATTTGTTTTAAAGTGTGCATATTGTTCTGAACGTGCTTAAGCTCTACATCCTGTCAAAACCGATCGTCCTAAAGATATATCGTATAAGCCCTTAACACGTAGTTACCTCTTTCACTATTTGTTGGTGTAGAACTACGTTGTCGAGAACGTCGAAGTCGTCTTCGCCTTATGCCTTTAGATCCACCCTCCACACTTGATACAGACTCTATGCATAGACAAACCATTGTGACCATCTTTTCATATTATATTATGAAAAAACCAAAATTTAGATATACTTAGCCGGTTATATAAAAAGCTACTGCATATGTTAGTAGCGTGCATTAGTAATCATCTTTGATATTGTTAGTGTTAGATGGTCACAAGTGTTTGCTTTGCAATCCATGCCACTCTCAAAGCATTTTGATTTAATATTCTATTCTCTTTAGGACGAAACGGTTGTTCTATTGTAGTGTTTACACTGAAATATATTATTACCTCTATCAATGCTTGAAACGTCTTGGCTATCAAGAACTGTGTCTTCATCGTCGGTTGTTCGGCGACGCTCGTCTCTACGATCTCTACGTTGAGCAGGAGGGCGACCTTGTCTGCCACCCATATATCCCGAATTTCCTGCACCTCCTTGATGACCACCTCTTGGAGGTAGATCTCTTACTCTGTCTTCACTACCATCTAAGGTATCTCTGCGTAATCCTGTAAATTAAATAATATCTATAACAAACACTAAGTTCAGATGTAAATACAGAATAATGAATACAGAACATTTGAATGATTTTGCAAAATAAATGTTACATTGAAAGATTAGTATTCTTACTTGTTGTTCATGATGATCAACGAAGCGTCTAACACATTAATAATAGTGCTCCCATTATAAGAATTAAAGGTTTTAATTGGAAGTGAAGAAGCATCTTAGGAAAATAGGTTCACTAACTTTAAAATCTCCCTAAGTATTTCATAATGCAATATTTTTAACATTAATTATTTACGTTCTTATGAATTCATATGATTGAAAGTGAGAGATGAAATACTAATATAGAATACGATTTTACCCAAGGCGATTAATTTATTAAATTATATTAAAAGTAATTAAAAGTACTTTTAAAATGTATGTAATCATTATTACCTAACATTTTACAAGTTAAAAATTAGATTCACGTGTAGGTATTTTACAAGATAAATTTTATTACAAAACGTATATAAGTACATTATTAATAAAAATAATAACATAATTGTTTCTTAATTCTTATTTATCAACATGCAAACAATCTATAGTGTCAATACTTAATTTCGTTAATATTTAAAGGCAATGAAGTTAATAACAATTAATGCATTATTAAGTTAAACCTTTTATCTTTCATCCTAAAATACATATGTTATTAAATTGAATCAAGTATTTAAAATTGTTATACAGGTAAGTATCACAAATTTATCGCAAAATATTGGTTATTTATTATTTAGTAAAAATTAAATACTCTTAGGACATATGTGATTAGGTAATTCGCACACAAATGAAAGAGGTATGTATCTTATTTAATTTTTAAATAACCAATAAATCAGATGTATTATACACCATGAGTTACTTAGTTACTACATGCATTTCTATTAAACACATATATGCAAGTGCATATGGTTGCAGAGTTAGTAGCGTTTATTATGCTATAATTTCATGTACTACATAATGACATGTTCACAAATGTGAATTGTTAATATATCTATAGATATTAATTGAAGTAATGTAAAGTAATTATAACAAAACATTATGAATTACAAATAACGATGTATAGATAAAAAACTAAATAGCTGAAACGGTTTTATAACGAGAGAAATTTAAAGCCTATATAATTAAACAATGGAAAAATTCTAATCACTATAAAAAATAATATTATTGAAAGTTAAATTCGAGTAGATTTAATAATTCTGATTTTAACATAAATGAAAATCAAATATATTAATATGTTAAAAAAATAATTATTTTATTTGTATTTGTTTTAATTTAAAATTTTTTAAACGTTATAAAGTAACTCGTAAATATATTATTCAAGTATTTAAAAGAATGAATTACTGTAAAAACTCGTTTATCCGAATACCTATTGTAAACGTTTTTTGCTCGTGTAGCTCAACAGATTAAAAGGAAATATCCTTTTTGGTATAGTTTTGGTAATCTTTACATATACTAGTTATTATACTTAAAGAAAAGAAATAATACTTTATCAAGTAATATTCTTCAATGTACAGTTATGTATGTAATTGACTTATTCATTTAATTCTTAAATATAAAGAAATATTTATACATATAATTGTCTAATTTCTCTACAGGTTGTTGAGAGTGCGTGGCTTACTATACACTAAAAACTGCATTAATTAAATACTGTACTCTGTCGCTTATGTTACGCAAAAAAATATATTTGCACTGTATTTATGCATTAACATATAAGAAAGATAATAGCAGATGATATTCAATAATCTAGATTTTTGCTTATACAAGCCGAGAATGTTGTTTTACCAAATCCGAACAAACGAGTTTCTACTATAAACCTTGTATAGTAATAATTCCAGCACTAATTTAATTTCAACAACTCATCAAATGTTACTTTGTGACAAGACGCCCTATGTCTTTCAAATCTCTGGATTCTTTAGTGTCTCTGGCGTTGGGTCCACCGCTTCTGCCATTACGTTTTTGTATGTTCTCTACATTGTTGATATAGTCAGTAATAGTATTACCGGCATTGTGTCTGGTGGAAGCCCTACCCCTGCCACGTCCACGAGATTGACCTCCGCGGCCTCCACGGCCTCCACCACCTTCCTCTGGGCCTGTAATCATTCCTCGTCTTGCTGGAGGAAAATTGGGCATTGGTCCTGTAGTTGATCCATGTATGCTTCTTAACTGTTGGTCAATTTCTAATTTTTCTTGTCGTAACTGTTCTACTTCCTTTAAAACAAATAACAAAAACTTATGTAAAATATGTAAACGATTAACTTTCGCCCGGCAAATAGTAGGTCTACTCGGACCCATTCTAGCAGCCAGTCAACCGTCAGTAATTATCTGTTTTATTTTACTCTTTGCTCTAGTTTACAAGCTATAGAACGATAAGGTGGTTGCGTTTGACGAAAAAATGCTCATTGTAGTCTGTGATCGATATTCTACTTAGCAGTGAGTAAGGATGACTATTTTTAAATGTAAGGTAATGTTATCAAAGTAAAGAAGAAAATTAAGAATATTTATCGACAATGTGCGGTTAATAAATTAAGTCAGTGTTTTTAGAGAACTTATAGATTTATCGAATTTTAGAAAGTACATTGTACAAAGATATTGCATTTGAAATGAAAAACTATGGAACTGATATTTGAAACACATTTGTAATAAATATATAATCTATGACAGTGCATTTTACAAAAAGAAAATAAATATTGCTTAGTTATACTTTGTAAATATACTTTCTTTCCCCTTCAATCATTGTCACAATATTATTTTTCGGGAAATCAATAATTTGTAGACACAATAGAATCAAAATGTAAAATTGTAATCAAATTTAAGAGCTTATTTTGAATTACATAGAAAATTCTTTTATGAGTCCAAATGGGTCTCATAACCACTGTGCGATTGGCTGTTAGACGATGCGTCGAACGAAAGTTAATTAAAACACATAATTTGAAGTATGAAGTATAAAAAGTATAATATATATTTATCATATTGTTATACCTTCAAATGCGCCAAATGATATTCCAATAACATTTTGGCATTAGCAATACTTTCAACAGTACCAACAAAGACGAAAGGCACCTGACCTTCTTCCCTTGGAATTGTTGGTTGAGGTTCATTGTCGCCTTCTATTTTTACTCGTACCTGAAAGTTGTAATATTCAGAATCATATTGTTAATCTGTATTAGTGATAAAAGTTCGACTATGAATTATTTAATCCTACATCACATCCATACCATCAGTTTTCAGTCACCCTTGTCTATTAGTTCCATCAATTGATTTGGGGATCAGTCTGTAAAATTTGTCTAAATATTGTTTTGTAACAAGTTACTTTGATTACTTTCATTTTTAAATTTTTTCCCGATAATTTTTCAAAATAAAATAATTCTTCAATAGACTTTTTTTCGTAAAACAACTAACAATTTTAAAATCCAAACAATTATTGACGTAAAACAAATGCATGGACATGAGTGACCTATGCATAAGGTATAATTTTTGCTAATAATATAGATAAAAAGGACATTATTCATAACTGGGTAGGACTGGCTCGAGTGGGTTACATAAAATTTAAAAGTATTTCTAACATTGTATAATTTAGTTGACTGAGCTAAGTGAAACAAATCAAAAACAATGAACATGATATACTTACTCTATCAGTATATATATTCCCACTCGAACCAGGTGTTATCTATCGAGAACAAACAATATATGTATAACATATACCCAGCCCACAACAAATAATTGCCATTTTCAATACAGTATTGATTTTTCGAGTTTAAAAATTTTTTTTAAGCAAATCAATTTTAATTTATTAAGATATAAAATTTTAATTAAACAATAACAGTTACCTCTACTTAAACAATAATGTATTATATTTTAAATGTATTTTAATGGAATATAGTAAAAATGATGTTACATATACAGTACGTCCGGTTTTACGCAATAATTTTTGCAATTATTGAAGATACGAAAAGTTCTATAAATAAAAATTATTTAATTTGGAGAAATAAATATAATATTAAATTTGATTTTTTTAGCGAAAGCATTACTTGTCGTTATTACGATGTCGCTTACATTTTTTAAAATATTTTAATTACATTTATCTTATTTTGCATTTCAAAACAAAATGTTTCAATGGATATTAGTAATAAATATCAAGTTGAATCAATGTTTTAAACGTATGAAGTAGAAACATTTGTACTGATCTATAGATCACTGTTTATATTTCCTAATGCAATACTTTACAAATAAGAAGAATCGTATAAAAAAAAAAAAACTGAAGTACAATATTACATTTCCCTCTTCAAAACAAACAACTTTTCTACATCTTCAACGGATTAAAAAATAATTGCATAAACATGCTTAAACCAGACAAACTGTACATAACATAAATGAAAAAAAAAAAATATCTTAAAATCTAATTTCAAAGATATTAACATTTATGTATTCAAAAACAAAGTAATTATATAAAAGTAAATAACTGTAATTATTTAAAAAAAAAAGTTCAAATTAAAATTCAGATAAAAATACAAAATACTCTAAGAATGATATACCTATAACTTACCAAAGTACTAAATAATAGTACAAATATACTTACTACACCACTTTTGTCCACAATTTCTTGTATTATGCGACCATTTTTCCCGATTACTTTGCCTACCAGAACACGTGGGACTTGTATAGATTCTTCACTATATTCGAGCATGGAACGAGCCTTTTTAACAGCTTCATGTGTCTGCAATCAAGTAAATATGTATAATTTAACACTTTTTTACTAGAGACATATATACACATAGGTATTTACTTTTTGCATAAAAACTTAATATTTTATAATCCTTAAAAAAATACATTTTGACTTAACAGAACAATAATAAAATAAAAAGGAAAAAAAAAAACACACACACACACGAATTTACAACGCAATCATAAATTTGCATAGTTACCTCTCCATATATTTTGAATGTGCAGGAATTTTCTTCTAATTCTATATTCGTTATTCCATCAACTTTTCTTGCCTGCTGAATATTTGCACCATGAGCACCAATTGCTAAACCCATCAAGTCTTCTCGAACATTAAATTCATCTGTGTATCTAAAAAATAAAACGTGTTTTTTTTTTTAAGCATTTAACTTTGAATACAATTGACAACATACATTTTCCTGCTGAAATTTTGCAGGAAATCATAATAAATATATGTGTTTTATAATTATATCAAATTTGACAGAAATCCAATTAATGTCATCAGTTTAATGATACTGTAAATTAATAAATATCATTTAAATACTACTATTAGTACTTATATTAATATTAATTGCAAATACTAAAAATATTGTAGCAGACAGTCAACTGTTTATATACATATATACGTTTAATACATATATCTCAAGAACATTTAATATTTGGTTTTTAATTTTTAGTAGTATATAACTTGGATGTTTATTAATAACATGCAATATCATATTATTAAATTAGAGTATAATTAGACTAATATATTTGAATAGAAGTTAAGTCCCTATCAGTGGCTTGCATCCTGGCAGATAAAAGTGATAATGTTTGACAAATGTTTTATAAGGAACATTGAACGTGCATGACATATGAAAGGTGATACCTAAACAAAATTTACAAAACTATTGCTAATTCGAGGACAATCTAAAATTGTTGTTAATTTCTCTACATGAATTGTATCAAGTTAAAATCAAAATTTAACATGTAATGTGTAATACATGTTTCATTTATTTTTCATAACACACGCGCACGCACACGCATATGCATACAAAATGTTAAAGTAAACATATAAAGTATACTTTTGATGCAGTAACAAATGTATATAATAAAATGATACACAAACAGCTTACTTAAGTATATAACATAATAGCATGAATATTATAAGGAAAATATTTAGGATTTGAAACGGTAAAACCACAATGAAATCATTAAATAAAACATGCATTTATTATGAAAGTAAAATAATTATTTAAACTTTTTTGTAATATATTATAATCTGGATGTTTCTTAATCTTGTTTATAAGTTTAGAATCGTTAAACCATCATTTGAAATATGGAAAGACATTCACAGGAATTTGTTGATTTTTTGATAACAGTATTTAGTACCATAAATTATAGTTACAGAAGAAATTATAATAGAGGGCTATAATGTGTTAATAAATTTTTAATATTTATAGCTTGATGGTTAGTGTTAAGTTGTATTAATATTTATTTATATACATTAGAAAATGTAATTATATACCAAACTGACCTTTAAATTTTGTATATTAAAACTTTAGTGGCATATCATTTATTAAACAAGCATATAAAGATTTACTTTTGTATAATTAAAAATATGTATGCTACTACAATTTTACGTTTATACAAGTGAAATATTTGTTTATAAGCACTATATTATACAAAGTATTATGAAAACAGTACAAATTATTTATATGTTTTGTAAAAAAAATAAGATGTGAAAAATAAATAAAAAGTGCCACAATTAAAAGAAAAGTAAAAGTACCAGAATAGCTTAAAAAAAGTTTTTTAACACTTAAGATTCCTATTAATTATGGCTATCATTTTTAAATTATTCTTACTATAATTTTGTAAATAAATTATTTACATTTAAAAACACGTGGGATAGAGCCACCAGTTATTCAATTTTTTGTGCAAGACACTTAATATATCAGTGTTTCTCAAACATTGGCAGGCCAGAATATAATTTCTTATATGGGACAGATCAATGAACTTAAAACTCTACTCAAACACATAAAGTTAAAAAAAAAGAAATGAAAACTGATCACAGCTACACGTTTAAATCGGTTCACTATTTCATTAATTACGCAAAATTTTACTACAGAACACATAATAAGTGGAAAAGAATAAATAATAAATTTGATATGTCGGTGTACTTAAAGCATTTGGGTCTCAGTGAACGATCTACACAACGCCGAAGCATGCACATTTATAGTGTATTTAATTGTTCATTTGAAAAATTCAGCTGTGTAATTTGTCATACAATAAGCTAAACTTAAATCTAAACCACGCTGCTGTGATCTCACCTTGAATTTGTTTTCACTCCTGCCTCAAAGTCTGAGACACGCTGATATATAAAGTTTGAAGATCTAAATTTGCTGAAATGAGAAAGAAACTCTGGTGTAACTGAGTGGAAATTCATGTATATGATGGCCCTATCCTGTGTCCCTGCCATTCTGTCTGTTTGCTCCTCACCGATAAATTTGCAAAATTTTATTTCAAATCCACTTCCATTAATATTTAAATGAAATAAATAATTGAGAAAGCCCTCGTACCCATACAGAGATATTTAGAAACTAGAGATATTGAAGTTGTCAAATGAAATGTATTATTATAAAAAATATTCAAAAGAATCCTACGTATTTTTACATGTATATCTTGTTAGTATATTAGTAATTTAAAAGCAAGACATAACACTGTATAAACATTCATTGTTGCACTTTTTATTATATTTAATGTTTGTTTGGAAACATACCTGTATAAAAATGAATTGGTATCCAGAGTTAGTGTTAGAAAATTTATCCCTTAATTTCTACTGAATTACTAGGATTTATTAAATATTACTGTCTAATTAATAAAAAAACATACAAACCCGTTACTTGAATGTTTTGAAGAATATTGTGTATCTCAATCTAAAAATATAATTTCATTAAAAATGATTTTAGTGATCAAAAATGCAATATGATGAACGGATTTCGAGTGTAGCGATTGCCCTAATTATATGTATTAATCTTTAAAACATATAGTAAGATTGTTTATTTGAGAAAAATGTAAATTTCTAAAACTACAAAGATTTTTCTGAATTTTTATGTGAAAGTTGATGCATAATCGTTTTGCCTCAACAAGTTTTTATTTCCACTAGTGAAAATAATTAAAACTTCTCTATAAAAATAATATAGTTTAAGAATATTTGAACAAGTATGTATAAATTGAAAATACATACATATCTTTTCCATTTTTTATTGTATGTAAATTGAACTGTTCATAAAAATGACGTATTTGGAAACTTCAATTTTGAACACTTATTTACATTAATATCAGTTATATTTAAGTAATAATCACATTTATTATAAATTGCAGTAAAGTACTACTGCTATAATTTCCCTACCCTGTACAATAAATTCTTACTTTTATAGGATTTTATAAATATATTTGTCGACTTACAAACATAATAATTCAATATAGAAAAGCAATAAATAGCAGTAAAAATATTTAAAACATTTAATATACGGAAGTGTATTACCAAGTACATTAAATAAAACTGATCTAATCATATTCTATATAGCTGATAATTGTAATCAGCAAATAACGAAAAGCATAGCATTACCCTATATACAACAATATCATTAAATAAACAAAAGAGAATGTCAGCAGAAAGTGACATTTGCTAAAAGACAGATGATGAAAAGATACATCATGTGCAAATTTATTACTATATGCACATCGTGCTCTTGTGATTGGCAAAGTATGAAAAATAAAATGACAATTGACACAGAAAGTCGTACAGTAAGAACTCGTTAATTGCAAGCGACTCGGTTCCAGTAACACGCAAGTAACGAATACGTGACGAGTTTCCCTTCCTAGAATTGCTCGAACTTAGCCCGTACTACAGTCGACTCCAACGCCACCAAACAAGAACTGACAGGAAATGCAATTGAGTAAAAAGATAGTTTATCAGGAATATCATTCTAATCCAATAAAAACTCTCTTTCATTGTGATAAAATATAAATTATAAATACTTAATTTTTCATATATTCAAGTGATGACTCATCGTCAACCGATTCCAAGTGTTGTATACTGATGGCTTGCAAGGTCGTCGCTCGTTCGAGGCAATTCCTAGAAATGGTGGGGATAACTCGAGCGCAACTAACGGGCCCGTTCGGCACGCAATTGACGAGTTTTTACGGCATATAAATTTTGAAAATGTATCATGTTAAATGTATTAAATATTTTATATACAATCACAAATGTAATATGTGGAAACGAAAACGAAATGTATAATAAACGTTTGTAGTGTGACTACATAATGACATTCATGAAAATTATATGATGTTCAGAAGCAAACATATCAATTAATGATTGGAAATATTGTGAATTTTTTCTGCCAGTAAATGCAAACCACAGACAGGATGGTAACCAGGACAGTGTATGGATAGAGGCAGGTATTAAATGTCACAAGATGTTTTGTTAATTGCAACACCAACACTAATCTTTTTACTTACCCCCCGATCGTTTGAAGTTTAGTCGACTCCAGTTGACGTGCCGCTTCTTCTGTTCTTTTTAAAAGTAATACCTGTAACATAAATATAGACATAAACTATTGCATAAAAAAAAAAAAAATACAAGAGTTACAAGAATATATCCATATATAATTTATTTATACTTTTATACTAGAGGTATTAGTCAATACTATTATGATGCCCTGTAAGTAATATATTGATAAAAATTAATTTTACCACTCACCTTTTGCGATAAGTTTCTAAAGTGCATCTCTTGAATCATGTTAATGTTACGATGTAAATTTTCATGACGGGAGATGGCCAGCAATACTCCTCGTTCAGGCACATATCGGCACACTGCCGCCCGTATCGCTCTTTGAAATTCCTTATGTATATTATCCATTTTGGCACTATGAACATACAAATATATTTTTTTAGTACAGTATATATTTATTCAATATTCTTTTAATGTGAAACATAATAGAATAATTATAAATTAATACATACAATTCTCTTAGATCTTCAGGTACTTCAATTTCGATCTTGTGAAATGTATTTTTATCAATGGGGGAATTGGGATTTTTTGTCCTCAGTCGCTCACAAGCTACAATTTCGGTATAAGCACATTCCCACCCTGAATATTCAACTACTTGAAAATCTCCTTTAATCATCTGAAACATCAATTTTAATGTATGAATGATGTTGACAACTAAAATTGACAGAAAGGTTATTGATAATGAAAATACAATTTTAACACGTTGAGTGCTGTGTGAGCCACTGGACGCCACTTGATACTATAAAAAGAAACATTATCATGAAATATTTAATAGTATCATAATGTTAATATTTAATAATATTCCATTTCATATTTACCATTAAATATTATATATTATTATGTGATCTTATAATGATTAAAATGTGTATGATATTTTATAAACCCACATAATAAATACGGTATCATGTACCATTAGTTACTTATGCAATGTAAATAGAAAATCATGACAAACTGACAAAGCACTCAATGAGTTAAACAATAAAGTATATAGTATTTTAATCCACACTAATAAGTCGTATATAATAAATATAAGTATGGAAATTAATAAAAATTAAACATGTCTATATACTTTCCTGTATAAATAATGCATAGAAACAGTAAGAAAGTTTATTCTTACTAACCTTAATGATTGCCTTCCACCACCCACATGCTTCATGTTCATTGGACCTAGAAAATACCTCAACCTCCTGGTTTTCCTTAAATTCAGGCATCGGACCATCTTTTGGAGGTAGCCGTACTTGAGCAAATGGAAACTTTGATTCCGGTTGCCAACTAAAACGTAACATATCATTTTTTATTGCATTATGCAAATAAGATATATGTAAATGGTTTGCATAATATTGCATCACTTTCTTATAAAATACCTAGTCTAAAAATTGTAATCAATTTTAGTAAAATTAGTATATATTTATTATAACTTATTGAACAAAATATATATATATATATATATCCATCAAAAATGTATTATCTATGTTCTAAAACTATAATTTTATATAACAAAAGTATTATTGCCATGCCGTTAGTTTTTAATGAATTTATTCATTATTTACACACACACCTTTCATATGCGGTATGCGTTTTATACTATCAAATTTATTATCCTAAAGAAACAATTCTTTAACATTTGTTTCGAACGCTAAATTTTGTTGTTTGATGGCTTGAAAGACTAAAATAGAAGTATTTATTTTTATATAGAAAGTAAATAATGAAAACAGAAACTCTTGGGTCTATTTATACCAGATTTCAAAGATTCTTAATAATACTGGTTGATAAGTAAAAAGCGTTAAATATTACTATTTAAAAATGAAGCAATATATCGAGAAAAATTCATGAAAATTTCAGTTACCCAAATATTGATATCAAATAATACCCATAAAAAAGACAGAGTCTTTAGTATTGTTGAATTACGTATTGAAAGCATTAGATTTGGTATAGTTGATAAAAATAATATAATTTCTTTGCCCAAAAGACTATACTGTTTGTATTAGACTATCATAGTGGATCTTTAGAATTTTCAGTGTTTAAATTGCTGTTGAAAAGTAGAGATAAAACTTACTCATTTTCGAAAGTTACCAGAACCTCGTCCTCAAAAACATCGGTGACAAAGGCCTGAAAAAAATGAAACGTAAAGCATGTAAAGTCACTCGTCTAGGAATCAGGAATGAAGCGAGTGGCGTAAGAAGTTCGAGCATAATATCGTGGTGCATTCGGGCTATCAGCGAGAGCGCTGTTTCTATAATTCCGGCATAAAGGAAATGCGTTTTCGTGAATCGGGAGAACATTGAGATAAATCGCAACATCAAAAGCTGACGAAAATCACGCCCTGTCAAACGAGACATGGCGTCGGAGGAAGCCGCGTTACCTCGCGAACATTTGAGGGCCGCGCTTTCGCGAAGTACAGGCGTCTCTTTCGTGAGATTAGAACCGCGCCATGGGCCGTGAGTTGGTCTATCCACGGCCTCAATCTTCCGCCCTGTTTTTTGTATACTTTTCACAGAACGAACCTTATAATATGCTCCGTTTTCGCCGCATACTTCGACTGTGAGATCCTCCATCTTGCTTTTGTGTGACGGCTCGCCTCCTTTGCAGCAGGCATGCTGGCGAGCGGGCAGCTGCACGAGTTCGAGGCTGCAAATTCGTTGTTCACCAATCACATAACTCTTTCCCATGGTGTGGCCAGTTTATTGGATGGGCTTGTGCAGTGTTACCACTTTCGCGTCGTTAATTTACGTTTGAAAGAACTAGGATAATTGAAACACGCACGAGCACATTCAGCACGGAGCTGTGCACTTGTGTAACCGCTATTAGAAATCAAATCATGACTTCGTGCCGCTCGCGATCCTGTAGCCGTTTCTGTTCGACCTTAGTGTTCGCGATTTTGCGAAACGCGTGACGTGCCTTGACAGTACCGATGCGGACAATAGTATTATTACTGATCATTCAGTGCAGACGACAATGTCTGGAAGCAGCGATTCCGAAGAATTTTTTGATGCGGAGGATGATACGTTCCACCGCAATTCACGGTAATTTTACTAGTTTTCGATTGTCATGCAATTCTATTCGAAATCTTAAATAATATTTTATTTACTTAACACAGATACTATAAATCACTCCTGTATAGTTTTCATAACTATTTGAACACGGACACTTATTGAATAATTGCTATTATAAAAATTTGATTCGTGATTTTCATTTTGTTCAACTAAGAATTGAACTACGGTTCGCTTAAATGTCTTCTACGTACAGAAGTCTGTTTTAAATTATTTTTTTCGTGTCTAGCTTTTTTGCTCTATTGCGTATGCTCTTGGATAATTATTTTTGGTTAGGTTTGAAATTGAGCACTTACGTGCAATCGTTCCTATGATTACATGCAGGTATTTCAGGGCCGGCATTTACAAGTTTTCGAGTATTATAATCGTTAGCATTATGATTCCAAAAGTTTGTGAAGATCTTTTATTTTGCGATTACGTATTTTAAAGATTACTATATTCTGTAATAAATTATCTTTTAAATATGATTAAACTTTTTAATTTTATTTTTAACAAGTCCATATTCCTACATCTTTTATTTATTTTATGCTAAATTCTTTTCACCGGCAAAAATTTAATTCGATGAATTTATTCATTCGCTAGAGCGATATAAAGTTTATTTTATATGTCACATTGAAATTATTTCCTTATGTGAAGTAAGACACGATGTTTGTAGGAAAAGTAAACAACGTGATTCCATCAGCATTGAAATACAAACTAAAGAGACATCAGACCCTTCCAAAAAATCAGACGACGATGTTTTTGTGAAACCTGCCGAACCTAAACCAATTGCAGAACCAAAGGAACATGTAACTATAGAATGTATACCTAGTAAAGATAAACTTGTAAGTACTTAGTGATTAGACTATGATACATTTAATATTATTTTATATTTTTAATAAAAGATACACATTTATTTAGGAGGAAGATGGAAAAGAATCCACCGTCGATAAGATCGTGGGTAGGAAAAGATTTCGTGAACTTAGGCAGCGGATGCAAACAGAGGACGATGATATCCCGATTAACAGTTCTCCTCCAGATAGCCAAACATCATCCATCGAGGGTGTTTACCCTACTCCTTCGAAAACAACTCATCCGTTTAGGATTATAGAACACGATACTCTTAGTCTACAAAGTATGACATCTTTAGGACGAGTGGGTCGAATTTTAGCCGGAGTCGGGGACAGTGCTTCTGTTGTACTCGTATCAAATGTTACCCAGTGTCCCCCTTCTGCCATCCTTACCCGTGAAAGCCAGATGTCCTCCATTGCTAGTATACCGAGCAAAGACGAGGACACAATATCTGGTAAGGTGTCCCAGTCCTCCAGCATCCTTACGTTATCAGGGGATATCCTACAGGAATCCTCTGTTAACAGTAGGTCCAACTATACTCCTCACTCACAAAATGATAAGACTGTTATGCTTCAAGAACCTGATGTCATCGCTAGTACAAAGAATAATGGAAAATCAAGAGAAGATATTACCATGGTTGGAATACCTGTTGCTCCACCAAGGCGTAAAAAGAAGTCAAAAGCTCAAACGCCTACCGATCTTGCTGTACGATATTTCTTAATTCATATAATTACTTTACAGTGTAGAAAAGAATGTTGTAAAATCTACAGAAATTGGTAACGTGTAAAGCAAATAAACATAGATTTGTAATTTTAGCCTTCTACAACAGAATCAGTGTTACCTGCGTCACCGCTACCGAGTCCAGCAAGTACTATTGAATCAATCACTAGAGAATTTGAGCATTCTCTTGATATTCGATCTGCAACAAAGGGACAATATGTTGTTAAACCGCAAGTCTGTATTTCAATATATTTATGTAAACATAACCGAAAACGTTACATATAATATAAATAGATAGCGTTATTGTTTATTTCTAGGACGAAGATAAGTCGAAAGGCGAAGGACCATCGGCTGAAGAATTGGAAAGATTAGAAAGAGCAAAAGCTGAATTGATGAGCATGAGATCGAGCGATAAATCAAGTAGTCCTGTGGGATCTATGTCCAGTAATAGCATTGGCCGTTATTCTTTAGGCCCCCATAAATTTTCGGGTTTAAATCCCACAGGTTCAAAAGAAAGACGGAAATCTGCTGGTGATCAAGATATGATAAAGCAATTAAATATGTTTGTAAGAACAAGAACAGATTCCGGAAAACGTTTAACGGACATGGTATGAAATTGATTAAAAAAATAGATGCAGTATTTTCAACGTTTGTAAGGTAATATCGATAGTATTCGTCTTTGTTTCAGGAAATATTAGAACAAGTGACTGTATTAAACTTAGACACTGGGGAAAGAGTGCCATTAAGTATAGCGGAAGATAAATTACCACAGTGTATTAATCCTTTGTCACTTCACATAATGAGACTCACTTCAGAATATATAAGTAATTCTAGTCTGGAGAAACAAAAAGAAAGTGACGAGGAAAGCGTTGACAGTAAAATGTCTAGTATACCACCCGATGAAGACGTGTCCGTTGGTAAAGTTCGAAAGAAAACTCAAAAGTTGAAACGATTCCTAGGATCTACCGTAAAGAAAACAATGGACAAAGCAAAGTCCATTGCACAAGAGGTATCTCATGCAAGACACAAAGAAGACGTAATGGATATACTGGATGAAGTTTATCCCGGTGACCAGCAATATATTAAATTAAAAGCATCCAATAGTCATAAAGGGCCGTATGAATTTAGTTTGTTGCAGCATGTTCAAGATTTAAGTGGCGAACACGTCGGCCCGGTTTGGTGTATGAAATTTTCCGCTTGTGGACGATTACTTGCTACAGCAGGGCAAGATCGCGTTTTAAGAATATGGGTTCTATGCGACGCTTTCACGTATTTCCATGATATGCGAACTAAATACAATGCCGAGAAAGTTAGTCCGACTCCTTCGCAAGAATCTCTGGTCTCGCAACAATCGATGGAAGATCCCAACGTTGTGGCTAGTGCCTTCAGTGAAATAGAAGGGACGAAAAGTCCTTTCATGCCAAAGCCATTTTGCACTTACGCCGGCCATACCTCGGACTTGCTCGACGTTTCATGGTCTAAAAATTATTTTGTTTTATCATCATCGATGGATAAAACCGTGCGACTTTGGCATATATCACGAAAGGAGTGCTTATGCTGTTTCCAGCACATCGATTTTGTTACGGCAATAGTATTTCATCCCCGCGATGATCGATACTTTCTCTCAGGGTCTTTAGACGGTAAACTCCGTCTCTGGAATATTCCAGACAAGAAAGTAGCAGTGTGGAGTGAAGTCGATGGACAAACTAAATTAATCACCGCCGCAAACTTTTGTCAAAATGGAAAATTTGCTGTTGTGGGCTCGTACGATGGCCGATGTATATTTTACAACACGGATCAGTTGAAGTATCATACGCAGATACACGTTCGATCGACAAGAGGCAAAAATTCAAGAGGAAGAAAAATCAGTGGTATCGAACCAATGCCGGGTGAAGATAAAATCTTGGTCACTTCGAACGATAGTCGTATTCGCTTGTACGATTTACGAGATTTAAATTTATCATGCAAATACAAAGGTTACGTGAACGTCAGTAGCCAGATCAAGGCGAGTTTCAGCCCCGATGGACAGTACATAGTTAGTGGCTCGGAAAATCAGTGCATTTATATTTGGAAAACCCATCACGATTATTCCAAATTTTCGAGCGTACGCAGAGATCGGAATGACTTTTGGGAAGGTATAAAAGCTCATAACGCTGTAGTAACATGCGCAGTATTTGCACCAAATCCAGATAGTATTATTAAGCAGATCGTAGAAAGGGAGCAGTGGGGAGAAAACAAGGAAGATACGAAAGATCTGGGTAGCTCAACCGTAGATGTTCCTGTCGATCCTGTCGATCCTGTCGATCCTGTGGTCGAGCAACGCACTAAAGGTTGCGGCGGACACGTTCTCGTAAGCGCCGACTTCAATGGCTGCATAAAGGTTTTTCTAAATAAAACAAGACCTAAGCACAGTTCCCTACCAGCATCTGCTCTCGCATAACACAATACTGCATTCGTTTATGCACTATTGCTAATAATTAGAAAAGAATAAGAACACCAATCTATTATACGCATATATTTGTTTGACCTCAGTGAACGATGTAGGACTCACTGTAAGCTGTTTTTCATGATAAACGTGATCGTACTAAACAAATCTCGAGGACAGAATATTTTGGGATGCATGCTAAGAGGATTATTTCACAATAAGAAAGCTTCTAACATATAGTTAGTAATACCAAAACACTCATAAGTTTGATGCTCAGTCAATATTTCGAGTTACTTGTTAAAATGAGCAGCAAATTGTCTTTTATTAATCGTGAATTGAATAATCTTCCCATACTATTGTAATTATGATTTCTACTAAAGCTTTAAGTAAGTCATACAAAACACAAATTTATAATATAATGTATTTTTAACACTTTTTTTCTTTTTCTTTTTTTTTTTATTCGACATATTTTTATCGATCTTGTATTATGTTCTTTTTCTCTTTTTCGGTGCTGGTCCACTGCGATCGTATACATTTATAGAAACTTTGCCAAAATTATGTTAAAACAAATATATATACATACATACATACATACATACATACATATATATATATATATATATATATATATATATATATATATATATATATATATATATATATATATATATATTGTGCGTGTGTGTGTGTATATGTATGTGTATGTGTATATGTACACACGGTTAACGTGGCATTGTTCGTTTCAATTAATTTATAGAAGGAAAGAGCACCTTGGTGAAAAACAAAGTATAAACAAGTACGCAAGCGATGGTCGAGTAGAACGACAATCGAGTGAATCGTATGGATAAACCGAAAAACTTATAAATATATCTTGGTGATCCATCGTTAGGCACATGTTGAATAGTATCTACAAAGTTTAATGAAAATCAAATTGGATTTTCGAATCCTAATGGTTTCTAAAATATATGTTCTAGAACTTTACCGTGATAAGATAGCGTAATACATCGAAGACAATATGGAGGAAATAAAAACACAAAAAAAAAAAAAACAAAAAACAAAGACGTGGTTCGAAGTTAAAAATGCATCATCGTTAAGTTTTTCTACGAACGCAATTTATATTTTAGAGACTACTTCACATGTTCAATACGAAAGTTATAGTTCGACATACATACTGTACGGATCCATGATTTGACGTTAACGTTCTATTATAAAGCAGATATAAATCTAACCGATTAATGTAAGCGCAAGGTTCGTCTTGCAGTGTCACATTATGTATCGTAGAAGTTATTGTATGCTCACACTACTCGCTATGTTCAGTGTTCGACACGGATGCCGTGACCGCGTGTCGTTTAGATCGAGTTTAAAAAAAAAGAAAAAAAAAAGAAAAGAAGAAGTGTCTCACGCGGAATACCGATTTCGCAACGTGTCAATTATAGCGGCAAAAAGAAAAGAAGAAGAAGAGAAAAATATTGAAATAGGAGTAACCACGTAACACAAGAAACGACGGCTTAAAACGCTGCTCGAAACTCTGCATTTCGCGATTCTCGATCTATTTGATAAGTCACCTCGTGAAAGATGACGATGCGCTATTCGGTTGCAGTTTGGAGTACGCGATCATCGTAGCGTAAACACACCCTCCGGGGCGTAATTGTACGATCAAATTACAATGTACGATGTAATTTTATTTGTATCGTGAAAACTTAATGTAAATACGCAGGAAAGATATATGTAGGTATTTTGTGTAAATGCAATTGTAAATATATTATTCGAGCGATAGAATTAATCGCTTATTAACGACAGTCATTCGGACAGCGGACAGTGCACAAAACTATCGTTTGTGATCTCGTAGTAATCAGTAATCGTGTAATATATTAATGTATCAATAGTGTATTCATGTATGGAAATGTGTCTGTTTTTTAAGTTGCCGTCACACAGCAATATACATCAAGTTTACATTAACCAACAGGAAACTTGTATCTTTACGCATTCGATACACAACGTGATGTTTATTTATTTTCCTTTCCGGTCGGTTCGTTGCTCTGTCGTCGATTTTTTCGTCGCCCGAGAAAATCGACAGTCGATGCATTAATTCAACCCTCGCTTAACACCATTAGCGATGAAAACGCGGAGTGACTCGTCGTGTCCACGGAGGAGAAACCGAACAATGATCAACGCTAATAAGATTCCATCCATTGTTGCACACAAAGGCCCGAGTACCGGCTGGTACTCACCTATAGGTCAGCAATGTGCGCGCGGTCAGTCGGTCGGTTGGTCGGTCGGTTGCTCGGTTGATTGTCGGCTGATTCAACCATTTGCTACGTTCATATCTCCGGCCGTGAGTACGTACATGCATTGTCTCCTGTAATCAGGATGGAAGTGCACTGGTACGGCGAAATTAAAGGCGTAATGTTTCTCGTCTAGTTTTCTTCCTCGAGCGTAATGCTGATCCAAATACGTAAACAGTGAAAGACGATAGCGAATGAAAAATGATAGGAAACGTATCAATGAAAATAGAAAAAATAGTTTTCTTTCGATTTGTATCGATTCTCTTACGTTTTAACGCTTTTTCGACGGATTTTGAAAAATTTAGCTTGGATAGAAATTTATAGAAGTTGATAAATTAGTGATAGGTAAATTATTGTGCTAACATTTTGTTGGGCCGATATTGTTCGTTACTTGCGGACTCTTCGTACCGTGTTTACCTATTAATACACTTTATTAAGTAGGACGGATCATTTTTTCTTTAAAGTCACGACGTGTCCCCTAAATGGGGCACCGACTTCTGCGTAGCGTAGAGTGTGAACAACAAACAAGAGTATCGCAAACCTCTGCAAAGATATTTTCTCGTGAAAAATCGTAACGTGGCCTAGAATTAATTTCATCGAGATGTCTGGGAATATTCCACGCTGGAAAAATCGAGTAAACGATTGCCAAATATAAATAGTTAATCTCTCGATTTATAATACGAGGTATTATTATTAGGTTCTGCGGAACAATTATTCGAACGTTTGTAAAAAGAGTATTCCCTAAATAGAGCACCGGTACTTAATGGGTTAAATGGACGCGGACTCGCGCGTATACTCGTGCTCCGAAAAAGAAAAAAAACGTCGGTTCGTAATAATATATATATATATATATAATATATATATAATATATATATATATATATATATATATATATATATATATCCAATTCAACGGATTGTTTCGTACGTTTGTTCGAATCGTGAGCAAAGTGATCGGGTTAAACGAGAAATCCGTTTTTCTGTACGTTGCCCGGTCTGGGTTCGACGTTTCCGTCTCTATGAAGTTCAAGGTTTCCCACCGAGAGCCACGGACACGATGATCGGCGTTCACCTGTAGCCCGGGCTGGGTGCTGTACACAGACGCCGGGGTACGCGTGTTAACGACGCGACGGTGTCGTATGTCTGACAAGTCGCGTGCATACAGGCGGCAATAGGGACAACGAGAAGGACAAGAACGACGAATAGGAGTACGACCGCGACCACGATCCACGAGCCATGGTCGTGGTCGTCAGGAGTGTGGCCCGAACGACAAGAGATATCCTCCGGCCCGCGAGGGACCTATATAACTGTACCGTGTGTCTGGGTCAGGGGGCGGGCCGCCACGTTTATAGTATACTCTCTATATCGGACAGGTGTACCCCATTCCGACTCCACGAGTTCTCGCGTGCACCATCGGAGTCGCAGCCACGCCGTAAACCCGCGTCTTTCTAGCTGCCGCGACAGATATCGCGGCGTCATCGCGGTTAAGAGACGAGGGGATCAGTCGCGCGGCCAGTCTCCGTACGGCGCATAACGAGTCGTACGGGAAAGAGCACCGTAGTCAGCCGCCGGCAAAGTGGCTTGCGAAACGTCACCGTGGTCCTACCACCTCGCCTGTTCGCCGATTTCGCCCTCGTTTTCGCGGCTGAAATCGGTCGAGATCAACCGACTGTGCTTTAGAGAGCCTCCTACCGCGCGGGTACGCGGAGAGATTCCTTCGGCACATGGTGCTTCGATCAGTGCGGTGCGTCGCTCGAGTCCTCTTTCACCTTGCCTTTAACACGGGATCCGGGGGAAGAGAGCTGCTCGGCCTGCGTCCAGACGCCCTAGTTGGAGTAAACGTAAGAGACCCATCAAATTGATTCTAATTTAATCGTGGTCGTCGATCGGACCGTGACCAATTAACGAAATGGTTAACGCTCGACGTACGCTCGATCGCGCGCCCGTTAGCGTTAGCGTATACGCGATCGTGCGCAGTCGCCGCGAGCATTTATCATACGTACGACGCCGCGGTATTAACGAGTAATTATCGCGTGCTGAACGGTAATCCAATTATCGTCGCGCCATTGATTGAGCTATTATTTGCAGCGGAACCGTCGCCGTTTGTCCCTCTAATGTGTCGGTAATGACAGGAGTCTCGTCCGCGAGAAATTATATGACGCGCCTGCCGGGATGTGCACCGTGATATAGCCGACCACGTGGTGACCGCTTTCATTCTATCGAATGCGCGTCGCCGCAACAGTTGGCGGCTGCTCGTCGTTCGGGGCTAATCTCGTGCGACTCGCTCGAAGATCGATGATGCGCGCGCAGCTGAATATCGTACGACATGCATTCGTAACCGTTTCGCTCCAACGTACGCACACGTGCAACGAGAAATTGTCTTATTCTCGCGGAACGTGCTCGTAATAACTCCATACGGATGTCCCTTCGAGATCGAATCGTCGAACGTAATAACGAGAATATAGACACGAGCACGATCCTCGGTGTAATCGATATGATTCCCGTACTCGAGATCGCGGAACGATTAATCACGCCTCGCTATGCAATTTTCCGCATCGTTATTCAATCGACGTAGCCGAAGGGTATACGAGAGGGGGCTGATTATGTTAGAGTAACTAAATCGTGATTGACGACGGTCGTAAAATCCTGGCGTGAAGAGAATAAGGGGAGTCGATCGACGGCAATAACGGTCGACGATATTCGTTCGAGAAGCATCGACTGTATCTCGTACGATCGATCGGCAATACGACACCTTTACATCGAAAGTGCATCGTGTTGTCATCAAGTTGTCAGTTTGTTTCGTTACGCTCGATTACCGTGCGCTTGCTGCGCTGCACGCGCTCGAGTATTGTAGATTATCTACGTGTCGTATATTCCTTGGGCATGCCATCAGTGATTGCTAACAAACGTATCTTTCTCTCCGGGAGGATAAATTTCGCGTCGAGTATGCATCGAGTTTATTAGTGAGTTTTGTAGGGAATGATTTGCGATCGATGAAGCGTTCGAAGTATCGATAAAGAGACTTCTGTCTCGTAATTAAATCGAATCACGTCGAGCGCTACATGCAACTAGCTAGGAGAAGAAATCGATAAGAAAGGAAACAGGCATTTGAATTTATCGATTGGACGTGGAACAATTTTTTCTCGGAAAAATATCGAAGATCGATTTTTAGTCGGTCGTTTCTATTGGATATTCAAATCTAACGACCAATCAAATTTATGGAGCGGCGATACGATTCTTTTTCCAGGAAAGATTGATTTGGTCAGAGATACTCTTTGCTTCGTGAACGTGTCACGGGTATTCTTATTCGTTTATAAAGTTAATTCTATATATTTATTTAATACGACACCACGGCTAAATAGAATAGGACCATTTTTAGTTCAAGGAACCGTTTCAGTTTGAACTCCCGGTAAGGTTTCTTTTTCTTTGATTAGTCCGTTTACATTATCTTGATTAGTTAATTAAAAACGATCCAATTATAATTACAATCATTTCAAATACAACGTATAAGTACGATTGTGCGATATTTCCAAAGGAATGGAAATATGGTCGACTGACTTTCAAACCGTTATACATGTAAATAATGCAGTGTAAGGTTAAGTATCGATAATCGTAACGGGTTGATTAGGGCGAGAAGTTTAAATTGTTTAAACGATCCAATTACAATTATAATAATTCCAAGTATCGTATTTAAGTACAAAAGCGACGGTGACATTTCCAAAGTATGCATAGAAATCGATAATGGATATTTGATTACAACGAACAAATTGTTCGCTCGATACGTTGAAATTCTTACTCGGCCCGATTAAATAAATCGGTGTATAATTATAATTTTGAAAATGATCGATTACAGATTTCTAGTTACAAAATGTATCGCATTCTTTGAAAGTTTCGTTAACTCTCGTATTCGCATCAACTCGAATCATTTTACTATTATTCTATCATCATTAATACTCTCGTTACCCGATTATTCAATTTCGTATTTATAGATTATTTATTAAGGTCGATGCGAAATGTATAAAAATAGCTCGTTTAACAACGATCGTCGTTTATTTATTACATCGGCGTACACTATTATCTTTAGAATTCGACCGTTTTTATCGATCGATCGAGCGATTACATTTACGGAAAAAGTATCGAATCGTTCATCGATTTCTAACCTCGAAAAGTATCGAAATTTTTACCGCGTAAAAGTCATTCGGCCGCCGGTTTGGAAGTGTCACCGTTCGAAGGAAAGGGGAACGCGAAGACACCTCGGCTTCTTTCTATATGGGTCACTATTAGGTACGCACTCATTATGCGAATGCCTGACTTCGGAATTACCACACCGGGAGAACCGTTATATGTATTTGGCACCACGCCACATCTTCGGCGTGCCCGATTCATGGTTAGCATGGAACAACGGACGTGTAAACAGCCGGCAGTGATTTTTATTCATGCACGGCCCCGTGGTGAAAGAAAGAACAGGTGTCGCGGTCTATTGTGGCACGAATCGCTAAGCGGAATAATAACTAATGTATGCCAGTAATAAACAACCGGGCTCTGTGATTTCGCCGCGCTAACGGAATTCGGTATAGATCACCGCCGGATCGTAATTACCTTCCACTCGATACCCGCGTATGTACGCCGGGTGAATGTATTAATTACGGTGTACGAACTTACGCTCGCGGAGATAGAAAGCAACGATACGCTCTTTATTATCACGAATTCGAACGGTGGTCAAGTACGTTTCGTAAAAATTTCCCAAGCGTCGTCGTACGAATGGAAATCGTCTATTAATGCATACACAGCCAAACAAGTACGCATACGTACACATACGTTCGAATCCGTACCGAGAGCATAGATCGATAGAGGTTAAGGGGGGACACGGAACGGATTGTTCGTGGCATTTTAGAAATTCCCAACGCGTCGCCATCGAAATGGCAGACAAACAGCCACTCAGCTCCCAAATCGGTGATTTGTCGCACGTATCGTCTATTGTCCGAGCTGAAATCGCGCGAGAATCTATCGTCGAGGACGGTTTTAGCCGGCAGATCCGTGTAAGTGGATTCAGGTACGAACGTGAAGCCCGATAGATGGAAACCTACTTGCCTACATTCGCGCTGTCTCGCGGCGTGCACCTTGAACCTACTGAATAATTCCGCTTCGCGCGTCTTCGCGACCTATGCTCGTTTTTTATTGGCGGGGACTATATATACCATCGGCCGTTGAACGTCCGTGGAGAGAATTCGCCTAAATAACCGTCCCGAAACGAAGACTCGTTCGTGTATTAATGGCTTCGATTCTTTTACCCGTTCGAGAAAGCGCAATTGCGCTCGCGCGTGCACGATTACGATCGTTCCGATAGTGAAATCCCGTTTTGCTCTTTGTCCTTGTTACTTTCCATTCGGTGGAAAAAAAAAAAATCGAACGAACGGACCGAGACGACAATCGATCGATCTCGTGAGAAATAGGGGAACGAATTCGCGATTCGCGATTTTCCGGGGGCCGCGATCGGTCGGTCGGTCGGTCGGTCGGTCGGTTCGACGGATTCAGTTCATACCTATAGATGTCGATCGTGGCAGTCGGGTGTCATGAGTACAACAAGGTAACGGAGCGAAAACCCGGACATTCGGCAGGAATTTGGGACAGGTGGCCCAGTGGTCGCACGAGGCGAGCGTGTCTGATAATTGGCGATTAAACACGAGCGAGGCGTCCAATGATGGACCGGTTCGTCCGTTCGGTGTTCAGCATTTTCTACTAACAACTAACTATGACGTTCCGTTTGCACATTCGTCGGCGGGGGAACGCCGTACGGGGGCCTCTGGTACGTGGAAAGAAACACTGGCCCCACCGATGGGCGAAATTTTATTTCGTATAAATGATGGCCAATAAAACCGACGCGTAACGAATTTATTCGATCGGGCGGTTCGATTTTTATTCGTTTCGTTCGCGAAATATTTCGCTCCGCGATTAAAATTGTAATCATTAAAAAGTCGTTTACCTTTTATACGTTGTACGATATATTTAACGAGATAAAAATTGTTTCCCATTTGTAACCGGGCCAGTTAAGTTTCAAAACCTCCCGGTGTATAACGAAGAATCTATTCCGCGTAATGAGAAAGATTTTTTGGTAGAGAAAGGTGTATTACCGTGCCACGTCCTGGATAACCAAGCTGGACCCATTTTACCGGAGCCTTGTTAGCTTATCTAGCGAATCGTGTTTCAAACGTGACGCCATTAATTGTTTAATGAGCTTCCAATTACTCGTTTATTAGTATATAAGTCAGTGCGAATATACCGTTCAACGGATTAATAACGTTTAAGGCAGAATCTTTTACATAAATTTCACCGATGAGTGCCGGTAACAAATTCAGAATTGAACTTAGCAATATAGCACCTCGTATCGAAAATATTTATCAACGAACCGAATACAAGAGCGTACAAATTTCCTAGTCATTTTCTAGGTGACACGGGATGAATTGTGGTAATATTCTTTAAATATCGAATCGATTACAAAAACGTAGAAATTTCTTAGTTATTGTTTTTTTTTCTTTGTAAATTTGAGGTCCCCCCCCTATGAATACTGGCCTTCTTTACGATAGGACCCGATACTGTATAATTGGCACGAGATCGTAGTTTTTTTTTTTTCGAACAAGTTTACGATTTAATGGTATCTTCTTTGTACTTTATTGCAGATCCGCTAGTCATCGATCGTTTCGTTAAGGAAAGTAGCGAACGATTCCATCGGCACGTGTTTACTTCGATCGCTGAAGTAGAGTTTGTGTTGGAGAAGTCGATTGATAAAGCACGCGAGATTATCGTTATAGGTACGTGCACGTCTGTAAACGGTTGGTCCGTTAATTATCGTTACTCATCGGTTTTAAATACAAATCGGATCGTATCGATGGTTCTTTGAAATCTTGAAAGAAACACGTTTCTTTTTCAGCGGTGAGTTTACAGTGTTCCACCGTGGACGCTAATACAGAATGTGGTGGCGAATCTTCATCTTTGCCTGTCTCCTACTAAAGGGGGTAAGTATTATGAATGTTATTTAAAACGTAAGGATTGAATTTATACTTTTGTACGACGAGAATTTAGACGAAAAAAGAATGATGAAAAATCGATCAAAATTCTACATACGTACTTCTACCTACTTAAATTCTACGAACTTTAATACATTCTCACGTAACAAGTATTTATCGCGCAAGTGTGCAGTAGACGAAAGGTAAACGTTTATTTCCCACAGGAAACGAGGTACACGAAGATAAAGCAGTTCGTTGTAAGCCGACACTCTCGAAACCTAACTTGCGGTCGTTCGTCGCGAGACACGAAATCTTTGCAAATCTTCGGTCCACATTTGAGTTCTCTTCGAGTTTGGAGTACCATACGGGAACGATTCGAGGTCCAATCCAGTCTCGAGTCCATCGCTACGCGCGACGATGCACACTTAACGAATACTTTCTTGCGCTTGGACGCATTTAACCTCTAATAAGCGGACCGGAGGTTGTGAAAAAGCACGCGCGAACAATCGGATCGTTGGTCAAAAAGCGTCGGGACGTAAGAAGAGCACGCAGCAATGTTCGAAGGGGGGTAGGTCGGTATGTCTGCGTGGGTAATTACTACATTATAACCCAGATACGCGGTGGGTACATAGCCTGCAATGCCGTTACCCAGTGCTCTGACCCAGAGCTAAGGGCGACTCGAGGCCCGGTCGATGTCTTGAAATGGTGCGCGGCGTTTCGATCCGGCTCATCCACGTCTACTACGAAGTAACGTTTTACCGTCGGGCCTTCACCACGAATCGGTCTTACAAGATTACGCGCAAAAATTGCACACCAAACTACCGGTTCCGTGATACTACCTTCCCACCCTGTGCGCTCGGGGACCGATACGACTTCGATTCGTTTCTTTTCTCGTCGAACAGTCTTCGTTCGTTCTTTCAAATATTTGAATATTTTCAATTGTAAAAGAAGTGATAACGAAGAATGCGAAGTACGAAATTGAAATGAGTTTGTTTGTAGATATGAATAGGTATTCAATTAATTGTTCTTCGTTCTTTCAAATATTTGAATACTTTCATTCTTTCAAATATTCAAATATTTTCAATTGTAAAAGAAGCGATAACGAAGAATGAGAAGTAGAAAATTGAAATAAGTTTGTTTGTAGATGTGAATAGGTATTCAATTAATTGTTCTTCATTCTTTCAAACATTTGAATATTTTCATTCTTTCGAATATTTGAATATTTTCATTCTTTGGAAATATTTACGTGGCCAATTGTAATTATCTATGTACACGAACTTCCTCCGTAACTTTCGGGACTTCGATTGGTTCCTTTTCTCTTCGAACGGTATTCATTCTTTCGAATATTCGAATATTTTCATTCTTTGGAAATATCTACGCGGCCAATGGAAATCATCGATGCGTAAAATTTCGCTCCGCGGAATCTACTCTTTCTCCGTAACTTTCTGAAAATTTGTGTCACATCGAAACGAGTGCATGCTCGTTTTTCGAATAATGTTACACTTTTCGTCGCTCGTGCATTCGGGCTCGATTCTTCGGGACGTTTGAATTATTTACGCGGACAATGAAATTTATCGGGTCGATAAATAGGAAATTTTCTTTTTCCACCAAGACTTGCAACTGTCTGAAAATATATATTACTCGGTTTTTGAACGAAGTTACGTTTTTCGTTGGTATTTTTCAAATTTTCGATCACGGTATTCCAGTCTTCTTCGGCGATACGCAAGAATAACAATATATTCGTTTTTATGCGTTCGTAGTTATTTGGGTTAGTTAAACGCGTCTCCTGGTTTTTCATTCGACCGTTAATGTTTCTCGAAGGATATTTTACGTACGTTTGCCCGACTTACTTTCGTCCTTTTATTTTTCGTATCTCTGAATTACATTACTACGTTACGGACTTCTTAATTACGTTACGGACTGGATTACATTACTTCAAGATTAACGAGAAAAAATACTCCTTTTTATGTACATTCGAACTACTTATCTTGGATCACATTATGTTTATTTTTTACCGAGGATGAAACGAAGAATTTAATTTTATCACGTTCAATCGAGATTGGTAATTCAATCATTACCAGCGATTGACCGATTACGTTGTTTCGATGCGATAAAAATCAAAAATTCTTAAAACACCACTTTGAAAAGTTTCTCTCGAAGAAATTCAAATATGTAAACGGCGAGAAAACAAAGACGTGGCAAGGTTTCGTGTTCCAATTCGGTAAAAGTTTTTTTTAATCGTTATCCTCGATGCACCGAGCGTTGCATTATCGTGCAACAAGATCGGTTTCTGTATTTCCATCGATTCGGGTTGCAAACTTATCGTTTCGAGTTCATAACGAATTGCAACGAAGTGCAACGATCGTCGAACAATTATCCAAGTCGGGGAAAAAAGTTTATTTCCCGATCGTTGTAAATTCGTTTTTCATCGCAAGTGACGATACGCAGCTGCAAATGGATTTTTCTCGTTTTTCCAGGGTCACAAAGTAGTTATCTCCATTCGTTCCAACTTTCGAACGTCGCTCAACTCACGCGGAACTCATTTATCCCTCTTCTTCGCTCCGGCGATCGTTACAAACTGACAATCACGAACGTCTAACGTTCGTTTCAGAACGTTCGTTTCCGTAGATTCAAAATTTTATTTCATCCCCGTAGTTTACAATTCTCTCCGGTCTACCTCGCCAACTTTTTTCAATGACGTATCAGAAACCGATAAATTGGTCTCGGTCATCGCATTCCTAACTGCTCAATTTCGATCCGCGATGAAAATAGAACAGGATCATCGAAAATTTCCTCTCAGTGTCTTTTGCAATCGAGTCGAAGAACAGTACCGGTCCAAAATTAACAATTTCTAAACAATCTTGTTACAACGTACGTACAATCTATACCAATAAAAAGTGTTCTATATAGTATCTATACAGTGGTGTAGTATCTATACCACTCGAGTACCGATAAAAAAAAAGTTTAAAGCTGTTCTTTTTCCAATATCTCCAAAATACGATTTCGAGTCGAAGAACAGTACAATTAGCAATTTCTAAACAATCTCGTTAACGTACGTACAATCTATACCAATAAAAAGTGTTCTACATAGTATCTATACCACTCGAGTACCGATAAAAAAAAAAGTTCAAAGCTGTTCCTTTTCCAATATCTCCAAAATAAGATTTCAGAACTCGTAATGTCCTTGGACTCGCTAATGGAATAATTTCTCGTAAAATTTCCTTCGTCAAAGACATCTTTACCGTGTTCTTTTTCCCGTGCACGATTTCTACCAATTACCGCGATGCAAAAAAAAGAAAAAAACGCGCGTCGTATACAAAGTAGCCAGACCGATTCTTCGTGCTCGACGTCTGGAAATAACGCTTTACCTTTAACGCGTTCTCCTCTAATCGCGACTCACGGTGCTACTTAAACCGTTGTAGACACAACGAACGGTTCCTCGTCTCTCGCTTTGGTTGTTTCCGTGTCACGATCACCTGCTGTCACTCACGAAACAGAATCTCCTTTGCTCCCCTCACGGTGTCGATTACCATTTGTTCGCACTGTGATACAATAATCGTTCGTTTATTTCGTTGGACGAGCGTTAAAAGATGCTTGGTCGCGACGCTGCAACGAGGCGTAATAGGTTTTTGCTGAGGTACTCAGCGAGGTGAATGGAGAACGGGATGAATGAAATACCTTCTAAGCCGATAGAAGAAATTCACTGGGAACGCTCGGAGCGTTGGATAATTATTACTCTTACCTGGGTTACTATAATTTTCCATTTTTTTTTCCCAGTACGTTCGCAAACCTGGCACGAATCTACCGTCGTCGCGAACTGATGGTTATCGTCGATCCTTATCCGCGCGTAACTATTAAGCGATTACGTTTCCTCGGTTGGTGATAATTCGGTTGTGTGGAAAGTTATTTCCTTTTCCAAAATGGAGAATGTATAATTTAATCAAATATTTATACACTCTGAAATAAAGTTTCATTTTCTTGGAAAAAAGAAAAACGAAATTACTTTCCGAACAACAGAAGATTTATTACACTTCCAATAGAAGTCTAATAGAAGTAATATTTTTAGGAGGCGGAATATTTTCGGAGGCATCGCTTTGCGCAAAAGTTTTTTTTCGTAAATTATACACAGCAACGGCGATTACGAATATTTTCAAAACTTTGAGAGGTTCTTTTAAAAATATTCCAGTATTTTTTCAAGCGTGAAATATTCACAAGGATGACAAATTTATTTGGTCGATGATCGTTTGCATTCGTTTCTTTATATATTATTTTTCAATTCCAACAACTGTTGTCATCCTTTCGATAGAAACATTAGGTTGTTTGCATTCATTTCTTTATATATTATTTTTCAATTCCAACAACTCTTGTCATCCTTTTGATAGAAATATTAGATCGTTCGGAAAGTCGTTTCGTTTTCCAAAATGGAGAATATATAATTTAATCAAATGTTTATCAAATGTGTGCATTCTAAAAGGATCGTGTTTCATTTTCATCAAAAAAAAAAAAAACGAAATTACTTTCCGAGAAACCTAAGTCTGGATTAGGTCTGGGATAGTTCTGGGTTAAGTCTGGAATCGTGAAAAATTCACAAGGATGACAAATTTACTTGGTCGATGGTCGTTTGCGTTCGTTTCTTTATATATTATTTTTCAATTTCAACTTTTCACCAAAAAAAAAACAAACTTACTTTCCAAGCAACCTAGGTCTGGGTTAGGTCTAAATTACGTCTAGATTAGGTCTAGATTAGGTCCGAGTTACGTCTAGATTAGGTCTAGATTAGGTCTGGGTTAGATCTGGTATAGATGGTAAATTATATTTTCTCCCTCTACTTTACAATCTTCCCCGATCTACCTTTCCTTAACCACACATCGGCGCCGAAAACTTGGAAAGCGTGATCTGCACGCGAAACGAGAACGACATAACACGTGCAAATAGTCGTTTCACCCGAAGGACGGTCATCGTCTTTTCCAGCCGTAGAGGCGGTGGCGGTGGCGGTGGCGATGGCGGTGGCGGTGGCGGCGGCCGTCATCGAAATCCATCACGAGTTCGTTCACAGGTGACCCAGTAAGCTTTCGTCGAATTATGGAACGCGTAGGTTGGAAAGCCGTGACGAGATAAGCAGATGTCGAGAGGTGGGTACCAGGGGGGTTGGCGGTGGGCAGAGACGGAAAACCGAACCGTGTATCCGAAGCGCTCGGGCTGACCGATTGACCTGCGGCTAAAGACACGGGTGGTCCGTTATGCCCCAGGGTCACACGTGACGCAATCAGCCACTACTCAGCCTGGCGTACAGGTCCGATGCTCCTATTCCGCGACGGTTTGGTCGCCCCTCCTTGCTACTCTCCGAACCCGTCATTCGTCGAACAGTCGGAACGGGTTTGTTGATCGGACACTGTTGTCTCCCGTATTGGCCATCAGGAATGCGCACGACCGGAGATAGCTCTTTGAGCGGATCTTCGGTTAGCGACGGAGGAGGCCACGGACACGAAATTGCATCTGTTTTTGCGAACGATGTCTCGGGGACACTCGTCTCGACGAGTTGTGCCCCAACGAGAAACGCTTCGGTGATTTGTGACGATGGAATCGATTTTTTTTAAGCACCATTTTTACACCGTGGTTCCCTCCGGGGTTTCACAGGGGTCACTCGTAAGGGTAATTACGGATCGAAGAATTGATTTTCTTTCGTTAACGGTAGATCCAGCTTCAAACTTGCCGGTTTTGAAGGATAGTCTCGTGATTATGGGATCGAAGAATTGATTTTCTTTTGCGAATAATAGGTCCAGCTTCGTACTAAAGCGGTTTTGAAGGATAGTCTCGTGATTACGAGGATCGAAAGATCGATTTTTCTTGCGCACATTTGTCCTCCAGAGTAGAACAGTAGCGGCTGTTTTGTTTTTCAGGGTCTGACGATAGTCCCTGTGATTCGTCTCTAGTCGAAGTTGAACGATTGGAAAAGAGTACGTGTCGTTTTTCAGGGTCTGACGATAGTAATTACGTAAAAGATTGATTTTTTCGAGTCTATAATCAGTGTTGCAATCCAGCGTTAACGTGTCTTTCTACTAACGTATTGGTCGTCGAAGTTGAACGATTATAAAAGAGGACCTTTTGTCATTTCTCAGGATTTGACAATAGTCTCCTAATTAGGTCAAAGATTGATTTCTACAAGTCCGTAATCAGTGTTGCGATCAAGCGTTAGTGTCTCTTTCTATTAACATACTGATCGTCGAAGTTGAACGATTGTAAAAGAGTACCTCTTGTCACTTTTCGAAACAGTGTTTAGCAAACCGGTTCGTCTCGAAACGTTACAAAAAGTATGTATACACCCATGGAACAACTTCGCAAACGATCGAGAAGTCTTTCGTTGTTTCTATCCCTCGAGCGCGATACGAAAGAATAATTTTTACTCATCAACGAACTTTCGTCGTTCAATTTCCATTTCAACAATTCCGACGTAATCGATCGAGAAAAATCGTCTCTCGTGTGACAATGTTTCGAGCCGCGTAACGATCAGGTGCTAGCCGCTAGCGCGAGCCGTGATAAAATCGTGAAACGCTCGTCGTAATAAATCGTAAGAAACTTTCGTGGCGATAATATTTACCGGTATCGGTGAAAATTTACGTCCGCGAAGTCGCGAATGGCCCCGATCCGGCCAATCCTGCCACACCAGGGACGTTTCACCGGTGCTCGGACCACCATCGCGAACAAAGTTGCCCGAGAATGTTACGTTTCCAGTCGTTTGGCGTGTCCAGTCGTTAGCACGCCCGATTTACGGTTATATTCTTTCGTCGGGATCGCCGCGGCGTGTAAATTCGTCGGATCGTTACACGATAATTTAGGTGAGTACGCGTGTCGGTGGATATTCGATGATTGCACCGGCTCGTATAAAGGCGGTCGGTCCGTTCTCGAAGAATCTCGCGCGTCCGCAAATTACGCGGGCTGACAACGTCAATCTACTTTCACACTTTCGCGTCGTTTATCCCCTCTCTCTCTCTCTCTCTCTCTCTGTCTCACACACCGCGTTCTAAAATATATCCGGCATAAAGTTACACGTCCCGTGTTTGTAAACGACGCGTTTCGCGTCTTTTTGTTCCCAGCTGGCCCGCACGGAGGACGTGGAGGTGGTTGAGGCGATCCCGGGCGAGGACAACCGTAACGACAATTCGGCTCTGAATCGCCAGGACAACGACATCAACAGCTCGGACCAGTTGGCGTTGGAATCTTTGGGTGACAAGGACACGGGTAGCAGCCATTACAAACCGGGTGGTCATCGAGGACATCCACTTCCGTTGCCACCGAACCGTGGTGGTCTTGGATTGTCGCATCCGAGGCCACACCACAATGTCGCTTATCACGGTCCTCCGCCACCGTTACCACCCTCCTCGAAGACACCATCGGAGGCGATCGACAAGATCTACACGACGGGTGGCGGTATCAGCACCGCGGTAGGCGCCGAACCCTGGCCAGCGCCCACACCGGACATGCCGAAGATCATCTCGTTGGACGTGAAGTGCGAGAAGAACCTGATGAAGGTATACCTGGGCTTCGACAAACCGTTCTACGGTATCGTGTTCAGCAAGGGCCACTACAGCAACGTTAATTGCGTACACCTGCCCGCCGGTTTGGGACGCACCTCGGTGAACTTCGAGATCAGTATACACGCATGTGGGACCGCTGGTAACACCGAGAACGGTTTGTACGGGTATGGGGCCGAGTCTGGTTCGGGTACGTACTTCGAGAACATTATCGTTGTGCAATACGATCCCCAAGTGCAGGAGGTTTGGGACCAGGCGCGCAAGCTACGTTGCACTTGGCACGATCTCTACGAGAAATCGGTCACCTTTCGTCCGTTCCCCGTGGACATGCTCGACGTGGTGCGTGCCGATTTCGCCGGCGATAACGTCGGTTGTTGGATGCAGATACAGGTCGGTAAGGGACCCTGGGCCTCCGAGGTGTCAGGGCTGGTCAAGATCGGGCAAACGATGACGATGGTGCTCGCGATTAAGGACGACGACTCCAAGTTCGACATGCTCGTGAGGAACTGCATGGCTCACGACGGTAAACGTGCACCTATACAGCTGGTAGATCAAAGAGGGTGCATCACCAGGCCCAAGTTGATGTCACGGTTCACGAAGATCAAGAACTTCGGCGCATCGGCCTCCGTGTTATCCTACGCTCACTTTCAGGCGTTCAAGTTCCCAGACTCCATGGAGGTGCATTTCCAGTGCACCATACAGATATGCCGTTACCAGTGTCCCGAGCAGTGCTCCGAGTCACCTTTGTTGCTCGAGTCCCAGGGTCTTCTCGAGAATCATCACCATTCACCTTCCAACGGACACCTGGATTCCAGCTACGGTCTACCACCGCCTATTCCGCTACCACTGGAGGCGTATCTCCAGGCGACCGCCGGTCGTCCGCGCGACGAAAGGCGGAGGAAGTCGCGAGAGATAGTACCAGCCCCCCAGAAGGCGGTCGGTGTGAATCGTATAATACGAGTGGTGTCCACCGGGGATTTAACCTTCTCAATCGACGACTCGAGCAACGGGGAATCGAACGGGCCGACGATGGTGTTCCCCGTACGGAACGAGAACGCCGCCAATTCGGCGATGATCTGCATGACCACACCTGGATTCGCTGTCACGCTTATAGTACTACTCGCCGTGTTACTTTCGTCCTGTATACTCTCCACCTACCTCTGTTTACGTCTAAGACCGTTCTCGGGTAAAGCTAGAAAGACGGCCGCGTATTATACCGGTGAACAGAATGCACCGAAAAAATCCACCAGGACGTGTTTCTACTCTTAAGTACACACGGACGTAGACGAGAGATAGAGATAGAGAGAGAGATGTTGGCGACAGGGATCGGGGAGAAATGTATTTGAAAAAGTATTTTCGATCACCACGGTAATTTGTATTCCGCGCGAGTCCTTCGGATGGATTCGCGCCGTGTATAAGGATTATGGGTACTTTCGTGCGACTTTGTCCCCGAATACTGAATAGACGTCTTGTAATTGCCCGGTCAACGAATGCCGAATATATCGGCGTTCTATATTCAATTTGCTAAGCGCGGGATACTTTATCCGCTACATTTTCATCCAGGTAACGGACAATCGAGCTCGCGAATAAATTCTTCGCGAAATTGTCTGTCGTGATCGTCCGTTTCTTTCGGCCTGATCTTTTTCCTTTAATTTTCTACAAGTGGGTAACATTCGTTTAGTTACAAGAAGTAACAACGGTACACTTTGTTTTTCTTTTATGCATATTCGGTCACGTTTCGATTTTGTTGTTCGTTTAAATGCGAAGAATTTTTTTTCTACAAAGAAGTAACATTACAACGGTACACATTTTTCCGTTTATATATAATTACACGTTTCAATTTTGTTGTTCGTTTAAATCCGAAGATCTTTTTTTCTACAAAGAAGTAACATTGCAACATTTTTTTCTTTTATATATATTTAGTCACGTTTCAATGTTATTGTCCGTTCGAATCCGAAGAACTTTTTTTCTACAAAGAAGTAACATTACAACGGTACACATTTTTTTCTTTTATATATAATTACACGTTTCAATTTTGTTGTTCGTTTAAATCCGAAGAGCTTTTTCTCTACAAAGAAGTAACATTACAACGGTACACATTTTTTTCTTTTATATATATTTAATTACGTTTCAATTTCGTCGTTCGTTCAAATTCAAAGAGCTTCTTTTCTACAAAGAAGTAACATTACATTTTTTTTCTGATCTTTTTCCTTTATATATATTTAGTTACGTTTCGATTTCGTCGTTCGTTCGAATCTAAAGAGCTTTTTGTACACGAAGTTGACAACAGATAGAAAATACTAACGAAAGATCGATAGAAGTTTCGTAAAATTTCTACAAATCGTTTATAAATAAATAGAGAAGTAATTTTTCGAATCTCTCAAAAGTTTCCAAACAATGTCTCAAATGCCCCGTTATTCGAAAAAACATTTCAAGTGTACCGTGTCACTCGAGGCGAGGATGTATTTCTTTTATTCGTCGAAACAGTTCGTTCGGTGATCAGTAATACGAGATAAAAGATGCAAGGAGTACAGTTCAGGTTGCTGGTCGTTCGTTCTTACGAATACGAGTACTCGATACGATAGTTATTTACTTTCGTATAATAAAATCATTCGAATCGTGCCCGTCCCTGGCCGTCGATCGGTTGTATCACCGCGCGGTGATTTCTTTTTTTTTTTCCGATCAAGCGGGTTTCTTCCTCGAGACTGGTCCGATGGTTTTCGTAGTATTAAATTATTTATCGAAGGAAACGCGAACGACGTATCACTATCCGTGTAGTGTGTTCGTTCGTTCGTGTGGTCGGTGGACCGAATGAAAAGTCTACCCCGCTCTAGAGTTGCTCAATGAAGGTTACCGGATTCCAAATGGCATAAAGTAGGGATTCTGGTGACCGGGTTCTCGTTTCGTGCTCATTTTCGAATCCCCGCGATCGCGGAAAACTTTTTAAGTTTTATTCATCGGGTCTTGCGCAAACCGGTCTTCTTGGCCGCTCCATTCCAGGTATTGTAGAGGCTACAGAATGTCGCAAGCACGATTCTGTATGCCGGCACGTATCAGACAGAGTATAGTTCTTAATAAAATAAAATAGAATACTCTCTGCTACGTGTAATCGTCTCTGCACCACCAGAACGATAAAGCGATATGGATTTGTGCTTCGTCATGATAAAACTTACGCTCAAACCCTAACAGGACGACCGTCTACGGTCGTCGTCTCCGCCCCCCAGTTCCCCTGGAAATTTAGTCAAAGATAATCAAACATTGCGCTCGCAAATTCCTTGTTACAATTATTTCGGGACCATGGTATTTGGGTATTTAATTCATTTTTTTTATAATTGTTACCCGTCGCGTACGAACAAATAATACGCAACACGGGTACGACTAAGGCTGAAATACTGCGAGATGATAGTCTATATTTTTTTAAAGAAAAAGCGTTTCTTTTTAATATTGTTGACAATATTATCGTCATATTGTTATTTATTTGTTGCATAGAGTGTTCCAAATTTCTTCAGCTTTATACGATGTATCTTGCGCACTCGTAACCGCACGAGTTCGACACACGAATGTCGTTATTTTATTTCACATCGACGAATTATGCTGTTCGAACAATTTTCGCGTATCGAAAGTGGGAAAGTTTTCAAAGATTGTGTTCGAATTGTTCGTTTCTTTTTTTTCCGTATCGATTACAAAGTAATCATCGAAGCACGTTGAATTCTAATTAATGAATGACGATTCGTCCGTTTTCCCACAGCGATTCGATCTTTTTTCTAAACAAAGAACGCACTCGAACGTTTTCCACCGTTGCTGGCGAAATATACAAGATACCTAGATCAAATGTATAAAGCAATAGTCAGTAGCTTGTAATGGTATATGAAAGGTTATAATATAATATTTAATTGTTAGCGTAAGCAACGTAGATGTAAGGACGTTTATAAATTATTCTCCAACGACGAGATAATGTACTTTTTACAAGAACGTTAGTACTTAAACTTTTACATATGAACAATAAATTTATAATTATATTTCTCATCTTTCTCGCACGAACATTCTTGATCCGATCGAACGGTTAAAATAATGAAAAAATTTGGAATCATCGTGCACGAGTGTAATAATTACACCGAAGTGTTTTTTTTTCATTACTTCGGAGAACGATAACACAGGAAGAAAGTAAATCGTCAGGTCTGTGGAAATCGGTTAAGGTGCTGTAAATACATTTATTGGCATTATCATTGATCTATGTTAAATAAAAACACAACCTCTCGATTAAAAAAAAAAAAAAAAAAAAAAATAAAAAAAAAAAAAAACGACTTAACTTTTTTGTCTCTTTCGCACGGGGCAGCATTCATCCAATACCATGCGCCGTTGTGCTTCGCAATAGGTGGTTGCTTGTTCTTAATTTTTAAAATCCTCCTTGCCCATACATTTATAGCCTAGGAAATAATCTAACGGGCTAAAATTGTTCTGGCGCTTCGCAAAACGTTCCGACGTGTGAGTAAATAAACAAATATCCATCCGAGCCACCGTATCGTTAATTAATTCGTTTTTAGGAGAAGGAAAATAACAGGCGTTTTTTTTTCTTTCCTCTTAATTACAAAGGCAGAATAGAAAGAGAATAATACGTGAACGAAAACGAAGGGAATACGAGGAAGCTTCGTTTTCCTGTACAAAGAGCTTCCCCTAGCCCATCCCAGTTTTCCTCAGTTTCTTTTCTTTTTTTTTCTCATACTCGCACATGTTCTCCAAAGTGACAAGCCCCTTTCTCCATGTTCTCCAGATATACGCTTCCTACTTATATGTATAATTACGTATATATGGTATTTCAGGATCATTGTCCATGGTAAACCAAACGTCTTCCTGGACGTTTTAAATGCGTATTACGCTTTAGAGATTCTTAAATAATTCTTCCTATGTTCTAGTCGCGTAATTCAAAAAAGCCCGCGAGGGCGATCGATCGATTTTCAATCGATCTTCGATCGATTCTTATTCGATTATTAACCTTCGGTTGACGCGGCCACGAAAAGAACGTAACGGGAAAAAGAAAAGAATTGTAAGTGGATCAGATAATTTTTTAGAGGTTTAAAAATATTTGTCCTCATTTGGAATATGCAGACCTATAAAAAAATATTTCTATAGTCGTTGCAATCGCTGCCGAGGCATGTCAACGGAAGGTTAAGTATCATTAAAAACATTGAGTTCTCCTACTAGACTAACGTAACGATATACATATTTTAAAATAAAGAGATTTGAGCTTTGTAGCAGCGTTTTTCAATTTTTTTCTCGATAATATTTATTATTGCTTTCCTATTTTCAGCTAGGTGTTATTGTCAGCCTCTTTGGGGCTAAATCTAGAGGTGCTGTTATTTCGAAGTATTATCGCTATTTCTCGATAGTTGGCGCGGTTGATTGACGTTTCGATAATCGAACGCGACGCAATTTCAGATCGCACTTACGGCGTCGTTTACGTTAGCTTCGAAATAAAAGGTTTCACGGAAACGTGGTCATGGTGTTTCTTCGATGACATCGGTAGAAACAAAGGACACAAAATGTTTCTCTTAGACGCAAGATGTACTGTTGTGTGTTTACATCGATTTGACGAGTCGGGCGAGTCGGTTTAGTATTGTGTGTTACGTTGCATCGATAACAGTCGTTCCGGCAAGGGTAATGGTGACGCATCGCGTCTGTGTTCGAAAAGAAATTTTCAGTTGTTACACTATATTATTTAGCGTAATGATTATTTTGACACAAAAAATAGTGAGTGTGATCGCAATAGCAATGTAAATCGATCGTTCGATTACATATTACATAGGAATTAGTTTACGAAAGAATGTGGTTAATAGTAAGAAATGTATGCCTATTGTCGACCGTACATTCTCTGTTCGAATTATCAATATCGAATGTGAATTATTTTTTATTCGATAGCTACCGAAAATACGATTTCAATTATCAGCCGAGGAAATAAAACAACAATTTTCTAACCTTTCTAGTTTTACAATTGGCATACGTATAAAGGATGGAAAATCAAGTCAGTATAGAAGTTCAACCTTCATCGATTTTTCGAGATCTACTATTTTTCTTGATATTAATACAAACAACTGAAACTCGAAAAATATTTCGAATAAAAGTGTCAGAGATATACGCGGTAAAATTTGTTCGTACTAAATATACTTTCCAAGTTAGTGTAATTATTTCAATTATTATTTCACCGTATATCGTTCAATTTAGATTATAATTGCATAAGTAGAATTCATAGCAGCATCTTTAGCAAATCGAGCATTATATAGGTAGATAATAGATGCGTAAATGGCATACAACGAATAAACCCGATGATTTACGGTACATATTTATATATATATATGTATACTTTTTTTTTTAAATAAAGAAATTTGAGCTTTGTAGCAGGGTTTTTCAATTTTTTCGGTAACATTTATGATTGTTTCTCTGTTTTCAGTCTGGTCTTATTGTCAGCTACTTTGGGGTTAGATTTAGAGGGGCTGTATTTAGAAGTATTATCGCTATTTGTCGATAGTTGGCGCGACTGATTAATATTTCGATAATCGAACGCGACGCATTTCAGTTCGTATTACGGCGTCGTTTAGTTAAGATCCGAAGTCGTCACAAATATGTCACAGAAACGTGGTTGTCGTATTTTTCAAATAATGTGTGTAGAAACAGAGAAAACAAAATGCTTCTCTTAGAGGAAAGACGTACTGTTGTGTGTTTATTTGGATTCGATTTAACCTTTGGACGACTTGGCTTCGTATTGTGTATTTGTGTTGTATCGATAACGGTCGTTCCGACAATGCTAATGGCGACGTCATCGCGTCTCAAAAGTGTTCTAAATGAAATGTTCAATTGTTACAGTGTTTAGTTCAATGATTGTTTTGACGTGAAAAGTAGTGAGTTCGATGGCAATGGCAATTACACCGATCGTTTGGTTTCATCTTGCGTCGGAATTCGTTTACGAAAGAATGCGGTTAACGGTAAGAATGTATATACGAATGTATCTATTGTTGAACGTGCATGCTCTGTTCGAATCGTTAATTATAAATCTGAATTATATTTCATTCGATGGCTACCAAAGTTACTGTTTCAATTATCGTCCGAGAATATAAACCAACAATTTTCTAACCTTTTCTTAGCTTACGACTCACATATGTGTAAAAGATGGAAAGTCGGGTCAGCATAGAAGTTCAATCGTCATCGATTTCTCGCGATGTATCGTTTCCCTTGCTAACAAATCCAAGGAGCTGAAACTCGAAAAATATTTCGAATAGAAGAGTGAGAAATACAAGTGGTAAAATTTCATCGCACCAGATCGTACGTTTCAAGTTAGTATTCATCGTTTTAATTATTATTTCACCGTGTTTCGTTCGATTTCGATTATAATTGTCTAAGTACAATTCATAGCAGCATCTCTAGCAAATCGAGCATTAAATATGTAGATAATAGATGCGTAAATGGTATGCGGCGAACAAACGCGATGATTTACATACAGAAGAATCTCGTAAACCGTAAGAGTTTATATTCCACGTGATTTGTAGAACGTGTTAACGCGTTTTCTTTCCGTCTATAAATTATCTAAGGAAAGAGTTGCATCCGTCGAAAGCAGCGTCATTTCGCTCCCCATCGTCTTTCACTCGATCAATGTAACATCGAACAAAAAACAAAACATAGTCGCTAACAATATCATTCGTAATCTCGAGGATCAAGTGACACGTTTACGATACTCATAGCGAAAGCCGTCCCTTCGATCCCTTTTGAGTTCCCTTTCGCGAATTTCTTTAATTCCTTCTATAATAGCACATATTCTCTGCAAGTATACTGCTTACTTACCCAATACCAACAATTACTTTTCAAAAAAAAAAAAAAAAAAAAAAAATCTATAATTCTTTCATTCGTGAATCCATAAAAAAAAAGAACACCTATCGAAAACTTAGTTTCTACAAGGAGTTCAGTTTAAAGCGCACCATTGAACTCTCTCTCTCTCGTTCGTTCGTTCGTTCGTTCGTTCGTTCGTTCGTTCGTTCGTTCGTTCGTTCGTTCGTTCGTTCGTTCGTTCGTTCGTTCGTTCGTTCGCTCGCTCGCTCGTTCGTTCGTTCGTTCGTTCGTTCGTTCGTTCGTTCGCTCTCGTTCTCGCTCTCGCTCTAAATAAACACCGAAGGATCGTCTCGGAACAGTTCGTGAGAAACACGCGCGCGATTCCACGCACTTAAAATAATTTGTACAGCATATTATTGCACATTGTCTTTCGAGGAGCGTACACGCGCCTCCTGCTCTCGGCACAAAAGTCACGAATCGTCAACCTCTCTCGACCGAAGGACTCGCGGCGACTGGATTCGTTTGTTTTTGTTGTATTTGCTCGGGATGAGCCGGTCGCATCGTGCAGCGCACGCGCAGCAGCCCGTACGGCAGCCAACCGTTGGTCGTGTGCACCGCTCTATTGTTCTTTCTGTTGTCGACCGCCTCGCGTTGCGCTTGCAGCCGGTGCAGCATCGCTCCGGCGACGAGCGCAGAAATCACCGCGGAGAGTGCCACGACGATAAACAGCGCGCTGAAACCGGGCATGGGCAGACAGATGCCGTAAACCACTTCCTCGCGTATTCTACCTTGGAAGACCGTTACCGCTTCCGCGTGAGTGTCCGGGCTGAAGGCCAGGTCGGCCTCGGAAATCACTTCGTACAGACCGCTCACGCCCACGTCGGCGCTACGGATTTTTCGATCGGACACCACGACCGATCTCTTTCGTCTGCTGTTCGCCGACGAGAGAGGTGTCACTGGTATCGCGGTATTGTCTCCCTCGAGATTACGCGGTCCGTGCGGGAATTGATCCTGCTCGCTCTCGTATCGCGTCACTCTCGGTGGATCCTGTAAACAGAGAGTCGAACTTCAGAGAACGATTATACCATTCGACTATGGTATCATATTTCCTTACGAAATAAAGCAACGTTTCTTCGGTAGAAATTAATTCCTATCGCTTTCGTAACCTTTGCTCGAGTTCCCGCTACTCTCGAGCCGTGATTCATTGTTAGAATAGTCATCCGGTGTACGAAAAATTTTGTTTCTTTGTTTCTCTACGTTTGTCACGATTTATTTATTTTTTATTTTTATTTCAAATAATGTGATAGTATACTCGTGAAGTATATTAAAGTATATCAAATAAATCGTTGCGTTTCAATCTAACCATAATTGGACCAAAGTTCAATTTCTTCTCTATTGCTCTAGACAATTATCTTCACATTGAACAACGAGGACAAGATGTACAAACTCAAAGACACGCAAGTACAACTACCAGAGAAAGTACAGTATTAAATATTGTTTGGAAAGTCATTTCGTTTTTTTTTTGTTGAAAATGAAACACGATGTTTTTTAGAGCGTATAAACATTTTATTAAACTACATATCCTCAGTCTTGGAAAACGAAACGACTCCCCGAACATCCTAATAAATTGCTGTCTCCCGATTTGACCTGAACAATACAAAAGCTCGATTTCTTTTCAGTTGAATGGATTCTCGCTACGAAAGGGATTTCTGGAGAACGTGTGCTCGAACGTTTTCCAAGAATGGAAAATTCTCTATATTTACCAAGAATGGCCTTGAGAGATCGCCATCGTCCGGATGAATCTGTTCGTCCGGTGTCTCGACCACCGGCGCGGGTAATCGGTTGCTGGTCTGGGCCTGCGCCTTTGGTACGGACTTCTCGACCCCCAAGAAGTGACCCCCTATCGAGGTCATCTCGTCACCATCTTGAATGATATCGTCGTAAAGGGAGCCGTCGGGTTGCTCGGCTCCTCCTCCAGCGTTTTCGTTGTCCTTGTCGGCGCTGTTATTGTCGTCACTGTGAACGGTGGGCGGTGCTGTGGTCTGCGAGTACTGCGGTCGTATCTGATCCTTGCGCTCTTGAATGTAGTGGCCAACAGACCCACTCAGTTGACAGTGATCCAAACACCCGTGACGACAGATCTCGACCTTGACATCGATCAAAACAACTTATCATCTCCAAGTTCCTTCCTAGTCATTGTCGGTATATATATATATATATATATATATATATATTTTTTTTTTTTTTTAAACGCGCACAAATTTCCATAGCGAATTCGTACACGAAGCTTTCGAATCCATCGAACTGATTCTTCTGGTCCCTCGATTGCAAATATTTATCCTGTAAGCTTCGATAAGGGAAGGACACGATCCCTTTTGTATGTAAGTATCTTGTTGTGTGTAAAGTATTGGGTGTGTATGCTCGATAGTTTTTAAGATATAAGGTATGTGTATACCAGAACCCCTATCAAAGATTAATATAAAAAATATGTAAAATGTAAGTTATATATATAGGAAGATGTACAAATTCTGTACATGACTAATATGTATTATTATAATTAATGCATTGGTAACATCGTATATTTATCACTCCGATGCTTTTAACGATATTTATAATAGTTATAGTCCATTCTCTTACCATCGAGCAAGGAACATAAAAGAACTGGTTTAACGTTTACGTCACTTCATCACCGTAATTTCGAAGCACAAAGTTTACGTCACGGTACATCTTTCTGTACATCAAGACGCGTAACTTGAATTATTTATATCTTAAAAACTATCGAGTATCCACACCCAATATTTCACGTCCATCAAAATGGACGACTCTACTCAATTCGATATACTTTCTGCAATTCGTTAAACCATCGTGATTTGGAATTGAAACTAAAATTCAATTACTCCTTGTAAACATACGTAAACGAAACATTGAAACGAAAATGTTCCGTTCGAAATTAATCACACGATTCGAAGTTTGAAATTTCGAGTGCAAAGTGTTCAAAATTTTCGTTTCAACGTTTCTTATACACATATTCACATCTTAGAAGAAAGTAGTAATTCAATTTTAACTTCGATTCCGCGCATCACGATGGTTCTCCAAATCGAACAAAGTACACCTAATCGCCTCTCGATCGGAAACGGTTGAGAATCGTGTCGATCTAGGATCGCCACTCGATTCGAAATGCTTCTATCGTTGAATTCGTTAAGGTCGTTGCACGCGTAAATATTCTTTTTATACCAAGGCGTTAGCAATTACGGTCCCGATCGGGCCGATTTAAGTTCCGCGAGCCCGTCTCGTGATTGAGTTCCGTTTACCTTGCACTTGATGTGCACGCTCAACGCATCCGGGAACTTGAACGCGTGAAAGAAGGCGTAAGTGATGACCGTCGCCCGATCGTCGGAGCCCCTCGCCTTCAGGAATCGGCTGATCATCTTCGGCCTGAGTACACACCCGAACTCGTCGCTAAGCTGTATCGTGTGTCCGCCACCGTCCGATGCCACGCACGATTTCACGCGCATGTCGAACTCCCCTGCGCCGTGTTAACAAGCAAAGTTACGTTAGCGGGGGGCCTATCCTTTCGGCAAAGGGGTTCGCCCCGTTTCGTGTACCTTCGAAAGGCGTCTTGTTACCTCGGTAATCGTTTATAGCGACGACCAGGGTGAGGGTGGACCCGAGGGGCACTATCCCGGACACCGGTGGCGCCCATGGTCCCTTGCCGTGTTGAATTTCCATCCAACAGTCCACGTTGTCGCCTGCAATATCAATAGAACCGCTACGCTCGTATCTGCGGAGTCGAAAACCGGGCCCATCGCTTTCTAGGCGCGAGTTACCGCCCGGTGCAATTTATACATGTTGCATAAATTGAAATTAAGTGCCGCGGCTTGCGGTTCCACCTGTGGTAAACCGCGAGTGCACGAGTTACCGTGTACGGTCCCGTCGTTTACATCGCGTTTAAACTCTTCCCGGCTCAGGGATCATCGTTTCTCCTATTCGTTACGTGTACGTGCGCACCGAGTGCAACGGGGAACGAGGATGTTCCCTCGCGTCGATGGATTGCCACGGTTTCGAACCTGGACTGAACATTCCGAGCAGACTAGACCCTAGAGTAGACCTTTGCGCCACTTTGCAAACCGCTTTATACTTTAAGCACGCTCAATGGACTCTTCTCGAACCACGGAAGTGATCTTTGCGAATATGTTCTTCGATAGTTTCTTTCGTATCTTGTTTTAGGATGTATGCTTTACTGTTTAATTATCTCGATGAATTTTTCTTGTCACTGTTTAGACTAAACTTGATCGATGTGTAGTAGATATACAGTAGCTTCTATCTCGATGTAAGGTCGTACGGAGAAATTTGAGCGATAGATGTGGATCGAAAGCGAGTCTAACGAGCGTAACGTGATATATTGTTTACCGTGATCACTGGAGACTGTAGTCTCTCGTGTACGCACTCTGTGAATCATGTACAATTTATACTTGATGTTATACTAGAGATATTATACTAGATTTATACTAGAGAGTGTACACTCGTACAGTTCACGATCTCTGATCAGTGTTCATCAATGAAATTGCGAACGAAAGCTACGCGGTAGCTCGTGAGACTGCTCTAGGGTTAGGCTGCTTCGCGCTACGTCTTCTGTTGCATCGTGTTAACGCGAATGTTATAATAGCATGCGTAAGATCTGTAACTGTACCTCTGAAGTCTAATTGTATCACGTCGAGATCCGCGATGACCATCGGCGGTTTCGAAGCGGTCTTTTCGTAATCGTTGAACCATTCGCATCGTAATCGTTTGGCCTCGTCCCAGACCTCGAGCAAATCTTTGTCGTACTGAACGACAACGGTATTCTCGTAGAACTGTCCGTGCATGTCTGGCTTGGTGCCGCATCTGCGATCAAATGAACAGAGTCTAGTCGTTTTCAATTTACACCGGGCTCCTTACCGGTTTCCCTCTATCGTTCTATCGCGGTGTATCACGTTTGCTTAATAGCTCGCGATTATCGAGCTCGCGAAATCAATTAGAAGCGATTGATTGTCCGTCGGGTAATCGCTCGTAATATCGATTTGAGAGAGCGTTAAAATTTTAGGAGGGAAGAATTTGTTGAAGGAGTGCCTCGAGGAAAAAGAAGAAGAACGTAGAAAGAGCTCGTAAAGTCAATTAGAAGCGATTATCTGTCCCTCGAGTAAGTTCTAGTTGGATGTAATACGGAACGATCTGCAGGTGGCGTTAAAATTTGATGAAAGGATCTGAAGCAAGGAAGGGAAGAGTTTGTTAAAGGGATGTCTCGAAGAGATGGAGCGATAGAGGAAAGGATGAATATTTTAAGAACAACGCCTCTCTTTGGTCAGGAGAGATTAAGAAGATTAAGGTGTGCCAAGGCGCGAGTGATAGAGGAATTTTAATGAACAGGGATAGGGTAGATGGAGAACAAGTGCGATTCAACAGGGACAGGGACAGCGAATTAATAGAAGATATAGATAGCTGATAACTGGGCGCAGTGTACCTAGAGGAGATGGATCCTCCGATAGCCAGAAGTTAATAGGGATGTCGAGGTGCGGAAATATGGTAACCGTGGAACAGATATCGACTACCTAGGGATAAATGAAACTACGATACTCGTAATAAAGGATTGACTGGGTTTATCCCACTTAGGGGATAAGTACAAGGGTACTTGTATAAGTGCAAGTGTCAAAGAATTTCTAGAAAGTAGATACAACTAGTCTTGGAAACATTGAGCCATTTTGTAGATGGTGGTTATGTACGTGTGACAAGTACGAGAGAACTTTTAAAAGACAGATGTAACTTGAAAAAAGTGTAAATTGTGGAAGGAAGAGATTGGAAAAGAATTGGGCAAGATGAAACATCAAGAGTCCTATCTTTTATCTAAAACCATAAATCAGCGATTCTCTATAGAGAATCTCTAGTGAACTACTGAAATTTCCATAAGCAGGGAAAACGTGGAAGGTAGATACTACATAATTAACAAAATCTGAATTAAATAAGAAACTGGAAAGGATTTGGGTAAGATGTTCGATGGAACACCAAAGTAGTTGTCTTATGCGACTACTTTCTATCCAAAACTATAACTTAGCGATTCTCTACAGATTCTAGCGTCCAATCTCCAGTACTACGATTAGGGTTTTCGCGAGCGTCGAATCCTCCTAGAAGTCTACAGTGCCTGAGAACCTGGACCATGAAGATGTTTTCGCAGATAGACACGGACCACCGAATCGATGCATTGGAATAAATTAAAAATTAACATATACTTTACTGGGTGGGTTGTTTCTTTGCAAAGATTTAATAAAATGTCACGTTCTTACCTCGCGTAGGCTATCCGAAAGGAGAAGAAGGTCTGCCCGGTGGAAGGCGGAACGTAGACGCATCGCGGATCAGCGTGTTGACCCTTGGACGAGACGATGCCTTCGAAGGGTTGAGAGAACGAGAGATGCACGTCCATGTGATCTTTTCCGCACATCACTTCGAGGGATTGTATGGCTGGCATTCCCTCTGGCCTTTCCAGCGGCCAAATGTCGCTGTTGCTACCGACGCTCTTCAAGCCAACCACCTGCGCATACAACGAACACAATTTTTCCACCTTGAACTCGCGACGACCTCTTCCTTCCTTTCTCACTGATTTACCGTTCAGGTGTACGAGACGCGCACGCACGCGCACAAACCGAGTACCCTGTGCGAATGTCGTTCGAACGAGCGAGGTTCCAAAGTTGCGCGCGTAAATCACGAGTTAGCGAGCCGTCGGCAGCGGTCAGGGCTATTGTATCGAAATTTATTACGAGTTTACCAACTCCTCGCAGGCTGTATCTGTTTGGGGATATTGTATCTACGGTGATTTCATTAATCCGGGTTATACTGGATCCTGGGTATGGGTTATCGACGCGTGGTTCGCCCGAATAACGAAGCGATCCACAAACTGTCCGATCGTTTTAGACATGTTTGCTCACCGAGTGGTCAATTTTCACTCGTAGGATACACGAGTGGATTTATGCGGTAGATAATTTTTTTTTTCGCGATTTACTCTTACGTTAAAGATTATGAAACGATGTCGAGTATCGATACGTTAACGAATATCGATACGTTGCTAAGTAGACCTCGTTAAAAGTTCTCCGAGCACTGTTCTAAGTTTCTTCATAATTTGTACATTTGATTTCGTGCCTTTGATTGGATCAAATTAATCAAAAGTTTTTGGAGACATTACACTTTCCAATTAGGGCTGGGACTATTTGTTGAATTCTTTTTATATTCTATTTATATTCTTTTATATCTTTTTACATAATACTTTTATATTGATCGTTCTAATTCTATTCGAATTCTTGACTAGGCGGGTCCTATTCGAATTCTTGAGTATCGTTCAAAGTTTTTATTAATATTACAAACTTTTAAAGCTGCTCTTTATATATACCAATAAGATCTCTTTCGAACTAGATTTTCTGCTTTACATTTTGTGTCCAATCAACAATATACTTCTAAGATTCATGTTAGTTAAAATTTCGAAGAAATTGTCGACACAGTTACGTATTAAAAATTGCCCAGAAAATCTAGTTATGGGTTTGTTGGTGCAATCGAGCGCATCCTTTTCGTTTCTGTTTGCATCCAGTGCACGTAAATTGGTTGCTTCGGAGATTTGAGAAATTAATTATTCACAAATACATCTTCGTGGTTCCCGGTAATCTTTGTGTATAAGTAATTTTGAAGGTAAATCGAGGAACTGCATCAGCCGTATACCCATGGTAAGCTGGCAACGCTGTTACGAAGCAATCACCATATAACTTATAAGACGGATGAGATCGTGATAGATTAACGTATCTGTAGGAAATTAGCTAAGATGTTGAACCAATCTGATTGAGTAACAGGATGGCAAGAGTTGCGGTATAGTTACCTAGATATGTAATCGTTATAAAATTTTTATAGGTTAGTAACGCTCTGATAGTCAGGAGAGCAATCTTATAAATCTTATTCACGAACGAGAACCATTCTGATCTTGAATTTATATATTTATCACGCGAACAGCTAGCTTTATAATAGCTAAATTTTATTGTACTACTCTTACAAATTTATAATGTTTTTTTTCCAGGTATTATCGCGCCAAGAATGCCACAATTATTGCCATTTCATTAAATTCCTGTTTCGAACTGTGCGAGCTCTTCAAGCGATTCGGTGCTGTATAAATATTAAGGTAAACGAGTCTTTATATTCCACTTGTTACATTTTAGACAAGCCTATTGTTACACACCATAATTATCCGCGATATATGTAATGCTAATTGAGAAAATTGTATATATTCCAAGTAGTTAATTACAGTTCATTCAACTGCTTCTAAGCTGTGTGAAATCGCGGTATCTACATTCATGAGTATCGTAAACGTAACTGTTTCTATAACTGAAAATATTCGTTCAATTTTTCGTAGTTAATTCGTCGAAAGGATCCATACTGTTTCCATGCATCGAGATTGCGTTAATATTAACGACAACCACGAAAGAAAAATCTCGTGCACGTTACGACACTTAATGGTATTCGATAGCGCTGCATTCGGAAGTCTTCAATTACGCGAGGAGATGTCCAACGATCGTCGTAATGGTCGACACGTCCATCACTAGTCACCACTGCCATGTAGATCATCTTGGAACGAAGTATGCACGAGTTAACGTTGGCGGGTTACGAGCCGGTAAAAAATCAAGTTACAGGCTTCGAAGCGGTCTGTTATCTGCGCGGGAAAAACGAACGAGATTCAAATCTCGTCTGCGGATCTAGGAACTTATACACGTCGATATTTCCTAAACGAGTTTCTTCGATGAGACTTATCGAATCTCGTCGTATCTGTGATTTAGCTTTTCCCGCGTCTTTAGTTTCAATCGAACGTTAACGTCGTTACGCTCGCCACGAATTACGCGTTGCGACATCCATCTTTCGCAATCCCCTCCGTTCGGTGAATATTGATAATCGTACTAGATTTGTAACGAAATACACCCAGTACAAATGTACTGGTTTTTAATGAATCACCAGCCAATAAGAATACTATATCTCCAAACATTGTCAATAAGTTAAACGATGGTTATCGAATGGTCTACCGTTCTCTTGGCTTCCGGTGGAACTTTCGCGTTACAATATCACGATTCTGGAATGTGGTTCTCGGCAGAGAATTATACGAATTTAAAACGAGACACGGTTGGGAGACGAGTAGCATCGATTTGGTTTTCGTGAAGAGGTCTGTTGGAGGATCGTTGACGGTTCGAAAAATGTCGTTCTGAATCTCAAACACGAGTCTCGAAAGAGAGAAAGAGAGAGAGAGAGAGAGAGACCTAAATCCGTTTCAAACGAAGACTAATCGAGAGTCACGACCAGAGTTAACAGTTCGAAGGTCTTGCTACAGAATGAGAACACCTGGTTACAGTAAAGAAGATGATGATTGATGATCGATCGAGACGGTTGGAAATGTTGCTCGAGAATTGAAATAACAGAGCTATGTAACTTGCGACGAGGAATGATTATCCTATGGTGATCAAAGGTAATTCCTATCGAAGCTCCAAAACCTATGCCAAAACTACAATATTTATTAAATTAAAATGATAGTCAAATCAAATATCATTTTTAAATACATAGAAGATTCTTAATATTATTGGCATCGAAATGTATTTTGAGGGCACAAAGGCTACACAGAGGACTCTGCAAATGTCACTACCTCTTAATAAACCACCAGTCAATGAGAATACTATATCTCCAAACATTGTCAATAAGTTGCATCTAAAACCGACAGACTACAAAACTACAATATTTATTATAGTTGGCTATGTCAAAACTACAATATTTACTCGAATGCTAGTCAAATCAAATATTATTTTTAAATATATAGAAGATTCTTAATATTATTGCTATCCAAATGTATTTGGAGGGCACAAAGGCTACACAGAGGACTCTGTAAATGTCACTACCTTTTAATAAACCACCAGCCAATGAGAATACTCTATCTCCAAACCGACAGACACAGACCCTCGCTCCTGCACCACCCAAAGTTGCATCTGAATTTTGGTTCTATTGCATCGCACTGTAAAATTTCGTCGCACGCTTACCAGACCTCTCTCAAATAATCCGTATACCTCCAACATCGTTCGAAGCTTTTCAAAGAAAAGAAACTCGATCGAGAAGCCAGTGACTGCAACATTCGAACAATTTCGATATTCCAAAAATGCTAAATTCCACGAAACGGTTGAACAAGGTTTCTACAATTCTCCAACAAGGAAAAAATAATCGATGCGAACGGTACAGGTGCATTGAAACTTGCATTCAAAGAATTACACTCTTACATGGAAAAAAACACTCCAACGTTCTCGTGTTACAGTGGTACACGCATTTTTTCTTTTTAAATTTTTTTTCACCACCAATACACGGAACATCGAAGAATCCCCGGCAGGGAGGAGGCGAGCAGGCCGTGGGAGATTAGGCGTGCTCGCTCCCGAGGATTTCTAGAAATGTCTCCGCTCTGGGTGCATTCTTCGGTACGTCTTTGGGCGTATTACCTCGAACCCGCGTACTCACACGACGGATGGGTCGGTGCTCGGTCGCAGGAAATCCCGCGACACGTACGCGTAAGTGAGTATCGCCGATGGAAGGTGTTCCCCGCGTATATGCCGTGGCTGCTCGCGCGCAATGCTGTAACGGGAGAGGCGTCTTTACCGCTGCATTAACGGTCGACGTTTTTCGCGCAAGTGAAAACAAGTTTCTGCGCTCTTACAATCGCACTGTTAAATGACAACGTTTCATTAGAAATGATTACGCACCTGGCATACGACGCCGGGCCACGAACGCACTCACTCGTCTCTGTCTCTCGATACGCGAACGCTGCGTCGCGAGCGGGCCTTGTTTTTCTTTGTCTTCTACCCCCTACCACCACCACCACCACTCCCCTCGCCGTGTGTTCGTGTGTACGCCGCGCCTCGATACATGCGCGACGTCCTCGAGTCCTCGACGAGTCAACAGAGAGCGCTTTTCGATACCCTTTGCGGGCATTGTGGGCCAACCGCGCTCCTAGGAGACACTTCACCGAGACACTTCAACGGAGACACTTCACCGGGTTGGTTTATCGAATACCGGGGAGGAGCGTTCGATTTTTGAAGGTATTCAAGGGAGCTCGAAGCATAGAAAGAGATTGCCAGTCGTATCGGATCTCGGGTGATTTATTGGCTTTCTTTTTACGAGTTTCTTCGATCGATGTTTTTCTTTTCTTTTTTTTTCTTTTTTATTCGAAGTTGATTTGGACAAATTGGGTCGAGCACGGAGTGTAAAATATTCTGCGAAATATCCGCTTCTCCGATCCTCGCGATCCGTTCTGGAATCGGAAATTAAAAACGTGCGATTTCTACGATAAGATCTTCTAATCGGTTGCATCGATGACGTTGCAACGCAACTGGAGAGATTAACATCGAAACGACGAAATTGTAATCCAATTCGAGTTAGAAATGAACGAAATTTTATTGGGTTCGGAAAGTCACTTCGTTTTCCTAAACGAAGAATGGATAATTCGATAAAATAGTTTGTACACTGTAAAAAAATCGTGTGTTTCGTTTTCATTAAAAAAACGAAATGAATTTTCGAACGATTGATAGTTTTCGAGCCAGCGAACAAACATTTCTCGTTACTGTTCGCGGTGATCTTGAAAATGATCTTTGTCGTAGCGACGAAAAATGTTCGAGTGTTTCGAGTTTTGATAACTCGAACGAGAATTCGATAATTTAAAGTTTATTGGACACGTTCGAAGGCACGATACTCTCGTTTGGTATCGATCGAAGCAATCGCGAAGATTCAGACGTTTCTTTCGTTCTCTGCGATCATCGAGTTATTAATAGAGAGCGATTTTCGATACGCAAGCATTGTACGCGATCGACAATGTGCAGGGACATTTTGTAGCACGCTCGTAGAAAGATTCTGCTTTCACGTTTATCGGAATTCGGTAAATGGTGTTCAATTTCCGAGTGGAGTATCGAGCGGATGGCAGGTGAAAAAATCATTCCTGGTAGGAATCGCGAGCTCTCTACTCGACAACCTGAACGAAAATTTTAACGTAATTACTGTACATTGTCCAGATTCTTTTTCATTTCAGAAATGGTCTTTCGGATTGTCCTGGTATCTTTTACATTTCTTCGTATCGAATCTCTTTGGAAAAATTCTTGTAGAAAAATTTCTTTAGAAAAATTCCTTTGGAAAAATGAAACTTTGTTGCTAATATACTTACGATGGCAAAATATTTTTAATAAGGATCGTTGGTTTGCTTCAAAGCAGAGTAGGCAGTGATTTTAATCTTTAACCGAGACCCAGCCTGTCTTCGTAGAAAAGTGAGTGAGAAACTTCATTGATAAGTTTTGCCATTTGAAAGTAAACGAAGTTCAATATTCATTAACGAATAAAATTCAACGACCATCGACTTTCGTCAACACAGCCGTTGGTCATACGAGTCGGGTTGTAGAAACGTCATTGATAAATGATGGTATTTACCATCGATGGAGATGATTACGTTACTTGAATCCGGGGTGAAAATTGTCACTCGAAACAGAGAATTACCGTATCGATCTCTCGTTAGAAATCAGACAAATTTCGATATCCAGATCGAAATCTCGAGTAACGATTGAAATACAAAGAGTTTTCAATCCGTTGATTCTTCCACTAAAATGACAATTGTTAAACGAATAAAATTCTCTTTGCCTCGATGAAAAACTGCTATAAAAACGTACACGTACGTGCCGATAAATCGTCTAATGTCCTCTTCACCGTATTTCCGAGTCCGTGTGAAACTTTCCACGGAACAAATTTATACACTTGTTCGGAAAGTCGTTTCGTTTTTTTTTTGGTAAAAATGAAACACGATTTTTTCAGAATGCGTAAACATTTTTATTAAATTATATATTCTCAATTTCGGTGAACGAAATGACTTCCCGAACGACTGAATAATTTTCTCACGGGAATAAAACCACGAATGGTGGATTGACAGGCGAGTGTAATTCGACTCGAAGAGAGACGTTCTTTCGAAAATTCTTTCACTGGTCGTGATCGTAGCGAGATACACCGGCGTAGAGGCAAAGCATTCCTCCGATGGAGGTACGCTCGATGCACACGGGAAAAACGAAATCGAAGCGTTGGAAATTCTTTGGGGTCGCGGATACGACTACGAGGGCTTCTATCTACGCCATCTATCAATGGTAGACAATGCGCTCGTGCTTTCGAACGTGAAACGAATGGCAAACGATATTTATATTACGCGCCGCGCTGCCTGGAGCAATTCGCGGGATATAGACTTTACGATTCCGTGGTGGTTCGTTGGCAACAGCGAATATATCAGTATTCCGAGTCACTCGAACGCGAGGCACGCTGGGTTAGGTGAGTTTCCCATCGCGGCTCCACTAGCATTCGAATACTAATGCCCCTCTCGGTGCTCGATTGTATTCCACGTGACACGCGGAAATAGCTTCCCCTGTCCTCGTTTATGCGCTTGTCTTTGCCCATGGACGAGCATCTATTTCTCCGTGTCACGTTCTTTCGACTGGATGCCGATGGTGGTTTCTGAGATCGTCCTCGAAGCGTTCTCCCTTTTTCGAAACCTCGCCACTATTTGGAAGAAGAACGGGGGAAAAACCACTACTCGTTCCGGTGTTTATAGAAACACTACCAAACCCTCTTACAACGCACTTCACTCGTATCGTGTTACCTGGATGCTCTATAGTCCAGGAAATGATTGTGCATTATTTGGAAGAAGAAAGAAGAAGGAACAACTCGGTGCAATATTTCTAGAAGCACTACCGAACCCTCTTACAAGGTGGTTGACTGGTATCATGTGATATGGGTACTCTGTAGTCCAGGAAACGATTGTGCACTATTTGGAAGAAGAAAGAAGAAGGAACAACTCGGTGCAATATTTCTAGAAGCACTACCGAACCCTCTTACAAGGTGGTTGACTGGTATCATGTGATATGGGTACTCTGTAGTCCAGGAAACGATTGTGCACTATTTGGAAGAAGAAAGAAGAAGGAACAACTCGGTGCAATATTTCTAGAAGTACTACCGAACCCTCTTACAAGGTGGTTGACTGGTATCATGTGATATGGGTACTCTGTAGTCCAGGAAATGATTGTGCATTATTTGGAAGAAGAAAGAAGAAGGAACAACTCGGTGCAATATTTCTAGAAGCACTATCGAACCCTCTTACAAGGTGGTTGACTACTATCATGTGATCTGAGTACTCTGTAGTCCAGGAAACGATTGTGCACTATTTGGAAGAAGAATAAGGGAGGAACAACTCAGTGCAGTATTTCTAGAAGCACTACCGAACCCTCTTACAAGGCGGTTGACTCGAATCGTGTTACCTGGGTACTCTGCAGTCCAGGAAATGATACAGAAATTTTGTCGAATGAAAGGCGCATCTTTGTGGTAATTGTATTCCAAATTAAGGAAAAAATGATTTCCATTTACTTGGGAATCGAGAGACACAGGATGTTCGTAGAAAACTTTTAAAAGAAAGCTAAAGATCACGGGAAGACTTCTTTCTGCCTCTAAATTGTCATTTTATTCAAACGAATCGCAATTTTTTTAACGAGGTATCTTATAAATATTTAAATATTATCGCTACGAAGGCCTGTCGTTGAATAAAGTTTAATTAATTAGAACCTCGTTCCTTCGCACAGTTCGTACATTCTCTGTGTAAATGTTGGACAGAAAGAAAATTTTTCTCGAAGAATATTTCAGAATTGTATATTTATACAAATTGATCATTTCAGGGAACTTGTTGGAATTTGTATAAATCTTCCGAAAACTTTGAAGTTTTACGTTAAACGATTTGAAACGAACTATCTTCTTTCCTTTCGACTAATTACTTTAAACCGATGTAAAACGGATCTGGATATCGCACGGAAATTATTTACAAGGAAATGAACTTCGACACATAACAACCATACTTAAACAAACGCGATACAAGTCATTAGAGTCATAGATAACCGCTAGCCGATGAAGTCACGCACACGTGACAACGGCCATCGCAGACTGTACAGTTCTTGCGAGTCTATGTACTCAGGTTTCAGTTTTCGAGAGTCAATAAGTAACGTACAAATATTGATCCAGAACAAACGATGGAAATTATATTTGTTTAGCAGAAAACTTCTATCCAAACCTACGAACAAAGAACAGTTTTATTTCAAGCCTCGAAAAATAACCTTTCGATCCAAACTCCACGTGTTCACTCACAGTTCTCACGAAAACGTTTCGCCGCTTGATCGGAAATTGAAACGAATTCTTATACCGAGCACATTTCCCCCTGTACCTAATCATACCTGTACACGTGTAAAAAATTTCACGTACGAAGCTAAGACCGCCCAGAACGTCTAACCATCGCTAACAAAGTGTACGAAAACTGTGTTTATTCGAGGTATAACCGTATCAGGAATTTCAAAGAGTCGTCGGTTTCTCGGTTGGTTTGCATACAAGTAAAGAATCCATGGAACTTTACAAGTCGTCCACGAGTGCACGGGTCCTCCGTGGGACGAATAATAAATCCAGCAGCGCGAACAATATGGACACGGAAGCGCATAAATTTGCAAGGAGGAGGAGGAGGCAGGCGCACGCGAGAGGACGCGACGCGTTTCCTGCCGCGAGACCGCAATAAGAGGTCTCACTCCGCAGACGCAATAACGTCGTGGGGGCAATAGGTTGCGCAGGGGATCCTGAATAACTTTCCGAGGAAGCAGGTGCAGAGGGAGAGGTAAAGAAGGTCGTAAGACACGCGTAACGGTACCTAGAGTAGGCAATATCCGCCTGCGAGCCGGTGCGTGCGTCTCCCGCTGCGTCATCGCATTGTCATCGAACTATGACGAATTTCTCGTTGGGAGTCGTTTCAGGACCCGAGCACGGTCTACGAGCGATACTCTCCTCGTCTCTTGAACTGGGAACAGTGTACCTGGGTCTTTGTTTCTCTCTGTTCGTAATTTCTCGTTCTGAAACGGTACCACTTACTTGCCCGGAGTTCGACTCCTGAGCCCGTTAGCCTTTAATTAAGGGGATATTCGTATTTTTCGGGCAGAGAATAGATAATCGTAGTTTCTTTCTATTTTTCTTTTCAAGTAAGGGGATATTCGTATTTTTCGGACCAAGAATAGATAATTGTAGTTTCTCTCTCTTTTTTTTTTTTTTTTTTGAAGAAACTAGTGTCTTGATCGATCATTTTGTGCGAATTTTTGGATCATGGAATATTAATGTTTGAAATAGATTACAGGTGGAAATTTGAACGATTTTTAATCAACGAAGTGGATTTTGTAGAGGGTACTGGAATCGTTGGAACGGGTACGTGCAGTACAATAAATCCTTGTTATTTGAGCTAATTAGTGAGGATCCTCGATTTAGCGCCAGGAACGTACGAATACACGCGTGAAAACATAAAATGCTATTTATACACTGGGACTGCAGTTGTGAAAGTGAATGAATCTGAAGAAACGAACGAATAGTCTCTTAAAGGATCCACGAGTATCGTGACGTCGATAGACATGCTCGAAGTTATTGGTGACTGGAAATATGTACGATCTAGGATTTAATTGGCCAACAAAAGATATCGGTCTCTCATCTGTGTCGTTCTGTTTGACAGGACGTTTCTGTGTCATCATCTGCTAAGATTAAATCACCTCGTTGGGTGTGGTGCTCTTACGTACCTAACTTCGTTATAGTATTCCACTTTTATATTTTTATCTAATACTTGTAGTCTTCTCTTGTGCTTTACTTCAGTCTAAAACGAGTAGCTCAGATAGAGGGTAGTTTATTTTAAATGTACCTTAAATAGTACTTCGAACACAATTTTCAATTTGTTGATAGAAATTCAGACAGGTTCTACCACTAATCGAGCTAGTATAGCACGTCCGTATCGATGTGCAAATGAATTTAAACAGGCCAATCGAATGTCCCAAATAAGCGTATATATTAGATAAATACAATGCTCGTGTCGTGGTTTATTTGTTCGAAGAAACATCACATAAAAAATCATCGTTGCTATGTGTACGCAATGTTGATCTCTTACACTTTGTCTAAGTTATCGTTGATAATCGAAAAATAATATGTACGTATCTATTTTACAGGAAAAAGAAAAACTAGATGGTTGAGCTTAATTTTCGTCGAGCTTGATTTTGAAAATGGCTGCATTTTATATGTTCATTAAATATGTAAGTAGTTATCGATAGTAAATCAAGAGAAGAAATTCCATTGTAATTTAATTACCTGTGATTTGCTTATATATATTTGCAATATATATATATATATATATTGGAACTTTAACTGTTTCTTTTTGTTCTATTGACCAGTCAAGTTCGAACTAGACGTGATTTACGTTCGCGTATATCAAACTCTCAATATTAGTTGGAAATTTTACTGCGTATGCAAATTGCAACGGAAAAGTATTTTATCGTAAAGCAAATCACAGGTAATTAAATTACAATGGAATTTCTTCTCTTGATTTACTATCGATAACTACTTACATATTTAATGAACATATAAAATGCAGCCATTTTCAAAATCAAGCTCGACGAAAATTAAGCTCAACCATCTAGTTTTTCTTTTTCCTGTAAAATAGATACGTACATATTATTTTTCGATTATCAACGATAACTTAGACAAAGTGTAAGAGATCAACATTGCGTACACATAGCATATGTGATATATATATATATCATGGAAAATAATCGTTACCGTGGTACTTCGTTTTTCAGTTTGCAAGTCAATGGCTCTTCGTACGATCGCAAATACCCATAAGATGCAAGTCATGAATGATCTCGAATGTTCGGCATTTCAACAACCACCAGGTGACTTTGAAATGAGTATGCCTTGTCCTAGATTGGACTCCTTTACATTTTCAGTAGCATCGAGATTTACTCCGAGCAGTGATATTTCCAGGCGATCGTCATTCTACATTCCACAGAGTCATTCTACATACGGTGACTTCCCCTGAATTTCCTATTATCCTTCGTTAATTTAAAATTCTTATTATACGAGCTACATGAACTAAATCTACTTACTGTTGACTCGTTTCTTGTTCCTGTTCGATGTTTTCGATCAACAGGGAGCTTTGTTCTATTTATTTAAAATTTTAAGTATCTCGAGAAAAATTAATTTGTGGATCTATGTTTACTGAAACTTCCCTTCCCTCGTTTCTTTCCGAATTAACTAACTGTTTCGAATTCTACTAACCAGTTAGGTTTGTTATTAGGTGCTAGGTTAATTTGAATTTAAGGGTTAATTCAATGTTTGAATATCTTATAGACATTCAAATATCGTAAATAAATTCCGAATATTACTATTTCAATGATTGAACACAACGCGGATCCTCTCAATTGGTAGAAATTAAACAAAGATAAGTTTTCTTCTATAACAAAATTAGCGAAACGCTTTTTAATATTCCCGCTACTTCTTTTTCCGTTGAACGATTCGTTTTTACAGCTGGAAATATAATAATTGCAAAACGAGGCTACTTACTAATGAAGAATGTAAACGAATTAGTTCTTCGTTCGTAAGATATAAATGTTCCACGAAGTATCGTTAATAAAGTATTTTAAATGAAAATTAAGCTCAAAAAACGAACCATGAGAATAAAAAATTCGATTCATGGTCCACATCACAGCTATTTGAATCCTATGAATATCCGATTATTTGATTGCTGCATAACATTTTCGAATGAAATCCGAATAATCAAGAATTCGAATAGAATTCGTGTAGTTGAGAACTCGAAATGCCAAGTAATCGAATATCCAGATATTTAAATTGTCAAGTATTTGAATGGTTAATCCAAATAATAAGGCATTCAAATGATCAAGTATTTGTCGAGTAAGTAAGTTGTCGAGTATTTGAACAGGCATAAATTCGTAACGTCAAGTATTCGAATAATCAAGAATTCGTATTGTCAGGTACTCCGATAGTCAAGTATTCGACTAGTACTCGAACATTCGAATATTCTTAAACAGAAAAATTCACCAAGTAACCCAAGTTCTACAATAATTTATACCTACAATTTGTTACATTCAAATGATCAAGTATTCAAGTTGTCGAGTATTCGAACAGGCATGAATTCGTAACGACAGGTATTCGAACAATCAAGAATTCGTAACGTCAGGTATTCGAACAATCAAGAATTCGTAACGTCAGGTATTCGGACAATCAAGAATTCGTAACGTCGTCAGGTATTCGGACAATCGAGAATTCGTAACGTCAGGTATTCGAACAATCGAGAATTCGTAACGTCAAGTATTCAAATAATCAAGAATTCGTATCGTCAGGTACTCCTGCAGTCAAGTATTCGACCAGTACTCGAACCTTGGAACATTCTCAAAGGGAAAAACTCTCCGAGTAACCCAAGCTCTAATTGTTACCTATCTCTGATTCGTCACACTCCGTGTTACGTTAAAAATTGTGACATCTACGTAGCAACGATGCACGATCATTTCACATTGTATCGTTCGAAGAACACAGTGTCGTAACTCGACCAAACTCAATTACTTTTATCCGACCCGCGTACGATACCCATTTACCGGAAACGTAAATAGACGGTTCCCATGCAGGCTTTATATAGGCTAACCGTTAGGCCAATATTGAATTACATTTTCCATGTGGGTCTATTCGTGCTTGTATCTCTATACGTTTGCCCGCGTTATGAGAGACGCGTGTATGTTCGGTTAATTGCCGTATCACTCACCATATAGATCATCATACGTAGCAACCTCCACACCCCTGGCATCCTGGAGGTCCCAGCCTCTCACGATGAGATACGCTTCCCTGCAAAGACAAACGTTCGTCGTTAACCACTGAAACAATTTTCTAATCGTAAGCCCGAGCCCCGCTCGGCCGACAGAAGGAATTCGCAGCCGGATCTATTTTAATTTATCCGACCACCATGGTCTAGCGAGCAAATTAACTGAACACCGTCCGCCAGGTCGCGGTTCGAATCCCAAGGAGGTCTCGGCGCAAAATTGATTTGCCGAGAGAAATCATGGTTATGGGGTTTCGAGTGTACGTGTGCCCGATACGTTCCGTGGAATCAGGATACGCGACGCTCGCGTTCAAGTTTAGATGAAACAAAACCGAATCGAGATAGGGACACGATCGCGTTCGACGAAACATTCGGTGATGTTTTCGAACGATTACGCGGGGTACTGGGTATTGTTTAACGAGAACCGTCGTGATTCGAAATTGAACATCGGAATTAATATTAGTTCGAGCTACGGCGGAGTTCGGTTACGTGTCCGTTGCGCGGTATAATTTCAATCGACGCAAGAACGTTGATAAGCGCTAATTGGTTCGATGGTCGTTTTACGTCTGTCTCGATATGCAAATCCATCGGATTTTTAAAGTCTATTCGACATCACACGAGAGAAAATTTATTTTTACCGATCGCTAACGAACGTACAACGTTTTACGATTATTTCAGAAGTGGAGAACAGTGTCTACTCCCTAACCGGAAATCTATCGATCGATTATTCTTTTTGGTATGGAATCGTTCTTAATAGTATCGCATTGATATTATTAAATTTTTGCAGTAGAAATGTAGATGATGTGACGTCAGAGACTGACTTTTTGATCCATAATAATTTAATAGTAACGCGAAGTATGGAAAATGTCCTTAATTTATACATAACGTCTCTGTAACTGATCGGATATTTACAGAAAAGACACTCTATAATTTACACAGACATTCTATAATTGATAGGTGTCTTTGAAAACACGAAACGTTAAATTCTCACCGAAATGGAATAATTTTAATCGCGTCGTTAAACGCGTAAGACCGTTCGGGTTCGTAGACCTCTTTCGTAATAAATTCATTTCTCGTTCTTTAAACAACCGAATTCACGTCGATAGGAACGTGAATAAATTCCACCTGGTTATCGTCCGGACTACGGAGTAGATTCAACGTGTCTTTTGACCATTAGTCGTGGAAACTCCCCTTGAAACAGTAAAAAAACAACAACAACAAAAAATAGACTTCGACTACTTCCGCAACGAACGACTCGATTATTCGCGAATAACGATTATCGGTAGCGATGGAATTTTACGAGCGTACTTTCCACGCTCGTTTCCGTAACCCGGAAAGCAATACTGTTTACGAGTCTGATAAACCTATTACGCACCACGGTGCAACATAAATACCGAACAAACGAAACCAGTATGAAAGAGACGGACGATTCCCGTACGCGGATACCACGGAGTTTCGCATACATTTTCGTATCGGTGTTCACGGTCTTGATTAGCGTTGACCTACCCGATGATTATCGGCTTCGACTGTTACATTGATTTATCGCTGGGAGATACGTTACGCAGATAACGCGACTCGTCGGGAGCGCGGGGCCCGTTGTCTTTATTCAACGGAACGTCTGAAACGTGGCGCTCACCGGGTGGGGGTAAAAGGGGAGGAGCTTGGGAAGTCGCAATCGGCGCGGTCCCGCGGCGTAACCCACTTAAGCCGCGATGCTTTGTCGATTAGGTCGTAGCCGGAACGGAGTCGCTAATGAATCGATAAGCGATACTTTACCGGTTCGAGTGGTTCTTTTACCTTTTTTTTTTTTTTTTTTTTTTTCAAGCATTCTTCTAATGCCAGTTTTGCGTACAGCGAATCCACGAGCTCGATCAGCGTGACCGGTATTTTACCCTCCAACAATATCTCTCGAGCAGTGATCCGTATCGGCCGCCGGGCGTGAGCGAACAGGACCATGGGAAATCGTGATTACGGGGACAGGTACGAACGTTTCGCTCCGTTCGAAGGAAAATTCGTCGAATTCGAACCAGGGGGTATCAGTGCTGCCCCCAGAGATTGCAGAACGGTAGAGAACTAGAGATTACGGGACTGGTTACTCGTGTTACAAACAGGGGATGAATTTACCTATTGAAATGAGCGAAAGACGTCTTATTTATTTTGAATTAAATGAACCAATTACGTTGGTTAGCAGTAATCTTTGCTCGTTCGTGCAGAGTCGCGTTTTGCTTATTTCTCGTAAAACATGTAAGCCAAAGGAGTACCAAGGGGCCGAGTTACTGTCGGTGTATACACGTGTACGAGAAGCGTCGATCGATATACGAAACACCGTTCTCATAATCGGGAAGATTAATCGCGGTATCGTGCGCGATCGCGATATTCGGCATCGAGATGAGAACGCGAACCGAAGGGGGGACAAATAAAAGCGTTCACGGACGACCGTACAGGCTAGGCGGAAACCTGTTCGGCCGCCCGCCCCGCCCCTCGTTCCCCCACCCGTTGCTCGTGACCATTCATAAAACTGCGGCTGCGCGGCGCTGGTATTTATGAGTTATTCACGGGCGTCGGTGATCCGAACGAGTCGGCGATACGGCGGCGTAGATCAATCGTCGAACGATCTAATGGATCGTCGCGTTACGTTGTACGCATCTCGCGATTAGTTTTATTATCGAGGGTAGCGGGAATCGTCGGTATCGGGTCCGGTTATTGTCGCGTCACGGAACCGCCCCGAGCGAACCTCGACTCCAAGGGCCAACGTTTCTTCTCCGCGCTCGGTTTGATGTTACTTGTTCTTTCTTTTCTTTTTCTTTTTTTTTTTGCCTTGCCTGGATTAAACGCGTCACCCGATTGACAGCGATCGCCTTACAACCTCCGTTCCCTTAATGACCGGATAGACGCGGGGATACGACCGCTCGGAGCAATTCGGTCCCCTCGTCTCTCTGTATTTCGGCGTTTCTTCGTTGACTAGTCGACCAACAACGAACCGTTCGACGCCTTTTTTACTCGGTCAGCTCGAGTAGAGACACGTACGCCCGGTAAATCCGATGATCCGTTCGTTTTTTTTCTTTTTTTTCGATATTTTTTTTATATCTTTCTTCCTTTTTTTCTTTCTTTCTTCCCCCTCTCCCGTCTTGCTTGCGCCGCGGATGGAAGTTCTCGCGCATTAAAATTCTTCTTCGGGGCGGGTCTTAATCCTGACAGGGGCGATCGTTTTTGTCGAACACCGGGAATCGAACTTCGTTCCGTGGAAACACGATCGCCGTGGATCGAACACCGCTCGACTTCCTCGAGTTTTTGCTCCCGTTCCTTTTTCAACAGCTTTCGGACCGATCCGTTTACCTGTATCGAAGACACCGCGCTTTTTCGATTCTCGGTGTCAGCGACGTTATCCGACTCGATGGATTTAGCTACTCGCTACGCTTACGGTGGTTGCACGCGGTTAACTTTCGGTTACAGCGCAATATAGATACTTCGTTTGGAAGTAACGCAACGTTTCTGCGCACACTGTCTCAGTTTTTCTATCCTCTGGAATATTTGCTAAACCTTCTTTCGTTCTATTGCTCTCCTGTCCTTAACATCTTCTGAAATCGTATAGTATTTGCAAAGAGTGGGTCAAAGGTGACCCACGCCAACTTTAGACCTATATTTATAAAATGTATACATTCAAAGTTAGCTGTAGATGGTCGTAAAAGACTGTTCTTAACATCTTCTGAAATCGTATTTTCTCAGTCAATTGCCCTAGTAGTGTTCAATTACTCCGAATGTTTTTGCAAAGAGTGGGTCAAAAGTAACCCACGCCGATTTATTTACAGAATATGTATATTCAAAGTTACCTCCAGATGGTCGTAAACTTTTGACAAACTTTATTTGATCGACGTGAACACGAAGTAAACAGAGGAATAAGATTCACCGAGAGTGAGAGAGATAGAATCTCAGCGCGTGAGTCTCGTATTACATGCAAAGTTAATCGATTACCAAAACTTTCTTACATCTTTCTAAAAGTATTGTCAACGGATCAACAACGTATCCTCGGTGAAAATAACTCCAAACCATCCCCAAAAGCACATTTCCCAAATTCGAAGAAATTCTTTTCAACGTACAATTAAAGAAAATTCAACCAGGGTCGTGTTTGTACCCATTTTCATCGGTAGAGTCTCGCGGATCCATCGACGATACCGTTACGAAGATACAATGGGAAACGGAAAGATAAACAATGGCGTAGACACGAGGATACCGTTACTCGAATTCGTGGTAAAAAATTGTCCCTCGAAACCGAGAATTAGTCCGCGCAGATTCACGCGCGCGGAGACGCTGCGATGCCAATTGCAAGGTTCCCCAGTGACGTGGATAATACAAATGGGTGAAGCTGACAGCCTCGGCTACCAGAACGGCGCGCGACTGAACGCTGCAAGGTTGTACGGAGAACGTTAATTAAAATTGAGTTTACCACTGTGTTCCACGCATAAGTGGCACGTCGCGGATTACGAGTGATAGAACGTCCACGGCATTTGCGAAGTCTACGTGTGCGGTTGGCTGCAACGTAACGACGACAGGTTACACCGAGTGCACGTTGTCGCGGGCCATATTTAATTAATGCAGTCCGCGACGCCTGCAGTGGGCCACGCCTATGCTTGCCTTTCGATCGGAATTTACATCGACGAACGCCGAACAATTACCACTGATTGGCTAATGACTCGTGCCCCCGGTGAAGAACTGTCTATGCCTATCCTACCGGAACCATCGGTACGCTCGACAGACGCAAGAACACCGTGAAATCGCGCGAATGGGAATCGGATTAAGAATCCTATAAAAACGTAAGACACGCCTCGTGTTATACCAGCCATGTCCCCGAGCTGTTTCCATCGACGATGTGGAGAAAAAGTACGCGACACTTATCTTTTCTCCGGTCCCAGAACCGTAACGTATTCATTTTTCGTTTGTATGGTTATCAGGTAACGATTCTCGGTTTGTTATCAGGTAGTAACAATGTGTTTCCCTACTTTGTATTTCTACAATGTATTTCTGTCGATTTTAATTTATTTCCATGACTATATTTATTACGACGTGTAAAATAATTTGTCTATTTTATTCGCAATTTTCGAATAGAGAATCGGGTGTTCGATGGTTAAAGGGTGGAACTACCCTCTGAGACTTGTATTGAAAAGTTATGGAAACAAATTTTATATTTGTCCTGGATGAAAGATAATACGGATGTATAGGACCGTGTTATTTTCCAATGGAGAACCATCGAGACAACACAAATGGGGTGAAATTTTGAGAGTAGTTTTCTTCCTTTGAACTTGATTTTTCTCAGCTATAAGGGGATGTCTCTTGTTTTTGGTCGGTGTAAAGATCTGTAAAGTGTCGTTAAAATCGGTGCCGTGGATGGACATGTTCCTTGTTAGTTCTATTCTGGTGAAGATGGTAGATCGAAAGATCAGTCTTGGGTTAAGGGGAATGTGGTACCACGAGTAACGGGAATGTACACAGTGTCGCGTAATTTTTGTCCAGTTGTAACCAATCCACTGAAACGTCCGACCCAATACGATTCGCGATTCTATCCGCGTGAAATCTTTCGATCTTCCACCTATACATTGATCGTCACTGTTTTTTAATCTTCTCAAAGGTTACTTTTTCTCGTAAGGCGATTTTACTTTCAAAAATGTGAGAACTTTCCGTTTACTTCGAGATGTGTACGAGATTGAAACGCTCAACTCGAGTCAAATGTTTGTTTTATTCGATAGATTTAATACGCTTTCTTCTACGAACAGATGTTAATTGAGTAATTACAGCGAAGGCACAAGGTAGCCTACATACGTACTGTATTCTGCTTATCCTACATTGTTAGTATTACGTGGCCGAGAATCAGCCGCAGAATTGATTGATATGCAGCGGTGTGCTTTGACTTGTATTAATTAGAGCGCTCATTAAGTAACTTGTGCATACAAAAGTTACCACCGCGAGCTTCCGTATTGTCATTCCTGTCACTGCCGTCAACCACTGTTCATGCTATTATCGTTAGCACTGTCATTACTGTGTGACCGATGTACTCGGGTTTCGCACATGTTGTACTGGATGAACCACAGAAATTGTCCACTACTTTGTTACTGTTTATGGGATGATCAAAGATATTCACGAATCGTACATATTTATGAATCATTTCATTATCGAATGATATTCAATTCACACATAAGAAATAGAAATAATTGTACGTATAAATGGCAGGAACGATTCTGGTACTTTTATCGAGGTAACAATCCGAAGAACACTACATTTAAAAAAGTTTCGACGATATCGTCGAGAGTATTCTCGCCAAGACAAAATGTAATAAATATGCAAGTGTACAACGGTACAAAAATTCAGACTCTCAACGAAGAGTTGCTACAAGAACGATTCTGGTACTTTTATCGAGGTGACGATCCGAGTGTTCAACGAAGAACACTATATCCGAAAAAGTTTCAACGATATCGTCGATAATACTCTGAAAAATGCAATAAATATGCAAGTGTACACCGATACAAGAATTCAAACTCTCAACGAAGAGTTGCTAGAAGAACGATTCTGGTACTTTTATCGAGGTAACAATCCGAGTTTCCAACGAGGAACACTACATCTAAAAAAGTATCAACGATATCGTCGATAATACTCTGAAAAATGCAATAATTATGCAAGTGTGAAACGATACGAAAATTCATACTCTTAACGAGGAGTTGCTACCGAGAATTACTAACTGTCCGACAATGTTCACGTTGAAAGTGTCGTCGATTGGTCCTCCAAAAATGAAAACAATAGATGTACTTATTGCACAGGTCTACCTAGTACAACGTTGGAACGTTTTGTCGTACTTTTATCTAGGTACGGAAGTCTCGAGGCTTTCGTGCGCCATCGATCGATCGGTATTATCTAATTGAACGATTGGTCCCCCAAAAACGAAAACAATAGATGTACTTATTGCACAGGTCTACCTAGTACAACGTTGGAACGTTTTGTCGTACTTTTATCTAGGTACGGAAGTCTCGAGGCTCTCGCGCACCATCGATCGATCGGTATTATTTAATCGAACGATTGGTCCCCCAAAAACGAAAACAATAGATGTACTTATTGCACAGGTCTACTTGATACAGTGTTGGAGCGTTCTGTCGTACTTTTATCGAGGTACGGAAGTCTCGAGGCTCTCGTGCACCATCAATCGATCGGTATTATCTAATCGAACGATCGGGACACCAGTCATCTCTCGATTGCCCCGGGATACACAATCCCAGTCCCGTGGTATTCCCACAGCAGCCTGGTTCGTGATTATTGCACCGTGAAAAATCGGGAACACCGAAGGTGCCGATTATTGCACCGTGAAAAATCGGGAACACCGAACATGTGACTCGCGCGTGGTATATCCTCTGCGCGTACACACACGCGCGGCGATTTCCGCGGAGACGGTACGCAAGGTAGGGGAGTAAGACATTCCTGGAATGTTTAGAGGCTTGGAATGCTTGAAAGGGCCAGTTGTGTTGTACGTATCAGCGTAACGGTGTCTCCTAGCCGGCAGTTCTGGGACCGGCGGTAGGTAGGTCCCACGCTAATAATTTCCCCTCGGCGTCGTCTCACGGGATATGTTGTTTCCCAGACGATTTCTGTTCCGTCGAGCAAAACCGGACGCGGGACAGCACGCGTCCAATCGTGATTTGTCGCCACGGATAATCACGAATAGGATATACTGATCGCGTTAGTTACGACCAGACGCGGCTACATTTATTTTCCACGCGTTAAGAAGTTGCGAAACAAGTTTATCTATTCGACACGTTCGCCCGGGGGATCATGGATGTTCGTGGATCGACGTTTTACTTTCCCGGTGATTGGTATTACAGTTTTTTCCTACTTTACGTAAATATTGGATTATGTGTATATTTCCTTTTTTTTGCTTTTGCGTGAAATGTGGGCGCGCGACCTGGAAATTTTGTGGCAGGGATTTTTAACGAGGTATCGCCGAAGGACTTATACGAGGATGAAAGCTACAAATATTGTAGTATTCGAATATCAAATTATTCGAGTATGAAAGTATTTGAATATGAAATTATTCGAATATGAAATTATTTGAATATGAAATTATTTGAATAGCTTCTGAAATTATTCGAATATGAAATTATTTGAGTATGGAATTATTCGAACAGCTTCTGAAATTATGTTGTTCGGTTGTTCGGAAAGTCGTTTCGTTTTCCAAAACGGAGAATATATAATTTAATAAAACGTTTGTACGCTCGAAAAAAAATCGCGTTTCGTTTTTACCAAAAAAAAAGGCACGACTTTCCGAACGACCCGATAGTAAAGGGAAGAAATAAATTCTCTAAAATATTTCGATGGTAGCGGTATTTAAAATTCGCGTATCCGTGCCAACTTGTCGCGTTTAATGGAAACGATAATATGCGTGAAAGACCGGTAATACTTAAATTAATTTCCACCGCGTCCTGGGCCCGCCTTACCTACGTTGCCGTTGGTCTCGAACCTTAGGGCCGTTAATAATTTATTTGACGATTAATAAAAAAAGTCTCGAATTACGGTCATAAATCACGATTATGGCTCCTGCGGTATTTTCCCCGCGTATTCTTGGAATGCACGATCAAACATATGTATATCGTCGCGGTGGTAAGATTCGTAGATCTCCCGTGGTCGTCGTCGCCGACTTGGAACAGCAGTCGTTAATTCTCGCGACTCTCCGTAATTTGTAAGTGTCACCAGAGTCAACGGTAACTTATTCCAAAACCGTCGCTGTGTCGAATCACGTAAAAACCAAAAGAGGTACCCGCGTCACACGATCATCACGGATCCGGTATTTTAACGACGCGAGATAAACTCGTTCTCGTGGGAAACAGGCGTTTAGATTCGTCAATAGTCGGCAATTAATTTCATTCGCGTGCAAATATAATCGTCGATTCTTGTTCGACGTAGTTTCTGCTTTCCAGTAGCTATTAGCCGAACAGAAAACGAAGAGAATCGTTCGATGGAGTTCCTTTTTTGAATATGTATCGTTATCGAAGATCCGCGATGTTAAGTTTGCCCGGAACATCTGTAACCGTGTGTCGTGTAGTACTAACAAGTTCGTAAATATAATTACCGACGAGAAACGAAGCGAGTACGGGAAGGTTGTGTTACTGTCACAGGCTCGAAACCGAGGCGCGACAGTTAACGAGGGACGCGATACAATGGCGTCGAGTGAGGTACAAATAGAGAGTAAGATACGGTTAAATGGTGGGGAGGACTATCGGTCAGTTAACGAGACAGAATCTGTGACAATTAACGAGGCATTGCTTATAATTCTCTTTGAACAATTTGCAATTTGTAAGACGTTTTGCCGATTATTGCATTGAGACGTTACAGTAGGATTATTCCTGGTAAAAGGTGGATTTCTGTTTGTTTTATTTTTTATTACAACAAATTGAGACTCAAACTCGGAGGCTAACTTCAAAATTTGTATTTCTTCACGGTTGATATACTGTGAATATATCAATCGCGTATCAATTAACAACTTCGTTTTTCTGATAATGAAAATTGCTAAGTGGCTAATCGTAAACTGTCTATTGATAGTCGTTTAAATTATTTTCAAGTTTTTAGCAGACCTCTAATAGTAAGTGATAAATAAACAGCTAATTTCACGTATAATCTGCAGCATGAAAATTACTGCGCTGCGCTCGGCATCGTTTGAGTATCTCGTCAGTCTCATTAGTTATACAATGGTCGCAATAATTTCAGTATTACCGGCGTAAATGAGTTTATCACTCACGAGAGGTGTACCAGAAGCGAACACGTATCTTTTTTAACGACTCGTAGCTCGAATGATATGTTTTTATCGAGTGGAGTGAAATTGATTAAGAAATACTTTCTTTGGTGTTTAACTGGCCATTCGTTTAGGTTATTAATGGAATTAATTGATACAATTGCAAGGTTTCTACACTGAAAATACATTAATTTTGGCTCGTAGATTTCGATGAAATAGTTTACTATAATATTCTTATTATATTTGGGGGGAACTAATTAAAGGATTATCTGCTCGTACGACTGTTTGTTGAAGTATAGTTCAGAAGCTGTTCGAATGATTTCATATTCGAATAATTTCAGAAGCTATTCAAATAATTTCATATTCGAATAATTTCATATTCGAATACTTTCATATTCGAATAATTTCAGAAGCTGTTCAAATAATTTCGTATTTGAATAATTTCATATTCGATAATTTCAAAAGCTATTCAAATAATTTCATATTCGATAATTTCAGAAGTTATTCAAATAATTTCATATTCGATAATTTCAGAAGCTATTCAAATAATTTCATATTCGATAATTTCAGAACCTATTCAAATAATTTCATATTCGAATAATTTCATATTCGAATGATTTCATATTCAAATAATTTCATATTCGAATGATTTCACATTCAAATAATTTCATATTCAAATAATTTCATATTCGAATGATTTTATATTCGAATGATTTCATATTCGAATAATTTCATATTCGAACGTTTCGATTAAACCTGGAATATTTGAGAATTCGTAAATCGTTATTCGAATGCCTGAACGGAAGTGCTCCAATGATATTCGAACGATACTCGATCGCTTCAACAGTATTCGAGTTTCATTTCCGGAATATCCAAGGAACGAAGCAGAACCTACATTCACCGACTATTCCTCTAGAAAAGAATAATTCAACACTCAGCCTCGAGATCTCCACCTCCTGTTCGAGCTACATTTTCACACTCGATCGCAAACTCGTCGAATTTAATTCGTCGTAAAGAAATCGTCGAGTGTCCTGTCGGTGCCATTAGCGCGTTAATTAAACTTTGCAAAAAAAAAGACAAAAAAGAAAAAAAAATGAAAAGAAAAAACCGACCGCGATCGGGCATTAATCCCCCATCGAGGGTACAAACGGTGTCATTGGAACTGATACTCGAACCGTGGTTGACCTTCGATCTATTCGGTCTGGCCGCAAAACTGTTGCCTCCGCTACATTGCCGGAAGAATTTATCGGTCGGTAAATCGAAGAGGATACGAAGAACGAAACGAGCGTGCCGTGGCACGAGCGGACGGAGATTCGTGCGAGCCGTAACCGAGCGCGTAATTGACTTTACGATCCATTCACCGCGATCGAGATCGGTTATGTTAACATTAACGGTTAATGTGACCCAGTGATCGTCGTTGCCGCGCTTGCGCGCGCGTGCGCGCGTAGCGGCGTAGCAAGCACGGCGCGACGATGAGCAATTATCGCGTGCGGTATGTCCATCTCGCGTACCGATCGTCTCGGACGAGGGCTGCGAGTGGCAGCCGCGTATTACGCGCGTTGCTTGCACGCGCGGTGGCGGCGGCGGCGTGCATTCGACCGTGTGAATGCGCTCGCGGTCGCGCGTTCACCGGTACGCGCGTGTACACGCGTCACGATAACAGCACCGTGAATGGAAAGTACGAGGTGGATCTCTACGTACCGTACCGTATAGCGCGTAAACCGAGCGACGGTGCTCCGTTCCGCGAAACGGCGATGATAATTAACGCGTGGACACCGCGTCGAGAAACGACGGTTACAACGAACCCGTTACGGGGTACACGTTGAACCCTCGCAGTGGGTCGTGATCGGGCACCGTCGTTGGAATCGGTTTCTCCCTCCCCTCCTCTTATTAATCGGTAGAAATCAATTCGATACGCGGGAGAGATCGCCGACATGTGCGCGACGAAGTAGGTTCATTGTGGCAAGGATACGCGATTAAGGTTGTATCATAATGCGCGGCGATGTAGGCTACGTCTCTCTCGTGTACAGGATGGAAAGCATCCGCGCATCTGGGACGCATTAATGTGATAAGTAGGCCCGGAACTAGTCGAATATTTTACACCGGGAATTCGAATACTACGGTGTAACGATCCTCGAGTCGATCGAGTACTGCCTGGGGAGAGAGTGGTGGTAGGTATCGAGGTGTTAGGAAGGAATTTTGAATGGTACTTGGACCGTGCAGGGAATCTTCGAGTATTCGAGTGGTTGACGACTATGCAGAATCTTTGAATATTTGAGTGTTGGAAGGCTACGAAGAATCTTCGAATATTTGAGTATTTAAAGACTACGAATAGTCTTTGAATATTTGAGTATTTGAAGACTATGAAGAATCTTGGAGTACTTGAGTATTTGAAGACTACGAATAGTCTTTGAATATTTGAATATTGGACTATTTGAAGAGTACGAATAGTCTTTGAATATTTGAATATTTGACTATTTGAAGAGTACGAATAGTCTTTGAATATTTGAGTATTTGAAGACTACGAATAGTCTTTGAATATTTAAGTATTTGAAGACTATGAATAATCTTTGAATATTTGAGTATTTGAATACCATGAATGAACTTTGTTCCAAATACTCGTTCAGCGTGCAAAAAAAATATGAATCATCTAATTGAGAAATTGCACAAATATTGTTGGAATGTTACTGAAGAATTGCTGAATAATTTGGGATATTTTTCAAACAACTTTCTTTTTCTATTCGTTGCACCCGATTTTAAATAGATCACTGGAACGAGGCTTAACTCAGTGAATGCTTATCGAAACTTCTACTATCTAATTTTTAGGTTCTCGAATTCCTTTGAGATTCATTTTCTGACCCTTTACAACAATTGTTCCAATCGTAGTGCCAAACATAAGTTTGATCACACTATTGTCCATCTCAATAGTTCTTGTCCCTGATACATCGATAAAAATTCTCCCACGATGAATGACATTATCGAGGACATGGTACACAATCTCATTTCCCGTTTACACGGTCCGAATATTCCCCATTCTTTTTCATTTCTCCGAATGACATTCTGAAGGTCATTCGAAGGTCCCATTGCGACAGAAAGAAGGTCACCCTCGTACCAGATAAAAGAACCGTTAAAAGCGACATCGAAAGCGTAGAAAAAAGGCTCGACCCTCTGAAAAATAAAATTCCCCCGGCCAACGAAGAAAATTGACACCGGTGGCCAAGTAACGCGTCCCACCCGGTACATAAAGCCGCGTGCAATTTTCCACGGCGCGATGCTACTCCACTTTTTTTTTTCCCTTCCACCGATACCTTACGAAAGGCCGTGGACTCGATGCGGCCGCGTCGATCGGGTTCGGGTAAAATCTATTGAAATTTCGAATAGCACGGTCCGAGGAATTCTAAGAGCAGCTCGGCGTGTCGAGCCCCCAATCGTTCACCGCAAAACCGACAGCTGTCGCGAACCGTCATTATCCTCGTTCGAGTCCGGCCGCGGGAAACCTCGGTAGCGGTGACGAAACTGGGTTAACGCTAACGCTGCCACGGTTGCTCCGTTTCCGCGCGCGGTCTCGCGGAATTTTCTGATCCCCTTCCACTTCCTAACGTCGGCGGCGGCTCGGTACCGCCGCGCGTCTTCGTTAGAAATTAACGAGAAAAAGCACGGGTGCACGGCTTGGTTCGCGTCCGTTAACGAGCATCGAATCGTATACGCGTAACGATACGCACGCGCGCTAAGGGTGTCCGCCGTTGGAGAACTGTTTCAGTGTGCCGGTTGCGAGCGCGGATAGCGTGTCAAATGAACGTAATGCCGCGGTGGTTAATGGATAATGGCACGAATCTACGGCGATACCGGTTCTCATGCACAGGGGGGCCCCTCTCTCGCTCTCGCGCTCGCGCGATCCGAGCCGTCTGCTCCCCACCGCTGCCGCGACTCGACTCGCCCCTCCCTCTCCCCCACCCCGCTCTTGTAAACGATACGCGGCAGCGTGTGTGACGCGCACGCGCACTCGCGCCCGCCGTAACCCCGCTCCGATTACGGTCCCGACCAGTATTTGTGATGCTCGATGCGTAAAGTATTATAGGCTGCATCACCGCCGCCGCCGCCGCCGCCGCCGCTGTCACCGGACCAGAATGCGATAACGCTCGCCGATCGCATGGATGTATGCGATGTACGCGATCTATGGATGTATGCGATTCATGGACGCGCGTTATACGGGCCGCGGAAATCGGCGACCGATGCCGCCCGATATTGCCATTTTACGCCGCGGCGGGGCGCGACACGGGAAAATCCGGAAACCGTGAAATCTACGAGATCTGTCGGGTTGCGGTTCGACGTTATCGATAAACGGGGGGCAGATGGAGGGAGTTCTCGTTCTTCTGGGGACGCTACAAGGGACACGTTCGCGCTCGAGCCGTGTCTGTAGCGTTGAACACCGGCTTGGTTGTCGATGGTGCGTGAATTTTTTGGGAGATACAACGGGTATCCATCCATTCGATAATAAGTAGTTGTAGTCTCTTCTAGGATAAGAATGTTCGGTTGTACTGTTGGGTATAATTAGTATTATAGATAGGTATTATATAATAGATTGGGTCGTTCGGAAAGTCATTTCGTTTTTTTTTTTTTTTTTTTTGGTGAAAATATAAACACGATTTTTTTTAGAGTGTATAAACATTTTATTAAATTATATATTCTTCATTTTGGAAAACGAAATCAGTTTCCGAACAACCTAATAGTTATTGCCTCTTTTGGGATAAGAATGTTCGGTTATAGTGGATTGATGTAAACGAGAGTTTGTAAGTCCAAAGAGAACCGATGTATCGAAATTTTTCTATGTCGATCGAGGAACATACAAAGAAGGTTGAATGTTTCTTTTTTCATTAAAAATCATTTATATAGGTTCTCTTAGAATCTTGGAATTTTTGGATTTCGTTTTTAGGGTCGTTTATCGAGAGATTAGTAATTTTTTTTAAGTTTTTCTCTCTTTGAATCTCTGACACGTTCTTACAATTTATTCGTATGTGGAAGTATGTATATTATATATCTAAGACACGAATATGCGTAAGAGGCAAGGTGCAGCTAAAAGTGGTGGTATAAAATTTAACCTTAATCCTGGTATTGCATGAACGAAACGATAGATATTGCAAATTTTAATGCGACCTATCAATCTTGCTGTAATATGTGTACACGAACTATTGACTTGCGAGCAAAACAAATAGAATATCTCATAAATGTATGATTAGTTTGAGAACCAATATTTATTAACTCATTCCTATTTTAATGTACGAAAAATTGCGAATTCTGAGTTAACGAATTCTATATTATATCAATGTGTCATATATTTCAAATTTCGAACACATTAACCTGAAAAATAATTAAGAAAACTATCCGCGAATTCTGAGTTAACGAGCAATCCTACATTAGATCAATGTGTCACATATTTCTAATTTCGAAAACATTGACCCCAAAACTGGAAATCTATTGTCAAAAATCAGATTTCTTTTCCAACAGATCTTCGTCTTCGCTTCGGTCGAAGTAGTGGAAAGTCATTGCAGTAATTTGCAATTAACTTTAATGTATTCTTATCGTATACTAAAGATTACCTATGCATACATTGTATACTAATGATTACCATAGTGTAGAAAGAAAAAGAATCAGCTTAGAATAGAACCCGGATCTTCCACAGTGACTGTTTCAACCAATTCTACAAACTCGAAGAAACAATTAAAATAAAATTCTCCCAGGAGTGTGCAATTTTATAATAATTCCAGATAACGTTATACTACACTCTCATGAATATTTTATACTAATTTTCGCTGCAGAATAAATCCAAGATCGTTATTTGAAACATTCGAATCGATTGCTCGATTATTCCAGTGAAAGAGATCGTTGGATAATATTGTTCAAATTATTTCAATCTGTTCGTGCTACACTTGTTATACGAACAATTCGAAATGTTCGAGTACTTGGCTCCGTTGAGGGTTGAGGTATTTTCTCGAGTACTCGAGGCAGTTCCTGTTGTGACATTGCGTGAGAAGAAATCAAGGATGAAAGTGTCGACACTGCAATTATGCCACAGATTTCTCACTCTTGCGGTGCTCGCATTTGCATGCACGAGGATGTCGGATATAACTTGCAAATTCAAACGACGCACATTAGTATTCGTAACCGAGCGGTTTGGCATCCGTGTCGAAATACACGAAGCATGAGTACTAAGTACAGGTAACCTTCCTGTAACACGGTTAATTCGTTCCGTGTGAATCGAGACCGTGTTCTACGATACTTGCAAAAGTTACATGCACCGAAACGGAGATTCGAAGCTACGTTTGCTCCGTGGATTGTTCACGATTTAAAAAAATACGCGATGTCGAAGTTGAAATTAAAAATTTATGAAAATTTCAATTTTTCTTCCCGTTCGCATAATTTAAAGTTAAATTAAGCGATTTATCGTTTATTTTTTCCCTCTGCTAATTAAGATTTTAGTTAGTCGTACTGTAAATTTGAGTTAGTCGTATTGTAAATTTCATTGTATCTTCTTCGATCGAAATTCACTTTTTTGATAATTATTGCACATCGTGAACATTTCTATTTTCAAATCCTTTGGTATCTGAACGATGGTTAGTACTTAGAGAGTATAAATTATGTTACGGAAGAACTGTCGAAATTCTTGTACCAAGTTACATCCGAACCGAGTTTTCAATGTACTGTGACAAATAATTATACTTATATTTATTACTTATAATAGACAATTACTTATACTTCTACGACTTGGTATCAGTGCTGAAACTTAAAAGTGTAAATGTTCATTGATCCATCCCCATTGCTGTTACATTTAAATTTTTAGGGAAAAACCATTCCTTGCATCAGAATCACCAATCTTCCAAACACACTATTAAAAACAATATTCAAAAAAAAAAGAGAACAAACGATCCTTGAACATTCTTTCCACAAATCTATAGGCCTACACAAACAGTGTAACTTTTACTCGGAACATTTTATTATTTCATTACTCGGAACATCATATCTTTAGTAATTTAAGAGTTTCCTAAACGTAAATAAAACAGAGGCTCTATTCTAAGGGTTTCCTTCTCCAAATTCAAAGTGTGTCATACTTCATAAATCGCACCAATGACTATTTGTGTCTACGTTCCCCTAGTGGCCATAGAAATGGCACCACACCTTAAAAATACAGTACGGTATTGTACAATAAATGTCGTCTTCGGAGTAAATAGTTTCAATCTAATAAATAACGTTCGCGAATCCAGGCTTCAATGTCCATTAGCTAATTGCAATTTCTACGTATACCCTAACCGTTGCATAATATAGACCTAACCCTAACCATCGTATAATATAGACCTAACCCTAACCATCGCATAATATAGACCTAACCCTAACCATCGCATAATATAGACCTAACCCTAACCATCGTATAATATAGACCTAACTTTAACCATCGTATAATGTAGACCTAATTCTAACCATCGTATAATATAGACCTAACTCTAACCATCGTATAATATAGACCTAACCCTAACCATCGCATAATATAAACCTAACCCAGACCTTTGGGTTCTTCGGAAAGTCATTTCGTTTTTTTTTTTTGTGAAAACGAAACACAATTTTTTTTACAGTGTACAAACATTTTATTAAATTATACATTCTCCATTTTGGAAAATGACTTTCCAAACAATCGAATACTTTCACGAGTTCGATCGACTACGTAAATTCTTTCTACGTACTTGCTCGTATTAAAATTCCACACCAAAGTTACAAACGTTATAAGCTCTGTAAGAAATTTCATCATTTTCCGAACAACCCGATACTCATTCTTGGAGCATCCATTGGTTATTATTTTTTCTCTACATTTTTTTTTTTTACCGCGCGTGTACGCCCGTACAAATAGGCAAATTCGCGGGCGACACGTTCGTATTAATTTCCAGGTAAATTACCGTCCGCGAACGAATGCAAAGTAATGTCGGGCGCGATTCCAATGGCACGGCCAAGGCGGTTGAATGCCCCCGTACAACGTACGGATTAGTGCTCGGTACTAACGTAATCGTATGCCTGGTGAATATTTCATGAAGCGCGGAAAAAAGAGATGACACCTGTTCGAAAACCGTTAGCGTACTCCTTTTGCCCGCCAACGACGGGGCGGCGATGGCAAACGGACGGTTCGGCGACTTATTTCGATGCAAATTTTAAAAAGAATGCTCGCAGCGCGCGCGCAACCATCGGGTAAGCGGCTGCGCGCGCAGCTCGTATTACGCGCCGTATACCCTTGATAAAACAGCGCGACCGTGCTACGTACGCGAGACTTTCCAAGGATCGGGACGAGGCCTCCTTCCTAATCAGTTTACGTGAATTATTAGCCGGCCGGTGGGATTTAACGCGCGTTGTTTAAGTGCTGCTCGGTGATTTACGATTTTATCGAGGAGCAAAGTCGCCGCGGGTCGACGAACCCGATCGAGTACTTTGAAGAAGCTGAACACGATTTATAAGCGGAGTTCCATTCGGTTATGGCTATTTTTTGTGGACGCGGTTTCTAGCACGAATTTACAACCCATTGAGGACTGGTCGATCGAGCCCCCCTCTTCCTTCCTTCACCTCGGGAAGAGTTTCTGAAACTTAGACTCGTCTATTTCTGGAAATAACGAGGTGTCCAGTTTCTTTTGCACGAGGTACCGGACGAAGAGAAAGGCGACAAAGACGGTCGATTTTTTTTCGCCCGGACGATCGAATATTTACCGATAACGCGAACGATGATAAAGTAAATGTTTGCGCGTACAACCGGGGGGGAAAAAGAATCGGACATCTTACTACTCGCCTTTCTCTTCTCTAGTTTTTTTATCGCATCGTACAACATCCGCGTCGCGTTTCGAAGGACGAGGCTCGTGAAACGTTCGAGATACGATTCAAACGCGGAGACACCGGGTATCTATTTTAAAATCGGCTGTTGAAATCGCGTTTCAGATTTTTCAACCGGGATTCCTCCGTTAATCGTATTCACAAGGCACTGTTTCAATCGAATCGGGTTTAATTAATCCACGCCACGCGTTCTACGAGGTCTTGAAAAATTTAACGTGTATACGCAATTTTTGGAAGATTTTTTAACTCAGGAACACCGAGGAGAGAGTTTACTTTTTCAATTTTTCCCTTGAACGTAGCAGAGATAATAAGTATCTTCCTCATAATTCTCATAAAAGAATCGTTACGTTCACTTCGTTCGCAAGTAAATGTATTCTCCCAGTGATTTCTCAAATATTTTATCCACGTGAAAAATTTTAGAAGTAAATCACTGCACGTTTACTTTTTCATTCAGATTTCCATCACCCAAACGCGATACTCGATAACTCTGTCCCCCTTCGATAAATATTGGCTTATTCGGAAAGTTATTTCGTTCCTTTTGGTGAAAACGAAGCACGATTTTTCCAAAAATGTTTCTTTCGGAAAACGAAATCACTTTACGAACAACCCAATACCATTCTTGGAACATCCAGCCGGTGGTTATTTTTTTTTTATTATTATTCATTCACATTTATTATTTCCGCTTGAAAAACTTGCCAAAAAGCTATCCGTATGTACGTAGTGGCACCATCGATTGTACCCCATGTCCACGTCGGATACACGCGGTGGTACTTCTGGTCTACGTAAATACACGTACTGGAACAGCGAACGTGTTAAAACGTTATATTCGGCACGGTTACCACGTCCACGTAGGAAGTCTCTCGCGAATGGGTTCACGATGCTACGGAATCAATGACTCGGCGAATCTCCGAAACGAATTCTCGAGCGGTGTGTGCAGGTATAGCCAGGTGTATGGGGTTCCTTTTGCTCGTGGGTACATATATTCGGTGCCGGGACGACACGTATCGTGCGTACCTGAATCGGGTGTCTCGCTAGTCGGGGCAGCATTCGCAGAACCCCGTAATAGCTCGGTAGCCGCGTTGTTGCACAGTGAAACGTTGAACGGAAGTTAGCTGGCTGACATCGCCATAGGATTCGGTCGTTCACGGATCGTTACAGATTCCTCTAGCTCGACAAGTTTAATAAGATACCCGAAGGAGTGGCTCCGGAGCCTAGAATAACAGAGACGATAGCTTCGTAGAACCTAGGCTATCGCTTGGGTTCCATAGCTCGAAGCTTACAATCTTCTCTAGTTATTCGGCTGTTATTCGATACTGTTCGGTACCTAGCTCTTGTTGGGTTTTGGTGACGTTTCGTCAATGTTCTGTAATCGAAGTTGCTAGATGACTTGTAGTCTTTTCTAGTTATTTGGGTGTTGCTCTGTTTGATCTTATTGTTCTCTTTGGGTCTTGACGTATCGTTCTCTGATCAAGTTAGTCTAATTCTCCCAGTGTATTACAAAGTCTGATTCAAGTTCCATACTTGATCCATACTTGACTTAAAGACTTTGATTAAAGTTACTGTAGTATCTCAAATTCCATACTTGACCCAAAGACTCTGATCAAGATTGCAAAGTCGGTAAATCAAGTTCCATACTTGACTCAAAGACTCTGATCAAAATTTCAAAATCGGTAACTCAAGTTCCATACTTGACTCAAAGACTCTGATTAAAATTACAAAGTCAGTGACTCAAGTTCCATACTTGACCCGAAGATTCTGATTAAAATTACAAAGTCAGTAACTCAAGTTCCATGCTTGACTCTGATTGAAGTTACTATAGTATATAGTAAGCACTAATTCTCCTCGTATTTCTCTAATCCTATCACCGTATTACAAAGTCAGTAATTCAAGTTCCATACTTGACCCAGACTCCAATTAAAATTACAGTTAGTAAATCAAGTTCCATACTTGACTCAAAGACTCGAAAGACTAGTGAAACGCGTTAAAGAAGCGTCTCTCTGGAAAGAATCGTCACTGTAGAAATACAGTACCGCTTCTGTACTCCATTGAAGGTATTTGAAATGAAAAAACCCGAGTTTCTTGGACATTCTTGACGGAAAGATTCGAAAGACCAACAAAACGCGTTAAGTACAAAAGCGGTACAGACCGTTCCTTCTACCTCTTCGAACTCCAAGCTGCGTAAGATCGTCGCGAGCGTATCGATAGCACGGAACCGATCGAGCCTAAAGTTTCAAGAAGGATATCCGGTCTATCCTCGCGTGGCAGGTCCTCTCCTCCGAATCTTCTTCGTCGTCGATCCTCCTGGACGCACGTGAGAATCCCGATCCCGAGATAACGTTTCCAAGTCTCACTGAGCGCGAGATATCTAAAAAGTCCTCGTGGGTATCGGCGTGACGCTATCGGTCGGTTCACCCGAAAGCATCGTTTCGCAGTTGTACGATCCTGTCGACCGAGTGACTGAATGACAACGGGGAACGATACCAGGCAACGATCGAGACGGGTGGAACGGCAACGGTTAAGCGTTCGTCGGACCGCTAACCGGAATGCGCGTGCTAACTCTTCGGCGTCTCGGGGCCCCGCGAGGCGGTTGGGTGCCCCGCTCGGCACGTAGGAACGAGAAACGAAGACCAGTGGGTTAACTGGTGGGAACGAGACACCCTATCGACGGAGAAGTGAGCGGAACAGAGGCTCGCGGGAACCGTGGCTGCCCCTTGCGCCCGCGATCGACGGAGACGTTCAAGTGCGAGCGAGAAAGATCACGGGCCGGTACCACCGGCGAACGAAGAGAAAGAGAGACGGTTACGAAGCACGTGGAGATTCGAGGCACATTGCGCCCAGAACAGCGGCACGAAAATTTGGTGAGGGCCTCCTCGACTGCCGAACCGACCACATTCCCTCCCCACCCGATTTCCTCGTACGAGAACCTTATCCGCCTGGCTGTTTCGCCGTGGTCCGCTCTATCTGAGCGCGCGTTTACATCGACAGGCGCGGATCATCGGCCCCGGTTTGCATTAACTGTCGCGATCCAGAGGCGGATCTCTCTCGCTCTCAACGGATGGAAGAAGAAGAGCTCGTATCCACGATAACCGACGATACAACAAACGGATGTACCTTGGGTGTTACGAGAACCGTGTACACCACGGAAAGGCTCCCCATTGATGCCCCGTCCACTCCTCAACGATTAATCGGGACAACGTTTGAACGTTTCGATCACCGTGCGTTTCGAGATTACCCTCGCGGTGTTTCGCGCGTCTTAACGATCATTCGTAGTCGATATCTCGTATCTCGTATATTTTCCTCCCTATCGTCCAATCCCCATTGTCTCGTGTTTGCGAGAATGTAACCGCGTAGTGTCCGTACGGTGGACACCGAGGACAGTTACGAACCACCGGGGAACGTTTGAACTGTTGGTTGTAGGAACTGTTGATTGTAGACATCAGCCTTGGTCGGGTAAAGAGAGAACTAATCGCGAAGGGTCTAACTGTCCGGTATAACGGACCGGTTATCGACATCGCTGTTCGAACAGCGTCGTTTGCAAAGTGTGCACGGTTGTTGCACAATCTGTCATACGGATGCGTTGACAGCGCGGCCCTATCGATACGAGGATCGTTTCAACTGGACGTAATAGGGGCTATAGACCCAACGATTTATCACACGACGCTTCGAAACGATCGAGCCCAACGATAGGTGTAACGACACCGTACGCTTTATCGTGGGAAGAAATACTTACACCTCGGGACTGAAAACCTACGGAGTGGCTCCATTTCGATGTGTCTTCGTGAGATCTCCGACGCGACAGATTTTATGGCAGTCCTCTGTCCTATCGTCCAATATCGTGACCGACCGTGCAACACGCTGAACAATTGTCGTACGAACGTATCGATCATCGTATAAATTCGACAAGTACTCTCGCGACAAGTATGGCCTCTGTTCGTAGATTCGAACGCAGTTGCGAAAGAAGGTGGTCAATAGAAATTTTGTTATCGGTTCCTTTCGTGTACGATGTCTCGGATCTCTTACCTGCTCTTTTCTTCCGAACTTGCGGCTAAAAAAGTTGATACTTTCTCTCTTTGTTCTAACCTAGACCTTCTATATACGCGAATCTTCTTCCCTTTGGTAAGATTGTAGGTTAGGCCCAGGACAGGTGAAACTTGGCTACGCTGCGCGAGTCTTTCGCTCTCAGTGTGAGAAAGACGAACAAAGTTAATAGAACTCGGTTAATTCAAGCCAAGATTCGCTTTTAGTTCCCCTTTCGAACTCGAGATGCTCTTCTAATCTTTATACACGTGTGTAAGGCGGGAACTTTACCTTTTGACTCTCTACAGCGTGTCTATTCGTAAATCTTCCTTCGTAGGTTTAACCAAGGACACTCGAACCTTGTTTAATACGTTCTTTCGCTCACAGTGCAACGAAATGTTTATTTCGAGCCATGATTCTGAGGTTTGCAGACGTCGTACCGGGTCTACCATTCTTCAGAAAATCGAATCTTGCCTGTGCATCTATGAGTTTGTCGTTCAAAGGGTAACGAAAATTTTATTTCGAGGCAAGATTCTCTTTTCCTCTGTCTCAAGGTTTCTGTGTTAACCCAGACCCTCTAGACACAAGTCTACTCGTGAATATTCGACTGGTAGGTTAGCAGACATCGTATTGAGTCTACCATCCTTCAGACAACCAAACTTTGCCTATGCATCTATGAGTTTGTCGTTCAAAGTGCAACGAATTTTATTTCGAGGCAAGATTCTCTTTTCCCCTGTCTCAAAGTTTCTGTATTAACCCAAACCCTCTACACACAAGTCTACTCGCGAATATTCGACTGGTACGTAGGTTAGCAGACATCATACTGAGCCTACTATCCTTCAGATAATCGAACCTTGCCTATGCACCTATGAGTTTATCGCTCAAAACGCAATGAAAACTTTATTTCGAGCCAAGATTCCCTTTTCTCCAATTTCTATATCCCTGTGTTAACCTAGACCCTCTACAGGTCCCTCTAGACACAAATCTACTCTCAAACATTCGATTCTTCCTTTTGATACGTAAGTCAGCAGATCTACCAAAGTTCAGAAAACCTTGCCTATGGATCTACGAGTGTATCGCTCGAAACGCAATGAAAACTTTATTTCGAGCCAAGATTCTGTTTTCCCTTATCTAAAGATCCCTGTGTCAACCCAAACCCTCTACGCACAAATCTACCCTCAAATATTCGAGTCTTCCTTTTGATACGTAGGTTAGCAGATCTACCATCGTAGGGAAAACCTTGCCTATGCATTTACGAGTCTATCGCTCAAAACGCAACCAGAACTTTATTTCGAGCCAAGATTCTCTTTACTCGAGCCCTCTACACACAAATCTACTCTCAAATATTCGATTCCTCCCCCTGATACATAGGTCAGCAGACATCATACCTGATCCACCATAGTTCAACCTCTCGCCTTTGCAGCTACGAGTACATCGGTTTTCTCGCAACGAGAAGGTTACTTCGAGCAAAGAATACTCTTCGTTGCTCTCTCTCCCCCCACCTCGAGTTCCCTATCCCCCTCGTAGCGCGACGAAGCGACTTCGAATTCAGTTCGGCTTTGAAAACCGAGAGTAATGCTCGGTTACGGAGAACGATCATCACCCTCGTTGGGCTATAATAAGGCTCACCTAGCGATCGCGGAGTGCGTGCGGAGAGTCGCCACGTGTTAGCTGGAGGTTAGCGGCTCCTCGTGCCGCATCCCGGCAGCCGCGTTATGCGCCCTATCAGCTCCGGTCTTCCTTCGTTTCGCGCGTTTCGAGCCCCTTCCGGTGTTTTATCTAGCCCCTCTTCCTCGATCTCTCCTCGTTGATACGTGCTCGATCCTCTCCTACCCTTGACGAAACCACCGTACAGGTAACACCAACTTTCGCGTGTTCGTCTGCGTGTCTGCGCGTGGTTCCTGGCGCGTTCCCTCCCGCGAACGTTACCTGGTCTCCTGGTTTCCTCAACCGTTCGGTCCCTCGGTGCCCCGGTGCCCCTCACTTAACACTCAATTCATCGACGCCTGTGGTTCCTACGCTGTAACGTTTCTACATCGACGTGCGCGGGATCATCGCGCGAACCAGCTGCATCGACGTATCCCTCGACCGTTACGTGTACGCGCGATCGATCGGTTACCCGTACACGTAAATCGTACGCGGGACCGGTACCGGTGATCACTGAGAGACTCGATCGCGGATCGATATCTATCGGGCCACTCCGTTCCGGGTGGCGATCGCTCGCTTACGGGGGGAATAGATCGCGCGTGTACGCCGCGGGTACGGGAAGGAGCGAGAATGAAACTCCCGTTCGATTCGTCGCCGGTGCAACCGAGTATCGGTAACGGCAGTGGGTATAACGACGAACGAATATCCGCCAAAATGGTCCCCGACGTTCGTCAATTTGTCCTCTCCACCGCTGCCCGCTACCTCCGCCTCGACTCTCTCTCTCTCTCTTCTTCTCTTTCTCCTTTCTCTTTCTCTCTCCTCTCTCTCTCTCTCTCTCTCTCTCGCTCGTTCTCTCTGCCTCCGTCTCTCCACCACGAAAGAATGAGCAACCACACTGGTTTACTGTTCCGTTCGCGACGAAGATGTTCTGCGGACTGATAACCTGCCGTCTACTTACCTCCGGCGAACGCCCCTAACGCGCCGAACTCCCTGGCACGACAGGTGCTCCGAAGGAGGAGTGGGAATAAGAGGATGGTTTCGCGGAGGGGACAGGGATAACCTACTCGTAGCAGCACCGCCGGCACACCAGCGGCGGCGGTGGCGGCGGCGGTGGCCGTCGTTGCCGGTGTGTACGCATTGCGAGAGAGAGAGAGAGAGAGATAGAAGGAAAGAGAACGCGGGTAAGGAAGAGGGAACGCGACCGTGCGGCAGGGAGGAGGGTTAGGTCTGGGTTGGTCGGTGGTAGGGACGAGGGGGGGCAGTACGCAAGGTTGAGAGAGAGAGTGACGAGAAAGGTGAGCGAGACCGAGCGAGAGAGGAGAACTCTGAACGACGACGGCGGCAGGCTGTGCAACCAGCACCGAGCAGACCGAAGAGAAGAGGGCAACGACACCGCATCGCGGGTCGGTGGGCTTCGACACATTTACCGAAAACTACATCGCCACCACCACCGCCGCCGCCGTCACCGTCGCCGCACGATGCCGCCGTTCGTTCGGATTCTCCGAATCCCTCGATAATTGATCGATCGCGACGCTCGCACGACCGCTAACCACCGGATCGGACGAGAGAGACGTACCCCTACGGAACCGTTCTCCGATGAACCTTGAGAGCCTAGTTTTGTCGACCCGTGGAAATCTTCGCACGCTACGAATCCAACCCCGTTCGCTCCGCGGAATGTGTGCATAACCCTGTGCGAGAGTGGTACGTGTGCGTCGTGCGTCTGTGTATGTGTATTTTTTCTTCTTTTTTTTTCGTTGTTTTCGATCGGTAGCGGAAGCGGTTATCGGGGGTACTCGAGGATCAGTCGTTATTTAGGGAGACGTCGGGTGGTCATTCTCGATCGTTGGCCTCGTCGGGGCCCGGCCATTTCGTAGCCGGGCCGCGTTTTCCACCTCCCATCCTCCTCATCTTTGCCACTATCGTGCCACCTCATCCTCCGGCTACTCTTTACCCTTCTCTTCTTTTCTCCTCCTCGATGCTAGTCTTATACGTACATGCTCCTCACCCTTTTTCTTCCACCGCGCGTACGTTCGTTCGTTCGTGCCTTTCCGATTTCTTCGGCTAGGGCTCCGGGAACACCGATATCTCCGCAACGATCTACGATCTGGCCCTTTCCGTGCTCGCGTTCCACGCATGGAACTACCGATCGCCAGGGCATATACAACCCGTACGCGATCCCGTGATCGTCGATCGGATCGCGCAACGACGACGAGGGAGACCTCGTCGCAGCGGCGATGTAGTTTTCTCATCGACGTTGAGAATCGTCGCTGATCCGTCGCTCGTTCGCGATTTCACCAGCCGATCGAGAACCGAAGAACCACCGCACCGATCATCGGAACTAACTTCTTTTTTTTTTCGCCCTCGCGCGATCTACTCGTACCTCTAGTATCTCTCGTACCTCTCGTACCTCTCGTACCTCTCGTAGCTCGTACCGCGATCAGCTTCCGCCACGAACTTTCGAGCGTTTCTCATTTTTCACCCGCCACGGCCTCCCTTTATCACCGACCCGCGCTCACGTCTTCCTCTCCTCTCTCTCTATTTCTCTCCTTCTTTCTCTCTCGTTCCTGCCGATTGTGGCATTCCTCATTCTTCCGCGCATCGTATTCCGGGTTTGTTCGACATCTGAATGACGCTCGCCATCGATCATTCTTCTTCTCCCCCTGATTTCCGCGTAGCTCGCCTAACTGTTCACCGTGACACATTCCCGGCCGTGTGTTCGCGAGCGCGCGCGAGAGTACCGAGCGCCCGCGCGCGCGAAAAATTTCTCGAAAGTTTCCTTTTTAAATTCCATTCGAAAAATGATCGAGTTCCGGGCTGTTCGGTGAATATTCATGAGAGACTCGTACCGGGGGCACCGTTCTGTTCACCCTTTTGGCCGGTGACTTTCAGTCGAGAGGAAGAGAGCGAGCGAGCGAGCCTGATGGCTCGCTCGCTCGCGAGTTACGGCCAGCGGCGTACGGTTCGACGAAAAAAGGAACATTTTCCGTTTTCAAGATCGCGCTAAAAACCCGATGCAGTCTCTAGCGCGCGTTCTGAGAAGGATCGGGGTCGCGGGACCGTCGTCGGCGCGAGCGTTCCTGTACGCGAGAAGATGCGACGCGAGGCGGGGCGGAGCGCGATGGGCGATCCGATCCGATCCGAGGCGAGGCCAGGCGAGACAAGACGAGACGAGAGGATCAACCGAGGCGTCGTCGTCGTCCGCTTAACTGCCCTAAAAGGCAGTTCTTCTCTCTTTGCTATCTAGTCACCGTTGTCTCCAGGAGTACGATGCCTATGGCGAGGTGTCCTGATCGCGCACCTTCGATCCGCTACCAACGCCTCGAATTCAACGCGATCCTCCCGTTCTTCGTATTTACGACCGATCTTTTTTGCAAAATTTCACGCGAAATTCTTCTCACTTTTTTCATTCGAATATTCGTCCACGTTGATTTCTCGTACGGTTCGGGATCGCGATGAAACGACACTTGCGCCGATGTCGATCGAAGGGAGGATTTGTCGGTTTTTCTGGTCGAGAGGAATGGTGGAAAAATTTCATTTAGAAGCTACGTTTTTCTAACGAAGATATTTTTCTACCTTTCGATTTATTATGCAAGTGTCAATTGAAGTGCACTTGTAACTTTTTCTGGAAGAGAGGAAAGGTAGACAGAATTTCATTTAGAAGCAACGTTTTTCTAATTGTGATATTTGTCTACCTTTGAACTCATTATGCAAGTGTCAATCGAACTTGTAAATTTTTCTGGTCGAGAGGGAAGGTAGACAAAATTCAATTTAGAAGCTACGTTTTTCTAACGAAGATATTTCTCTACCTTTGTACTCATTATGCAAGTGTCAATTGAAGTGCATTTGTCAATTTTTCTGGTCGAGAGGAAAGCTAAAAAGAATTCAATCTAGAAGCTACGTTTACTTTTTTTGTTTTTTTAATAAAGATATTTGTCTACCTTTGGATTTATAATGCAACTGTCGATCATTATGCAGGTCGAGAGGAGAGGTGGAAAGAATTTATTGAGTTGTTCGGAAAGTCATTTTTTTGGTGAAAATGAAACACAATTTTTTTACCAAAAACATTGTGTTGCAAAGAATCGAACAAAATTTGTAACAAACTAGCCTTACTATATCAGCTGTCAAAATGTATAATAATTCTGCAGCTTAAGTGTGAAGTTGACTGTGAAAAAATACAAATAGGTACTCTGTTGGGAACAAACGAAATAACTTTCCAAACGACCCAATAATTTAGAATCTACGTTTACTTTTCCTGTTTTTCTAATAAAGATATCTGTCTACCTTTGAACTCATTGTGCAGGTGTGAATCGAAGTGCATTTGTAACTTTTTCTAGTCGAGAGGAAAGATAGAAAGAATTTATCGAATTGTTCGTAAAGTTATTTCGTTTTCCAAAAATCACACCACCCGATATAATTGTATTCTCTGTAACGTTCATTTTCGCGAACCAAATTTTCAAGCGGGAAACTCGAAGAAAAGTTCCCATGTGAGAATCATGGAAATAAAGAAAGAGTAAGGAATTGTTCTATACGTGTTCCAGAACGTGAATATTTATAACATGTTATCAATAATGCCGCAATCGTATTCTGTTTGTGATTTGGAAATTGGATTATCTAATCCCCTTCAATTTATTATTTTACGTTCATTATTCGGAGTTCTTTGTATTATTTTATATTCATTATCTAGAGCTCTTTGCATTTTTTTATATTCATTATCTAGAGTTCTTTATATTATTTTATATTCATTATCTACAGCTCTTTATATTATTTTATATTCATTATTTAAAGCTCTTTATCCGTCTCTTTAATTTATTGCACAAATTTCTACGTGTACGTAGTCTACGAGTACGTACGAGTGTACAAGTGTACGAGTCTACCTATTTTAATGTTGTCGTTTCGTTTAACTTTTACGACAATGCTAATCGAAGAATCTACTCCTCCGATTCAAATTTTACATTCGTCTATAAGAATCACGTTTCAAAAATTTTTATTATTCTACATCTATTATATTTTACGTCTCGTGTATTCTTCTCTCACGATGCAGAGGTAGATGGTTACCTCCATTTCTGCATCATTCGGTAGATCCTTCCGTATGCAAATCGACGTTTCATTTTGGACACTGTTCTTTTTTCTTTTTTCATCTTTCTACATTCGTATCGCGTGTTTACCTTTAAATTTTCATTTTAACTACGTGCTATCGCAAAAAAAAAAAAGAAAAAAAGAAGAACACGAGGATTCTTTTAGTCTTCGACGCACATCATAAAGACTAAAGTTTATTACCTTCAAAACAGTTGCCATAATTAATAACCTATCATTTCGGGTTAGGTTTGAAAGCAGCCCGCGGCTATACCTCGCTTTTGCGCAATTTACGAATCTGTCTGTTGTGACTGGGCTGCGTATGTTTATACCAGCAATATACGTCAAAATATGCAAGTAACGCGCGCGAGATATGCAATTATAATATGTCAACGTATCCCGGGAATATATCGGCGTTGAAGACCTACTGGAAATATGCTTTAATTACGTTACGATTTAAACGTTATCGTCAACGACTGTAATGCAAATTACGTTGAGCTACGACTATTTTCTCCTTATTAACCGGAATTTACTAATTGCCGGTGTTTATCGCTAAAGATCAATTTGTAAGCAAGGAACGAACGTTGATCGTCGCCAGACGCGTACGGGACGTATTTAAATTCGTCTCGACGGCAAACCGTGGTCTCTTACGACAATTTCATCGACTCGTTTCGTCTCGAAACCGAATGATTTTGGTTTTATAACTGCACTCCGTTTCGACACAATTCCTTTATCCGAGTGTGCTCTTTTTCGATACCAGTTCGCTAATTGTGTAGACTCGGTTAGCGGTATTCCGATCGTCTCTAGTTCTCCTTTTTATTTTTTCTTTCTTTTTTTTTTTCCTTTTTTTAAATACACGAAGAGCGTTTCGAAATGATAAGCACCAAATTTTGAATAAGCGGTTCACTGTTGGTGTACATCCTGTGCTGATTTAATTGCCACTCGCATGCATCATTAGCATCGAACGATTCAACAACCTGTTTAATATCTTCCAAATGTATGACATAAAATGCTGCTGCCTCGAGCCATGTTCCCCATCTCGTTAAGATTGGCTCAGCTGGTAACGCAATGTTTCCTAACTTACTTCGATAGCGTTCGACACGGAGCGGTGCTTTTACAAACACATCTTTCGGTAGAGGATGTTTAACTTATTAGTTTTCTGGCAAACCGAGCCTACTTCTTACATAATTTTGTGTACTTCGTAAACTCGAAACAATACTCTTTCTCCCTCTTTGTTACAGTTGAACTATATGGTTCAGCTTTAACATTCGTATTGTCAAATTTATATATCAAGTTACATTCGAACGATTTATACGTATTAATTTACAATCTTCAGATGTGATTTCATCTACAGACATCTCTAAGAATGTGACTAGTTATATTCTTTCCATTTTGCAATAATTCTCTTCAGTCAGTAAGAAATAGTGCTTTTATAAATACATCTTACGGTAGAGGATGTTTAACTTATTAGTTTTTTGGCAAACCGAGCCTACTTCTTACATAATTTTGTGTACTTCGTAAACTCGAAACAATACTCTTTCTCCCTCTTTGTTACAGTTGAACTATATGGTTCAGCTATAACATTCGTATTGTCAAATTTATATATCAAGTTACATTCGAACGATTTATTCGTATTAATTTAAAATCTTCAGATGTGATTTCATCCATAGACATCTCTAAGAACGTGACTAGTTATATTCTTTCAATTTTGCAATAATTCTCTTCAGTCGGTAAGAGTTCACAAACTCGAAACACTACTCTTTCTTCCCCATGTTACAACCATAGCGTTCGTATCAAATTCAATAAATTGTTCGGAAAGTAATTTCGTTTTATTTTTGGTGAAAATGAAACACAATATTTTCTAGAGTGTATAAACATTTCATTAAATTACTAAATTATACATTTATTAAATAAATTATACATCAATTAAATTATAATTTTATCAAATTATACATTCTCCATTTTAAAAAACGAAATCACTTTCCGTGCAACCGAATACACACCAAGCTACATTCAAACGATTTATTCTCGTTAATCCAGAATCTTCAGATGTGATTTGATCCATAGACATCTCTGAGAACACAACCAGCTATATTCTTTCCATTTCGCAATAATTCCCTTCAGCCAGTAAGCAATCCTCCCGTCTACGGTTCAAGATAATCAATATCCCTTGGAGATCGCGAAAAAGCGAAGAGAACCTTCGCTAAAACCGTACATGTACAGAATTTTCTTCCCATTGGACAAGTTGCCCGCGTACTCGATTTTTCATTCCGGATGTAGCTGTCACGGACGACGGTCAGCCGGAAATCGAATAACGAATGGATTCGACACTGTCGATTCTTCGTCCGTGGGTTTTCACCGAACGGATGAAACGAGGACTCGGTTTGTCCGATCGTTGGACGACTTTTCGGAAAAGTTCTCACGGACGAGTACTCCTCTGGCGACAAGCCGCGATCGATCCTGCTCGTTGATCCCTCGAACGTGTCGGTACCCGGGAAGCACGTTTGGTCGCACGTGAGTCGCATTTTCGTTCGAGCGTCGTCGAACAGGGCCACAGACGCCGCTGGCCATTGTCTTGTTCCCTTGTACCGACGAATCCTCTTAAGCCGCAAGCCGCATATCAATGAATTGGCGAAAAGAAGAAAAAAAGAAAAAGAAAGAAAAGAAAAATACCCGCGCGAACTCAGTCGCGCCACGATCCTCGTTTAAACGGTGTCACGTAGCGCACGCTAATGATTTCTCTGTAATTTGTCGCGATCGCTTTACCGAACGATTCGACGGAGATACATTGAACTCGTTGGATTCGTGTCAATGGATGGACGAGGACCATCGGTGGTAACGTATTCGAATCGAACTTGCGTGGTCTACTAGCGAGCGGAATTTTCTTTCGTCTTTTTTATCAAGTGCAAGAAACGTACAGTAAGCTATTGTTCGAGCTACGCCTCGCGCAAGACACGCTGCAGGAAGTCACTCACGTTTCTTGCGGGCTGAACTCACTCAGAATTTCCTTGTTCGAGGATTATCCGAACAACCGGGGAATTGGACGCGCGAGTTTCACGATTTTGAGCTTGTTTATTTTTGAATCGGGGGTTGTTTGGGAATTGGTAGGTTTTTTTAAGTAAATTTGATTTTCAAAGTAAATTTAATTTTCGAAGTAAACGTGATTTACGAAGTAAAGTTATATCAGGTTTGTTTGTTTTTAATCAGGGGGCAATTTGGGACGTGGTAGATTTTTTTAAGTAAATTTCATTTACGAAGTAAAGTTATATCAGGTTTGTTTGTTTTGAATCGAAGGGCAATTTTGTACTTGATAGATTTTTTTAAGTAAATTTAATTTACGAAGTAAAGTTATATGAGGTTTGTTTTGAATCGAAGGGCAATTTTGTACTTGGTAGATTTTTTCAAGTAAATTTGATTTATGAAGTGAACGTGATTCACGAATTAAATTGTGATTTACGAATAAAACATTGAAAATCGTGCATCACGATACACGCATCGGTGAGAGTATCGTTGCACCGTGTAAAAAGAATTTAATTTGTAAAATGGCTAGCTGGCTGTCTTGAAATCGAACGGTTCGCAGAGCTACGTTTACTTGGACCCTTTACTCGATTTTGTGTGCACGATCAGCCAGCCATGCTTTTGTCTATAGATCCGATAGACCTTGTACAGGATCCCAAGTTAGAGTATTCAGCAGATACGAATTCCACGTGGGGCGAATGTCAACCATGACTCTTTCATCTCTGTCCTGGTAGTCGTGTGTGCATATAGAACTGTCGAAATTGAAGCTTCGGGCAGTTCTAGGAAAAAAAAAAGAAAAAACCCGTTCAATATTGCACAAAAAATTGCATTCCATATTTCGTCGATGTACAGTCGATCGAATTGATCGCTCGAAATCATTTCGCGAGTAACTCCGTTGATCTATCAGAGCAAGAGGAAATGCACGATAGGAAGAGGAATTTCCCATCGAAGCTTACCACGTGCCAATCTTTTACATAGGTTACTTTTTTTTTCATTGGAGCAACTTTTTCTCTAATAGTCGTTATTGAAAATTTTGGTTCTCGATGGTCTGGATACGTATCAAAGTGTGTACTTTGTTAACGTAAAAGCTTTTATTTAGTTCGATTATTGGAGAGACACACGACGATTGATATGTTCACATTCTCGAATTTTTGAACATTTTATGTCCTAACATTAAAGTTTCGTGTAAAATTTCTTCAATTTTTTTACGATTTATATTCTTCCACTCGTCCTTCAGCTGGTTTCGAGATCGAATATTCCTGTTACAGTTATTTTTAAACACCTATTAGGTTTCTAGACATAGTTATTCGTATTCGAACCTCGTATCCGGAAAAATGACATCACAGTAATCGAAACATCGGTGTCGTACATATGTATGCACAACGTGATCGTCCACGTACTAAATGAATTTAATACAAATCGTGGTAAATCCAAATCGGACGAAGTAGAATGCAGTAAGTATACCGATAGCATTTTAGTTAGCTAGTTAAGTCACGGTAGAAATGGCGACAGATACTTTGCAAGAGAGAGAGAGAGAGAGAGAGAGAGAGAATGGGCAGTAAAGAGAGGCTTTAGGAACAAAACTTGCCGTATCAACATTTACCAGTTCGAGGAACATTTGGAGTAAATTTATAGACTTATAGAGCTTTGTAGAGACCACCTGTTACAGCAGATAAAAGCCCAGGTTTGTTCCTGGCTACGAGGGTAAATGCTTTATACAACATTGAGAGATCTGCAATACAAATTAGATACTATCACGAGGACAACTTCGAAGCCAAGTGACTGCAACGAGTTTCACTTCTTTCTTCGTCTAGTTATCTTCAATCCAACGTGTTTCAACAGTAACTGGATAGTATTTTAACTGTATATATTAGGTTGTTCGGAAAGTCATTTCGTTCTGCAAAATGGAGAATATACAATTTAATAAAATGTTTATACATTCTAAAAAACTCGTGTTTCATTTTCACTAAAAAAAAAAAAAAAATGAAATGACTTTCCGAACGACTCAATATTATTTTCTACGACCTTGTTCTTGAAGAGAACAGGACACGAGTTTCTGCAATAATAATCGACGAGTAGCCAAGAATTTACACGTTCTCTTCCATTCGTGTTACCAGTTTAAGCTCTTCACTTGGTTATCTCCAACCTAACGTGTTTTATCGGTATGTAATAACATACTTTTTAAGGATAAGCCGCATTCTCAAGGGAACGAGGCACGAGCTTCTTCTAGAGTAATAATAATCGACGAGAATTCGCGCGCCGTCTTCGATTCGCGTCGGTGGCAATTTTTCTGATACGATCCGATCGGAAGTAATCGGATGTCATTTAAACGGATCCGTTCTCTCGCTGAATGGTGAAAATTTCACTCGGTCAGGGATAAAGTTGCAGCGCGCTGCATTAGAAGGCAACTGCATCGGTGGAGAATTAATTGCACGACCGGCGCTTTTCACGGAACTCGATCGTTCGGATTTCTTCACTCGAGGATATCTCAAAGAGAGGGACTGTTCATCGGAAACCAGCTGCTAATACCTATACAAAAGGAGCTTGTTACACGACTCTGGAATATGCCAAGAAAGTGCAGACCTATGTTTGCAAGATACCCCTATTATCTCTTAGAATTAACAGGATACAGTACGCGCGGGAAATCTCTTCGATCCTGTTTCATTTTTAGAGAATTAATTAATCCTCTGTTTAAACGATCATCGAACTGGTAGAGGCTACTAAGAAATACACAGAATAAATTTACAAAATTGTCATTACAGAGGACTAGAAGTCGTGTGCAAGATACTCCAAAAAATACTGACTATCTGAATATACAAAGTGTTTAATTTTAATCTAGAATTTGTCTAAATTTACTTAAAATTGCCTCCATTTATCAATGCAATATTCCAACAATCCGTTCTTTCGTGCCATCCACTACAGTCACTTCACTAGTTATCAGATCACTACAGTCAGGCTATTAAGAAACTCACAGAGTTAATTTACAATATTGTCATAATACCAGAGATCTGCATATACAGAGTGTTCGATTTTGATCTAGAATTAGTGTAAATTTATACTCGAACACTACGGTATATTCCTACAATCCGACGTTAAATCGTTAGATCCAAGTCTTCATCATTCCTCGAAGCTTCCACGATCTAACCGTAATATTGTATATACAATCTATACAAATTTTTATCTGCTGTTCATAATCAATGGACCAACACCCAACACTTTCCATCTCGTAAAAACCTGGAACGTTCCTCCAGCGAATAATTCGTTTCCGAATCTCTCTACGATCGATCTCTCAGTATCTGTATATATTCTCTCAGTAATACTCTATATACAATCTATACAAATTTTCATCTCCTCTTTATAATCAATGGACCAACATCCAACACTTTCCATCTCGTAAAACGTTCCTCCAGCGAATAATTCGATTCCGAATCCCTCTACGATCGATCACTCAGTATCTGTAAATACAAATTTTCATCTCCTCTTCTAACAATGGACCAACACCCAACACTTTCCATCTCGTAAAAACCCAAAGCGTTCCTCGAGCGAATAATTCGTTTTCGAATCCCTCTACGATCGATCTCTCAGTATCGTTGGTATTAATGGTCACGTATCTTCCATCGAGACCTCGAAAAGTTCGCGAGTTTTCAATTACATTCGGTAGAAGTTGATTCCTTCGAACCTGTCGAGACACCTTGAGATGCACTCGAGTGTCTTGGATACGGTATCGCGTTCCCTGGATTCGTCTAGGCATCCTTCGCGCCTTGGACACGTATCTACCGCTAAACTTGTTCGGCTATTCAAGAAGGTTTTTGGCCCAGACCTCGCCGGTGAGTTACGACTACGTGCTTCTCGGCCATGGTGGCATCGGGCCGTCGGTTTTAGGTCAAAAGTTCGAAAGTGGTGCACACGTTCGCGGATTCGTCGGGGCCCAGCACCGTTTGGACAGAACCGAGTTCAACGAGGATCGATGAACGGGGGTCTGGTACCATTCGAGGTGTACCGGAGCCGATATTTTCAAGATAGTCACGCTTCGAGACTCGTTTTCTAGATCGTCTCGGTGAAACATCCCGGGATCGAGCGTCTCCTCGACGATTTTAACACGGGAATCGACTTCGGTGTTTAGCGACGCGGATCGTACTGTTTTCTGGACGATATCGCGAACAGAGGTCGGGGAAGAGCAAAGGTTGAAAATTACTTTCGCACGATTTCCTCTCTCTCGATCTCGGGGGAACCATGGACGATCGATGTCAAGGTCGTACACTCGCGAATCTTGAGCCAAGTGGAAGAAGACACCCATCGGCGCAACGAATAAGGCAATCGCGGGATGCTCACCGGAATAAACTCACTTCAACTCTGCTCGTACATGGAGCGATGGGGGCACGCCGAAGCGCTTTTACGATTATTCAACGAGAAACACTCTTCGGCACACTCTTCCTTTTTAAACGTCTCGTACGTGTACCATCGATCCGGGAGTCATTTTTGGATTTCAGTATTTTAGACTCGAGAGGTGATCCTCGATCGCTAAGTAATTCAGTGTAGTGTTTTCGATCCGGGAAAATTTCGTGGTTTCGAATTCAAATTGGAATTCAACTCTTTGAGCTTTTACGATTATTCACCGAGAAACACTCTTCGGCACACTCTTGCTTTTTAAACGTCTCGTACGTGTACCATCGATCCGGGAGTCATTTTTGAATTTCAGTATTTTAGACTCGAGAGGTGATTCTCGATCGCTACGTTATTCAGTGTAGTATTTTCGATCCGGGAAAACTTCGTGGTTTCGAATTCAAATTGAAATTGTACGGGACTCCTCAATCGATGCATTGGGATTTTTCTAATTTGTTGAAGTTTTAATTTTTCAAGAGGAAAACTTCCTTCGTGGCTCGAAGGATATATAAAGTAACTTGTATACGAAATATCTCGACGAGATAACCATCCAAGTTTGTTTTACCATTTATTTTTACATCCGATGTAGAAGATTTCTTCGAGGTTTCTCGCGTAGACAAATACTTCGAGCTCAAAGGGTTAAATGTTACGTTCTTCTTGAGTGTAAACGCGTGTACGCTAAGTATATAAAAATGTTTCATTCTAGATTAATTTTACAGATTAAAGAATTTTGTAAAAAATGATATCATTTTTCGAACCACCCGATACCATTCTTGGAACATCCATTTGTAATTTGTTTCTTTTTTTTTAAAAAACTCGTATTAAAATTCCGCACCAAAGTTACAAATGTTACAAGTTTTGTAACAGATTTCCTAACGTATTCACATACATACGTTACTCTATGGATATTATTACACTTGCCTCACCGATCGCGACGTTTAACAGTAATGTACTTTATCACATCGTAAACTAACATATAAAGAAGGTTGTCCACTCCGAAAGAAGTAAATTATAATTTACGTACTTATATGCTTGAGGAGCATGTTCACTTTAAAGAATTTATTTTCAGTTTCGTCGGTTTTACGCGGCGGGAAGTATTGGTGGGTAATATCCGAATTGGACAAAATTGTTAAAAAATCTACTTAATGGAAGTGTACGCACCGTTAAGTTTCGCGAGGAAATAAATTCCAGGGCGAGACGTGCACGATTTACGTCTACGGGCAGACGATTTTTACTCGGTCGATTTTACTACTCGATCCTCGTTTCGAGTGGACGATTTTACTTAGCACTTGCCATTAGTTAGCGGGTATAATCTTACCGAACGCGCGCATCTAGAATTTTACGATCTCTACGCACCGGTGATCGTGGCAGCGCGACCGAAATCAGGCATCAGGAACAACCGGACGTAGAAGAATTTTATACGTGTCGTGCACTTGGCAGCCATGTATGTAGAACGAAGTGCAGTAAACCGGGCGCATTGCCACGAACAACCTGACCCTAACTCTGCGTCACAATATTCGCGTTCGGGCTTCCGTGTGCGCGTGCATTCTGTTGCATTTCGTCGGTAACCCCGGACAACGATCCAGGGAACAATTTTAACACGGTCGAAAGTATAGTTTTATATAATAAAAGTGTGTAATGTGTAATATAATTTTGTATAAGAAAGTATATCAATATTTCGAGGTTTTTCTCTCTTTTATATTATTAAGTATTATTTTCTGTGTACATTTTTCTATTACACGATCCAGTGATCTAGAGAACAATTTTAACACGGTCGAAAGTATAGTTTTATACAATAAAAGTGTGAATTGTGTAATATAATTTTGTATAAGAAAGTATATCAATATTTCAAGGTTTTTCTCTCTTTTATATTATTAAGTATTATTTTCTGTGTACATTTTTCTATTACACGATCCAGTGATCTAGAGAACAATTTTAACACGCTCGAAAATATAGTTTTATACAATAAGAGTGTATAATGTGTAATATAATATAATTTTGTATAAGAAAGTATATCAATACTATATTTCAAGGTTTTTCTCTCTTTTATATTATTAAGTATTATTTTCTTTTTATATGTTTCTATTACACGGTTGGTTCCTCGTACAATATATTCGTCCATTGAATATTTACAAATATCATGACAATAATATACATACTATTTACTGCAAACATGTAAAAATATTTCATAATGGATAGAAAATTGAGTGTACATATATGTACATATACACTTGGATAAATTTCGATAACTGTATCTACTTTTCGACCAGAAAAATTTACAAGTGCTCTTCAATTGACACCTGCATAATAAGTTCAAAGGTAGACAAATATCTTTATTAGAAAAACAGGAAAAGTAAACGTAGACTCTAAATTAAATTCTTTCTACCTTTCCTCTCGACCAGAAAAATTTACAAGTGCTCTTTTCGGCTGACATCTGCATAATAAAAAGGTAGACAAATATCTTTATTAGAAAAACGGGAAAAGTAAACGTAGACTCTAAATTAAATTCTTTCTACCTTTCCTCTCGACCAGAAAAAGTTACAAGTGCTCTCTTCGATTGACACTTGCATAATAAATCCAAAGGTAGACAAATATCTTTATTGGAAAAACATAGCTTCTAAATTAAATTCTTTCTAACTTCCCACGTGCTCTGGCAATATATCTTGGTCTCACCTGTGAACTCTCGATGGTTATTGTAACGCGCAAAAAGAGTTAAACTTAAGAAAATCAAGAAGCGAGTATCTCGAAACCGACTGGTCTCCTAGAGCCACGTTTATAACTTTTCTTTTTTGTTCAATTCCCTTGATTAATTACAGACCATACGTCGACTGTCGGACCTCACCAGGCTACACTGGGGTTAATAGAGAGATTACGAGGAATTGATGGGAACTCGAATCTCGAGAATAGGTGTTCGCTTAGTGCACGGACCACCGAGTGATTTTCTTGTTCGCTGTTAACATTTCTAATGGCGATTGCGTTTAATTTATCGCGACACGGCGCACGTTATCTTGTGCATCGATCGTGCCTCGAGACTCTACGAAAAAGTAAATTGTGAGCGCCGCGTGTCTACACCGTGGCCCGTATTAACGCGAATCGCTCTTTGAAAACGTTCTTTTACATTCGCGGAATCGCTCTTGACCCACTCTCTTCGGTACATAGTAATGGCTAGTGAATTTACGATTATAGCGTGAAGCCGGATACTCGACTTTTCGTCTTCCTTCGCGACCAGGGACTGTGAAATACAACGACGCGCGGACCTGACGACTATATATTTATGCCCAATTACACCTCTGTTTACTTACACGCTAAACGAAACCAATTATCGTAGTGTAATTATTGGCTTGTTCGGAAAGTCATTTCGTTTTTTCTTTTGGTGAAAATTTCAAACACCACTTTTTAAGAATGTGTAAACATTTTATTAAATTATATATTCTCCATTACCCAAACGCGAAACTCGATAGTTCTATTCTTCCTTCGATAAAGGGAGTTGTGGGTTGTTTGAAAAGTTATTTCGTTTTTTTTTTGTGAAAATTTCAAACACGATTTTTACAGAGTGTGTAAACATTTGATTAAACTATACATTCTCCATTTTGGAAAACGAAATAATTTTCCATACAACCCAACAGTATAATCGAATATTCTTATCCCAAAAGAGACTACAACTATTAGGTTGTTCGGAAAGTAATTTCGTTTTTTTTTTTTATGAAAATTTCAAACACAATTTTTTCAGAGTATGTAAACATTTGATTAAATCGTATATTCTCCATTTTGGAAAACGACTTTCCGAACGACCCAATAAATTATGCCTCCGTTAAGGAGAGTTCTTTCGGTAGCTTCTAATTTTTATCCCACGTGACCATCGATCTACACTTTTGCAACGTCACACTTTCGAGAAACGACGTATTTTCATGAAATCATTCCGTATAAATACCACGGTGATTTAACAGGTGGTTAGACGTCGGCCCGCTATAAATTAAACGAGCGTGGATTTCTTCGATTTGGACAATTGAACTAGAAAGGAAGTAGAAAATGGAACACCGAGCGAAGGTGAAAATACGATTACGATTTCTCTTACAACGCTCTAGAAAATACACAAAATTATAACAAAAACTCCCCTCAAAAAAATATCAAAGACAATTACTGAATAAATTCTCCAAAAAAATCACCAACCAGTGAAAAACCCAAACACCCACACACACCTATTCAAAGTTTAAAATCGATACGCTACTTTCCAAAAAAGAAAAGAACCAATCACAAGTTAAAAAATGTTTCGATAGCGAATACCCTTGACTCTCGAGATTCACCTCGATCGTTTCCACGCTCGAATTCCCTGGCCAGGTTTCATCGTTACCAGCAACCACGTCAAGGTTCCATACCATCCGCGTAACGCGTGTCCTCTTTACGTTGTCTTCGTATTGTTACCAAGCGCAGGCCTGGAACCACTTGACATCGATTCCAGGCAAGAGTGATCCACGTCTCTCGGCACGGTTCACGTGCACGGTAGAAGAAAAATTTTAATTGCTCTCCCTTGCGTTTACTCGATCGGGTTTCCACGTATTACCATTTATCTCCCGTTCGCCGCTAAGCAGCCACTACCTGGAAGGAATCGTTCGGCCGTGTGGCTGGGCGTTGAACGCGAGCGCGTGCCACGATCATGTCTCAGATTAAGAATCTCTTTCTCTCTTTCTCTCTTTCTCTCCTTCTCTCTTTCTCTCTTTCTCTCTTTCTCTCTTTCTCTCTTTCTCTATTTCTCTCTTTCTCTCTTTCTCTCTTTCTCTCTTTCTCTCTCTAGTAAACGAGATCGGTATTTCGAATCGAGGGTTTCTGCACAGTGACAGGGCAGCGCGCGTAACCGTTCTCCGCTCGTAAAGCAGAATTAACCATTTCGAAACGCGGCGGTCTGTTATTGAAGTACGCGGGAACGTTGTACACGAGACCGGGGAGAAAAGGGTTGAATTGGCGCTCGCAAACACGTCGTTGTCTGAGTGGTAGCCTATTATTTGTGTAGCTCGCGAGTCAGCTTCGTCCATTACTTCGCATTAACAGAGTGGCCCGTTTCTTCTTCGTTTTCTCTTTAACCCTAGATTCATAAACACACGTCTCCCGTACACCCTCGACTAAAAGAACTCTTACAGCGCATTGGCGCGAAAGAGACACAAATACACGCGTAGTTTGTGCTTGGAATGCTCAGATTGATTTTTACAATTTTCTTTTTTTCTTTATGTTTAAATTGTCAATAAAAGTTGTTTCTGACTAATATTTGTGGATTTTTATTAATATCTCCCGTAATACTTGAATTAGGTGACCTTAAAAGTAAGGTGTATCAGAGACTTATCTTTATATGTTTATGAACAATGTAACCGTAAATGTAGTTTATGAATCTATGGTTAATACTCCTCGTTCCTCGTTTACGTCGTTTCTTCATCGCTGACGGATCTGTCCACCAATGGAGAGAATACTTTCTCGCCTAATTCGCCTCACTGGATCCATCTCTTTACCATTACGATACCTAATGTGCTGGTTGAACGTCTGCGAAGTCGGTCTGCGTTTCTTCTGGAAAGTATACGCGTTCTGAGAGCGAGAACGAGGAGTTAGGTAGACGATTAGGCACATGGGTTTTGAGTTATTAGAGAGGTTACGGTTACTGTAAATGGTGTACAAGGATTCAAGCTCGAGTGTGTTTCTCTTGGTTTGCGAATGATTGAACACAAGGGGGTCTTGTTTCTTTTTGGTGAATATTTCAAACACGATTTCTTTAGAGTGTATAAACATTTTATTGAATTATAGACCTAACACGGATATATTGATATACTTTTGTATGTAAAATTGTATACTCTTAGTGTGTAAAAATATACTTTCGAACGTGATGAAATTGTTTTGTGGATTACTGAGCCTTGTTTAGTTTTTGAATTTCGATTCGATGAACTTGGGAGAGCGAAGACTCCTTATTGGATGCAAGTGCGATGCTCTTAATGTATTGGGTTGTTCGAAAATATTTTTATGATTTAAGTGAAATATTTACCAAAAGAATTCTGCTCGAAAGCTGAGATTTATTTTCGCTCTGGATAATCATTTTCTCTTCAGTTGTGCAGTATCTGTTGTGGAACATGTTGGGCGAAAATATCGGGTTCTTTGGAAAGTCGTTTCGTTCTCCAAAATGGAGAATGTATAATTTAAGAAAATATTTACACATTCTGAAAGAATCGTGTTTGAAATTTTCATAAAAAAAAACGAAATAACTTTACAAACAATCTAATTGATTTATGGGTGAGATTTGAAGTTTTGGATCGATAGTAAAGCTTTCTTGGTGAATCTTGGAAAAATATTGTTACAGAGTTGAAAAGATTGGTATTTAAAAAGTGAAGCTTCTTCTTTATATAGAGGTTATCCCTCCATTTTGGAAAATATCATATAGATGATGGTTTGATACTTTAAAAGAATAGTTTTCTCAATTTGAAGAAAAAACTGTATTGTACAATTAGAAAACGCAATGTATTTCAAATTGTAAATTGAGGATTCATCGTCCCTGGGGTATCTTGTGGAACATTTAATGAGTAGAAATTATATTCGAAAAAGGAAAGTTTGTATGTTACATTAATTATACAGGAAACAATGTAACGAATTTGACTAACAAGAGTATTTTTTTGTACTTAATTTACAAGACGATTATTCTGATGTAGTATCGTAGGAAAAATTTAAGAACTTCGAAAAACTAAATTCTAAAAGGAACAAATAAATATAGAAACAAATAGATATACACTTGCGTTCAAAGTGTATATCTTTTTTTTACATTAATTATCCTCTAATTCGATTTGACTAACGATCAATCTTTATTTTATTGAAAAGTTGATAAGTAACCACGATAAATTACCAGAAGATTCTGTGTATAAAAATGTCTTGCTATTTTAATTTCGTTTAAACTTTACCATGAATAAGATTGAATTCGTTCGTAACTCTAAAAGTCAGTACAGAACTTGTTTTGTGACAATTTTAAACAATTCTTATCTTGAATATTCATTCCATCGAGGTACTAGTTTATTATCGTGCATTCGCTCGATAGATTCGTTTATAAAAAACGAGCGACAGGTGTTGATATTTATTGAAAATTACTTCGCGATCACGTAAGTGTTAATATACATTTCTGAACGACGTGCATAAATCGCGTACAAAATTGCTCAATCGAAACGAATTTTAGATCCACAGGAAGTCCTTGTAACTCGTCGAAAGGAAAAGGTTCTTCTTTCGCGTGGTTTTCTAATTTAATTTCCCTCGAATAATTGTTAATTATAATGCCGTCAACGTTGCTCGACGGATGGTTCTTAACTGGTAAACGAAACAACCTGATCAGTAATCGTTTATTAGCACCAATGTTGAATTACGACAGTGATTCACAATGCGCGATGTAATATACGATAATATAAAGCGCTAATACGCGAAAAGGCATTCAATGCACGAGCAAATAAAGTGCATCGCGCGAGCGATGCTCATATATTCAAACGCCGGTTCCACGATCACGTGGAATCCTTTACATACCTATACTGCTGTCCGTAAGTATAATCGCAGCTACGGAAAATCCGAGCAATGTAAAATTGCGAACAGACGATAATGGTAAAACAAGCACTATCGTTACGAGGGATTAGAGAGACTGTTGAATTCGAACGTTTTATATGTTAATTAGAGTTCGGATGATCATTTGAAAAATAATTCAATTTGGAAAAATATTGTCACGGAGTTGAAAAGATTGGTATTTAGAAATTGCAGCTTTTCCTTTCATTTTGGAAAATATTATACTATAGATGATAGTTTGAAAGGTAACTCAATTTGAAGGAAAAATTGTATTGTACAATTAAAAAGCGTAGTAGTGTACTTGAAAGACGAAGCATTGGATATACGCAAAAATAAGAGTATGGTAACGAAATTGGAATAAGGGTAACGATCTCGGCTTTGCATTTTATAATGTCGTAGAACTGGGTAATCCCAAGACGTTCAGGAATTTCGAAGTATGTGTGTGTGTGCGTGTGTTGAACTAGGAAAAGGCGTAAAGAAAATAGATAATTAAAAAATGGTCAGTAATTTGAAAGACGAAGACTGACATCTAGAAACTTTCACCGTGTAATCGTCGAGTTACAGTTCTCGAAGTAGCTACAAATTTTAATTAATGCCAAGAAAGAATATTAGTATGGTAATATTGTAATGCATCTTGTTCGTGTATCGTAATGAAAGCACAATTACTATCTGCATTATACGAATATAGAACGCTGAACTGGGTTAGACCTCATAATTCCTGATCAATTGAGAACTGAAAACCGGTGCTATCAACTGATAAATACTGTTGAAATCTTATCAAGTGTTAATGGAGGTATGAAAATGCATATCTTATACCGGTGGGACGAGGTCGTTTAATGAATTGCCTCGTTTCTATTTTTCTTCCGTTCCATTTTACTTTTTAAGCCATTCGAATCTAAAGTTGCATCGATAAGAAAGGGACATTTAAAATAAATATATGTTACATATTCGTCACGCGTGTAGAGCTACTTTTTTTTTATATTTTACGAATATAAATACACGGTCGAATACAGACCAAAGAGACGAAAGTTTACAACTTTATCGTACCGATTATTACATTTTATTACACACGTGTCGCGGATTACAAGGAAATAAATTGACTTTTTAATTTTGAAAACTGATATAATAAAATAATACACGTCAATTTATCGAGGAAATTGTAACTTCCATTCGAGTGACGTACAATGACTTACCTGTAAACCTATATGAAACATATTTGCCTCGTAGATACGTACTTGTTATTACAATTTATCGGACAAATTGCAAAGATTCTTCACGATGCTCTAAATAAAAAAGAAAGTATCCAAGGATCGTCGGCACGACATTTCTGAACTATATCCCTTAAGAGTACCAAAGCTCCTACTATCTCTTTTATATAACCTCCCTAGTACACCATTATAAGTCTCGGACTAACCTGCAACTGCAAGGATGTCTCAATGGTCAGTTTCCCTACCTACAATTTCCCTATATTATCTATAACTGCACCGAGTCTCTAACCACAAGTTATGACTGTAACTATGTTAGAGTTGAGTCTCTAATTATAACTCTTTCGTTACAAATGAAACCTCCCTGGCTCACCATTACAAATGATATCTCCATATATAAATGACACCTCCCTATTGTACCATTACAAGTCTCGGACATACCAGCAACTCCAAGAATGTCTCAATGGTCACTTTCCCTACCAATCTACAATTACGAAGTCTCTCCACCCATGATGTTCCAAGACTCGCACCCATGACTCTTTCGTTACAAACGAAACCTCCCTCGCCCTTACCGGAAGACTCCAACTCCTAACCAACATCCACTCGAATGTTTCGACCCGTAAGATCCCCTACCAATGATCCCCTACGACCCCACCGGTTCTCGAAAGTGCCCCTGACGCGAACCGGGCACACCGCGCGCGGATTTCCAAGATCTTCTGCATCGCCGCGGTGGATTTATCGATCGCCGTAACTCGCTCGTTCTCTCGTTCGTTCGCTGGTTCTCTCGCGCGAGGAGGTGGCCACCGGTGATGTCTGGATTACGGGAACAAGTTTAGATCACGGACGATAGCGGCGTCCGGAGCTAATTATACGCTGATACGCGTACGCGCGCTAAGGGAGCACGTGCCGGCTGTCTCGGTCCCGCGATCGTTCGCGCGACCCGCGGAGTACGCTTACTTACCGTGCGGTTGGAAACGCGATGGTAATAGCGTGACAGCGAGCAAGACGGATGTTAGGCATGACGCCGGCGCACGTGCGCCTCTCGGCTCCTATCCCGTCGTATTATCCCGTCGTCCTATCCGTTGGATACCACGTGTAGGTGTACGGGCACCGGTGTATCCGCGGCGGTGGACGTGCCATTAATTAGGTACGCCGGGCACCGGGGAGGCCTTTAACGGTATAGAAGAGACACGTCGCCCATTAACACGAACGCCCCGACGATTCGACGCCCGATCGCTCGTTACCCGTGGAGGATTGCCTAGCTGAACCGACGTCCACGATCGCGACCGGTCACGCCTCGACGCGTGTGAAATAAAAAACGTAAGAAAGAAGAAGAGAGAAAAAAGAAGAAAGAAGAAAAAAAAGAACGGACGGGGACGCGTCGTCGTCTCGGTAAATATAGGCGCAGCCTCGGCGAGCGTAGACGCGGCAAAAATTGACGCGCTTGCGCGGGCCATGTTCCCGAATAACAGTAAAAGAGCGGTTTATTTGCATTTCGTGTGTACAGTCGCCGCGGAACGGGCATATTCCTCGAGACCGGCCAATTGCCCATTCCGCGCTTCATTTTGACACTTTCGGCTCGTCGTACGGTTCAACGGGCCGGTCCCTGCGACTCGGTGCGTGGACCCCGTGACTACTCGTCGCTTCGACACTGGCCCGGATATGCATTCTTGGCAATGATTCCTTTTCGTTGTACCTGGATTCAATTAACGCCGGAATCACCAATCGGGGTGGCCCGTTTGCGAACGTTGTCTCATTGTCGATGAGAGTGTGTCACGTTCTTTGTGCACGTGTCAACTTATACGAAACATACTTGTTATTACAATTTATCGGACAAATTGCAAAGATTCTTCACGATGCTCTGAACAAAAAAGAAAGTATCTAAGGGTCGTCGGCACGACATTTCTGAACTATATCCCTCAAGAGTACCAAAGCTTCTATTATCTCTTTTATATAACCTCCCTAGTACACCATTATAAGTCTCGGACTAACCTGCAACTGCAACGATGTCTCAATGGTCAGTTTTCCTACCTACAATTTCCCTATATTATCTATAACGCAGGACCCGTGGAACGATCTGGGTTCTGCGCGAAAGCGTTATTCCACGGACAGGGACAACGGGGTCCACTTGACTTCCGTTCAGAGCAAAGCGTTGACGTCACGGTTGTTTCTCTACCCCGAGTTTCGAAGTAGTCCCTAAGATTTGCACACCCGTGTATCGTCTTTCGGTTACTGTTTGCATTCGTTGATCGTTTGCACTTTGTACGCGTTACGAATGTTCATAAGTGTGCACAATTAGATCTCTACGCGTACTTTAGCTATCTTGGGTCACTATCTCGGACAGTGAATCAACGTTTGCTTTGGACGATGTTGTTAGTGAAATGGACACGTTTGACGAGTGTAAAGGAACATTTCATTTCTCGTTTCCAAAGTCGTTTTGGTAAACATCGGTTGCTTTGGTAACCGTACTTTCTGAATTACAGTTGATCGAAAGCAATGCTCGAACGAATTTTAAACGGTATTAAAATTACACCGGATCGTAAATTGAAGGTTCGAGGCGATCGAATAGTGACAATTTTGCCAATTTTAAAACCGGTAGCTGCCATTTATTGTCGATACATCGATGACGATATGTAACTGTATTACAACGATACGTAACTAGTCACGAAGCAAGCTGTCGGTGTTGGAAGATGAGGACCTCCCACGAATGGCGAAGCACAGTCGAACGAATAATGTAATGGTGTAATCAATGAATCGAAAGCTACAAGTTACGAGTTACTCGGTGTTTAAAAAAAAAAAACCGGAAGATCAGAATTCCTGTTCCTTCTCTCCCGATAACGTCCCATGAGCATCGATCATACATTGTGCAAGCATTCCTTAAAAATCCTGGCCGGCAATTACTCGAGCATCTGCTGTACCTTCCCTGTGGTAACTATAAATTATTACCATATATCAAAAGTCAATTAAAAGAACGACGCTTCGCAGACGTGGACTAGGCGATCGCCGCGTGGGATGTACGCGCATAGTGCCCGAGGAAAGTGAATAAAATTATTCACCGACTGGATTCCAACCTACGACGCAGAACATAAAACTTGATGGAAAATGCAATGAAAAATTATACAATTCTCGTACTCGATTACCTTACAATCTATTCGAACGACTCGATCGTACGATAAAGTATATGCAATTGATGAAAATCTCTACGTAAATCGTCTATTCCTTCAACATTTCGTTAAATTTCTTAGTTTAAGAATAAATAAAAGTCGTTCAACTTTGATTAAACACGTGTTTGGTGTTTAATAAAAATTAAACTTCGATTCGTTCATTCGTCCAGAAACACACGATCTTTCGATTATTATGAGCGATAGGACGACACACACACACACACACACACTTGGACGAGCTGCTCTTTTTGTACGATCGCGAATAGTTGGGCGTATCTCGTTCAAATATCGTCAACGTGGCTCGTTGTGTTGTTTCGAGAGTGTTGTGGTAAAGGTGGAAAAGAAATTCCCCGTAAAGACAGCGGTTAAAATTATAACCATTTAACGATTGTGAGAACACGGCGCAGAATGTTGATGTGTACGAGAACTCTGAATCGGGAGATAAAGAGTCGGATAGAAAGGAAAGGAGAAGGGAGCAAGGGACGAAGGTGACCTCTTGTACGTGGCATTGTGCGTCTGGTGGCTACGGAGCTCTGTTTCTTGCTTAGAGCGCAGGAGTCACGCTGCTTCTTGGAGGCCGCTCGGTTCTCCTTTCCGCGCTCGCGTCTCCCGGCTGACTAAAGTACGCGCCAAATGTTTCGGCCGCTCGAGAACGGAACACTCGTTTTATGCTCGGACACTTCAACAGTGCCTTTTATATCTCTTTACTGGGATTATTTTCCGCGAAGATGGAAAATTCGAACTTGTGGTTGCATCTTCGTCTCTATATAAAAGCAAACGAACAGAGGAACAGAATTTTTTCCGAACAGAGCAACAGAATTTTCTACAAACAGAGGAACAGAACTCTCTACGAATAGAGAAACAGAATTTTCTCCGAACAGAGAAACAGAATTTTCTCCGAATAGAGAAACAGAATTTTCTACGAACAGAGGAACCGAATTTTCTACGAATAGAGGAACAGAACTCTCTACGAACAGAGAGTGTTGTCTCTGTTCACGAGAAAAGAAGTCTCCAGAAGTTAGGCGATAAGTACAGAAAAGGATCGTGTACGTACAGAGAAGGATCGATAAAAAGCGAGTTGAGCGATACGACACGCGCGTAGAATCAAATTCTATCTATCGTTAATGAATGTGGTTAAAATAAAAAATCTCTCACGTCGTTACGAGAATGTTGTCAATGGATTGGCGAGGTTCTCCCGGAGAAAACGAGTCCAAACACGAGTGTATTAGAAAACTCATAAAAATGGAATAAGAAAAAACTTTAATTACTAGCACACATGTAACAATAATAAAGTAAATATAAATGTAAGAGCGAAACATGGACAAAGAGTAAGCATTGCTATTGCAAGTGGAAATATTATTCTTGATATTCAAATTAAGAAATCCATTGGAGAGTGCGAGAGAAACGATAACTCTTGGTGTAGCTCGTTAAGGGAGCGGTGGAAGATGACCTTGAGCGGCCAAAACAATCGGCGCGCACCCGTCTCGAACCTGATTAAACTCTGCCCTGTGTGTCGCGTGACATGCCCTCCGCGGTGCTCCCGATGCCTTAACGTTCACCACCTCCACCTTCCACTTCCCGTTACCCCCTACCTTCTAACCACGGCCGTGCCCCTTCCCCTCCACCCCCCCTCTCCACTTCTGCTTCTCTGCATCCGTTCTACGATCCACCTCCCTTTATCTTTTCTTCGCTCGTTTTCCTTCTTCACCGTGATTTTCCTCTCCGTCTTTCCGTCACGATCTCCCTTTTTCTCGCCAGTTGGACCGCCTCGACCGTTCAGTAAGGCAGCAGAAGAGTTACAGGATCACCGATACCATATCCGACCTGCTCGCGATTTCTTCGCCGACGTAGAAATACGTTCCAGTTGGCCAAATGCTTCACCACGATGGCGAAGATTCGAGATTAGGAGCGCTACCCTTTTCGAACGAACTGGAACTCCAGTCACTGTTTCATTCGGTCTACGATCCCTTTTCCGGTCTTTGGTACGCGTAGATCGGTCAGGATTATTCGAGACTCGTTTGCATCGACTTTCATACAATTTTCCGGGGCAAAAGTTGCACGAAAACTCCACTTTAAGCGTCGCGATGCGTTTTCGAGTCGAGATCGAGTCTCGAACTGCAATTCGCTGAATCGTGCTCCTTTCACTGTTCTCTCTCTTTCTCTCTACTTTCGAACGATACGTTTTCTTTGAATTTGAATTTTTGTCTTGCCCTCGTTGTGGAAAATAAACTCGTCGAATGAAAATGAAAATGAAAATGGAATCGATATCTACCCTTTCGCTGTGCCTTCCGTACGAGATGTATTTTCAATCAATTTATATTATATTTGTCCTCGTTCCAGCGGATACAGTTGTCGAATAAAAATATAAATGAAAAATATAGATTCGATTTGGATTCAGGTTCTCGGTAACTTCAATATTGGTATTCCGCGTGTTTACTATGCAAAAATGAAATTGTTGTTCTCACCGGGAAAGGTGGACGATTAACACAGTTTACGCACCATCGTGTACATTCGTGTTCTAAGATCACGATGATAAAATACTTCTTAAGAATCGTGAGAAAATGTCGTGGTAAATACAGTATAGTTCTTCTAAAAATTTACAACAAACGAACGAAAGAACGTTTCCAAGAGTAAAACAATGATAAGTAAAGAAAGAAAAGAAGTAAAAAAATTATGTTTCCAAGAGTTGAACAATTTTATCGAACGAAACGCAAACTGTGGTAGAAATCGGCGAGCGAGTTCACCACGGTGGAACGTGAAACGCGAATGGTGGATAGGTCAGAGATTCCGTCGATCCCCGACGTCCGTTTCCACTAATTTGATTAGACGATTAACCGCGTGCGGTGTTCGGTTGAGTTTGATTGCACTCGTCTCGGCGCGATGCATGTCGTAACGAACTCGACGAGGCGGCGTCCGATGTAAATGAAAATTACGCAAATCACGGTACGGTTAATCGAAGTCTTGCACTTTGCGAAACTTTCGTTGCTCGAACGTCGATCGACAAGTTGAATCCACTTGTTTTTTTTTTTTTTTTTTTTTAAATAATTCTCAACGTCGCTGCGTCCAATTCTCTGGTTAAATCAACGCCTCTGATCCAGAGTGTTAAATTAATTTCCCAAACGTTCACACATCGAACGTTTCGTATCAGAGATTCTCGAACTTCATTTTAGAGAGATTCACGATCCTCGATTTTCATTTTCGTTCTTTAAAAAGCACTTACCCTCGAAAGAAGCGGAGTGCGAGTGAATTTGAACCTCGCTTACGGTATCGTCGGGTGATTGAACTCGATTGCAACTAATTCGCACGGATCTTTATCGCGCGTACGAATGTAAAATAAAAGCAAACGGACGCGGAGCGACGTCCGTAGGAACTAAAACCTTAATTTGAATTTAATTTGTGCCAGGTGTCCAAGTTAACGAAGGCTAATGGGATCTTAATCTTCCTCAAATATAAAACGATTCCGTACACCGGGCTAATTTAAGTGATCAAATTAGTTTTTCTACAAGCGGAGCAACAATTTACAGTTTTATATCGTAGAACGGACATCTGTACATCGCGAGTGTCGTTAACTTCCTCGGACGTACTCCGCTGATGGCAACGCGAGCGAATGTACAGGGTGTTCTAAATAAACGTAACAAAGTCTCGCGAATCGTTGCAATTATTTACGTCAGTGCCACGAACGATCTGTATCGCGTAAATAAAGTACAGTGTGTTTCAATATTCTCGAGTAGATTGAAATCGGACCAGCAACGATACTCCAATCGTGTCCCTTTCGCGTAGTTCTCAAGGTATTTTATTTTCTTGTTTCGAGTCTAGGGGCAATTTTACATACACGTGAGCAACAAAGTATCTTGTCTACTTCGACGATGGTAGAAAAGTGTCCTGGAGTGGTCGATTCATTTTTACGCGACTATAGCGTTAAAGTTTCTCGTTAATGGGATATCCGACAAATAAATTCAACATCGACGAACTCTCGTTTTGGAAATGATTTATATCTAACGTTACGTGTGATGTAATTACTGTTTGATACTAAGATAAATTACAGAATTAATACGTTCAGTGTGCTCTCGAGTTTAGATTTCTCCAACACCCCGTATACTGTCGTCCGCCAATGCTACTGCAACCAACATTTTACTCGGAAATGAGAGCGAGTGAAAAAGGCAAGTTCCCTCTCGGGAGTGCTTCTGCCCTTTTGCTGCAACAGTGTTGAACGTTCAAGACATGACCCTCGATGAATCGTGAGACCTAGATAGCATTGTTAAATATTATGTATGCGCAGAAAAAATGATTCGGTCGAAAGGAAAGGTTACACATCCCTTATGTACTCGATTTTATATCGCGAAGGGACACGTTTGGAACACGTTAGGTTTTCGTTTGAAATTTCATCGAACATTGTCTCAAAATTTCATCGAAATTGATATTAAGTTCTTAAATTAATATTAAGCGGGATAACGAGTTCCTTTCGTTGATACGTCGTGTATTTATTTAACAAATATAGTTCCGTCTAGATACGGGTAATTTATATTAGTTGTAGTCGTGTACGGATGAAATTCAAGCTAGAAAATTTAATAAACGATCGAACGAATTTAATAAATTGAACAATAGATACAGTGTGTTATTCGTCTGTGCGATAACGTTAGATTCGATACTCCGAAGAAAACTCAGTAACGGTTTAACAATAGGGAAACCAGCAACAATAGAGCCGATAGGAAGGAAAATTTTCTTTTTTAACGCGACCTTAATGCAGTTGTATTTCATTCCTTCGATGACATAATATAGCGGGAATTTATTCGATACGATGTATTGGGAATTTATTAAATAACATAATGTGGTCGGTTGATGCAGGAATTCTAGTGTATTGAATACTTTGGTCTCCTATTTTGTGAAATAAACTTTGACAATTTACAAACTTGTCCTTAAATTAAATATCAGGACGATAGTTTGTACCAACACTCTCCAGAACTCTCTAGAAATAATATATTGGGAATTTATTCGACGATATCATGTATTGGGAATTTATTAAATAACATAATGTGGTCGGTTGATGCAGGAATTGTAGTGCATTGGATACTTTGGTCTCCTATTTTGTGAAATAAACTTTGACAGTTTACAAACTTGTCCTTAAATTAAATATCAGGACCATAGTTTGTATCAACACTTTCCAGAACTCTCTAGAAATAATATATTGGGAATTTATTTGATACGATGTATTGCGAATTTATTTGATACGATGTATTGGGAATTTATTTGATACGATGTATTGGAAATTTATTAAATAACATAATGTGACCGGTTGATGCAGGAATTCTAATGCATTGACTACTTTGGTACTACTCCTATCTCGTAAAATCAACTTTGACACTTTACAAACTTGTCCTTAAATTAAACATCAGAGCTATAGTTAATATCAACACTGCCCAGAACACTAGATCCAGAACGATCTTCGATTAGCTCCTTCGAAACCACATGGTCTGTAAATCGAAGAAGCGATAAGTACTCGAGTGTTTCGTAATCGAAACCATAAGGTCTGTAAATTTAACAAGCAACGAGTGCTCTAGTATTTCGTAATCGGTGAATTATTGCCACGTGAACAAATAGAGCAGAATAAAAAAATTAACGTCTCATCGAGGGAAACTTTCTCGCAGTCGCTTCGGAATATACTCTAGAACGAAACGTCGTAAGCACACCGAGGAAAAAAATATAAACAAACAATCTAATAATTTAATAAAGATTAATTCAATAAAGATCGAACTGGTAAAGCCACTGGTGGCACAGGTGGGAGGTGAGGGAGGAGGAGCTGGTGGCTGAAATTGTCGGAGAAAAGTGCCGCAACTTATCGGCCGGTCTCGAATGCAATTAATTAATCGTTGCTCTTAATTAATTTAATTCCAATTACGCTCTCCGCCGTGGAAATTAGAGGGAATTATACAAGCAGCGCCCCACGGCATAAAATCGTCGAACTAATGATTTACCCAGGTGTACTTGTTGCGCGTTTCGTGAGATGGCGCGTCCTGGCTCTTGTTAAACACCGACTTAAGATCCCCACCTTTTGTTACCGCGGTGTAGAACTTCATAGCCTTAATTACCACTTCGTAGTAGCGTTTCACGACAGAAACGTACGGACATTTATTTATCTCGCGAACTGTGCCAACGACGATAGACTCGACCCTCGCGAAACAAAATCTTCGAGATTAATCGGAACATTTTTCAAAGCTTGGCCAAATACCTACGAGTTTCTTGTTAATTGTGCGCGTGACTCAACTGCACGACGATTGTACTTTTAAATTCATCATTTAATTTATATCGGTCCTTTTAGATTTGTAATTTAATTTGTATTGCTTCTTTTAAATTTAGGATTTAGTGTGCATTGGTTCTTTTAAATTTAGGATTTAGTGTGTATTGGTTCTTTTAAATTTAGGATTGTACTTTTAAATTCATCATTTAATTTATATCGGTCCTTTTAGATTTGTAATTTAATTTGTATTGTTTCTTTTAGATTTGTAATTTAATTTGTATCGGTTCTTTTAAATTTACGATTTAATGTGCATTGGTTCTTTTAAATTTACGATTTATTGCATATTGGTTCTTTTAAATTTTTAATTTCATGTATAGTGGTTATTAGTTACCGATAGTCTCAGAATAGAAAAGTTACAACTGTAGTAAATTTTTCAAGGCCTGTCAAGCACCTCCAAGTTTCTAATTAATTGCAGATGATTCTCAACTGTAGAAAGATTGTACCTGTTCTTTTAAATTTACAATTTAATATATATTGGTTGTCAGTTACCAATAGTCTCAAAATAGTAAAGTTACAACTGTAGTAAATTTTTCAGTCTGCCAAGCACCTCCAAGTTTCTAATGAATTATGTGTGTAACTCACACTTGAAGGTGATTGTACCTGTTCTTTTAAATTTACAATTTAATATATATCGGTTGTCACTTATCAATAGTCTCAGAATAGTAAAGTTACAACTGTAGTAAATTTTTCAAAGCCTGCCTGTAAAACGATTATACTTGTTCTTTTAAATTTACAATTTAATGTATATTAGTTATCATTTACCAATAGTCCCAGAATAATAAAGTTACAACTGTAGTAAATTTTTCAAAGCCTGCCAAACACCTCCAAGTTTCTAATTAATTGTATGTGTCACTCAACTATAAAACGATTGTACCTGTTCTTTGAAATTTACAATTTAATAATTAGTTACCAGTTACCAACAGTCTCGGAATATTAAAGTTACATCCGTTCAAGAATAATCGAACAGTAGGTGTAATTTTAATTCAGTTTCAGCATTTTCTTTTCTAATTCGAGACGTGATGTACGAAACTTTGTTTCGTTTCGGAGTTATCTGAAACCAGATGCAAATCTTTCGCGCACGATTTGCACTCTTCTCTGTTTCGCAACCATGTGCAACGTTCATTTCCATGGGTGACGTTTCGCGGAAGAGACCTTCCACGTCGCTAGACAGCTATAAATTTCTAGTTAATTCGATCGTAAGTCGTGTGTCATGATAAGAGAGATACGAAAATGTACCGAACGGAGTATATCATTCCTTGGGTTCGTATGCGAGCGAACGAGGAACACGTTGTAAAAGCTGCCAAGTTCTGTCCCGTGGTAAGAGAAATTTTCGAACGAAATGGCTAGGCCTGAATAATTAACGAGTAAGCTCGTTGAACGTTCCGGAGATGGTTGGTTCGCGAGAAAATCGAGATCGAAACCTGGGGGACGGGAAAATGATTTTTCGTTCTTACGTATGTATCATACGGGACGTTATTTTCTTCCTGGCCAATCGATATCCGTCCACGATGATACGCGAGCTAAGTTTGGAATTGTTGGATGTAGTTCTGCGAGTGGTGCGCGTTCAACGAACTTCAGAGACAGGCAAAATTTCCATTCGAGTAGAAATTTCGAGTAACGAATAAATAATTCGTCGAATAAAAATTGGTATTCGAAGAAGAGATATTTTCTCGTAGAATAAAATAGAAGAAATATTCTTTCGTAGAATAAAGTAAAAGAATTATTTTTTCGTAGAGTAAAATAGAAGAAATATTCTTTCGTAGAATAAAATAGAGGAAATATTCTTTCGTAGAATAAAGTAGAAGAATTATTTTTTCGTAAAGTAAAATAGAAGAAATATTCTTTCGTAGAATAAAATAGAAGAAATATTCTTTCGTAGAATAAAGTAGAAGAATTATTTTTTCGTAGAATAAAATAGAAGAAATATTCTTTCGTAGAATAAAATATTTCACAAGAAACAAATGGAAATTATAATTTTTCGATCGAAGAAGCATCTCTGATAAGTCTGTGCACGTTGGTTTCGTTCGAGTACAATTTTGCTTATCTCTGCACAATTTGATCTTCTACCTGTCTACTTGATCGGAGCGACAAAGTGTTTGTAAAGTCTCTTTGGGTGCTAGACGGAACGAATGGTAGTCTGTCTAACACGTTTACTGTCTCCATAAGCAGAAACGGGTGTCACACGTCCTGAGAAGCGGTAAGGTCCAGAGTCAAAGCTGTCTTGACCCATATATGGGACAGAGACTCCTGAGTGAGAACTGTCCTGATCCACGTGTGACACAGGGGAGAATGAACATGTTGATTTTGCAACGAATGGGTATATCGTGGTTTCAGTTATATTCGCTCCTTTTCCAGAACTTAACTGTCGCAATATTTATAAAAAATCCTGTATTTTTTTAGTCTTTGGCCCATTACATTACAAAATCTAAAACACGAGCTCCACGCATACTTTATCAAAAGAATCTCCCTTGTTCGAACTATACAAGTGAAGCATAGTATATTCTCTCCTTTTGCAGAACTTAACTTTCATAATATTTATAAAAAATCCTACATTTCTTCAGTCTTTGATCCATTGCATTACAAAATTTAAAACACGAGCTCCACACATTAATTACAAAAAAAATGTCCAGTCGAAGAGTATTAAATTCCAATATTAAGAAACTGCATTCGCAGAAGTCTGTCCTTTTGCATGCGCATGCACATGCAGAAGACGAAATTGATTTCAGTTGGAACCGTTTGCACCGCGACACTCGTACTCGTACTTCAACAATAACAAAGAGGAGAGCACGAAATTGTCGTACGAGCGTCTTCGTGGCACGTTGGATTACGATCCTGGCGCACGTAGATGCGATCGCACGAAACCTAATCTTTTTTGGCTCGAGATCTCGAAGGAGAACAACGGTCTCAAGGTCCCGATGACTTCTAATCACTGGTACGGTCGACCGAACAGAGTCCAACTCGACACCTTCGAGAAGAAATTCAATCGGTCGAACAGAATCCTGGAGTTCTACAGACGGTTCGGTCTCGATCTAATCATCAACGACCACGAACTCGAGGCAGAGGTCTGTTAGGCGAACTTTTTCCATCGTTTTACCCGTGACAGTCGATCAAACGATTCTCGAATCGAATCACGGGATGAAAGAGAAAAAATTGCGCCTTAAGACTCGATTGAGAAACTATGTCGTTTGGTTCGTCGAGAATCGAGGACAATTTAATGAGGTAGATTACAATACTTCAGCAAGCAATTATCATGGCCATTGAATAACACAAGTGACGTTTAAATTGATCGATGCTCGGTTGAAAATGTAAACGAATCTTATCAATGGTCTTCTCGAGTAGAATTATACATTTCGTTAAAATAAAAGAAATTTTTAGTATTCTTTTCCACTATTTTCTCTGACTATGTTCCAAAAGTGTTTTCAAAATATAATTATATTCTTGATTTATTTTTGATAATCAATTATTTCAGCAAGAAATTATCATGGCCATTGAATAACACAAGTGACGTTTAAATTGATCGCTGCTCGGTTGAAAATGTAAACGAATCTTATCAATGGTCTTCTCGAGTAGAATTATACATTTCGTTAAAATAAAAGAAATTTTTAGTATTCTTTTCCACTATTTTCTCAGACTATGTTCCAAAAGTGTTTTCAAAATATAATTATATTCTTCATTTATTTTCGATAATCAATTATTTCGTTACACTCTATATGTAACGCAACGTATTGTACAATTTTGCACGTAATTTTATTTCTACGCTCGTGTTACTTTCAAAAAGCAATTTTTACGTTACATTCAATTTTTATACAATTGTCGAAACGTTAACGACCCTGTAAACACGATGCTTGTATCTCCGATACAAATATTGTAAAATTTCGCACGTAATTTTATTTCTACACTCGTGTTACTTTCATAAAGCAATTTTTACACAATTGTCGAAACATTAACGACCCTGTGAACACGATGCTTGCATCTCCGATAAAAATATTTACGCGAAACGTGTCTCGTACGATAAAGAAACGAAAATATTTTACCACGTCACGTATCCGGATACCATTTTACTTTACGAATTTTACAATAATTACATAATTGATACGTTACCGCCGCGCCCAATTTCGACAATTCCCGTTCATTAATATTTCTCCCGTGACAATTAATTACTATATTTTAACACGTATTTCGTGCGTGTCGCGCGATGGATAAAAGTAATCGAGAGATAGAATTTCACGAGTCGCGCGATGCCTGTTTGCATTTAATCCGTGCCATACGTTGGTACGACTAAAAAATTACTCGCTTGGCGGAGTCCAGTTTGCATAAAGAAATTAATTCATTTGGGACACGGAACCGCCGACAGCTCCGTTGTTTTTTCTTTTTCTTTTTCACGCGAAAAACTACTTACGATTCGCACAGTGTTCGGGTAAACATCGTTTCTCGATCGTTTTCACCAACGATCGGAGACAGATCGAATAAATATCAATTCTGGAGAATAAACTTTCCATGCCTGGCGATCCTCTTCGAGTATTGCATAGCGATTCATAAAGGACCATAGGTATTCGCGCTTCACGCGCTGTTCAACGCATGGAATTTCAACATTCCGCGTTTACTCGAATTCGTCCGAAAATAGGAGCCTTTTCGAGAGAGTTTTCAATTCGAACGAAACAAGAGATATTTTCGAGATTTTATTCAAACGAAACCGTACGGTCGATCGTTCTTGAATTAATCGTGCGCGTTAAACGACCATCGACCGGTATTTAGAAATTTTCATGTACCGGTACAATCTGTTTTTAAGCAACGATCGTTAAACAAGAGCGTCGAAGGAAAGGCGTCATTTTAACGAGAAGAAAGAAAAGAAATTTTCTCTTTAAAGTGACAAGAAAAGAATTATTATTTCAATTCCACGAGTAATCGATTCATTGGAATTTAACGTTGAAAGCTTTGTTAATTTCCAGATCATCACTTCCGTAAACATAAAAAATAGTAGTTCGATCGAAAGCGGATTTAAAGTTCGGTGCACAATGTTGGTGCATTGTAGGGAGTTCGATTCGAAGTTCTGTAACTTTGCCAATATTTGTAACTTCGCCATGGTGCTTTGCAATTTTTTTTTTCAAGGCCTGGAGGTTGAAAAGAGAAGAGAGGAAGAAAATTTCCACTAATACCACCCTGACGAAAACGATGAATTTGTAAGTTACGTCTTGAACTGTAAATCGCTATTCACAGATACTTGCATTCCCAAGAAATTGAAGTTGGTGCATGTGCATTCAAAAACGAAGTTGCACAATGGACGTGGTGTTATTCTCCTTCGTAACAACGTCACAAAACTTGTCGAAAGTTTCACAATAGGGAAACTATTAATAATGTGGCTGCCGCGGAACAGATATTCGTAAATTCTTCCGAAAGAGAAACCTGATTTCAATACACTTTTCTCAAGTTCCGAAACGTGTCAGGGAATTTTTAACCATAACAAAATACATCTAGTCGAATAATTCTCCGAGTTAGAAATTGTGTTGGAAAGGTATGTTTGCAAACATTTATCAGTATTTTTCCCGATATTGTTCATTGGGTACACAAACAATTTTTCCCTGTTACTATCTAGATTTTCTCCCATAAAAACCAACGAGGACGAGACTGAGTCAGATTTTAAATATATAAAAAAATTCGTTCGTATTTGTCTTGAATTTTTTTTAACCTAGTTCACCGATGTTCACCATAACCCTTTGACGTTTCTTTCACTGTCGCGATACGTCTGACTCGAGTTCAGATTTAGATATCGAGACGCGCCTCGTTATACAGAACACCGAACAAGATTGTGTTCATGGAAATGGTGTGCATACACGTTTCGACATACCCAACTAAAACTGGCTGCAACTTGATGCCTAGGGAAGTTTCGCCAAGCGCACCCGCAATCCCTTGCTGCGCCATTATCATTAAAATTTGAACATTTTCAAACTTTTCCCGAGAGTTACACTAACACAGCCCCGTGAAACATTTAAAAAATATTCAACATCAACGTTTTCTTCGTCGCGAGTATTCAAAACGTGACATTTCAATTCTGAATAATTCTAAATCAAATTTATTACATTAACGCGATAATTTTCCATATTGAAAAACGTTCTTGATATTTGTACAAACTTTGCTGTGAAAAGTAGAAACATTCGATGATCTATCCTTGTATTTGTTATTATATAATATTACCAACGACGAGAACGTTACTTTGAAGTATATGAGTAACAGGGTTCGTTCTTTGTGAGCTCTTTAGAGAAACTTTGTAAATTTAGAGCGTCACCACCGTGACGTTCAATTTAAATATCGAGCATTGGCTGTTTGTTGAAAGTTTGGCGTGAAAAGTAGAGAAATTCGAAATAAAACCGAACTGGATCGTATCGGAAGTGTTTTCGTTTATAATTCGGAAAATCGGTCAACTAGTTTCGTCCACATCGTCACGTGACCATGATTTCGCGTCAAACGTAATGGTAAGTCAAACATGCACGGGTGCAATGTCAATAGACAGATACTAGATGTGAAACGAGACGCGTAGAATATTTCCTGGTGTATTGTATTTGTGAAATGTGTAAAATAGACATTTTTAATATACAGAGAGGCAAGAATGTGCAGAAATGATTTTCGAAGTCAGATTTTGCTGAAACGGTGCGAGAATTTTTAACCTGTCCGTTTCAGGGATATTTTTCAAACTTACCTCGAATATTGCTCGCGAACGTTGCAAACAATTTCATCGCGGTATCTGGGAAGATATACGCCGGTGTCGAGCGTATTCCAGGGTATTTCTGTTCCACGCTGCCATATCCAGACACGGAAGGTCGGTTGATACTGGGATTGCTACTTCCGAATACGAGGGTGGAAACACCACGAAAAGAGGCACGTGCGTCTATATATACACGGATGCATACACGTTATATAGTTCCGCGTCTCGTTGCAGTAAGTTGGCTTCAAGTTTCGTGCTGTATATATATCGAGAGATCGCTGAAACTCAAAGGTCTCGCGGAAAGTATCGATACGAATCGTGGGGATTTTATATAATTTAGAGTACCTGTACCTGAATGTGTCACACTTATTTCGGTGATATTGATCGACGATCGCCGATTCTGTAATCGATCGCTTCGAATATGGTTATTCTCTCTCGAGTGACGATTATTAACACCAGATTCGAGTCACAAAACCATCAATTTAGATGGATTTTTGAATAGTAGAAAAATATAATCCTTAGAACAGATTTTAACACCAGATTCCAGTCACACATTTTACATTTAGATGAATTTCTGAAAAGTAGAAAAATAGAATTCTTAGAATAGATTTTAACACTAAATTCAAGACACAAAACCATCCATTCAGATGGATTTTTGAAAAGTAGAAAAATATAATTCTTAGAATAGATTTTAACACCAGATTCAAGTCACAATTTAGATGGATTTCTGAAAAGTAGAAAAATATAATTCATAGAACAGATTTATAATGACACTAACTTCTACAAAATTAGTTATATTCGACCGGATAAAGAGTCTAGGAATTATGCACGACTTTCCTGTAAAAACAGGTAATAAAATATTTCTTCTGTAGCTGGTCGGTGAAGATTAATAAATTATCAAGAGATGTTTATATGCTGCGAATAGGAAGGAGAGCAAGAACTTTTTTTTTTTCTAAAGAAAATAATTTCTTACCCACATAACAAATTTGCATTGTATTTAAAAGTTGAAACGAGTATCGTTCGAGTACCGACGATTGGAGCTATTTAAACGTTACAAGTGAATGTCTATCATCGTTCACTTTTAGTTCGTTGCCATGTTACACACGTGTAGACATTTTTCGTTGTGACATTCATATTTAAACAAAGCGTACGCGGAGTGTATGGCAGGCACGATGCTGTATCAGAGGGATCCCTCGCTATGTGCATAATGTATGATGAATATTTTAACGTATTATGAATATTTTAAAGGGGAATCCTTCTAGGATTCTGATCGTCGGTTATGTGGACGCAATCGAGGTTGCTATAAGTGAAGCTCACTTTGGTAAATAAATAATAGATACGCGCATTTCGCTGGTAACCATCGAACGTGTACGTTAATGCTTGAATTTGTGTACAACTTCGTTCGATGTTCGATTATTTTTCTTACAATTAACTTCTCGTACGAATAGTATTCTATCGTCAACATTCGAGCGTGGTTCGTTAACAATAGTATATTTTCGACTATAACAAGTGGAATTTACCGTTATTTTTCACCCCGTGAAATATACGGTGCAGGTGTATAGATTTTCAGCGAATGTTCCAAATATTTGTCGACGAGTATAAAAATCGTTCGTTGGGAAAAAAATTACCTCGGTGATAATTCGAAAATCGAAACAATCGAACAAGAGGGATTATACTCGCGCAAATGATCCGATTGTCGTTCAAACGGCGTTTTCATTCGTTATTCATGAATTTCAACGTTCGTTTCGTCATTCTGTGATTTCATTTGAGAATAATTCTCTCGGTCAAATCTGTCAACAATCTCGAACAATCGACCCAAAAATTCACCTCAGATAAAATATTGCGAGACATTTGCTCGTTGTTTATAATGGACCGCGAAAATTCAACGCACCCTTTACGTGCAATCTGGTATTATTTTTTCATTTTTTTTTTCTTTTCTTTTTTTCTTTCAGAGAATGGACAGTGACGAACAAATCGAGAGCTAGCTGATAATCGCTGGACAATTTTGTGCAAATTTATCATCATAAATTCGCCTGTCCCGTCAATGTTCGTGTTATTGCTCCAAGAGTTCTCTATTGTTGATAATTAATCGTCTGTGATCACGGTCGGCAACATCTAGTCTCGAAATCGTTGTTTCTTTTCGGACTCGTTAATTAAAAGTTTAATTAAAACCGCACCAATTAATCAGAATTCTGTTTCGGCCGGTTCCTCCGCCCCTGTGGTAAAAAAAAAAACATTGTTCTGACTGAGTAACTGTCAGTCGTGGTGGCCTGTTGCTGCTGCGCGACAAAACGAGCAATCGAAGCCAGCAATCTTGGCTGGAAAATTTTGTTTCACAACCATAGAGATGGTGTTCCAATTAGGGGTCGAGTTTGTTGCTCGAAGATGTTAGAATTACCCCAACGACGATTTTCACACTTAGCAGAATTATTCTACAGGGACGTGGAATTTGACATTGTTTCGTTAAAGTGTCTCTCCTGTTCGTTTAGAATTTTTTTCGTGAGAAAACAATCACACCTTTCTTTTAAATCGTGACATTTTAACGATCCTTCTCTGTGTCAGTTTTGAAGCTTAGTGTACATCTAACAATAGATTATTACTTTAATTTATAATTTACAATATATTTTCTTAGAAAATGAGAATTATATTTTCGATAACAATTGGTAGTTTCGAAATCTCCTCGATACCTTCCTCTACGAAGAAATAAACTCAGCTGAAAGGAGTACCCTGTGAAACACCTCGATAAAAGTTCCTCGAGGAAACACAAGCACACGAAGACATCGAACTAGACACGTTTACATATTTATGTCCACTAATCCGAAATTTTATCACTCGGTCAGTTTACAGTTTGTCGACTTACTTTCCACACACGGTTGGTAATAATTATTCATTATTCTACAATCCGTAAATCATTCTACGTTCAACATTACGTGCTGCCGAGCATATACACCAGTCGTTCATCCTTTCTTTTTTTTTTGCTACGATACTTAATAACGAAATAATACATTTTTTTCAAGCACGCCAACATACTTTCCGCTCGAGTGTACGCGGTGTTCGAAAATTTCAAATTCTTGTATCGCACGAGCGAAATCTTCGCCTCGATAAACGTGTTTGCGCAACGGAACAGATCCGCGAACCGTGGGCCGTCAAACAGAAGCAAAAGAGGAAGAAGAAGAAGAAGGGGGCCAATTAAATTCGTTGGCCATCGCCGGAGCGATAATTCTTAATCACCGCGTTAATTTTTAATTCTCTAAGTAAAATACACTCGACCGCGCGAACTGATTACAATTTAATCGCCCGTTTAATTCGAGGGGCGCCAGTCTTTTTACGAGCAACCAGAAACGATTAAAATCGTTCCGCTTGAAACGATGCTACCTATCGGCGATAATTACGCTAGCTGTTTACATCGAGCGTTATTAACCCTTCGCACTCGAGGCTTCTTTCCTACCAAACCACCGATGCCTCCAGAAAATTCTTCGAGTCGTAAAATGAATCTAGAATGCAACATTTTGGTCGTAATATGGAAAATTCTTTAAGTCGTAAAATGAATCTAGAACATTTGTAATCTAGAACAATGGTGGAACATTTTGATCGTAATATGGAAAATTCTTTGAGTCGTAAAATTAATGTAGAATGGAACATTTTGGTCGTGATATGGAAAATTCTTTAAGTCGTCAAATTAATGTAGAATGGAACATATTAGTCGTAATATGGAAAATTCTTTAAGTCGTAAAATGAATCTAGAACATTTGCAATCTGGAACAATGCTGGAACATTTTGGTCGTAATATGGAAAATTCTTTGAGTCGTAAAATTCATCTAGAATGGAACATTTTTACATATACTTGGAAAAGAATGGAAAATTAATCTAGAATGGAACATTTTTATATACACTTCGCACACATACGTATTTACACTCTAGAAAAACGTAATATTTAATTCTTTGAGCTCGAAGCATTTGTTTACGCAAGAGACCTCAAAGAAATCTTTCAGATCAGATGTGAAAATAAATGGTAAAACGAACTTGGATGGTTATCTCGTCGAGATATTTCGTATACAAGATACTTTACTTATCTTCGAGCCACGAAGGAAGTTTTCCTTTTGAAAAATTAAAACTCAGAAAAATTAAACAAAATCCCAGTGCATCGGTCGACCAGTCTCAGTCACTTTTCAAATGCAAAGGGTTCAATTTCAATTTGAATTTCAAACCACGAAGTTTTCCCAAATCATTAACTGCAATCATTAATATTGTCCATATATTAGTTCAGACCGCCTGTTAAAATACATCAATTTCAGAAATTTATTTCTAATATAAGAAACAACTTTCCTTAGAAATTGAAAGAAAAAATAATAATAGAATTTCCGTTCGAAATGTACAAAAATATTTATAAATACACGTCCAAATCTACCTAGGACATTTTCTACACATTTTTGTGTGTTCCGTACACACGAGTGTAATTATTATAAGTTACTGGTCAGTTTGGACCCGATCAGGGGTCCCATAATTATTATAAATTACAAGTCAGTGATTCGCGAGACTCTGTCCATTATATCACGGGTCCTTTCGGACCCGCGCTGATCTCTCCCGTGGTCGATTCCCTCGCGATACGCTGTTAATTATTCTTCAATGTTTTCAAAGCAACGAAACCGAACTGTTCGGTGGTCGGAGGGTTGTTAGAGGCGTATAGTGTGACCTGATTAATACGCTGTTCCTCCCGAAGAAGTTGGATGCGTTCTCAGAGAGCGCAAATAAATTTTACCGGCTACGAGGGGGCCTCGAAGTTTCTTTGGAATTGTTTTACAGCACCCCGTGGACTTTGACGCTTTCTCTCTCCTCAGGATTACGCGCTCGTTGTCCCCCCTCTTTGGCCCCCTCTGCTCCCCCCTTGCTTCACGCTTCCTCGTTTCTTGACTTACAGTTATACGCGGCCACGTTCCACTCCCGTGGAAAATTCGAGCGATCGATCAACGCTGAATTGGATTTTATTAGAGAAAAAGTTCCGTGTTTTTGATCGCTGATATTTCACGGCAGACGCGGTTTACCACTTAATTAATAGTTTCGTGAAAATTTATAATTCGACTCGTTATCGACCCCATAATGTAGCGATACTCGTTCCGCTCTCTCGGTTTGTTCGTTTCCCCGGGGCCTGGGAATCAATTGTTTTCTAAAGGTACTGTTGATGCTATTTTACCGATTTAGAGTCTTGTTTGCATAGAATTTTAATCATTGGAATTTGAATAGGGAACGGTGAACATCTGTTTGCATTCGGGTCGAACGAAACTGCGACAACCTGACAGACAGGTGCACGAAGGATATCTGGGGATTCGTAAGAAATCGATAGTAGGAAATTATGACAATTTATTGCGATAAATATCAATGTAAAAGTGTGACAAACGAATATTATGAACGAAGAAATTAAATTCCTTGAATATCGATTCTGAAGGTTTTCTCTTGCTTAATATTTAATAAACGTATTTGCACAGATAATCGTCTGTTTATGTATGTGTATCGTGTGATGAAATTAATAACTCGTTGAATTAGTATTTTTTTTTCTGACGAGATATATAAAGTGAACGATCACTTATTCGACGAGCTGTCGAGCAAATGAAACAATCAATGGAAGTCTCGTGTTATCGAACGTACAGTATTTTTTCATTCCTGGTATTTATTTTGTTGATCGAAGTCTGATATTTGTCTTATCTCGGAATTACTTTTACGCGTTCGATCGACGAATAATTTAACAATACTCTCCCTACGCTGAGAACCGGGTAGATAATACGATATTTTCGAGTTATTTATTGTCAAAGTTGAACGTACGTATCGTGCAAACACGCTAGCGGGTTTATTGCATTGCAAAGTTCGGTGTCACGTTTTTTAGCGACTCACATTCGCACATACGGCCGTGGCGCATCCAATATTAATCCCTTAAGGCACACAGCGTTCCCAAAAGAAATCTCTCGTTATAACTTTCTATTTGTTTGAAATTTTCAAGTGAAATTGTGAATTTAGATTAATCTGTAGCTATCGTACTTATCGCAATGGATTGCAATACGTTTCGTCATCGTTCCAAATTACTGGGCTTTCGTAATGTATCGAAATCGAGCAGTACTCGTAAAAATGAACAATTCATTATTATTAACTATATACAAGTTCCTGAATCGACTTCGATGTAGGTCTAGAAAATTTCAAGATACATCGCGATCAGTGATCACTTGTAATTATTATTGGGTTGCTCGGAAAATGATTTCGTTTTCCAAAATGGAGAATATACAATTTAATAAAATGTTTGTACACTTTAAAAAAAAATCGTGCCTCATTCTCACGAAAAAATACGAAATTACTTTCCGAACAAGCCAATAGATTAACGCGAATATATCGTTCGAATGTAGCTCGATATGTAAATTTGATACGAATGTTACAGTTGGAGGAAGAAAGATTATTACATTACACAATATTACATTACAATCTTACGCTCCTAAATAATGTTTGGATAGCTCCTAAGAAATCGTCTTTCTTTCATAAATCTCACATCCAATTTCGATCTTGAACGACAAATATCATTGAACGTTTTTCCAAGTAAAACCGATTGCAAAAAATGAGAGTACATTTCTTTTTCTTCCCAGTATTGTTCAGTTGTATTTAATGGAAGGTTGAACCACAATGAAGAGTTTCTTTATCGTAATTGATTAAAAATGGTCATTCCATTAAAGTTAACTAGCTATTAATTTCTGCTATTACAGTCCAATTCTGATTTAAAAATTCGAAACGAATCACAAATCCATCGCGATCCATTTCACGGTACAGTAACATCATTTTCGTTGAACAATGTTTTCGTTAACAATGTAGATCGTTCACACTTCTACTAACTCTTTACACTCGATGTTTCTTCGCTACCAGAAACCAACGCCACGAGAAAATCCTTCAAGTCGTAAAATTCATCCGTGATTGCACATTTTTATACACTTCTGCATACGTTTACGCTCCACGAGAACGTAATATTTAAACTATTAATATTTGATATTTAAAATTTAAATTACTAATATTTAAAATTTGAATCCCAAATCGTGAAATTTTCTCGGATCGGAAATAGTACACCGAATTAGCTGATATTTTATTTATCTCTAGTCACGAAATAAGTTTTCCTCCCTTCGCACACATGCGTATTTACACTCTAGAAAAACGTAACATTCAATTCTTCGAGCTCGAAGCATTTTTCTACGCAAGAGACCTCAAAGAAATCTTTCACATCGGATGTGAAAATAAATGGTAAAACAAACTTGGATGGTTATCTCGTCGAGATATTTCGTATACAAGATACTTTCTTTATCTCGAGTCACGAAGGAAGTTTTCCTCTTGAAGAATTAAAACTTAGAAGGATTAAACAAAATCTCGGTACATCGGTCGGCGAGTCACGGTCGCATTTTGAGTGCAAAGGGTTGAATACCAATTTGAATTCCAAACCACGAAGTTTTCCCAAATCGAAAATAGTGACGACCAACGATCTCCTCTCGAGTCCAAAGGGTTAACCCTCGCCATGCTTGAATCTTCTTCTCTGACCCTTGAAGACTTGCACGCAATTATTCCACATAAGTATATATTTAAATATATATACAATTATATAAATTTTATATTTATTGAACTCCAATGACAGTCGAATCGAGCATTATTTTCTAATACATAGAAAATCCTTAATCTGATACGTAAATTTATTAAAATGAATTTTATTGAATAAATAGTGGCACAAGATTGAGATTTCGACTTAAAATCATAGAACCTCAATCGTTAACTGCCATTGTTCACGTACTAGTTCAGTAGTTCTTAAAACTTAAAAAAATTAGAGAAAATCCCCGGTGCATCGAGTCACGGTTGCTTTTCGAGTGCAAAGGGTTGAATACCAATTTCAATTCCAAACGACGAAGTATTCCCAAATCGAAAACAGTGACGATCTCCTCTCGAGTCGAAAGTGTTAACCACTGTCCTTCCCGTTCGAGATTCTCGTGTAGAATCCGTTTTTCATCGTTGGGAATAATTTGGCGAAGAAATTTGTGCATTTCTGGTCACGCAACGTAGCGCGAACGTTCACTCGTTGGATGCATTTCGCCACCGAGAGCTCACCCGGCGCCCATTTCCCGATTCTCGTTACTTTTCCTATCTTTGCTAAGCGTTGATGCCCATTTTCGTTGCTGGAACACGGTCTTCCCGTGATCTCCTCTGTGGTTAAACGCGGTTCGAGATCGACCGGTGCTCGTGACGTTTCCTCGTCGAATTTCAACGATCGATTCGAACGTGGCTGATCGGGGAGCTCCGATACATCCTCTCGGAATCTCTCGTACCATCTTTCGCACTCCCCCGTGTCCAAAATATGCTCACCGTACACCTCGCAGATATTTCGAGCCGCGCTCGCAGCTGTATTGCCCTTTCTGTACTCGTACAGCGCGCAATGCCTCAAATGAACTTGGCTCGCGTTCATTTTCTCGCATTCTTTTCGTCGAAGGTGAAGCACCGGGCGCGAATTACCCAAACGCTCGATTTAGACTGAAGAAAGAACACTCTTTCGCAAACGAGTCGTTTAGGTTGTGTGTATATATATATGTATATGTGTATACGTATATGTACACACACGGTATAAACGAGATATCTGTGTTTATTTTCAAGCAAGACGCGAGACGCTCGGTTTATTTACGAGACGACTACGGACGTGGAAAGCTTTCTTCGGGGAAAAGATAACGAAACGGAGGTTTTGTTTTTTTTTCCGATCGGGGAGTGAAATTTTCACTCGTTCGTTACGAATATTCAATTCGAATTCTTAGTTTCTTAGCCAGGGATGGAAAATTCTCTTTTTTATTCGTGTTTTTATTCTTTTTTTTATTCGTGTTTCGAAGCTTTCGTTTCGATCGAAATTGCGCTTTCAAAGATACTTTACGAACTGATCCATGTATTAGTTTTACTTGCACGAGGAGTATAATTTATATTTATATTTTGGAGTGGGAATTACCTACTATAGATACTTTTACTACATCTATGGTATATTATTTTTATTTATTTTTATTTATTAGTTTCACTTGCACGAGGGGTATAATTTATATTTATATTTTGGAGTGGGAACTACCTACTATAGATACATTTAATACATCTATAGTATATTATTTTTATTTATTAGTTTTACTTGCACGAGAGGTATAATTTATATTTATATTTTCGAGTGGGAATTACCTACTACAGATACTTTTACTACATCTATAGTATATTATCTTTATTAATTTTTTTTTATTTTTATTTATTTATTGCGTTATGTATTTTTAACAGCTCGATCGTCCAACGAATACACAATCACAGTCGTTTCGACGTTGGACGTTACGTGAACGAAACAGCACGAGAGATTTGCTAAAATTGATTTCGATACAACGTTGCAACACTTTGATCAAGAAACTTACGAACAGCACCGAGCCAGTAAGAAGAATTGCGAGAAAATGGCGTATAGATTTGCCAGCAACATCTGAAAAACTTGCACCGGTGGTAGGGAGTGACACTGACGAATGACTTCTCCCACCGAGCTCTAGTCTATCGTCCAATTGACTTATTACGATTATATATTGCCGATTGTAAAGATCGACTTTGTCGTCGCGAAGACTCGCACGTGAGTGTGGCAAGTTTCTCATTCAAGAGTATCTCGACTCGTACACGAGCTGGAATAGTTTTCACTCAGGGTTTCTGTCAAATCCAGATACACGTGAGTGACACATGTTTCAGCTTATGGAGACGTTGAACATTATAAATCGTTCAACGGTTTAATCCCTTCGTGACTACTGGAATTTATGTGTGTACGTTCAACGCCCGAGTTATTTTAAGCAATGTAATGGAAACGATCGCTACAATCGCGAATTAATCGCGATTCGTATTTTCAAATTTTCAAGTTCGTCTTACGTAACACGATATCGTTAGGAAGCTGATCGATCTTGCGGGAATTTCGTTTTTCGTTTCCTTTTTGTATATGTACACAATATGTATGCGTATACATATACGTGTTGTGTATATACACGTCATGAATTACAATGGATATAATACTTATTGATATTCGACACGATAAGCAACTTTTACACGAATAGTACTTTTATTTTCAGGTGTTTGTTCTGTTTCACTTGGGAATACGTATACGTTTAATTATTGACTCGTTTCAAGTATTGCAATATGAAAGTACTTTTTAAAATTATGATCTGTTTGCAATTAAATTTTCCAATAATACAAGCACCATTGTTACAACACTATACAATACAATACTTTTCAATATTCTCACATGAAAGTACCTTTCAAAATTATGATCAACTGTTTGCAATTAAATTTTCTAATAAATTGAATATACATCCACTAAATACGTTATCACGTAACATCATCGTTACGACACTTGTAAACATCGTGAACCAATATTTGCGATTACTTTTCAATATTCCAACACGAAATCAATCGTTAAAATTTTCCTAGAATATTCCCATTTAAATTTCTCAGGGCCTATCACTACCGTTACGTTCTCAAACACTCAAAATTAATTCGAAAACAGCACCGTAACTATAGCTCACTCTTGCATAATTCTCGGTACATATTATTCCTTTATCTCCGCACGTGCAACACCGTGCAAATAATTCTAGAAATATTCATTCGAAACGTATCGAAGGGAACGATTCGTCCCCGAAGATATTCGAAACACCCAGCAGGGAGATCCAGAATCCCGTTTGGAGGTGTCCTGACGATAGAATCCTAGACTTTACTCTCTCTCTCTCTCTGTCTCTCCTTCGCAAACATTTCATCAGGTCTTAATTACTTTAAAAAGGCACTCGTCGTTGCCGCCACGAACGTCGAAGCTTCATTGCGTTACGTAACGCTGCAATTGCAACGAAACGTCGCTTTATCTCCACGAAACCGCGAAACGGTCTCCCCGTAGAAACTCGCCAGCAGCTCTAAATCAAACAATCGATATCGGGATACGTCTAGCGAGTATCTGGCACGGTCGGTGTTCGGCTCGATCGAAATTTCTCGTCGTTTGTTGGACGACGTTGGTCGTTGCGTTTTTTCTGTAAGTCGATATCGCTCGTTGTCGGTAAATTTACCTCGCACGCATGCGCCCCTATCGCGTACCAATGTCCCCTCGTTTTTATTCCCAACACTCGTTCCGAAACTCGCGCTAAATCACGCGCTTCGCTTTTCTCGTCACATCTAAAGAGTACATCCGACAGATTTACTGGACGTATAAATTACCATAGAACCGGGATGTTTGTCGATGAAGCGGTGCTCTATTGAATCGTTTACTCGCGCGTAACCTCTCCTCACCCCCCTTGCCCACCGTTGCACGTCTGTCTTCCGTCCCAGATAGCGGAAGCAGTGTTTGTCGAAGAATCGTTCGCCGAGCGCTACCTCAAACACGTCGAAATTCTTATTTACGAGGGAGCGATTGGCCAGGTAACGTTACGGGGACGATGTGTATATAAATTTGATAGTTTGCCGCGTACGTGCGCGCGCTCGGATCTCTAAATATGGCGACCGTCGATCGTACACCCCCTTTGAAAGAACCGCGCTCGATAATCGACAGCAGACCTGCCTTGCCACTGTCCGATCCCGAAGTGAACAAAATCGTCGAACGTAAACTAGCCACTACGAAGTTTCGCGTTTTACAATGGAGTTTGGACAGCTTGGGCGAGACGAACGGTTTCATGGGGGCGTATTACACCCTCACGGTGACCGTGAAATGCCCCGACGGATCGAGAGATCTCAAATTCTTCGCTAAAACACCGCCACCGACTTACAGTCCTCAGTACGACTTTATGATCCGTCACGACACTTTCAACAAAGAGATAATCGTCTACAACGAGATCGTGCCCCGAATGGGACTTGGTAACGGCCCGAAATGGATACCGGATTACTATCACGGCAAGAACAACACAATAATGGTGTTGGAACACGCGAATCACGAGGGTTACGTTACACCGGACAAATACGTCCCGTTCGACGAGGAACACTGCGTATGGGTGATAAGGACACTCTCGACCCTCCACTCGAGGTCACTGATACTGGACGAGAAGCTACGTAGATCCAGCGGGCGTACCATCCACGATCTTTACGGTCACATGCTCGAGGAGATGGCAATCACCGAACGCGACCAGGGAACCCGGAACTATCTTAACGCTGGCATCAAAGGTGCTCACGTTCTGGTGGATCTCACGGATAGTGTGTCACGGGAGGAGAAGACCACGGTGAAGACACGGATCGCCAAGTGGACGTTAAGGCTGCCGAAGCTGATGGAGTCCTCGAGTAAATACAGGAACGTAGTGTGCCACAGGGACACATGGGCGAACAATATCATGTTCAAGAGGGACCCTAACGGTAAGCCGATCGGTTGTTACCTGGTCGATTATCAGTTCATGAGATACAGCCCACCAGCGATCGATTTTGTCCTTTGTCTTCTACTGACCACCGATCGAGCCACCAGGAGACGTTGTTACGATTCTCTGGTCCAGGTTTACCATCACACCATGAGACGCGAGCTGGCCTCCGAGGGTATGGACGTTGACCAGTGTCTACCGCTCTCGGAGTTTCTCGAGTCTTGCACGGAGATGCGCTCGATAGGTTTGATCTTTTCCGTGATAAACATGCAGCTCATGCTTCTGACGAAACAGGCGGTGGACGAGTACTTTGTGGGATATAATGAAGAGATGGAGCAGGTTTTATTCAATGACAAACGAATTGATCTTGTTCTGGAACAGTGTCGAAGCATGAAGGCTTATCAGACACGTATCGGCGAGATCATTGAGGAAATCAAAGACCACTTGCCCGACGAACCACCGAATTGTTAGGTCTCCGGGTACGAAAGTACGGGACCAAAGGGCACAGAATTGGCCCGCGAGTACCTCTGTTACGAGTCTCGTTTGTACTTGTATCACGATACGAGGCAAAAGGGCTGTGGGCAGACTGCCAGTGAGATCGTACTTGGTCACGAGTCGCGAATGGGTCCTGAAGACTCCTGGAACGTGACAGAGTTCGCGAAATATTCGCGTAACAGGAAAGAGACCAAGATCAATCGATGATGGGAACTTTTTTAGTGGAAATGATCGGTGAGAGCTTTTGGACAGGGGTTTAAACCTTTTCAATGTGGTGGCATTTTAGTTGTGAATGTACTTTACGGGAAGTTTCACTCTTTGGGGTACAGTTGCTTGAACAACGTCCCACTTTTTTAATACCTTCTTATCGATACCGAGCATTTCACTCTTTGGGGTACAGTTGTTTGAAAAATGTCCCATTTTTTAAATACCTTCTTATTAATACCGAGCATTTCACTCTTTGGGGTACAGTTGTTTGAAAAATGTCCTATTTTTTAAACACCTTGTTATCAGTACCAGGAATTTCACTCGGAAACTAGCTCTATACTTTAAATAGTAAAGTTCACCTAGACTGGAACATTTTTATTTCAATCCTTCGCACAAACGTGTTCCACGTCTTACAAGGTCGCAATACTTACTCCAATTTAAATTTCAAACCACGAAGATTACGATCGCAAAAGGTGCATTGAATCAGTTGCCAATCAAGAGTCACCTCTCGAGTCGAAAGGGTTAAAATTCGATGGTCGTTTACGGAAGAAAACTAACCCCATTGGAAATAATTCGATTGCAAACGAACAGGGCGTACCATAGTGCACTTTAACGTACGCCGCGCGATTGGATCGCGCGCGTATTCCGCGACGAAAGTCGCAAAACGCGAAGTGGTTGTATTTTTCTATTAACAGGTGCACAGGAGCGGGGCCACGTCGGTACAAAGTACACCTAGTGCTCGTTGGCTATAATTGATGACGAGGGGTGGCACTTTAAATGGAAACAAACAACACAAGAGGGCCGAGAATTTTGTTTCGTTCGTTTCACTCGTCGTTTCGTCGTTTCTCTTTATTCACCACTTCAGATTTCACTGGCAGTAATGCGTACGAATAAAGCAAATACGTCGACCACCGCGGTCCCCGCACCGCTGTGCATTATTTTCCAAGCCCGTTTGTTATTATTTTTTTCCCCTCCGTTTCTGTTTCTTGTTTCCCTTTCCTTTTCTTTCTTTTTCTTTTTCTCTTTTGATCTTTCTTTTTTTTTTCTTTCGATTTTTCTTCTTTTTTCGTTTCAACGAATTGCTCGCCATTCCACGGTCCTCCGCGCCCCGTTGGCGAACCCTGCGTAATGTTTCAGCGTAATTATTTCATTCGGGGGGACTTTATACGGCCGCGTGCATATGCTCGCGGCTTTGTTAAATGGGGAATCGTTAAGAAAGCTAATTTTCCGCTTAAAACCATTGTGCGATATGGAGCTTTGCCGGCTTAAACCGCGTCATCGTTCTCCGTTAGACGAACTCCGTCGTAAAAGAGAAAAGGGATTACGGTTGGTAATAAACTTCGTGGAAACCCTGCAAAAGGCGGAAGGATAGGGACGTCTAATATTTAAAGTAAATTTCCACCGGGACCCTTCACTGTATGTGGAGTCGAAGCGTTTGATGTCTATTACAGACTGTGTCTCTTCTTTTTTAAAGAAACTAGGAAGGGTCGGAATGGAGGGAAAATTTATTAACCAGGGCTGGCATACGATTGCAAGATCGATTATTTTGATAAAATGAAACGTGGTTGGAACGTGGAATGAAAAATTCTTACTCGTTGAAAAATGATTAGTAGTTTATTATGTATTTGTACGTGGAAGTATGTACGTGAATATGCATTTTTATGCACAAAGTGCATTCTTTAAGATCGACCGTCGATTTTCAGACATTTTTTTATCGACGTTATTTTCGGACGTTTTATTAACGTTAGGTGATTCTTGATTCTTTAGTGAAAAATAAAAACATATTTTGGAAATTTTTAATATTCAAGAGTGTAGCTGATTGAATACTGACTAACTTTTATTCGATACATTTTACATTATTGTGATACACTTTGATAATTTCATTTGGATTCATTTTAGTAAAGATATTTATTTGTACAATTTAAAGTAATATTAGATGATTCTTTTGTTCGGTGATGTAATTGTCTGCTTAATAATTATAAGAGATTTGTGTACCTTTATTGTTCCTTTTAAATGAAATCTCATTCCTAATATTTTAATTTTCTTCTCCTACGGTTGTGTCCAGGAAAGGAATGCTTTATGAAAAGTTTAAAATTTGCATCCTCAATTTCCAGCTATTTATTTTCACAGCAGAATGAATCAGAGAAAATTGTTCGGTAATAAAAGCTCCGTAAAAAAGGAATGAGAGTTGTGGAAGCTATAGAATATAGTTATCTCTGTTGGGTATAGCTGTTTCTGTAAAACACACGATGGAAAACAATTGAGAAAAAAATACGATCTAAACTGTTAGTCTTTCTTTAAATATTTTATTTTATTCGTCAAAAGTCATAATTTTTTACATTGTTTTCTAGTAATAAAATTATTTTACTCGTTATTAGTAATTACATTGACAGATGAACATGTGTGAGAATTTAAATAAAAAAGGTCGATGAAAGATATATTCTTGGTTCTTCTAGTCAGTGGTAGAATAGAGGTTTCTATATTTATTCCACGTTATTTTTCTTCTCGCATATTAAATATTTTTACACGATTTAATTTACCGTTATAATTACCTTTTATTCTGATTCACTGAATTCCCGTCGAGAGAACTCGTTTAATTGTGATGATATATTTTGTGCATCGGTGTGTAAAATTTAATTATGACACACGAGAAAGAAAAATGCACTTTCAAAAAAATACGTACACTATCGATATAAAATAATAACGAACATATTTTATGCCAATACAAATAGTTATACGTTCGGTAGGATTGTATGGATTGTATTGCGCAAGTAATTTTATACCTCAAAGTCGCGCGAGTGACTAAAGATTAATGGTTCGAATGGAAACGATTTTCGAAGATTAAAAAGTATTCGAAGAACGTTGGCAAGGTTCGCCGTTAATAATAAAAATAATAAGAACCAAGTTCCCGGTAATGGCTTTTCCCTTTATCGACAAAGTACCGCGTAGATATAAATGTGGTAACGTTTCGACTTTTAATTTAAAGTTGATTTAAGTTCTCGTCAGATAGTGGTCTTTTTAAACAATCGAAAAACTACGAAAACGGTAAAAAAAAACGAAGAAACAATTGCGAAGAAAGCAAATTTAGATTAATGGTCGACACGTTTATATCTTGGTACGAGATTCCTGTTAAAGGAAAGAGTTATTACTTGGAAACTTTTTATTTTTATTATCCTTTATTAAAAGATACTTTTTTTTTTAGTTCTTTCCACTTTTCGGGGTTTAAACAAAATTTACTACTTCAGCGTAGATTCGATTCGAAACAAATTCCCTCGATTCGATGAAAAATCTTCCGATCTGGAGGAAAGCAACGTGTCTAATTGTCCTGTTCGAGCGATAATCAAACGAGTTGCATTTCTCGTTGCATTTCTCGTTGCAACGACAGGTCAGTTCTGTTTAACGGCTTGTGACGTTATGTCATATTAAAGCAGAAGTTCGTTTTATGGCCGGCAATTCGAAGCGACCGTAATCGTCCCTATACCGAGCTAATAACATAAGCGTGGAACGTAAATTGGGTTGCCCATCGATAACATAGTTGATACGTATTTTACTGTAAATACAATTCCACGCGACGTTCGAGCGCATTGTACCAGTCAGCTTTTAATGTTTGTTTTATTCCGTGCAATTACCAATTGTTTCTTTCTACACGGGAACTCGAATGGAAAATACACGAACTTCTGCTATTTTATTCGGGGAACACAAATTATACAAAGGTGTAAAGGAATGACATGTAACATTATACCAAACGTTTAAATATCTCTGTGGATCATTGTTGCATTCGCTAAAATTTGGTATTTAATCATTTTCTGCTAGAAAGAGATCACCTATGGTATACTTCCTTTCAAATTTTCGAAAATGGGAATAGATTAGTTCATTTTTTACTCAATCGAAAAATTAATCTAACAACTTCATTAAATTGCTCATATTCCATACATTGCGTACCCTTGCGAGCGTGAATTCGAAACAGTCAAGTTCGATCGCACTTTGATGTAAATTCTTGGGAACCGGTGGTACCATCAAAGACGAAGTTATTGTATAGAAATGATTGCAATTGCATCCCACCAATCCGCGCGCAAAGCGAAAATAGTTATCACCGTAAAGAGGGATTATTCTGCGGACGATTCGGAGCGATCAGTGCAAAATTACCATCCCATCGAGAACAGTTGCATAGCGGCGAGCCTGTTAATCACAGAAGCTTACTGTTTCTCGTATGCTCATTATACTTCACAGGCCACGAGCTTTCAAACGACGTAGAATTATCATCGATCAGCCAATAGCATCGCGATTCCATTATCCGTATTCGCGTTGATCTCGATTCGACCAGACTTCGTTCGTTAACGGAACCCTTCCTCTAACTTTGGGGATCCCATCGGTATTTGCGGTGCGCGTCTGTTAACCATCGAAACTGTTTAAAAATTCATCCGAACCTATCGACGGAAGGCCCATCCTAAGACACGACTTCGAACTTGGCGAAACATTTCATTCCGTGTCTCTCGAATTGCAAGTTACGACGTTCGACTGAATTGCACGAAATAAATTATAAAGATAATTTTGTTGAGAAAAGGATAGTATTTTTGCATAATTATTTTACTATTTACTAAGTATATTATTTAGTAAATTATAATCAATCGGGTGAGACAGATATTGAATGGACTACTCAAAGTGGAAAAAATAAAGGAATTGTTGTTTCTTACTGAAAAAGACGACTGAATTGCACGAAATAAATTATAAAGATAATTTTGGTGAGAAAAAGGATAGTATTTTTGCAGAATCCTTTTACCATTTACTGAGTATGTTATTTAGTAAATTATAATCAATCGGGTGGGACAGATATTGAATGGACTACTCAAAGTGGAAAAAATAAGGGAATTATTGTTTCTTACTGAAAAAGGTTTTTATTCGTAATTTTTAAAAATACAATTCCGAAGTGTCCGTGCTAAATACAATGTTCACTTAAAAGGTTTCGATGGAAGCAAGTGTAAGAAGTGTACTTAAAAATTATAGTTTTTTTTTTGCTTCTCAAACATATGTTTCGATGATAATAAGGGTTTGAGGTAGGACAACGTCAAAACATCAAAGATTCTGGATTTGTCTAGTATGCAATTTAATTAACCACTCAGGAACGCTTTACTTATTCACTTAGGGTTTTCTTCCTTTCCTCCACCCAATGTTCATACTTTTTTTCTTTTTTCAGCTACGTTTCAAGTTCTACAGGATAAGTAGAACTTGTCTACATTCTCAGAAGTCGTACACCAACGACCAATCGTCGATAGAACTTTTTTGCTTTTAACGTTCCCCACAGCATCAATTATCCACGCGTTTCTCAATTCGCTACCTAAAAATTTCATTTCTCCGATTCCCCACGTCGTCCAGCCTTACATTGTAACCCACGGAATCGTTTCTCTACATCGTAACCCAACCGTCTTGTACAACATTCTTTCGTAATAACCCACCTCCCTCGGTCTCTATTAAAAAAAGAAAAAAAAAACCCCCTAGTCGATCAGCACTCGGTAAAACCACCGCTTGGATGTTCGAGAGTGTTCGGTGTGTAGAGAGTCGTGGCACATCCGCTTGTGAAATCGTCGCGGGCTAGACTGACGCGATCGCACGGAAATCTCGTGGCTCGTGTCGGTCCGAGGACGAAGGGCGCAGGCGTCTGGCATCCGGCGTCCGGTGGCGGCAAGCGGGCTCCGATTTTCTCTAGTGCCGCGTCAACTGCCGCTGGGAGAGTTGTGTACATCGTGTCCCGTACGCTCGAGCAACCCTTGTTCGCGTGACTCGGTCACGTTCGTTCCCGTGACTCGCGAGCGAGTTGCGTTCCACGCGACAAACGCTACGGATTCGTGTCCCGTGAACGCCTGTGCGGATGCTGGTCGACGATCGGGGAACGTTACGTGTCGTTCGGTGTCTCGTCGTTCGCGAATCATGTTGAGAAAAACGCAACAGGGGAGTACGTCGCGAGAAACGACGACACCGCCGAGTACGCGTTGCAGCTGACTCCACGCGCGACCAGAACACGTCGATCAGTTGCACCGTAGTGAGTGCGTCGTTCTGCCCGTTGGTGCGCGGTCTTCCAAGTGTGCTTACTCGAGTGTGGAATTATACTTGGTTCTTTTTTTCGTACGTTTATCTCTCCGTTAGGTTCGTGGTGATCTCGATAGGGTCGCGAGGTTCGAAAGGGCACGCGAAGGTGCGTCGAGTATGAATCGGTGCAAAGTGCAGGTTGCGACGAATTTAACGAAGATCTCGTCCGGCTGTGAACTAGTGCTTTTGTGGGGCGTTGAAGCATGAGGGAGGTTGCATCCCCGACGTAATGGTGAGTGTGTAGCGTTTTCAGCGATTCGTTCGTTCGTTCGTTCGATGTAGCATTGTTGAACGCGTTTCTTCCCGTTGGAAGCGTAGAAAGCGTATCGCACTCGGGGCGCGTATAAATCTTTCAGGTGGAGTGCTCGGCTGTGTTACGTGTATGTGCTCGCGTCGGTCCCCTTCCAGAAACGCCTTGTGCGTTATGGTTATTGTACCGTGAGATGCCACACGTGGATAAAAATTATTGCACGTTGGATTCCAGCGCGCGGGAGAACGCCACGACGAATTGCACGCGACTGGTTGCTATTTCGGGGAGGGAGAAGAAAAGAAACGAAGAATCTTTTTTTTTATCCACGTTAGCGCGTTTCGGAGCATCGTTCGGGTGAAATTGAGGGAATTTAGGGAACGTTACCGAGGGCTTTGGTGCCGGGCTTTGGTCTTTGGTCGTAACCTTCTTTTCGGACGTTTCTGTTGTCGCGTTTCCGGCGTTGTTTGCGCCGTTTCACGGCGAGCACTTGGCACGTGATGCCCCGGGGCTCTCGGAGTAACTGTTTTTCCCTGATCGATGTTTTATTTTTGTTTACCACACCAGTGAAAGATCCGAGACTGATTGCACCTCTGTCACGGATTCTTTGTTTTTACGAATGTTGCACACCGCTTTTTAACCGAATTAAGGTTAATTCGAGTTACTATTCTCTGGCTGGGAGCATTTTTTCCTCGTGTGTTTCATTCTCAAATTCTCGAAGAACCTTTATCTTATTGAATCAATTAATTATATAGATAATACGGATTCTTTGTTTTTCCAAATGTTGCACGCCGTTTTTCAACCGAATTAAAGTCAATTCTCTTGCTGGGAGCAGTTTTTCCTCGTGTATTTCTTTCTCAAATTCTCGAAGAACCTTTATCTCTCTGCATCTTTATCTGGTTGAATTAATTAATTATATAGATGATACGGATTTTTTGCTTTTCCAAATGTTGCACCCCGTTTTTCAACCGAATTAAGGTTAATTCGAGTTACTATTCTCTGGCTGGGAGCATTTTTTCCTCGTGTATTTCTTTCTCAAATTCTCGAAGAACTTTTATCTCATTGAATTAATTATATAGATGATACGGATTCTTTGTTTTTCCAAATGTTGCACCTCGTTTTTCAACCGAATTAAGGTTAATTCGAGTTACTATTCTCTGGCCTGGAGCATTTTTTCCTCGTGTGTTTCTTTCTCAAATTCTCGAAGAACCTTTATCTCGTTGAATTAATTAATTATATAGATGATACGGATTCTTTGTTTTTCCAAATGTTGCACCCCGTTTTTCAACCGAATTAAGGTTAATTCGAGTTACTATTCTCTGGCTGGGAGCATTTTTTCCTCGTGTGTTTCTTTCTCAAATTCTCGAAGAACTTTTATCTCATTGAATTAATTATATAGATGATACGGATTCTTTGTTTTTCCAAATGTTGCACCTCGTTTTTCAACCGAATTAAGGTTAATTCGAGTTACTATTCTCTGGCTGGGAGCATTTTTTTCTCGTGTGTTTCTTTCTCAAATTCTCGAACAACCTTTATCTCATTGAATGAATTAACTGTATAGATGATAATAGAGTGTTCGATGAACGGAGAAATATAATAGAGTAATTTTATGGGTGAACGTTATATCCACGTTCGTTCGTTGATAGAGTTTTAACAATAAGCGAGAGAATTTTAGCGAGGGAGCTTTGGGTTATAAAACAACGTTGGTGATAATGCAAATTATCTCCCGTGATAAATATTAGCCGGGATCGTAATTTGTCTCCATTAATATATTAAGTTCCAACCTCTGGCGATAAATTAATTTCGAGGCGATGTGTGGAAAAAATATTATGCTGTACGAATATATCTGAGAGAATAATGCAGCTATATCAACCATACATACCTCTAACGTGATAAATATACGAAGAATTAATAATTAATTACAATTATTTTTCGAGAACTATGAATCGAAGAATTATACCCTTTTGCAAGACATCGTATAATATTTCTATTACAAAGAATTATCGTTTGTGTACTGTCCAGTTTATGAAACTATTCAGAAGAAATTTGTATTATTATAATTAATACAACTGTTCGAATCTTATACAAGTATTGAAACAATACATAGGAGCACGCTGACAAAGGGTAGTAAAAAGTATAAGTAAAATATAAAAAAAAAGAACATCGTAGAATTATTATTGAAAGTGTTGATATTTTCCGCGTAAAGCTTAACGATTAATGCGATTGTAAAATACCCGAATATCTCGAGTACGGTGAAAATACGATACGAAAACTTTTTGTTCTTATTTACACTATCACGGTCCGTGCACGCTTTAAAGCTTTTGCGGATGCGTCGATTTTTTCGTCGAAAGCTTTGGCTTGCTATTTGCACGAAAGAGTAGACGAGAGAGGGAGGCAATCAACCATTAATGGCACGTGTCGAGGCGCGCAATTTACATACCTGAGTATGTGTCTGCTCTAGGTCAGACACAATGGCGTTCGCGATTTTAGACTCTACATTATTCCACTTTACGTCATACACATCGATGCCTCGGAGCTGAGTAATCTGAATTGAATACGCTAACAACGGCTTAATCGCTTTATTCCAACCATACGATCGAAGAATGATACTCCGAACTTGGTGATCTAACAATTAGCTTGGGTATCGCTTACATTGACAGGGGTTCGTGTACCGATCAATCGATAGCAATTGCGTATTAGCAGCTTCTGTGACTGTTGAGTCACTTTAGGAATCGATGTCGGAATATTTTAAGTAGGCTTTTAAGTGACAACGTTGAGTAAAGAATATCACTTGGGGAGATGCATTGCTTCGGTGGATGCATTGATAAATGATACGTGTTTCGTGTATGTCGTGTATGATGTCAAGGATATTGAGTTACAGTTAATCCTCTGTCGCTAATTCCCTTTTAGTTAAAATTGATGAAATAAAGGTAATCTGTTTAATTGTCGTGGTCGAAATTATGAAGTTGCGTTCTACGGGTGAACTTTCGGTGAATATTCTTCATTTCGAATAACAATATTGGAGTAATGTTTAATTATACAATCTACTCAGGTATTACAATAATAGTTTCGGGATACGTATTGAAATATTCGATTCTCTACTCAAATATACGAAAAGTAATATTTGAATTCCTGTTCGAATATTTGAATAATAGTATTCAAAGGAATACCTACTATAATATTCGATTGTCTACTCAAATATACGAAAAATAATATTTGAATTCCTGTACGAATATTTGAATAATAGTATTCCCTTAATTGTACTCGAATACTTGAATACGTGAAGCTTATTCGTAGTGTTCGAAAAATTCCAAAATATTCAAATGGTATCATACGAATAGATCCAGGCAATCTACTCAAGTATTGGAATAATAGTTTCGGGATACGTACTGAAATATTCGATTCTCTATTCAAATGTACGAAAAGTAATATTTGAATTCTTGTTGGAATATTTGAATAATGATATTCCCTCAATTGTACTCGAATACTTGAATACGTGAAGCTTATTCGTATCGTTCGAACAATTCCAAAATATTCGAATCGAATCATTCGAATAGAATCATTTGAATAGATTCAGGCAATATACTCAAGTATTGGAATAATAGTTTCGGGATACCTACGGAAATATTCGATTTTCTACTCAAATATACGAAAAGTAATATTTGAATTCCTGTACGAATATTGGAATAATAGTATTCCCTTAATTCTACTCGAATACTTGAATACGCGAAGTTTATTCGTATCGTTCGAAAAATTGCAAAACATTCGAATCGAGCCAGGCACCGTTCGGCGAGGATTAAATCGGCCGGAAGCAATTTTTAAAAATCACAAACTTCAATTTCTCCAACACGGGCGATAACGACGACCGGCGAATGTTCTCACGAACAAGATGCAATTTCCTCCCAGGCTTTTGGCGGTGCTCACACGTCCATAATAAAGTTCGTCGCGGCAAACAGGCATCCGCAATTAAAGGCGATCAGATCGATGATTAACTGCGACCCAGTGGAAAACTAATTAGAAAGTTCATCGATTTTTCATCCGTTCGGCCAATTCACCATCTCTGGCGGTCGAAGATTTATCATCGTCTCGGTCTTCGTTTGCTCTGTACACGTGAAAAATGATTTCGAAATTTTCCAATAACACACCGTGGCAACAGTTGCATTCGGTTCGGCTTTCGATTCAGAAGTTTCGACCCTCCATGGCAAGAGGTCGTCCCGTCGTCACGCGACTCGGGGACATTTTTCACGCGCAATGATTTATCCACCGTCGATAGGCCACCGGCACGCGACCTTCGACAATCGCGGTTGATGATGTGCCTAGTTTATTTCATTTTTTTTTAAATAAGTTCCCCTCGAGGAAGGTAGCCCTAACACTTGATTGCGTAGAGGTGTAGAGATTGTATTTCTCGTTGATCAAGGTGATCTACTCAAGACCTTTTTTCAAAAATATATAATATAACATTCTGATCCTAGTTTTGGGTATCTTTCAGGTTAATACATATCTGATTGTGAGTAAGAAATGTAAACCATAATGTAAAGTAAATATTTTCTATAATATTTTATTAGGCAGTATGATTGATTATAATAGAATTTCCGGTTTTTCTCGTGGCAATGAATATCTGAAAAAGTAAGTGTTTACTAACATTTCACGCAAAGTAAACATTTACTAACATTTCACACAAAGTAAATATTTACTAATATTTCACGCAAAGTAAATGTTTACTAATATCTCATCCAATGTTTCGTACATCCCTCGCGTAAATGCATACCTAAAAAAAACAAAGAAAAGAAAGAAAAGTACAAAGTGTAATGAAAAGTAAACGATTTTTTTGAATATTTCATCGGGTGCATCGAGAAATCGGCGAGGATCCATCGGCCGATGCGTGCGCGTGCGGTGCACGTGACGCGAGTTGCCATTCACCGCGGCGGCATCACTGGTGTGCGGAGTGCATTTACAGGCATTGCACTCGTTTCAGGAAGTTCTTGAATCGTCGGGGCGCGCGCCTTGGAAATTGATTTCCCGTGTCACGGCGCGAGTTCCCGGCTGTTTTCGCGCGCGTTTAATTATCTCCTCGTAGCCGTGTGCACTTTATTAAATGCAAACACACGGCGACCGAGGGAAACAAAAAAACTTGATATTCGACGTATCGACGACCATATGCACTCCGTTTACGCCGATGCGTTTCCCATATTCGTTACCGTACGAAGACATTCTCCGGGAAATGCTCGCTGACCGTGAGCTTATCGCTCCAGTTTCATGGTGCAAAATCGGCACGAGTTTTTCAGTAGGTCATCGTTGTATCGTTGGGAACGGTGTCGAGCCAATTCTCAACCGAACAACGAATAAGAATAATGAATAATATTCTATTCGTGGGTCACGAGCGAGTTTCTTCTCCGCGGGAAAGTTTCGTCGGATAGTAATTTATTCGAATACTACGTAGAGGGATGAATATTTATCAAACGATAAACCTCTGTGTATATTCCCGTGTACGTGTAAACAATATGGATGCGCGCAAGTGAGATTATAGAATATAGTTTTAAAACTACATTTCGAATATTTTCACCGAAAAAATTCAATCGATAGCTTCACAATCTCGACTTTTGTACTCGATTCACTTTCGTCCTCGACGAAGGAATTATTTCCTTTTTACAATCTCGGCTGCGATAAAGACCGCGTTAATTTATAAATTTCATCAAAATCCCCCTGGCTGTCACCTGGAATTCGTTCCCAGAGAGAAGAATCTGCATCACGTTGTACTTATCGTCCACGTTTCGGGTAACTCGTTGTTTAATAACGATGGATGCTACGCGACAGTGTCCTTGGAGACTTATTTGGAGGAAATAAGCGAACAATGTCGTACACACGACATATTATAATCCGTACAGAATTTCCTATTTCGTGAATCAAGGGAGAGGGAGGGATCCGTAGCGGAACTTATTCCGCGATTTAAATACATCGCGATATTTATATACTCGCATGGTTTAACGCGCGGAAAGTGCTTAACAAATTTTAGCCGGTTGTCAAACAAAGCTGTGTCAATTTACTTTGATATTTGGTACGCGCGTGATGTACTTGATACACATGGAACTGCTCGTGTACGCCGGAATGAAGATAAATGGTGTTTGTAAACTAATAGCGCCGGAGAGCGTTTTTGCCGTTTAATCGTCATTCGGTTAATCATTTTTTCGCGCGTTTCAAATATTTTAATTACAACGCTCGCGTAACGGCGATTTAATGTTAAACCGAGGCGAGAGGGGGTGTTCCGTTCTCGACGTAGCTTAATTACCGCTCTCGTCTCTTTTCTTTCTTTATTTTTTATTTTTTATCTTTTTTTTAACAAATTTGTACATCTTTAACCGTGTTCCTTCGCTGTTTGAATCCTCCTTCGCTGTTTACCCGGTCCAAGACGAAAAGTAATTCGCGTAAGCGAAGAGTGGTGAAATTTTCTTTAAACGAGACCGCTCCAACGACAGTTCTCTTCTTTTTTTTTTTTCTTCCTTTTTTTTCTACAATCTTATCTCGTGTTTTACGATTACGGAACGACGGAATTAGAAGCGCGTATTTTTTCATACCTCTCGCGAGAACTTTACGAGCATTTCAGTGGATTTTCTTCGATCAGACTCTTCGATTCATTCTTCCCTTCAATTTATCTACTCATCTCGGATTCTTGTTTTATTATATGTATAAAAAAGATTCCAGAAGATTTGTATCGCCGTTTCGTGGGTATTTATTTATTTATCCATTCAAAGAAACTACTTTATCGTTTATACGACCTTTAGTGTCGATTGGATTTATTCTTCTCTTCAATTTATCTACTCATCTCGGATTCTTGTTTTATTATATGTACAAAAAAGATTCCAGAAGATTTGTATCACCGTTTCGCACGTATTTATTTATTTATCTATTCAACGAACCTACTTTATCGTTTATACGACCTTTAGTGTCGATTGGATTTCCTTCTCTTCAATTTATCTACAGATTCTTATTTTATTATATATAAAAAAGATTCCAGAGCATTTGTATCCCCATTTCATGCGTATTTATTTATTTATCTATTCAATGAACGTACTTTATCGTTTACACGACCTTCAGTGTCGACCTAATGCTTTTGGCGTGGATCGAATCGAACAAATACAATGTATTCTAGAGGGAATGGTTAAAAAGAATGTGGTATCGAGAGTAAATGCGAACTGTGACGATTAATGTTTGCTTAGTCACTTACAAAGGCTCGCTAAAACGTCTGACCTGATACGACCAGAAACTACTGCCATGAGTGATCTTTCTTTATTCCTGGAATACATTTGGTATACAATCTTTGGTACGAAAGCTATTAGAATTAGAATTGAACGAATCCACGTCTACTCCATTATCGGAAAATCTTTATTTAATGTATGAATAATGTTTAAAGTAATACATCTAGGGATTTCTGTCAGAAGTGATCTTTCTTTCTCTCTAGAATGCACTTTTGTACAATCCTTGGTACGAAAGCTATTAGAATCAGAATTGAACAGATCCAATTCTATAATAGAATTTATATTTCTCTGCCCTTACAGTGCGTTTCGTATATAATTTAAGTTTCCAAAAGTATATTAAAGTTCCAAAGTAAAATAAGTATAAAGTAAATTTTTTACTTAAAAGATAAAATTGGAGGAAAGGAACTTTATATAATATCTACATACTGTGTAATGCAAGGACAAGATTGTGTACTAGTTATAATTTATGAACACAGTGTATGTGCTTGCAGTGTTCACTCGTGCAAGTTTACGCAGTGAATTGTTAAATTAATGATGAAACGGAATTCAGAGAAAGAATAAATTAAATGGCCGTGTTTGTATGACCGATGCGATTGAACGAACCTGCAAACTCGATAGCAAATAATTATGCATATAGTTATGGAAGGTATCGTGCAGACATAAATTCTTCTATCCTTCGCATCTTCGTTAATTTATTTTACTTATTTGTTTATTATTTATTGCCGAATTCATTACATACGAATAAACTTAACGAACCAAGTATAAAATATTTTTTACTAACAGATACCCGGGAATCAATATACACAATCGTGGACAGAGTTAACATTATTTATGTACAAATAATGTAAATAGTAAAGGTCAGACAACGAATAATCAGATTCTGACTAAAATATGCATTTTGGTGATATTTAAAATTTACACGTTGTAATAGAAGCTAACGGTTCAGTAATCGGTTGCTACTACATCCGGTCAATGTAAAATGTTAATGAGGATAAAATATGCAAAAAATGTACGATATTAAAATATGCACGTATGCATGAAAAATATACAAGAAACGTATACGATACGTATATTTACCGTGTCGGAGAAGTCTTTTCATTATCTATTCAGTTTTGCTGTGTAAAAGTGATGTTATGGCGAATGCATAGGGTTTATTACTTAAAAAGATAGCTTTAATAAGCTTCAGTCTTCTTAAAGAGCAAGTTTGTCGAGGAAAGTTTGAATCTAGAGCTATTTTCCGCAAAAACTCTTGTTACGTTTCTTTTTATACCTTAAGGTTAATAATTTTCACGTAAGGGCTGGCTCGTACCACCAGAAGAGTTAATCATACTTTACACTGAACTGCATTCTTCATCTGTGCAAGATCGTTGCGCAGAGAGATAAATTAGAGATAAATATTATTATTCAACTGAAACGCTGCTGCAAATTTAAGAAATCCATTCAAATTTTCGGATATTCCGTTTCAGACCTTTCAGTTCGTGTCATCGTTGGTAAAATATAAATAATCAGTGTCTTAAAACATTGTCAAATCTCACCACGAACAAGGTTGAAATCCTCAAATTCGATGACCTGGTGACACGAATTGCATAACCTCGAGTCTCATTTTATCAAGTTGTTCGGAAAGTCATTTCGTTTTCCAAAACGGAGAATATCTAATTTAATAAAATGTTTACACGCTCTAAAAAAAATCTTGTTTTATTTCCACCAAAAATAACGAAACGACTTTCCAAACAACCCAATATTTTCAACGCACAAATAAAGTGCACTAATATTTCCGTCCAGCAACGCACCTATTAAGTACAACATTTACCTCGATTAAACTTCCGAAGTGTGCCCCGATAACGATCACCCTCTCTCTTTTTCCACGTAGGCGCGTAACCTGGTATCCATTTTTACGAGAAAAAAAATGCATAACACGATCGTGTATGCGCGCATCGAGTATTATCCTCGAGGATTCGAAGATGATCGTTCGGAGCGTATTCCTCGCGCGGAAATTCGCGCGTAGATCGTCAACGGGGAGCAACGTAGATCAAACACGTGTCAATGTATCCCATGGATCGATTCTAGGGGGCGGTGTGCACGCCTCGAACGCTTGTAAGCGCGTGCATTTACGATCATTGCACGTGTTGCAACACGGTAGTGGGGTACACCGGTGGTGTAGGTTTTCTTGGCAATCGGAATGCTTCCTACGGTGTAGAAGAAGTCATAAACCCCGGTCTGTGTACCGTGCTTGGCCCCGTACACTCGATAAATACAGCTGCCACAGTCGCGTAAATTTCGGCTCGCGCCAAGTTATACGAGTGCAACGAGTGCATCGTTCGAAGTTAAATGTCAGTCGGGTAGTACACGACGTGCGGTGTATCATCGCGAAACGCTTAAACGTCGAAGATTCGGCCCAAATTGGATGCACGTCGATCTTCGAGCACCCGTTGGTATCGCTTTGTTCGTTCAATTAACCCTTTCGCTACGGAGCGCTTGTGTAAATTGTCATAACTGTGCACGGAGCGCATTCACAGTGCATTCAAAGTGCATTCACAGTAGTCGACAGTAAGGTACGAAATGCTACGAAATAAGTAGAAGTCGTTTCTTGTTCTCGAAATTTTGCAATAATATTTCTTATATTTGGTAATAGCGTTTTACTTTACAAAATATAAAACTTTGTAATTGTAATTTACTTTTTTCTCATATATTATATCACAATGCTCGTATAATAGTTCTTAATACGATATAACGAAATTACTGAAGTATTTAAAGCCAAACACAATATTAATAATATTAATATTAATATTGTATTGTATTAATATTAATAATAATATTAATATTGTGTTGTATTAATAATCATCAAGTTTGATATGATAAAGTTCAAAGCATGGAACCAAGCATAAGTCAACATTATATTGTGAACAATGGTACCTTGACTCGCGTCTTTTTTCGCGTTTACTATAGACGACACATTTTCGAACTTGATTTTTTTTTATGCCTTTTCGATGCATTTTTCATGCCAGATACTCGATCAACAAAAGTATCTCGTGTAAAGTATGAAATAAATGTATATATTGTATGCACGTATATGTACGCTCTTCGTACCTCGGTGACCACTTTTCTAGAGCGTGTATATATACCCTTCGTACCTCATCGACCACTTTTCCAAAGCGTATATATGCGTTCTTCGTATCTAAACGACCACTTTTCCAGAGTGTATATATACGCCCTTCGTATCTCAGTGACCACTTTTCCAGAGCGTATATATTACACTCTTCGTACCTCAGTGATCACTTTTCCAGAGCGTATATATGCGTTCTTCGTATCTCAACGACCACTTTTCCAGAGCGTATATATACACCCTTCGTACCTCAGTGACCACTTTTCAGGAGCGTATATATACGCCCTCCATACCTCAGTGACCACTTTTCCAGAGCGTATATATACACCCTTTGTACCTCAATGACCACTTTTCCAGAGCGTGTATATACGCTCTCCCGTATATGAATGGTCATTCTTCGAGGGCGTGTATATAAGACTCAGGAACCACGAAAATCTCGTAGCCACGGTATCATCGAAGACGCAAATTATTGCGCGTTAACTGTGATTTTTCTTAACGCACGAAGGAACGGGACAAGTGTTGAAAGTTACGTTGTTTTACACTATCGCCTTGGGGATTTCAATCTTTGAGAGTGTACTCGAGCTATCCTGCATGTTGGCTGGGATGGGTCGCGCAATTAGGTTCATAAAGCTGCATGTGAGAGTATCGGGGAAACTCCGAAAACCACCCTCGTCATGCTTCATATATCGATCCTTCCGTTCCAGCCGTAAATTAACCTTGGAACTCTCTAACTTGAATTCTGTTAATACTTTTATCTCGTGTTCGGAAATATTTTCGTCGAGTGTCGATAAAATTGACAAAATTCTGTTTTCGTAACACTGTGTATATTGGGTTGTTCGGAAAATTGTTTCGTTTTTTTTTTTTTCGGTGAAAATGAAACACGATTTTTTCAAAGTGTATAAACATTTTATTAAATTATACATTCTCCATTTTGGAAAACGAAATCACTTTACGAATGACCCAATATTTTTGCACATGTTCCATAATGGAACACAACTGGAGAGAAAGTGATTATCAAGAGAGAAAATAAATCCAAGCTTTGGAGCAGAATCTTTTGGTAAATATTTTTCTCAAATCGTAAAAATATGCAACGAGCGATACGTGTCGTTTTTAAAGGAACATTTTTATGGTATTCGGATCGGTGTAATCTAATCTAGATTAGGGATTGCGTGAAGAATAAAAATACGGTGTTACCCTTTTAAGGGAAACGTGTAAGACGTGTGAAATAAAATACGAACGTGACGTATCTCGTAAATTATTCTTACGAGATGAAATAGGATGAAACTCGCCCCGCCTCTGTATGTCATCGTTCTCGTTTTTGACCTTCAAGCCTCTCGAGTCGAAAGGTCGCGCGTGCTGAATAAATATAAAGAGTGGGAGCAGAGCCCTTGCATTTGCTTCATTTACGTCCCCAGGCTGAAAGTATTATTAGACCCTTCTCCCTCGAGGCAGAAAAAGATAATATATTAGAATTATTAATAACGAGTGGGAAAAGAACTACCGTGCAAGAAACTAAATAAACAATCTTTACAATCTATCAAACACCGAGCGTTCCAATCGCCTAGTTTTTCCTGTCAAAAATTGCAACCCGAAACTGCAAGTCGTTGCAACTCAATGCACTTTTTCGCGTACCCTTAAAACTGTCCTTTTAAATTGACAAAGGGAAACGTATCGAATGAAAAAATAAGGAATAAATACCTCCGAGTGAACTAAGGGAGATTTAACGAAATCGTAATGAAAAATGACGGCGAGAAGGAAATTAAAAGCTCTTCTTTGACCCGTCCTGCAAGTCGTTGCAACACAATGCACTTTTTCGCGTACCCTTAAAACTGTCCTTTTAAATTGACAAAGGGAAACGTATCGAATGAAAAAATAAGGAATAAATACCTCCGAGTGAACTAAGGGAGATTTAACCAAATTGTAATGAAAAATGACGGCGAGAAGGAAATTAAAAGCTCTTCTTTGACCCGTTCTGATCTATGGCGGCGCTGTTTCAGCAGGTTCAATAAAGCTTCCGTGATTTCCGGCGGTTAGACATTATAACTCGGTAATAGTTGGCCGTGGAACGTGTTATTATGGAAACGGTTATTTGCAAATGGCTAACCGACATAAGTGAACGCCGCGAGGAGGAAAAAATACGCGAAGATGGCGTGAGCGTTCGTCCACTCGCGAGGCAGAAAGTATTACATTATTTAATGAGTCGGTACGGATCTTGAGGGCGTATACAATAGAACACGTATTCTTGTGGCAAGGAAAATTGAAATTGACAATCTTTATATTTGCGAACGCATTCGACTAACTTTAATAACCAAAGTTTCAACTCTTCCAAACAAATTGTCTATTGTTCTTAACCCTTTGGACTCGAGAGGAGATCTTCGGTCACCATTTAATTGGTGGTTTTGAATTCAAATTTGAATTTAAATATTACGTTCTTGTAGAGTGTAAACGTATGCAGAAGTATATAAAAATGTTCCATTATAGATGAATTTAACGACTCAGAGAATTTCCTCGAGACTGGTAGCAAAGAAGCCTCGAGTGCAAAGGGTTAACCCAGGAGTGATTTTTCCTTCTTCGAACGATAAATTTTGTTCGTACGATTCCATTTGCGGAAAAAGTTGAAGAACAAATTAACCACACAAGTCTCGAGGCTCCGACTGTCCTATACTTCCAGAGAGTTCGGAACTATCTCGTCCGAATTCGAGATTACTTGCAACTATTTCCTTCGTACAATGTTCGAAACAATCCGGTCATGTTCAAACCTACTTGTAACATACTTGATCCCTATGCTAGATTCAAGTCCTCTTAACACATTCCATGCCTCGTGTACTCACGGGTTGCACACATTCCGCTCTAAAACTCTCCCTTCGAACCATTTGAAATGTTTGCTATCGAACGAAGATATCTGTTTCGTTCCTTTTCAAAATCTATCGGATCGCTCGGAAAGTCATTTCGTTTTTTATTTCTTTTTTTTTTTGTGAAAATGAAACACGATTTTTTTAGAGCGTGTAAATATTTTATTGAATTATATATTCTCCGTTTTGGAAAACGAAATTACTTTCCGAACAACCTAATGTTTCTATCTAATGGACATGACGACAGTTCTCCAAGTTTGAATTGAAAAATAATATATAAAGAAACGAATGCAAATGACCCATCGACTGAATAAATTTGTCGTCCTTGTGAATGTTTCACGATTGAAAAAATACGCGTGGAATATTTTTAAAGGAACCTCTCAAAGTTTCGAAAATATTCGAATAATTGTGTATAATTTTATAAATTGTGTATAATTTACGAAAAACACTTTTGCGCAAAGCGATGCCTCGAAAAAATATTCTTCTATTGGAAGTGTAATAAATCTTCTACTGTTCGGAAAGTAATTTCGTTTTTTTGTTGGTGAAAATGAAACTTTATTTCAGAATGTACAAACACTTTTCAGAGTGTGTAAACATTTTATTAAATTATACATTCTAAATAACTTTCTACGCAATTCAATAGTACAATCGAACATTCTTATCCCAAAAGAGACTACAACTGTTAAATTGTTCGGAAAGTGATTTCTTTTTTTGGTGAAAATTTCAAACACGATTTCTCCAGGGTGTACAAACATTTTATTAAATTACACACTTTCCATTTTGGAAAACGAAATCACTGTCCGAACAATCTGATACTTCGACTCGTGCAAACACGTTTAAATATCTCTTGGAAACCATCTGTTTCTTAAAAATTCGCTCAACGGAGACTCGTTTGTTTCGGTTCATCGCCGTTGTAGTCCAAAGAATAAAAAACAAAAAAACCGTTTAGAAACACGTTAAGAGATTGGAAGACCAGATTCCGGGTGCAACGTTCATCGAACATTAGTCGAGTTGGTGCTAGTTGACAATCTGCCAAAAAAATCCGGCCCGGGGTGGTAGCTACGAGTTTGATTCGTCGTTCGTTCCGATGAGAAGTATTTTTGGTGCCACGATTACCGTGAGGTTACCTCTCGACGATAAAATGGTGAAGGTACGATTTCTCGAATCGATCTCTCTTCAACGCGGATCGCGTTTCGGCCAGTCACGGAAAGAACAGTGGCCTCGAGAATCGTATTTAAGACGGTCTTAAAGGGAAACCGACTATTGAACGGAATATACAATTACGTGTGTACACGAACGAGCACACAGTCACGGGATAACAGCGAAATTACCCATAGACACGCACGTACCGCTCCCAGGGCGCATGGCTGCCCTTATCGTTCAACGAACAATGCGATAAAGACATGTACGTCGTTTCGATTTCGCGTTTTACCGGTCTCCCAGCGATAAACTTAATAAATGATTCTTCTCGCGAACTCGACCACTCGGCCCCTATCGCTTCCGTGTATCCGATAGTTATTTCTCCTGTTACCCGGCGAGTTTACAGCGTAAACAGCCAACTTGCTCCCAGTACGTGCGCGAAAAATTCGTTAAAACCTCGAACAACGAACCTGCACGAGATAGGACGGGCGGTACGATCCATACTAATGATACCAGGGCGAACTCTAACGTCAAATTTTTCGTCCATTATGTCGGTGAATCCCTCTCGTTGAGAAAGCTACGATCGTTTGCGATGGACGAGCTCTTATCGAGTTGTTCCTCTGTGTGTGTTTCGGTCGATTCTAGAGTTCCAGGGATACGTCTGTATTCCTTGTATAGTTAGATTCCTTGCGTTAGCGAATTTTCTTTTCATTGAGAAAGTTACGATCGTTTGCAATGGACTCTTATCGAGTAGTTCCTCTTTGTGTGCTTCGGTCGATTCTAGAGTTCCAGGGATACGTGTGTGTTAGATTCCTTGTCTTAGTGAATTCCTTTCGTTGAGAAAGCTACGATCGTTTGCAATGGACGAGCTCTTATCGAGTAGTTTCTCTGTGTGTGCTTCGGTCGATTCTAGAGTTCCAGGGAATATGTGTGCGTCAGATTCTTTGCGTTAGTGAATTCCATTCGCTGAGAAAGCTACAATCGTTTGCAATGGACTCTTATCCAGTAGTTCCTCTTTGTGTGCTTCGGTCGATTTTAGAGTTCCAGAGACATGTATGTGTTATATTCCTTGTGTGTGTTTGATTCCAGGGATACGTGTGTGTTAGATTCCTTGCGTTAGTGAATTCCTTTCGTCGAGAAAGCTAGAATCGTTTGCAATGGACTCTTATCCAGTAGTTCCTCTTTGTGTGCTTCGGTCGATTCTAGAGTTCCAGGGATACGTGTGCGTTATATTAACGATGTTAGAATATTTATCCCCTCGAAACAAACGATCTTCTCCTTTGATCATTTTTCGTACTTCGCGAAGAGTAGAGGTGTTTCAGAGGTAGAGGGAACACCCTGTACATCATCGTCTACGCGCCAAGCTGAAGCATTACTCTGTGTTACGATTTCGAGAACATGTATACACGTGGAATGTAAAATTATTTTTCAATTTAGGAGAAGTTTAGTAGCTCTCGGTGAGGTTGAATTCCGAGGTCCACTTTCGTACGAAGATATTTCATTTTTAACTCGAGGAGAATGCTCCGCCACGGTTTGGTCATTTCGGTTATGCCCTGTGTACAGCTGTTGCGAGTCGAGTGTACCATCCTTCGCTAACTTTCATCTCCGCATCATTAAACAGTCAAATAGCTTTCGCGACATTAAGTTACTCGGAGAGACGAGGCACCGAGCGTCTAGGATCAGCGAAGTATCTAACCGCGACATTCGTGTCTCGGCGCGTAAGTATGTAACTCGTAAAATATTCATCTCGTAGATTTAACGAGTTGCGTGGTTTCGGTCTCTGAATATACTCTATGGGACATAATGAACTCGAAACGAGAAGATTCCCAAGACTCGACGGACGCATATAGTAGTCATTTTTGGATACGATGGTTTCATTTTTAATTAGTGGCTATTGTCAGACGATGACGAACGATGTTCGTAATTTAGGAGACGAACGAGTCTCACGGTAGTGAAATTCTGTTTCTAGATTATTAACTCTACTCAGAGTTGGGTTCCCCTTTATACGTACTGCAAGGATTTTATATACTTCGATAAAGCTACAAACTAGTTACACCGAACTCGAATTTAAGCTCTACGTTCCACTGTTTTTCACAGTGGAAAATGCAACAAATTAAACACGAACTAAAGATGGATTTGTTACTCGAAAGCGAGAATTACCATACTTTTAGAATACTTTTGCGCGGGAGTAGTTTTTCCCTAATTTTTAGTTTACCAAACATCCAATAGACATTTTTAATTATCTACGTAAAGTATTTATTTAGTTTCAAGTCATAAATATAAACTAGAACAGAAAATAGTAACGAACTTCAATTTTTTTAATGCAAGAGTAGTTTTTCTCTAACTTTTGGTTTACCAAAAACTCCAATAGACATTCTTAATTGTCCACGTGTTATATTTAGTTTCAAGGAGGGTTTACTATTGCCATAAATACAAATTAGAAAAGAAAATAGCAACGAAATAGTAACGAACTTCAATATTTTTTGTGCAGGAGTAGTTTTTCCCTGACTTTTAGTTTCCCAAAAATCCAATACACATTTTTAATTGCCTACGTAATGTATATACATTTAGTTTCAAGTCATAAATACAAACTAGAACAGAAAATAGTAACGAACTTCAATCTTTTTTGTGCAGGAGTAGTTTTTCCCTGACTTTTAGTTTCCCAAAAACTCCAATAGACATTTTTAATTGCCTACGTATTATATTTAGTTTCCGGGGGGGGGGGGGGGGGGGTACTATTGTCATAAATACAAACTAGAACAGAGAACAGCAACGAACTTCAATCTGACGGGGGGAAAAAAACAAAAAAGGGAAAAAATGCAACGGTGCATGCACTGCGCTCTGCATTCCTCCGTGTGTTTCAAACTCGAAAATTGTCCAGACTAAATAAATTACCAATTATTACACGCCATTTGTTTCGTGGTAACAGTCGACGGTTTAAATTGGAAAGCGAGAACAAAAACCGCGGCCGGTATCGTAATTGAGAAGCGAACAGCGACCATAACTACACGGTTAATATCGAATGACTGCATACGCTACACTTATGCTGTTCCGGCCCGTGAATATAATTCAAATACCGCACGCGTGCGTGGCTATCCTATAAATAATTCTTCGTGCCAAATGCGTCCCGATTTAATGTTATCTGTCGGTAAATGCGCTCTGGAGCACCCAGTTACTTTTTAATAAAACATTACAGGGACGATCGAACGTTTTTAATCGTGAAACGAAATATCGATTTCTCTCGCGCTTCCACGAAGAATCCAGTCTTAAAATGATCGTCTTGGAACGATAATTTACCTGAAAAAATCGTGAAATTCGAAAAAATTACCTTTTTTCACAGCACTTGGAACTCTGCGTATAGTTTGGGCATCGTTCTCGGAACTTTCAAGCAGTTTTCTTCGAAACGACAGTTTTCAAGCTGGTTGACGTAATATCTCGCAAGCCGATAGATGGATCGACTCGAAACGTGACGTGTCGAGTAAATGTTCCTTCGTCTTCGTAACCGAAATCGACCGGATATCCTCCAAGATTTTTCTCACCGTTCTCGGGAACTTGAAAATTCAACGAAAAACATCGATTCCTCCCTCTTCCATGTTGTAATTTCATTTCAATTTTTCATTCGTAATCTTACTTTCTTCTCCGTGAAAAATTTCAAATATCGCCAAATTTCTAAATTGTACAGACGATCGATACAATAGTTCGTAACAATCGTTACTCTATCGGTTAGATATAATAGAATAATAATATTCGTAGTTATAATTTCGCGAAAATCAATTTTTACCATTGTAACTTACGCAAATTACCAAGCATTTTGTTTCTCACCGGAAAAGAATAATTCCCCGATGTCGCAGGCGACGAAAAACCCTCCTTAATTCTCCGCCTAATCCTACTTAACGATTTTCTGTTCTTAGTTTCAGTGTTTGCGATTATTCCGCTCGAATCACGGATACGAGTGTCCTGCTCGATAACTACCGAGGGTTGAATGTATTACGCAAGAGAAGCCACGATTGCACTCACTCGCACGCGCGCGTTGCATAAAGTGCAGCGGTACGTAGACGCGACAAGATCTACATGTTTCTCAGCGCGACGAATTCAATTCCATCGTTTTATCGAATTTCGGCCGTAGCTGCTCCAAAACGATCGCGTTTACGTAACCGAGGGCCGGGGACAAAGGTAAGCGTAATTGTGGGAAGCGCGATAATAGAGCTTTTGAAGAATTCACGGAAGGATAAATATTATGAGAAGCGGGGAGATGAAATAATGTGGACAGAATGGCGTGAACTCCATTTTCTGAGTTATTTCTGACTTCCGTGTTTGCAAATGGTCGCACGTGCTCGAGGAAAGGGGAAAAAAAAAAGAAAATAATTCCCTTCGTTTGGAATTAATTTACGCGGATGCCCGAGTCTGTGGCGTAACCAGAGGTGACCAAGGTAGCAGGTGCCCCCTCTTCGTACGAAAGAATTAACAAAACTTTCTTGCTCGTTTATACTTGCATGAAAACGCGACAATTGATATCCAAGGTACCGTGGGAAGGTTGCTACTTTTATTTCTACGTACGGATTTAACAAAATTTTTGACCCCCCCCCCCCCCCCTTCCCTTGTCGCGAAACTTTCAAATTGCGATGAAAAGTAACACTTTTTTCACGGATCTTGGATTCTAGATTTTTAAAAGCGTAATTATAATCGCTCGTTAAGGTTCGTTATTCTTAACCGCGCGAACTTTGTGTTATATGTTTCGATGCAATTAAAAAGTTTACGCGTTCTTTAATTACAAGCAATTCGTGTACGTTCGTTTGTATCCAGTTTGAACTACAGCACGGCCGTTTAAAGTGTTACCGACCTTTTTCCCTTTGGATTTAGAAGAGTCGGCAATAAAATGTCCGTTTAATGTTTTAGAGTCTTTCTAAACGCTTTGTTCGTAACAAGAATTCGTTTCGTTTATCTTCCACTCGTGCGAACGATCATGTCCGACGTTCAAAGCGTTTTTGGAAAAAAAGAATTGAAATATGTTTACAAGTACGTGGACATAATTCTGAACATGTAATAAAATAGTTTCTAAGTCTCGGCACGTTGATCTTGATGCGCTTCGTCCCACCCCGGAGTTCCCCCGGTGAGGGATATATTCCATCATATTTCTTCGAGCGTGAAAAATACGAAAAAAAACGTTTCAAATAAATGTTTCTTATTTTCGGAGAAACTCTCCGAAAGCGTGGAAAATTTCAATACGATTCCGTAAAATGCAAAAACGAAGGGACCGGTTTCTTTTACCCCTTAAGGAACATTACAACGAGTTATCGATTCTATTCGGATCGATAAAATATACAAAGTTCGTTACCTAGATTTTGGTAAGAGAAATAATTCTCAAGTTACCGTTTATAAAAAAATTTATCTATTACATAGAAAAAAACAATTCAACGTGACACCTTGACTATTCGTTGATAAATGGGTTAGAAGAAAACGATTAATACAATTGATCTCTCGAATTTCCCTAAGAAAACTACTGTTCTTGTATTAAAAAGAGAAACTCGCGAGCAACCTTGAAAATTCGCTAACGAAGCAGACTATGAAAAAAGACCATCGCCAACTTGCGTTCAAAGTATATTTTTTTTTGTACACAAAGCACAGTTTGGAAGTTTCTCCACAATGGTTGGCTGCCTCGTGTTGCGTAGTCCTCGCTTTTTCGAACGCGTGGGCTCGTTGGAACAACTGGAAGGATATTGTGCATTTATCGTGCAAATGTCTCTAAGTACGTTACCAGCTAGCGTTTTGATTGCACAAAGGTATCCGTGAAACTTTTCAAGCGGAACAATTCGAACGTAACTTCCACGCGGATCCAATACACTCGAGACGTTTCGATACTTTCCTTTGTCATGGGACGAACCTCTGCTCGAAAGGAGATACGAATACCACGCTGGCCACCTATAATACATGAGTATTGCCCGGGACACGGTGTGTACGCAGAGACAGAACAAGATTTGCCCGGTCACGTTACGAAGGTGTGAAATTTCCTTGCAGTATGTCACCGATGTCAAGACCAAACACGTATGAAGCATGCCTATGAAACCAACGCGGAGTAATGGTAACCTCTCAAGTTGAGGACACGGTACACAATTTTCTGTGTACAACGAGACGATAGACGAGCACACAGACAGAGAGAAAGCGAGAGAGGGTTTTGCTACCTTGCGCTGAACCGAAACCCATTATGTCCTCGCTGAATCTAACGTGAACACTGTTCATAAATTCTTGCGAATCTTTGCCACCGTGAAATCAACAGCTAAGATTGCATGTCAGTTGTTCGTGTGTTCACAGAATGCAAAAGAGTATTTTGGGGATTTTGCTACCTTGTGCTGAACCAAAACTAATTATGTTCTCGCTGAATCTAACACGAGTAATGCTCGAAACACCATCCATAAATTCTTGGGAATTTTTGCCACCGTGAAATCAACGTTGCAGTTAAGATGCATGCACGTCAGTCGTTCGTGTATCTACAGAATGCAATCAAATATTTTGGGGATTTTCCTACCTTATACTGAACCAAAACTAATTATGTTCTCGCTGAGTCTAACGTGAACACTGTTCATAAATCCTTGCGAATCTTTGCCACCGTGAAATCAACAGCTAAGATTGCATGTCAGTTGTTCGTGCGTCCAGAGAACGCAAAAGAATATTCACCATGACTTTCGATATCGATGCAGACGAAATTCGTTACAACTTCGAAATTCAAGATCAAATTTTATTATCGTCCCTTTAGAAATTATCTTTTTCTTATCGTTCCTCGAGCATGGTTTTCTAATTACGGAGAAATAAATTTGCATAACTCGAAGAAGGCTACAAAATTTATTAAAACAAGTATTCAATATTATGAGTACTTGTATTATATACAATACTCATACTTGTTCTGTATTGAATATTGTATTCGATACAGTGTACATGATACATGTATTCAAAGAGTTGTTCGCTCTTAGATGATCCATCGATGTGAAAAAATCGGAGAGAAATATTTTTTGAATTGTATTTTAGAAAGTATGAAACGTTTCGAAAGGACCACGTGTCGTGGACGATCGGTTTTTTCGCAAACGGTTGTTGAAGTTTTAGCCAATCAGAGCGCGCAGAGCGTGTAAACGTGGCGTTATTTTTCCCGTTTTTGCTCCATTATTATATGTCGTTAGTGCGCAGCCATGAATGGGATTTTCCACGTGGCTTGTTACGCTTTGTCTTTTGTCAGAGAACCATTTGTTTGCAACATACGATTCCTTTCGAGCTTGTAATCATCTTGTTAGGCGGCGTGTGTGAAAATTTTCTGGTCAAAATTTTGCAAAAGGTTCTCCAAAAAGATTTCCACTGGTAGATGTGACAAATACTTTCCTTTACACTCTGTGTTTGTAAACTCCGGATAAAGAAGTGCGTTTACACTCGAAAGTTTCCATATACTGTATCATCACCGTAGAAACCCAATCGTGAAATTGTTCTTTTCCAAGAAACTGTCATTTATACAAACGTTAAGCTTCAGTTGTTTCCAGATCATTTCTACGAGGACTTAATCTAGAACACTTAAGAGAGTGAACACTTGATTCCTAGAGATTGTTCCCAGTTGGTAAAGTTTCTTCACTTTTGCTCTGTCCAGCAGTCTCTGAAGTAGGACAGTATATAGGCTCGTCTGTACACTACATTTCAGTGATTATTCTCTTTGAAAGATTTTTTACTCGGTTTATTGTAACGTTATCGCGTCGTAGAGCTTTACCGGGCTCCGCGTTCCAAAGGTAAAGGTAGTCAGGAATGCTCGGTTGTCCCAGTTCCAAAACTTAGTGTATCGACAGGTATATTATTCGAGGAAATGGAATCGGAATTAACAGTGGATGGAATCGCAAAGCGGTTTAATCCGTGACATGACATCGTTACCCGAAAGAAATCGGGAAACTGTCCCGTGCTAGGAAAATGGAATGATACCGCGATACCGGAACACGATCCGCGCCCTCGATAACGTATGCGGTAAAACCGCTCGACACTTGGCCGCACGCGATGGAAATGAAATTTTACCGGCGTGAGGGATGCCGGGAAGTTTCAGACCCTGATGCATTCGTGGTCCTCGCCCTCGCATAACGAACGGTGGATATTTATCGCGGATGTAAGTACTTCGTTACAGCTGAGGCTCGAAAGCTCCGGTTGGGATACATTCGCTCGAACGTACACACGCTCGCAGAAATTCATGGCAATTTAGGGGAATATGGTCTGCCAGACGCTACTCCCACTCCATCTTGCCCTGCATCTCGGTTCTACGGCTAAGACGCTCGACTGCTGCGCGTAACGGCTGCGCAGTGTCATTACGTCGCTGACCGCACGACCGAGCGGTTCTCACGCTCCGTAAGGTTAAACGTGGACGGGTTTCAACCAATTGCGTGGATCGAGTTGCGCAAATCGCTATGAAATAACGATGTTACGTCGATAGACTCGCAATTTTTCAACTTTAAGATGATTTACAAGCGTAACGATCCAATGATTATTTATCGTATACGTTACGTTGCGGTTTGAGGTACAAGTGCCAGTGAACGAAGAACAACGTCTGTCGATGGCACTGAAGTATTTCAAATTTATAGTCGATTGTTTTACTTATTATGTTTATAAACCGATCTGTTTTACTCATTATGTTGCAATTGTGTTCTGAGAACGAATTCTAATGAATATAGTCTATAATTGTTATTAACTATGAAAAATGCTCGATCGATATCGATTTACTACTTCTAAGTAGAGTTTGAAGAGATTATCGAACCAAGGATTGAACTATTCTTGTTCAAATATGTATCATGGTGCGTTGAAAGTTAATATCAATTTATTCGAGATTCATCTTGCATATTTTATCGAAACGATGTTTTTATATCATTCTTTCTGTCGGATGGGATCAAACGATAGATCGTATCATATGAAATAACTTGGTAATAGTTGATCGATTTTTATGTTCAACTTATAATTTTTCTTATGCAAAACAAATCATCGTAAGTCTCCCAGGATAGTAGTTGAGCCTTCAAAATGTTTTCTTGGGCCCAAAAGTATTCCTCGAGATTCGTCCTAAATTCCCAATACTCTAGTAGAAGGTGTTACTCTGTTGGCACTCTTTGTACCATCGACAGTACATTGTCATTCGACATAATTTGATAATAGTTGATCAATTTTTTATGTTCAACTTGTAATCTTTCTTATGCAAAACAAATCATCGTAAGTCTCCCAGGGTAGTAGTTGAGCTTTCAAAATGTTTTCTTGGGCCCAAAAAGCATTCCTCCACATTCATCCTAAATTCCCAATACTCTAGTGGAAGGTGTTACTCTGTTGGCACTCTTTGTACCATCGACGGTACATCGTCATAACTTGGTAACAGTTGATCGATGATATTCACAGAGCTTTCTGACGATCTCGTGTTGTTGTTTTCATTCTACGAATAAAATGAGAAGATAAACGATCTTCGAGTAACGCGACTCGTTGCCTTAATGTCCACGCGTTAAACGATCGTGCACGATCGAGGAGCGGGCGGCGCGCGAGAACTTATTGATCGCGATGAGTGCGAGTGAAACTCGGTCCAAGTTCGTCGCGTCGCGATTAAATTCGTTCCACTTGACGCGAACTTCCCGTAAGTTCGTGACACCGTGTATTATTTTCGACTCGCGAAAAACTGTCGCGACACATCCAACTTTTTTCTTTATTGCCGCCCCCCTACCCTCCCCCTTTGCTCCCCTTGGACTCTAATAAAATACCTAATAGCGGAATAATCTCCATGTTGATAGAAAATTCATGGATACGACGGTATGATTTATGTCTCGCGATCCTTGCAGAATAATCCGTTGCTCCTCGAGGGAGACGTTCGCTCGTTCGGAAACCATTGATACAGGGTAATGTCGCTCTAATTTATCGGGACAGAAGCACCAATCGTGGTAATTAATATCCCGTTGCGACGAACATGCAGTGATACCACCTGGCCATTTGCTCGAGCACTCTATACTTCCCCGAAACGTACGTAGTTGTCCGTACGAGATCCCTTTTCCTACGTTTTATTTATTATTCTCGCGCGCAGTGTTTTATAAACGATATCCGGGGACGTGTAACGGGTAACCGTTACAAATCTTTGCAAGTCTTCCAGGGTAGTAGTTGAGCCTTCAACATTTTTTCTTGGACCCAAAAGTGTTCCTCTGCATTCATCCTAAATTCTCAATACTCTGCAGTGAAAGATGTAACTCTGTTAGTACTCTTTGTACCATCTACTGTACATTGTCATTCGAAATAACTTGGTAATAGTTAATCGATCTTTTTATGTTCAATTTCTAATCTTTGTCTCTACTCTAAATCTCCCAGAGGAGTAATTGAGCCTTCAAAATTTTTTCTTGGGCCCAAAAGCATGTTGGGGCAGTTTCTTAACCGAACAAATAATGCTTAGTCAACATCGATCGAAACCTATTTCGTGATATCCTTCGAGTTATAAAATAAGAGTCATTCTATAACATTTACCGTGTACTAAGTTTTTCGAGTAATGTGTTTAATATTTACCGTATCATTGACCAACGCCATTTGTTAAATTTAGTGACTCGAATTTCCTCCGAATGTAATAGAGAGTGGTCGGTAAAGCAAGGTATGACCTTTCAATGTGGAATATCACGCGTTAACAAAAGAAACATTTCCCTATGGAGGGGGAATTCGAACTTCATTTTTCACTCTTAGGAGAAACTTATTCACCGAGCTGGTTGTCTGAAAGTAAAGTTTCCGAAATCAATAACTTCGCATCTGAAATATTCCAGTTACTCCTGCACACATGCAGATGATGCATTCTTCCATGGATTAATCATATTTCTGTTCCAAATATTTTTTCTCCTTTTCGCAAATTTTTAGTACGATTCGGAAACAATTCTCCCGTTCGAAAATACAAAATTTATCCCCTCGATGTATCAAAGTATACTCGTACTATTTCATATCCGGACTTTCCATTCAGTATTATCGCGTAATTCACGATCGGTTGTAATTTAATATCAATCAATGGGGTATTCGATAAGCGGTTGGCAATAAATAAAAAAAGAGGAGATGTGGCCGGGTGAATTGATGTCTTAGGTTATGGAATATCGAGTGCAGGGATCTTGGAGGAAAAGAGAGATAGAGGATCGCATTGAATGGCACAGAGGATGCCAGATTCTCAAGTGTATAGACGGGCTATCGTCGTTCGGACTGATGATAAATTGTGGCAGCCACTTCAGCATCGACTGTCACGATCATAAATCATGGCACAATATGCCAGTATCGATGGAGATTGGCCTTGAATACTTACAAACCGTTTGACTGTAATATCGTGAGTAACGAGACCGAAGGTTTGCGAGCAGCAACAAAGACGATGCTCGCGAATCCTGGCAAGTAGACCCAGTTATCCCGAACTCGATCGGACGACCGATCGTTTATACGCGAAGTTTGTCCTTAATGGATCAGCTCGGTTGGATCCATTATGCAAATGACGTGGAGGATCTAACGAAAAGTTAGATGTTCCGGTTATCTTCCAAAATGATCGTTCTTTGATTCGAAATTCTGGGGATTACTTTAACGGGGCTCCTCTTTGATCGGGTCAGCCTGTAATATTTAACTAATCGGTCCGCGTTCGTGGGGCCTCGAACCTCGAATGTAGAATGTAATAGGAGTTTGCAGGATTACGATATTTTGCAAAATCGTGGAACATTTTTACCGTTTGAATTCTTTCACATTCGTGCTCGCGAAAATCATTCTCCTCCTCGAAACGTTTGTTCGTGGAACAAAATTAATCGTCGAGGAATCAAACGAGCGATGTGTTCTTGTATGAAAATAAAAGCAAGAGGTTGATATTAAGATCAACTTCGTTTTAGAACTATCGAAACTTTTATACACTAGATTCGTTTCCTCTGATAGAAGAATAATTGTGAAAAAAGTGGAAAGGTCGATTACACGGACTTGAATCTTAGAATTTTATTACTTTCACTCCGTTTCGATATTTTGAAAGTTATTATTTTCTTTTCTTTTTTTCATAAAAGTATCATTTCTTTTTATTCGATAACAGTGTTCACTTGTAAGTTTCGATCATTCGTTCGAAAGTTTCAGCCCGAGGGCGCACAAGGGTACAAGTATATTACAATACGAAACGGAAGTGACTGTTGGCATGGTGTTTTGCTCACCGCAACTACCTGAGAACCTTTTGCTCGTTCAAGTGTCCTTCGAAAACTTTCCGGTAGGCCCATTTAAAAGCCTCCCCTCCTTTCGTCTTTATACCCGAGACCATTTCGTATGTTTCTCGATACGAGTATTCACCTCAGTCTAGGTGGAAACTTCGTAGCGATCGCGTCGCAAGTATTTAATACAGTGCATCGTGGAAAACGTGTAACATTTATCGCGTATCATCGAATCGCTACCAACGAATAAAGAATTGTTGAGAATAATTCTCGAACAATTCGCGATAACGTTGAGACGCGCGAAGTGTTTCCGAAACAATTTCGAAAATCCTAGAATACCTGAAATTGTTTCTTCTTTTTCCTGGTTTTACGTATCTGTATCGGGGTGGACCGAAAATTTTGAAAATTGTTCGTCGATGTTAACAGTCAGCTTCACGCAATAGAAGGATATTACCGCTGCAAGGAGCGGGCAAATTATCGAGGCGAGCGATTGTACAAGGCCCGGGAAAATCGTGCATCCTGGACCACCGGTCATAATAAATCAACCGTTTTTGCAGGACAATGTATTTGGCGTCGGGGCTCGAGCCACGAATCCCACTAACACCACCCACTTGGCTGGCATTCTGCCATTTTGGCCGGACTGAGTATTTCATTAATGACAAAATATGTATGTGATGTTATTGGTACGAGTTTTTCAGGATAGAAATAAGTCACTTTCCATGAGTACCTTTCAAAGCTGTATCGATAGCTTCTAAACAACAATGGAGTGTGTACACGTTCTCTCGCGTTTCGTTGCATAAGTTGCATTCGATGCAGTTCTTCCTACAGTGAGTAATTCTCAGGTTTTTCAGAAAATAGTATTTACTTATCAAACTATTCCAATGGAGAAAAATATTGAAAATTCATTCTGACTCAATTTTTATTAAAATCAGTCCATGAATAATAACAGTTGCACCTTCTACTATTCTGTTTCTTATTCTCAGATTGAAAAGTATTTTGAACAAATCTTAAAGAGGACTAAATTTTGCATAAAAAGTTCAAATAAACTCTACCTCTGTCCTATTTAATATACTTTGTTGATTGCATACTCGTATCATACCTTTTTCATCGAGAAATGCTACACTGTCTATGTTAATTTTTTTTTATGTTCGCGAATCGCGTACGAAATTTTATTTATTCGGGAACGTTTTCCGTGTCTCTGAAGCACGAAATGCGCCGTTAAATTTCGCGACAGCATTTTTCCATCGCTCTTTGTATTGATACAAATGTTAGGGGACAGGGTGTGGATATTTCATACGTTACAACCGAACAGCTGCCGACAGATTTCAACGACTGCGCTCGTAAAGACAGAAACAACAATCGGGTCGGTGCGTTAAATGTTTCCCATGTAGGTGACCATTTTTGCCATCGTTGCGTGAATTTCAACGTCGTTCGTTTTCCATGGGTAACCCGCTCGTGGCCAGATGGAGGATTCGCCCGGTACGCGAGTATGTGGCCAGCTAAACAACGTGTTTACAAGCAACTGACATCGCTAACCTATTCCTGGCGTGTTAGCCGTGATTGGAACGCGTTGCTCTTGCCCGAGTTACAATGTTACCTGCGACTAACTGCTCTGATAATTGCTTTTTGCATCGTAGATCGACTCTTCGCTCTCTCGAACCGAGCGTTACTCAAATGCTATTTGAGTAGAGTATCATTACTCAAATGGTATTTGAATCGAGTATCGTTACCCAAATGGTATTTGAATCGAGTATCATTATTCAAATCATATTTGAATCGAGTATCATTATTCAAATCATATTTGAATCGAGTATCATTGTTCAAATGATATTTGAATCGAGTATCATTATTCAAATGTTATTTGAGTCGAGTATCATTATTCAAATGGTATTTGAATCGAGTATCATTACTCATATGGAATTTTCGTCGAGTCCCATTTTCACTAATCGTGAAAATTGCTAGTTTTGCGAACACCACTCGACAAAAAATCCAATTAACCTTTTCGGGGAAATCTAGATTTGAAACACTCGATTCTTTCGACCGAGCCAACCGATCGTTTCTCTTTACAATTTTCTTCGATCGATATTTTCAGTTTTTTTTTATTCAAAGTAGATTCGGACAGATCGGATAGAGTAAAATATAAAATATTCCGACGCGTGTCACGATTTTCAATGAAACTTTTCTTTACGATTGAATTCGAGAGTTATCTTCCTCGAGAGTACACCTGATTTAATTCTTTCAATAATTGCTTCGCGACGATTATTGACACTGATAACGAAGCATTTTATCGTTCAATTCTCTGCGAAATGTTTCCCTACGCTGCACCGTTTTAACGTGTTCCCCGTTTGTTAATCCCGATAACGATTATTTACTCAGGTTGGTATTCACTCGGCCATAAATACGCATAGGAAACGCGGCGAGCGAAAGCACATTTTCACCACGATTCGAATAATCGTAGTTCCCTTTGGATCTCGATTCGCTTCTGAACGAGCTTCGTCTGAGCTTCGAGGATTTCGACGTCGTTCAGTAACTCCTGGAAATCCCACGCGGTGAAAGTCAAAAAGTTCAGTGTGGCTCAGTCGGTTCCGAAACCACGCCTCGGAGACTCCCTTCAAATTAAATTATCACCGCACCACCCCCTCGTCCTTCATTATTCGCAAGAAATAAACCGTGAGTGTGTCGAACAGACAATATTTTCACCGTGGATCGGCGAACGACGTTGGAATTTTCTCGAGCGAAATTATTTTAATTGCGTCGGTTAAAGTGACATTTATTTTGTTACGACGAAAGGGCGGAAAAGGTTCGATGTAACGATCGACGTTTACGCTTCCCATATTCGTTAGTCGTTATAGTAATTGCGATCGTCAGAAGCGATGCCGGACTAGAAACGCTGTTATCGATCAATTGAAGTCAACTTGGAAAGAAAAAAAGCACATGGACAGAAATAATCAACCTTGGAAGAAATTATTTTCCGATGTCTACGTATTCGTAATAATATTGGCTTGTTCGGAAAGTAATTTCGTTTTCCAAAATGGAGAGTGTGTAACTTAATCAAATGTTTGTACACTATGAAAAAATTGTGTTTCGTTTTCACCAAAAAAAAAACGAAATAACTTTTCGAACAACCCAATATCACGACTCGTGTAAATACGTTTAAATATCGTCTAGAGAGCAGTTGTACCTTTTGTTTCTTAAAAATGTGCTCAACAGAAACTCGTTTGTTTCAGTAAAATGATAGAATAGAATATATTTAACCAATAAAGGAATAGAGTATGTTTCACCAATCGGTATTCAGGAAAGAGAGAACGATTAGAATAGGAGGGAGAAATTGGTGTCGGTACTTTTATAATCTTTGGTAATACTACAACATCAATATACGTGAACACAATAGTTAAAATATTCGACCTATTTATGTATATTCGTATTATACCAGTATTAGTGGTTGTGTGTTACCGAGGAGTGTATGTTTGACCCGATCGATAGGTATACTCTTTGTAAGTCTCGATTGGTCGTGTACGTTATAAAGGAATAAGGGCGTAAAAGTTAGACGAATGGAATTTGATCGTTTCGGTTCTCAACGGTGGACAATATCACGTGCCTTAAAACATTGGTCCTCGAGCTTATGACACCGGTGGTTTCCGTAAACCGCAGAGGGTGAACAGTTCCACACCCCGGTTATCCTCTCTTTCGGTCAACATCTCCGACAAAGGTAACACAGAAACTTTCAAACTTTGCTCCACGCAGAGTGTACGAAAAGCCGGTATCTCGCGAAGAAGAATCGATATGCAGTCGATTTCTACGCGTCAACCATCAATCTGTCTACCAATTACTTGTAATTGTTTTCTGAAAATTTGTTTCCATTTAAGAGTTTCATATTCAAATAATGATATTCATTCTAATAAACTCATCCCAAATACCATTTGAGTGACGATACTCCACTCAAATATCATTTGAGTAATGATACTCTACTCAAATACCATTTGAATAATGGGACTCGATTAAAATTCCATTCGAGTAATGATACTCGACTGAAATACCATTTGAATAATGAGATTCGACTGAAATTCCATTTGAGTAATCTCTACTAACAGTAGATACTCTACTTAAATACCATTTGAATAATGATACTCGACTCAAATGCCATTTGAATAATGATACTCGATTCAAATATGATTTAAATAATGATACTCGACTAAAATTCCATTTGAGTAATGATACTCTACTCAAATACCATTTGAATAATGATACTCGATTCAAATATCATTTGAATAATGACATTCAATTCAAATACCATTTGAGTAACGATACTCTATTCAAATATCATTTGAATAACGATACTTGATCCAAATATACAAATACTCGAATAATGATATTCGAATGCACAAGTATACGAGGTTCGTTCGTATCGTACAAATGCTTCCATGGTACTCGGATATCAAACTGTTCGAGTAGTTCCAGAGCCCTAGATTCGAAGCAAAGTCCTCGAGTAACAGAAGCGAACGAACACGAGAGAAAAAGCGACGACAATGGGGAACGGGTCGTACAACGCTGGTAGTATGCTTGTTTATGACAGCATGTGTACATCCTTGGCTTTATTCGGTTTTTCTTTTCTTTTTTTTTTTTTTTTTTTTTTCTTTCTTTCTCGCGGTATCGTCAGCAACGCCACTCGCATTATCATTCAGCGGGTGGCTTGGTTCAGCGTATTATAATAAAGCAGGCTCGTCGTTTGTCAGACGTATTTTACTTTCGTGTCGCGCGCTTCCAATAAACATAATGGAACACCGTGGTAGGCCGCGCACTGACAAAGCGCATCGTGACGTTAGCTTTCATTACGCGTGCACTCGCCTGCTTCGTGCCTACGTTTACACGATGCGTTTTGTTCCCTTACTTCGCCGACAGCTCCTGACCTCGACGCCTGTTTACGAGAAAATTTATTTGCAATACAGAGAGAGAGAGAGAGACGATCTGGTAAAGAGGATCTCGATTAAGAGGGGAAACTTTAAACGAGGGTAGATGCGAGTCCATACTTTGAACGCTTTCCAGCAATCTTCACAGATCGCGGGATAACACCGTGTATAAAAATATATTCGTATAAAGTATGCACGTTCGAAGCTTTAAAACAGTGGTTTCTCGTATCCGAATATTTTCAAAGGTTCCTCTCTAAACGCGAAAAATGATGCATGCGCGACAAGTGGCGAGTTTGAAGCGAGAACAATTGTACCCTTACGATTATCAATTTTTTTCGTGAAAATGAAACACGATTCTTTCAGAGTGTATAAACATTCGACTAGATTATATATTCTCCATTTTGGAAAACGAGATAACTCTCCGATACTTAAAGACACCTTGGTCGTAAGTTTCCACACGCATCTGGAAACGGTTTTAAAATCGATGTATCGTCATTAGGTGAAGAATCGTTGTTAATCGTGGGGACGATCGCAAATTGATTCAAAGGTCTCGTAATAGCTCAATGGAAAACTGTGGTACGATCGACGCGAGTAAATAAGTTTTCCCACGTGTGCCTGGTACGTAGCCCCAGGTATCGAGTTTCCAGTTCCGACCGGCGACAACGTTTATTAACATCGAATTGCTTTCAGCGAATACGAGTACCGAGTAATCCGCAGGGGTGCGGCGAGCAAGAAGTCAATCTATTTCTTATTTTCGAGCGTGGAGACCAGGGACCACGCCGACGTCAAAAGCTTTATCGTTCATCATTTTACCTGCACCGGGCAGTTACCCCGAGTCATGTGTTAGGGCAAGAAGCGGTAGAAATTTAATAGCTCGGTCAATCTCCGCCGTTAATACGTCTTCACTGCTCTCGCGGATCTTCGGTGATCTAATGACAGCTATAGAGATAACGATCTATCGTAGGAGGGAGTCTTAAGCCGGGTTACGACTAGTAGTCACGTGGCAGTGACTTATTGTCATTCAATGTGGCCGTGTGGTGCGACAGGTTGTACAAGCTTTGTAGAGAAGTTATCGTTCGTATTGTTGTACGATACGAAGGCGTACAAAATACTGTACGGTAAGTCGGTGGGTCTTATAATATTATCTTTGTGTCTTATAATATTTTCTGTGTATCTGTGTAGTGTTATCTTGGGTCTAGTGTGTCTTATAATATCATCTTGTGTCTAGTGTGTCTTATAATATTATCTTTGTGTCTTATAATATTGTCTGTGTGTCTGTGTAATGTTATCTTGGGTTTAGTGTCTAGTGTGTCTTATAATAGTATCTTGTAATATTAACATATCTTATGTGACGAAAAAATTATTTAAAAAAAGGAATTTGCATATTAATGAAAATATATCAATTGATTTAATTCTCTGATGTATAATTGTATAGTATAATTGTTTTTATATGTTATAAACAACTTTTTTTTTATCGTAACGAGTATGAATGAAATTTACCAAGAATGAATATCTTTACGAGAATATTACACGATAAGTAAGAGCCATACGTACGATACTCTTAATTTTTATTAGTGGACGAAATTGAATATTATGTAAACGTGTAACGTTACTACCGATACAACACTAGGCAAACGAAAATATCACTCCATTCTCCGAGCCTTCCGCTGCAAAACGTGTATTTTTTCAAGTGGTACGATATTGAAGCACAATACGTGAAAAAAGTAAAGTTTCAACATCGAAAGCTTGCGGTGTTCACTTCACCTTATCGAAATACATTTTGTACGGTTGGGATCGAGCAATATTCCTTGTCCTACTGTGATTTATCACTTTATCGTTTTATCAGAAATCAATTTTGACGATATCCTTGTATTCGGCCCGGTCTGTATCGAACGTATCTGTACGATTGTAAAGAAAGATATTTGCGTGTTGGACAGAGTCGAAGGGAACAGAAATCTCGTAAGAGAATCGAATATTAAATATTAAACGTTGCACAGTTTAATGGAGACAGTGTCGCGTAGAATCCCGTGAACTGAAACTCTACTTAAATGCATATGTCGCACTCGCGAATGTTAATTCTAAACAGGCCAGTGGAAAAGGGGGATACTCTTGGGATATAAAAAGATTCAGAAAAGAAGTGGACACACTCTGAACTGCTAACTGGTGCCAGTTCTTGAGAATATACTCCTCTGTCTCATAATCTGAAAGTCAAATGCAGTTGGAACGCCGGGTGGAAAAGTGGCGCTTAAAATAATCTCGGAATTAATTAAAAATTAACCTGAAAATTATTTTTTAAATTAAATAGCGCGAACAATTTCGAGGGAATCTCTTTCGGTGGGATTCTTACATTTATTTAAGAAAGATCGAAACAAGGATAACGCTGCGCGGAGTTTCCATCAATATTTGAAAATTGCGCGACAATATTTTCGTACGAATTGTTTTTTTTATTTCAATTTTCGAAACTCGAAACACAATGCGCTGGTTCGTTACCGGAGATGACAATTCCTGCGTGGAAGCTATTTTTCATTAACGCACGTGTAATTTAACCAGGCGCACAATGTTATCAAATAACGGTTCTACAATCCAATCAGTATTCGGAGTTATTAGTTGCAAAAGGTTACAAAGCTTCAAAGGTATGCAAAAGCTATTGACAAGATTGAATGAATTCAATTACAGAGTCTATTAAGGTCCTTTTACGGCAGTATTAACGTCTAATTGAATATTACAAATAATATAGGGAGTTTCTAAAATAAGTGATCAAATTTGAGAAATATTTTCTGTTTATTATAACGACGAAAAAATATTGTATACACTGATCCGTAAAAATTTCCTCTCTAAAAGATTGTAGACAAACGATCAAGCATTTACACGATGATAGAAAATTTTCGGATAGGAATTGAAAAAAATGATAGTTGAACACTTTTATAGTTAAGTATAAAATTATTTACTTTTGTAGATAGAGTTTCTGATATACAAACGTGATATTCATAAATTTGAGTGTCGATAGAAAACTTCTTTCTAATAAATAGGACACTGTTGCACAATGGATCAAGATAGCCTCCTTGCTCCAAAAGCGTTTATATGACATTCTTTTACCACCTCAATGTATCGAATACACTCCAGAAACAACACTTTCACCGTTGTCAGTCAAAAATATTACATATCTTCGCAAAACGATTTTGACAAACGTCCAGTTTCCGTATCACTCTGGTTACTAAAAAATACCGCTACGAAACGTCCCCACGTATTGAAAAATTCCGTTTAAAAATATTGTAACCGTCACTTCTGCGTTCCTTTCGAATTCCGTTCTAGTATATTTCCAGCACGTACGCCGCGTGCAAAAAAACAAAAAAAAAAAAATAGAGAGAGAGAGAGAAAACTATAAAATTCGGTGTGCCGCGAAAGCACAGAATACAGCTTTCAATATTCCAGGAGCTGAACTCACGATATGAAGTATTTACTGCTCGATACATATCTCGTACACGCGAGGCGGTCGATCTGTATAACGCGATCGATTCGACCACGATTCAGGGGCAAGACTGGCCATCCTCCCTTTTGTATATCATATTTTATTGTGCGCCATCGATACGGGTAGCCGGTTTATTTTTGGCGAATCAATGGACGTGCTCCTTCCAAACCGTTTGTTCTAGTCCCCGGGCCCTAGGCTTTCGTAAAAATCAAACACGGCTAATGAGGAAATAAATTATTACAATGTGGCCGGAGGATTCATCGTTTTAAATGAATAATGGAAGCGGCACGGGTTCATAAATAATGCACGAATATTCGGAGGAAAAGGGCCGGGAAAATATACGAAATCATAAATAACATTCGTTTGATTGATAGTAGCCCGATACGATCGGTGGACCAGCTACCTCGGCCGAATAACGTCGATCAAATCGTAATCATTCATTTGCGAAGTATAGTCGACAACTCGATAAATATGCAGATCGTTGCGTAAGTTCCAGTAACCTACATGTCACTTGTCAACTTAATCTTGCATCGCTCGTACGAGATGTGGCAAATGTTAAAAGTCAACGATATTATCGATACGCTGTGTACATCTGCTCAAAAGTATGTACAAGGTGTTGTATGTACAATGTATGTACAATGTTCGGACGAAACAACCTTTGCACACATATTGAGTATAATTCTTTTCGTAAAGCAATACTCGTAAATCTCTGTTCGCTTCTGATTAACTTCTGCTACTCAGATTCTGTACCAAAGGTACTCCAGAGAGAAGGATCACTCTTGGCAGGTGTCTCTAATTGTTATTCGCACATCGAATAAAGTTCTTCGCATAAAAAAACAAACGTGGATCTGTTCAACTCTAATTGACTTTTGCAATAAATGAATACTCAATTATTTCTAAGGAGTGAGAAAAATAATTCCTGGCAGGAATTTTTAGTCGTTTGAATCGAACGTTTTAGTCAGCCTTCTCTGACAACTAATTGTGAGCTATAAACATTAACAAAACTCTTCGCAACTCGAGACAGATATTTCTTTTCATTGACAATATACACTGTTTGTGCAAACCACAGAAACAATGAACCACGTAAGTCGGAGACTACCACCTACCTTTCGCTATGCTCGAGCAGCTTTCCATTTCGCTGTCAGACATTACAGAAATCTTTTTGCTCGAATCCAGCTGACCGACACCGGAGAATCTCGTTCGCGCAAATCGAGGGAAGCCGTTGGAAAAAAAATGTAATCGAACCGAAAACTTGGAACGATTCCGCCTCTTTCGAGTCGATCCGATCGTTCTGTTAGACCACGAAGCTCGATATAACGTTATCATCCGACCACGAAGAAAGAACCGGTCGGCCAACGTCGTCGACTCCGATATCCCTCGACGAAAAATTTCGACCGATTTTTATTGGCGCCATCGCTCAGCCGACTTCATTCCGTTCTCTTCTTTCGTGGCTGGTGAAAATCGTTCGGGTAAATTCTTTAAAATCGCACCGTCCAACCTAGGGACAATTGATCGCTGATCGTTGGTAGATCGTTGCCAATGCTTGGTTACGGTTCGCGTTCCCACAGCGCTCGATTTGCGGCTGACTTATTTATTTGTTTACGCACAGGTTCAATTACGCGAATTTAGCTAACGCGGACCAGCGAATAAAAATACGAGGAGATCTGAACTTGAAATTTGCGTTGCAACAGGACTCGTTGTGTCGAGTGACTCAACATACAAGTGTTTCTCATATTGGTAGACGTTACGTTCGGGTGAGGGGAAGAATAATTTTAATAGAGAAATATGTGAATAACTTAAACATTTTTTCTATATCGTGACACGTTCATATTCCACTGACCCAGATCGGATCGGTTTCGAGTCGAAGGAATAAAATTTAAGTTTTTTATAAGGAATAAAATGTAAGTTTTTTATACTTCGATATACAGGTATGTGTGTGTTTTATAAAAGGGGATAGAATATTTATTGCTACCGTATGAAATACGATAAAAAATTTTTACGCGTTTAAGCGGTATTCGTTTATTTTCAATATTGATAGTAGTTACGTTTAACTTTGAATTCAATTTAAGATTCCATTTTAAAATAAGTCGAAAGTGTGGAATATACTTGTTCGTCTAAGAGTTTTCGTTTTCGAGAAAATCGATTTCGAAACTGGTCCGAGGTATAATTGAGTACGACTTGGTTAACACGTCTGTCCATTACTCATTATTTCCACTTGTGTTTGTGTGTTGTACACACCATGGCCATGGTATTTACTATCCGTTTTCCGTCGATCTTACCATCTCCTGAGTAGTTGGAATCAGTTAAAACATATAATACCTTGCCATCGTTAATGTTTACAGACACAAGCAGAAATAATGAATAATGAACGGACACGTTAGCCAAGTCGTTAGCTAAATTGCACTCGTATTTTCAGATACCGGTCTCGAATGAAATTATTCTCAAGAGTGCTCGAACTGGAGGGTCGAAGACGTTAAACGTTTAATATTGCTTGTAAAACGGCTAATAAAGCATCCGTGTCTTTTCTCTTAATTTATATACAAAGACCGCGAATTGTTTACCGGTAGAAAATATCTAAAGTTTCTACCTTTGAATCGTACAAGTTCAGAATCAATTTTGAATCAAATTATTCCCAAGGAGGTGTCAAAATAGGAATTCGACAACGTTTGAATTAATAATAAATTTGACAACGGATAAATATTGATTCTTTTATTTGGTCGTGCGTATATACAATGAATTTTTACACAATAACAAAGTCTCGAAATGAAATCGTTCTCCGTTCCAGACGCGATCTCCGATCAATCTCATCTATCCACGTCGTCGACGAATTTTTCCTCTTCGAGACTATAATCTCTACTCGTATTAAACAACCAGGTTCGATTCGCTGGAATATTCCACGCAATCGTAGCTCGTTCCAGGTACACTCTCGACGTCATACAGGCGAAGAAAAAGCGCGAAAAAGACGTATCTTTTTTTCTCTATCCCGGTTCGTTTCCTTCGCAGAGGTCAAGCAACGAGCTCGGGCAACGGAGGCATACTTAAATCGATGGAGTTTCTTCGTTCGAAAGAAAAGGGACAAGAAACGGGCAATTCCCTCTGATGAGAAACGACGAGCGTTTTCTAAATTACAACCCGGTAATAACGCGGGCCTTTGTGATTCGTACGGGACGATTAACCCCGTTCGAAATCTACGGCTGGGCGACGATAAGCCTCGCCCGTGGTACGTGTACACGGTCGTTAAGGAAGCGAACGTTGCGTATGTTTGATACCGATCGGAATAAAATCGTTTTCGTCGAGCTTGGCGGGTGAAAATTCGCGAGGAGAGCCGGTTGGAGCCGAGTTGGAGCGAGTTCGATTTCGATGCGGGTTCTCGGGGACTTTGCACGGTTCGCGGCCACTCGTCCAGGTTACCCGCTCACAGAGGCGTACAATGTTTCCCACAGAATACTCGGAACGAGAAGGCCAAGGCGTTTCCTCTCGCGAACTCGAAGCCTCGCGTTCCCTTTTGGTCTGTGTGGCTGTAGCGGACTCTCTGGTCTACCGTCTAAAAACTTGCCGAAGAGAAATTCAGCGAAACACGCAGGGTTTCCCTTTTAGAAGCGCGCGCACCGTATACACGGCGAGCGCAATCTACGTTCAAGAGCCGCGGGATAGGTGTCCGTTTCTTTCGTTCCACTCGGTACCGGTTTGACTGGGTTACGAGATGCGACGATCCCTCGACTTAATTGACCCTGGATTTCATTTACGACACACGGACGCCTCCGGTATCCAGCCACGGTTACATAAAGCCCTTTTATAGTAATTCGTAACATAATGGTAGCGGCCCACTGGCGGGACCGTTGCCTCGCGATTGGGGACGAACGATTTTACAATTTTTCGCGATTTTCGAGCGTGGAATGTCGAGAAATTTCGATCGGGATTCGAATATTATGCGACGATGGTTCTTGGTGGATGTAACGTACAGAGACACGTGTATTGGTTGGATCGTTGAAGGTAGCCTCACATTTTTTACAGCGAGTACTCTGAGTATACTTTAATCGAGGTTTATCGAGTAATTCGATTATTATTATATCGAGCCATTTCAATTGAGATTCGAATACTGTGCGACGATGGTCCTTGATGGATGTAACCGTAGGGAGATACGAGTGTAGGATCAAGGTGGTTACACGTTTTTTTAACGAGTACTCTGAGTATACTTTAATCGAGGTTCATTGAGAAGAAATTCGATCGTTATTATTTCCAGTTATTTCAAGTGGGATTCGAATACTGTGCGATGATGATCCTTAATGGATGTGACGTACAGAGACACGTGTGTTGGTTGGATCGTTGAAGGTGGCCTCACATTTTTTTTACCGAGTACTCTGAGTATACTTTAATCGAGGTTCATTGAAAAGAAATTCTCGTTCATTAGATTCTACACGCCTTTTTTTCTTTAACACACTTGATCATTGGTTTTTTTATCATAATGAAAAATTCCTGGTACAGATATTTCGAGTTACAGTTATCGTAGTATTTTTCAAATCGTGAAATATTTATTCTTCGATGTAGGAATCGAAGAATATCGCGATTATCGCGATATCATTTTGATTCAGTTACTGTTTATATTAAATTATTTAAATTATTAATTTTGATTATCATATAATTTGGTAATCAAAATTAAAACGAAAAAGATAAAGAATAAATACGATACTATTACATATTTATGTGCATACTCGGTTTGTATGATTTGGTATCGAATTTCGTCTAAGCATCAAAGCAGCGTGATACAAAATGATTCTTTATCATTTGGGATCGATATTATCGATAAGGTATTAGTCCCTTCACTAATTACTGTGTGTTACTGTAAAGTAATTACTATACATAGGAAACCACGATTAATTAATATTTTCAGTGGCAATTCCATCGGATCAAATTCGGTGGGAAGTGTAATGGAAATTATTAATACATTTATTGGTAATTTAAACTGTCACCCTAACGCGTAGTTAATCTTAACCAGAAATCCCTGACCGAAATACTTAAATTGTTGTCACAGTGTCATTTAACAACGCATTAAGAAATTTTGAGGAAAAGAAGGCCATTGATTTGTTACTCATATTTTTTGCACAATTTCTATCGAAGTTAGTAACACAAATATTGTTTCACTTTGTAGTTAACTCGCAAAACAAATTTACCAGTGGTAATTACAGAAATTCTAACATAGTTTAGGAAATTTTATTTCCGAGTATGAAAACATCAACACTGTACTTCTGTGAAATAAAACTATTTTATTATAGAGCGTAACGTAACTTTAAATAACTATTTGGTGTAAAATTTACAAAGTAAGCATTATTAATCTCAGACAGCCGATAAAAATAGTTTCGATAAATTATATCTATAAAATGACAAATCATCGAAACAATTCCGAAAGATTCCAAATAGTACCAAAGGAAATTACCAAACATTTATTTGGTAATTTCCAAATAGTACAAAAGAAAATTACGGAACATTTATTCTACAATTGAATAATTCGCACGAAGCATTCTTATATATTACATGTTACAATTCTTACAAAATAATCTGCGCGCAACAGTACATCAAACGCGCACAAGTGTAACTAACAAGTCATAAATAACGAGAAATTTATTCGCGTTCGGCCAATTACATATTTTCGTAATGACCGTACATACGTTTCGTAATATTTGTACAAAATATTCGCACTCGTTCCGTAAACTCATTCGTTAAAACACGTATGGTGAAACGAGGAATGTCTAATTAAAAATCTATTGTTTATTAACCACCGTCTGCGAAATACAACGAGAAAGAAGTCACATTAATATCAATCGAGCCGAACCGATGTGTTTGTTACTCCTGCTATCGCGAGCTACGCCAACAAGATAAAGTTAACGATCGTCGTTATTATTCGGCGATTCTTCGAATCAGAGAATTCGTTTAATTAACGTCCGCATAATAGTCAGCGTTGCCAATTTATTTGGATTGTTTTCCGTTCCGCGTGTATTTACTCACTCGTTCGTTCCTATCATCGATAATGGATACGCGCGCGCCGCACCAATTATTATCCGTTCAGCAAACGCAAAATTCTAATTATTTTGCAAATTGTAAGTTAGCGGCACACCGTATGGTCGCGCACGTGCCGCCGCCGCCGCCGCCGCCGCCGCCGCCGCCAGTAACGAAGTTATAATATACAATTTATGGTATAAAATTAACTCACGAGTCGTATAATTAACATCGGCTCGTTCCTGTGGTTAATGTCCGTCCTAATGAGATGAAATTTACAATATAACGAGACACGTTACGGCGTTCTACGCTTACGAATTTTGCGACGAGCTGGGCCCCCGTTTTCCGTTGTAAAAGTGCCGTTTGAACAAGTCGATCCGTGTTAATCAATTCCACGTCGTGTTTACGACGCGTACAATCGAGAACGAAATAGTTCGTGCACCATGCGAAATCGAACCGTGCGACGAGGGTCTTATGTATTTCGTTGGAGCGACTCGCGTTATTTGCAAACTTGTTAAACAGACAGTTGGAAATGCAGACGGTGCTCTCTTGTACCTTCGTACCTGTTTCGTATCACCGTGGCTGTACCTGGATATTAAATACAATTTTCTTCTCAAAAGAGTGCACACGGATGGTGAAACTTTGTGGATTCGTTTCTAAAACCGAGATTGCACAGCAAATGTACTCCAGAGGGAAAGAGAAACTTTAATTTTACACACTTACCGTGAAATCGACAATTTTCAACATTCAAACATTTCTTGGAACATTTAAACACTACCGAGGATTACATTGTAACATCCAAACAAATTACTCCCATTTGTAATGTCTACATCTTTTTCTACACTTGACGATTACTTTCCTATCGTTCAACGTAAAAATAATCACGTGACAAACATTCTTTGGTACATTTAAACACTGCTGAAGATTACATTGTAACTTCCAAATAAATTACTTCCATTCCATGCACCCTCTTCTACTCTTGACGATTACTTTTCAATCGGTCGTTACAATGATCACGTGACAAACATTTCTCGATACATTCAAACACCACTGAAGATTACATTGTAACTTTCAAACAAATTACTCCCATTCGTAATGTCTGCGCCCTTTTCTACCCTTCTTGACGATTATTTTCCAATCGTTGTACGTAAAAATGATCACGCGACAATCTGAATGGTTCCATCCCAAATTATTCTACACTCCTCGATTCTAGAATCGTTCTCGTCCAACCCTGTGTATCAACGCTCGTAGAACGTTCGCACTCGTGGGGGCTATACCCTCTGTTTAGAAAGACTGATGTTGCGGCCGCGTAAACGATTGTTAACGGGTAGTTTGAAATCACGGAATGTGGCGCGCCTCGATCGAAGAGTTGTCACCCAACTTCTCCACGGATCGTGGTCCCGACAGATTTCGGTTTACCTCGGACTTACGTGCGGTATAATTGTCCGTTCGTTTCACGGACCGAACGCTCCTCCAACCCACGTCTTCCGACCTCGAGTGTGCTTACGTATTCCTGGGGTTAAATTAGACGTATTTCAGCCATCTCCGACCACCCGGTCCGCTTTTGGAACAAGTGATTCAAGAATCGGCCGAATGCCCGAGTGGAAATCCTTCCACGGTTCTCGAAAGAGCTCTTCTTCTCGCGTTGCTCCACAGATGCACTTCTATCGATGCGCGTATTGTTCGGTACGCTTTGATAACGCCGCTACAACCCGATGCAACTTGCACCGCATTACGTGCACATTTACTAACGCGGGAAATGCATTTACCCGGGCACGCTTCCGGTGGAATACTCCGCGTACACCTGGACGCTTTGAAAGTCGTTCGTTAAGTTTAATTTTTTCACCGTTTGCATCGTCTGTAAGAAATTTTCATCGAATTACGAAGATCGATCATTTTTTTTTTTGTCATTTTTTACTTTGTAGGTTTTTCATTTTGAAGGGAGAAATCGTTGTAATACGTGTCAAGGTAATTGTTAGAACGAATGTTCGATGGGTTTTTGTATTTAGAATTGCATTGTTTAAAGTTTCTTGTTCGAGTAATAACGCATTGCGAAGAATTGCATGGTTTTGTAGGGCTTGGAAGAAAAAGGTATTAAATTTGTATCGTAATAATTTTTCTTCGTTTTTTTTTTTTTTGGTGAAAATGAAACACGATTTTTTCAGAGGGTACAAACATTTTACTAAATTATATACTCTCCATTTTGGAAAACGAAATTACTTTCCCCGAACAACCCAATACATCTGCTATACATGCGAAGATGTAAATTACAAAAGATTGAAATTTTCGGGTTGCCAAAGTTCCCTTGTGAAGGGATGTTTACCTCTAAGTATATTAATTAAGAATGTCAAAATGATCGAGCGTTTTAATTAGTTTCCAATTTACAATAGTTTCGATAGTTTTCAGCGTTTAGAGGAAATATTAATTTATAAAATAGAATATCGCGTTCCTGGGGTGGACTCGTTGGATATCTGTTTCCACTTGAATCTTCGTGTAAAGTTTTTCAGCATTCATTTATCGTGTCGAGCGTATCGAATATTGTTAACGAATAAATCGATAACATTGCGACATTATTCGGCCGAGTTTCGCGTTTAGTTGACCGTTACTATGAAATATTAACATAAAATGTATACGGCGATGTCAATGCACGGGCATTTTCGAATAAAACGAGTCGCGTTCCAGCTTAATGTCTTTCGGTGGACGTATATTGTCCCGTTTAAATCCGAATTAGAAGATAGGAATACGTAATAACTTGTACTCCAGGTTCCAGGATGTTCGAACACGTTCCAACGTATTTTCCACGGCACAGTTTCCCCGCCCTGATCACGTACCAGAAGGAATTACTTTTAATTCGAGGTCTTCCCTCCTACAATAAATAAATATATTATCTCGGTGTACCGAAATTGCGACGTAAACCTTCGTTTAAACCAGTGATGTCCGAAACTAGTTCCGAAATGCTCCTTGAAATTAAAAAAAAAAGCAAAATTTCTCAGACCGAGATAAATGGTAGGTTTAAAACGATACAAGAAAATATACTACGATCGTTACATTCTGATTTCCAGTGCATCGAATATGCACTTTTCTGCAATGAAAATTCTAAGGTAATCTTCATTTGAAGTTGCGATAAGAGAGAATATCTTGACAATTGTGTAAAAATAATAGTAATAATGGCAATGGTAACTACAGAAAATAGTCTTAAAGGGTAAACGAAAGAGTAAATACAACGAGGATCTAATTGTACGTATTTTCGCTAATTATAATTCAAATTGCCTTGATTTCATTACTTCGAGTACTTTGCGCATAATTAACAAGCGATGTCTATCATAATCAAGTGCACCGTTTTAGCGCCAGTTTCTTGCACAATGAATCAAAGTAACCGTAATTAATATACACGTGTCGTGTATTCATAAACGCGAAATCATTAATGCTGACACGTATTCAATACAGATGTGACAGCGTTACGAATACCTGTAATTAAATCGATTATTGTGTAACTCCGCAACATTGTTACAAAATATCTCGAGCTCAAGGAAGTTATTCCGTCCTGTTTCTACCGTGCGTTGATTCATAATGTAACGCATAAAAATAAACCGAAATTATGAAATGAAACAATGAATTATGAATCGTTAATATACTAAATCGAGTACATTTCTAATGGAGCAACTGTTCGGTTATAATGGACGAGTACGTGGAAGAAATCAGAAAGGGAAATAGAGCGTACAGAATCACATTTACCAAGCCATTTATAACTTCCTTCGTTAAACACACAAAGTATCCTTTTGTTCTACCATTATACTCGGTTAATTTTAATTCAATTTTACAATTCGTTTTCACCTTCTTGCCAACTGCTCCTCCAACCATTTTCAATGGTTTCAATTCATTATTTGTTATTCAATTTTATAATTTTAATTGCATCATTTCGTTGCAATAAACGAACCCCGATTATTGCACGAAAACGGACCTGAAAATTTCTGCAACGATCGAGGTTCGTGCAATTATCGAGTTAACCAATGCAACGGGACGGTGCCCCACTTGGACCGTGTATCTTCACTACCTATGGCCATTAGTACCACTTATTTCCCCCTCCAACTGCATTCGTTGTTAAGTGTTCATCCCCTCCACTTGGCAACGAGATGGTAATTACCCTTAACGCAAAATAATTCCGAAGCAGCTACGATTATGATACAAAAACTGCATCAATTGACTCACAAGAAGATTTAACTTTGATAAATCTGTTAAACAGAGATCAGGGATCATTTAAAAGCAATGCTTGATCTGAATGCAATTGTGTTGCAAGATTCTCTATGTATTCTCTAGAGCAGTATTCCTTTATGAAAAAAGAAACTTGAAGCAGTAAACCATTTTATAGAATACCTAAACAATAACAGACCTTCGAATGGTTCACGTTGTTCGATTTGAAACGAAACGCAAGTTACAAAATGCATGGAAATAATTCCAAAAGCTCGTTTCGAAATTTGTCGATTTGCGTGCGATAATTTTTGAAGAAAATCTAACTCGAGAATATTTTTCTCTTCCATATCGTCGAGCCATCGCGTGATAAAACATTGTGACCTCCGTGCTTCAGAATTTTCATCGCCTTCCATCTTCGAACGCAACAAAACCGCATCGCCATTTTACAAATATCCCTTATATTTCACATAGATGGTTTACATTTTCGTTCCCGCGGATTCCGTGCACGTTCGTCTCCACTTAGTACTGATATATCGTGGCGTGAAAAACTATCTCCTATGGAACTGTCTCCACGACGTTACGCCGTGTCTACCTATTCCAGCTCGAATCCATTGTGCCGCGAGACTGTTACCGGGGAAAGTTACAGGCCACATGGAACGTTAACAAAAAAATAATGAGAAGCCGTGGCATAAATTCCTCCCCGAACCCTTGGAAGAGAATACGTGCTCGAAATTAATGTCTGAATTCGTGTTTGCTCTCTGGAAAAAAATAAATTCCTCGAAAGTGAAGAATGTCGATAAAATTACTATTTTGGTCACTGATAAGTACATTGTATCGTAATTTACTCGGAGGACGACCAGTGGCAATAATTATCGAGTAATTTACGTTTGAACGAATACAGAACTGCGATATAATTAACTTTCGTTTATATAGATGGTATTAGGTACTTTCTGTGACAATTTTACAAAAAGTAAATAGAAGATTGTTAGTTTCCATCTTCAAGATTATTATTTCTGTTATTTGTTTCATTGCGTAGGTTACTCGAATTCCTGAATATACATGTATATACTGAAGAGGGTCCAAGAAACCAAATCGAAACGTTTAACGAAAATATTAAACTTTCCACGTATTATTATTGTCTTGTCCGTTGACTCCGCCTTATGAAATCTCTTTTTAAACTTCTCTTCGATTTCATTGCGTTCCTTCCCTTGGATTCGTAAAATTGCCGCTATCGCACGTTTCTCGATACTCGTTCTCGAACAAAATTAATAAAACTCTAATAATATCGATGGTACTCGTAACAAGTCTTTTATCATTTCTGTTCAACGTCTATGATCGATAGCTCACAGCCACCTTCGAAACTACCGAAAAAAGGTTATTCTAAATTACGAATGAGAAAAAGGCATCGATTGCATAGAAATTATCTACAACGATAAAGCAAATTGTACATAATATTGTACACTCTGTTATTTTAATTCGACAACGATTGATTTCAGTGCGAGAGGTTTATTCCCAAAAATTTTCATACACTTTGCATCATTGCATCTTCAAGACTACCGAAAAAAGATAGTTGCAGTCTACATTGCAGTAGACAGGAAGCTTATGGATATCTACCTACTGAACTGTAAGTCTGACGTAGCTCTAATAGTAAATAATAATAAAAAAAAATACTAAACGACTCGTTACATCTGCAACGATTGATTTCGATGGAAGCTTTATTTCCAAAAATTTTTATAAAATTTGCATTATTGCATCAAAGTAGACAGGATGCTTATAGACACCTATCTACCTACCCAGGGAGTTTGACGTAGCTCCAGTAGTAAGTAATAATAAAAATAAAATACTAAACGACTCGTTACATCTGCAACGATTGATTTCGATGGAAGCTTTGTTCCTAAAAATTTTCATAAATTTTGCATCATTGCATCTTCATGACTACTGAAAAAAGGTAGTTCCAGTCTACATTGCAGTAGACGGGAAGCTCGTGGACACCTACCTACTGATCTAGGAGTCTCGCGTAGCTCTAATAGCAAATAATAATAATAATAAAAAAAAACGAAAATACGAAAAAAAAATGTTCACGAAATTTACATTGCTTCTCCAAAGTTGATAAGGAGAGAACTCTCGAGATATTCGAAGAAGTCTGTTGAAGTCCAGTGGCTCGCACGTGTTTAATCGTCGGACGTCCCGCGGGACGTTCTCAATTTTCGAGGTGTTCCGATTACGTCCGGTCGGGAACGTTTTCTTTCGGCCGTGAGCCCGTTGACAAAGAGTAACGGAGAGTCTCGCAACAATCGAGACTCCTCGAACCGTTTCCCTGGTCGTGACGCGTCGCCTCGGGTGCAACTGTGACCCGACTACTCGGACATCGGGCGCGTCACGTATGTAGGTCGTCCTCGAGCCGCGTTTGCGTGTGCAAATACGCCTCGCGTTGAAGTGAGTTTTCCAGGAACGGCTCGCACGAGCGGGCCAGACGAGAACACGAACGACACGCAACGTATCGACGACAGAGAAACGTTTTCTCCTGGAAGCTCTCGAATCTCCGAGGATACGGAGCACCCGTGTCGTCGGATTCACGAACGAACGATACCGCGCGACTCTATTACCGAGTGTTCCGAAGTTTCGCGCTGCGAGGAATGCGGGTCCTATTGGAGCCTTCAGCACCGCCTTAGGAACCGCCCACAGTGCACCTATATGCACCTGTATGCACCGTATGCACCGGATGCACCGGAACCGCCCATTCTACTTACGTGCGTATAACTCGTAGATCGAAGGAGACATTGGAAAGTGTTTTAAATAATAGTACCGTTTTTAACGGGTTGCAATATCGGTGGAAAAAAATATATATGAAATTCCTTGGGGATAATTCACGAGTCTTTAAGAATGGAAGGACTTTTGTTCGAGACGTTCTTCAAAATCTTTTGCAATTTAATAAAACGGTCGTGGCACCAGAGATGTGTTTTATCTCAAAAGCAGCAACGTTATATATATAATATTATACTTCGTATGGTTGAGTCGATGAATATAATTGCAGAATCGATGTCTAACCGGTAGCGATGTTTAACCGGTTTTCTTAGTTAAAAGTATCTGTTGCTGCTTTTTTGAAAAATTAAAATTCTTTGCCGATATTTAAAAAAGAAAAAGAAGTTCTTTTTTAAATTCTTTGCCGCCACAAATTCTTGAGGCCGATCCAAGTGAAAATTCCTATTCAATGTCTTAACACGATTTAATTTCTCATTCGATTGTTTCCTCTGTTTTTATTTTTTTCTTTAATTGTTTTATTACGTAAATGTGCAGGTACGATTACCGTTGTCGCTCGAGAAGACAAGAGACGAGGTGTTGCTAGAAGAGTGTTAACCAAAGGAGTCTGAACTTCGACACGATTCTTCGTCTTCGAGAAGAAGGAAACACTGCGAAGAATGATCGCTAGTGGGTGTACACGAACGTCGAATGGTATGCGGAAACGATAGATCATGGTCGAACGCACAAACAGAATTACTGTTATAAGTGGATCCGGTCGTAAACATTCGCGTAGTTCACAGAACGGCGCAACCCAGCGAAATTGTTAATCGGTACCCGACTCGTGACCGTATGAATTTTCAAATAACAATGTCGCGTGATATCCGGCTGCCACTGTTTATGTGTAAATCCCCGTAATTGTAACGCGTGTTCCGAATATCTGTGCGGGGAATCGTATGGAAAGGTGATACAAACATACAATGGTCCCGCCAGGGACCATTTTTAGGGAAACGGACAATTTGTTGAACCAGGTTAGATACTAAATTGTACACACAATTGGAGAATGTGCTGTCTATATATGTAATCAGTCACGTAAGATTAGTGTTAGCAACTCGGAAGGTCCACGAGGAACCATTTTTAGGGGTACGGACAATTTGTTAAACCAGGCTAGGTAGTAAATTGTACACACATTTGGAGAGTGTACTGTCTATGTTGAACCAGGCTAAGTAGTAAATTGTACACACAATTGGAGAATGTACTGTCTATGTTGAACCAGGCTAGGTAGTAAATTGTTCACACAATTGGAGAATGTACTGTCTATATATGTAATCAGTCATGTAAGTCTAGTGTTGGCAACTCGAAAGGTCCACGAGGAACCATCTAGGTAGTAAATTGTACACACAATTGGAGAATGTACTGTCTATATATGCAATCAGTCGTGTAAGTTTAGTGTTAGCAATTCGGAAGATCGACGAGGAACCATTTTTAGGTAAAAAGACAGAGGAGTATCGATAGCGGTCCGCGAAAGAGGATGATAAATAATTCAGGCGATTAAAAATGTAGTCTGTGTATGTAGGCAGTCACGCAAGTAGCTTCTCTCGAAGATCTGTTCCGAGAGGGACCATCCAACACTTTTTGGCTCGAGGTCCAATTTTCCTATTACTGCCACGAAACGAGCGCAATATTTTAACGTATACTTAATTCAGCTCCTCTCGCGATAAATATTCAACGATTCGCAAGAAAGATTCTAAAAGAAATTCGTAACTCGATAAAATTGTACTTTGATGTAATTTTCATAACGTTCTCTTTTTGTTCTCTACAATTCGAACGATTCCCAGGGGGAAGAATTTCGTTAAGAAGTTTCGACGAAAATAACGAATACAATTCCCTACTGACACCTCGAGAAATCCATATATCGTCGTGTTAATTTTCTCTCAAATTTGTTCGGAATCCTAGCCTATCGTTTTCCAATCGTGTCAGTTCCTAGATAAAATTCGCTTCGATCACGAATTCAACGTTCTATTCGTCCATCTGTCGCCCTTTGGAAGCACGAGTACACAACGCTGTTGGTTATAGTTGAGATATTCGACGAAATGAAGCGAAACCGGGCAGTCGCATCGGTCCGGTGCGCTCGCGCGTGCAATTCTTCCGAGTCACCGCGACTCTTCTACGTATCTCTTAACGTGGAAAGGTACCCGTGAACGCGATTTCGCTGAATCGACGTAGCTTTTCTCCACGTTTGCGTCATTACTTACCGAACAATCCTCTCGTTGGTCGTTGAATAAACATTTGTTGACGATGTCGGTCGGTAATTCGATCCACGTTACACGTCCCGGCGGTGTGTACGTTCTCCTGGTATTTCGCTTTGTTATCTCGTCGCGAAATAAGGTGTATCCGTGTAAATAAACCGGTAAAGGAAGCGAGCTCGGTCCGGTGGATCGATCGAGAACGGAACATTACGATTTTATATATTACGAACACGCTCGACGTGACGCCGCTTCCTCTATCTACTAAATTACACCAACGAAAGATTAAACCCGGTGAATATTATTATTCGTCTCGTGTAAATTGGGAGCAGCGTGGACCGTGAGAAAGCTCATTATAGATTACAGGGGAGAAAAATCCTTTCCAGGACATTGGAATCGTCTCCGGTAACGATTCTCTCTTCCTTTGTTCCATCTCGTACCAAGGCCTATTAAAACGACTTCGAACCGAGAGGATTTATAGCATCTTGTGCCGAGTGCATCGTCGCGCTTATATAAACGTTGATTTCTCTAATTACAAGTCGTCAATAGCGAATGGAAATATTGGAACAATTGTGGGCAAGGTAAACGACAATCAACAGGAGGGCGAACGAAGGATACACGGTGTTTCGTTTCGCTCGATTTTATCGTCATTTCGCTAATTATTTGGAGCATCGGGCAATGATTTACGCGGAGCGAATAGTTTCTTTTTGTAATACACTTTATTGGAACGCATGAAGAATAATTGAAATTATTTACAACGGTACATCGGTTTATCGCGATTCGAATTAAATTTCTATAGGTTTCGAAACGACGAAACGATTGCTTTTCATTGTCCGCTCGAAATCGCTATTGTCGTATCTAACAATAAGAAACCTTGTTACTGATTTTTCGTTTTTTTAATCGTTAGATTTGTATCGAACAGTTCCTTTGTACGACGAAAGTATATGCTTTTGTGCTTCGATTCTCTACGTTACTATTCTGCTGTTGCAAACCACGATCGTATCCAATTTATTAAATACAACTCTGTATCCGGTGAACTTGACGCAACTCTTCGTTCTTCGAGACAGTAACAATTTTATGAAATGAAATTTGAAAAGATAAGTGAAGGTATCTTTCGATCGAATCATTTTTCTGCAAGGAATGTATTTTTTCACTTTGGATTTCTGCATCTGATAAATAATACGCGACTTATGGCAGAAACGTACGACGGTAACATAGAAAATTATATCGTATTAGGTGTAATTTTTATTTTGACAATACAAGGAATTGGAGCAGCGCGAAGTATCCTGAATATTTAGAACGATAACGATTATCGATTTACATTTTGTTCATTTGGCGTGAAAAGTAACATTCCGACAACCACGATCGCCAGTTTGAACGTTATTTTTACAAACGAATGATTATAATAAACGCAGTGAGCTCGTATTAACGATCCGGGTTTTCGACAATTTTAAAACGCCAAACGCACGAAATGAAAATTCGTAGGATCGAAACGCAAGGGAACGAATTGGCTGTAAACAAATTATTTTACAATTCACTACATACGAAATATAATTTACTACACGGAATATCCACGTAACTTTGAACGAACGGATAAACGATTAAATATCTCGTGACGCTACAATTGCGTCATTGTTAGCAAGCTCACTGTTGACTTCGTATTTGTTCGGTACTTCTTTTAAAAGCACTTACCGCGGGTTCGATTGGAGCGCTACATAATTAAACAGCGAAGTGATTAACGTTTGAAAACTAAATTCGTTTAAACGTTGAATTTAATTATTGACTCGTGCGACTAAGCGCTATAAATTAACAAAAAGGTTAACTGAAACGAAAGTGATTCGATTGCGATTTAAAATTCCGCAAATAGTTTCCAGGGCAATTTTTTATATTACATTCTTGCATTTCCTTCTGAGCCAATTATTTATCATTTCTCCGTTCCCGAATTATTACCAAATACCGTTTCAAAATTTCGAGAAACCCATCTACCGGAAATATTCTCCAATAGAAAAGGAAGAACGGGTTCATTAATTTTGTCTTCGTCTATCGAAACGGAAAAAATCGTAAAATCGGTGGCATTTGAAATGGAAAAACAATAAATTCCGAATTGTTTCTCCGGTGTCCAGTGCCTGTCCCATAAGCGGCGTTCTCGAAAGGGTTAAATTGGTAAATTGGATAAGAGAATGGAGCTTTTGGATTTTCTTCTTTTTTTTTTTTTTTCTATCGAACTCAACTGCATTCACTTGGACATTTGCGTTTCGTTTTGCGTTTTCCTTTTGTTGCTTGACTCGATTGTCCAGTCAAACGTGATTTCAATACAGACGAAGAGGATGGATCGTACCGTTGCTGGTACGCGCACGCGCGCAACAAATGTATTCGTGCCTTCAGGCACACTCGCCGTTGTATTTTCGTGAAAAGCTACAAAGGGTCGGCTTCCTAATCAATCGATGCATTGCTCGAAAGCGAACTAAAGCAATTTGGTGCGGAGCTTGTGTAACAGTCGTGCGTTGTTTCTTCCCTCGCGAGCAACAATTAAAGTTTCCGGTCTTCTGTTCCGGGTTGGCCTACTTTTAAAAGTTGCTTAACACTTTTCTCAACTTTATCGTCGATATCGTGGAAACGCTACGTGCGTAAGTATCGTAAAATCAAAGCCGATTTGATTATCAGAAAGTTACAGCCAATTGATAATAATTTAATTGTTAGGTATCAAATGTAATCAGAATTGCCCAATTTGTACGATTTTTATTATTTATTCAGATTTATGTAATGGAATTACTCCCTAAAAGATACTAGGTATATTTTTAAATAGAATATAATAATAAAATAATAATAGTAATAAGTAGAATAATAATAAGTTATATAATAATAAGTAGAAGTTTGCAGTCGCTGCGCAATTCGAACGCAACATAAATTAAGAAACGCAATATCTATTAGTAATGTACAAGATGACAGATTTAATAAAAAAGAGACTATTTATAACTTGAAACGGTATTCATTTATTTTCCACTCGTTTCCACTTCCCCTTCCACTTTCCTTTAAACCTCACAAAATGTTGCGATTTTCCAAAATAATGATGCACATCGTGTCCGAAAAATTTGAGCGAAAATAGACATTTTTGGACCTGGGAAAGACATTTTGGCCGATCTTGAAACATTGTATTCGGGAAACATTTACTGAATTCACCTCGCAAAAATTACAAATTCTTAGTTCACGAAAATTCTCAGAACTGACGTCAGGTCCAGGAAATTCCGAAAAAATGTCAGCAGCGCCAGTTTTACGTATTTAAGAGTAGAAACGATCTATCGACTGAACAATTGACGAACGCAACGAACGAAACCAGTAGACTTTTGATACCGTTATCCAAGAATTCTAAAAAACTTACGATAAATCGACCCGAATGAACGATACAGTCACAATAATATGGATCCCTTCTTACGTAGGTATAGACATAAACGAGGAGGCTGACAGAAAAGCTAGAGAAATAGACGATTCGACACATCCATGACACAGTACCGACCTATCTCTTGACGAAACAATTGTACGCAAGGCAAAAATTAAAGGTGCCTGGAAAAATGAATGGAAAGCCCAAACCAAACCCCAATTGCTAACAACTCAAGACAATTTCTACACGAACAATCCATTAGCTTCCCTACCAAGTACAACCCAGGAATATTATCCAGAATCAAGATAGGGCAAGAAAACCCCACACACCAGCGTCTAGTTAATAGAGAAGAAGCTGCCATATGCGACTTCTGCCAAATCACACTATAGTGGACCATACTGTTTCCCGCTGCAGTAAATACTCATCACTCGGACAACGGTACAACTTAAAACCGACTTTAAACAAGATCGTATCAAACAAAGAAAAGAATTATGTAGAATATTGTGTCAGAGACTATTTCTGTAACACGTATGAAAGTATGATTGTATTACTGAAACGAAAGAGTGCGATTCTACCTTCCGTGTATTAATTTACGTAAATAAAGTCATTCGGACAAATATCAGAGTTTCTTTCTCTTCTTTCCTTCCATTTTCTTAATCGATCCTATCCAGTTGCTTAATACTACTTCGTAGATTCTCCAAAATGACGTCACATTCAAGAATCAAAAAGGAATAACTCCTCTGCGAGACGAAAACCGAACGAGGCGAAACATTCCAGCAAAAATGCAGAAATTCGTTTAAAATTCCCGCCAAGTTTCAATTAGCCACAATTCCTGGAAATGACGTCATTTCCAAGAAGTGGCACGATAGGAATATCTCCTCGCATATCATGTCCTCGCTCGAAATTTCGTCTTTTTTGTAACAGACGCGAAATAAAACGACGTTGTAGCATCTTTCGTTTTAATGACGCACCGTCGACTCGCTCGGAGAATCGGGTCAAATCGTTATTTCGGTTTTCTCGATCCCCTGTTCCTGTACCACCCTGTTTCCCCCGTCTCGATCGAAATCAATTTCTATAAGGTACTTAATCATTTTTAACGCATAAATAAGATGCACATTGTTCGATCGATATTGGGAACATGCGTAAATGTTAGTAACAATCGCGGAAATGAACAAACATTCACCGAAATCGGTCGCCTTCACATATTTCGCAATATCTTGATGTTTATTTATCATAATTATTAACAACCATCGTAGGACCATAGTTTAAACAATTATTGACAATGTCCTAGTATAAATAATAGCTTAAAAGCCATCAATATCTTGAAATATTCGCTTAAATCGAACAAATAAAATCGAAGTAACGGTAAGTCACCTTCTCGAGGGTATAAATAGAACCGCCGGCTTTACTTAAAAGCGACGAAATTCAATCCATCGCTTTTCTAGATAGAAAAATCATAGCCTTGAGTATGTCAGTTGGACCTCAATGAAAAATTCCATCGCGAACAAAGAATATTTTACCAAAATGAAATCTTAAACCATTTTCTAAACGAAAACATTACTAACAATTGTTTCAACCATTGTCCAATGACGAGTGTTGATAGCTACAATAAATAAAAATCGAGATATTGCGAAATCTGTGAGGACCGACGATTTCGATCAATTTTTATTCTAAAGCAAATGTGTTATTAATATTCCAGCGTATTTCGAATCTTAATGTATCTTTACGTATCTCATTTATTCATTATAAAGTAATCATTCACTTCAGGAATTAATTTCGGTACAGTCAGAATGTAAAAGGTGCTTACTGACATGTTTCTTATGTATCTAAAGTTTCCATACATGGAACGAAATAATTGTTTATTATATATATTTATTTCATTCTTACAAATTTACACGATATCCGTAAAAATTGCATTTTGTACATGAAATAGTCAAAAATTGACTAATTACTTTTCTAATCTAAAAAAAATCGTCATAAACAGTTGCAGAATAATAATCGGTCAGAAAATTTCAATGTAGGGGATGTTAACGTACTTAAGATTCAATTTGTATGTCTTAAGTGTTTAGTATAAACATTCAATTGACCTCTACTTAATACATACCCTTTCTATGGAAATAAAATTACTTTTGCAATGATTTTTAACTGCATTAATTAACTACGAGGAATTCAACGGAGGTTTTGTGTTGTCGATGTCGTGAAGCCACGTGTTAATGAAATTTCTGCTGTAGTGAAAATATTAGACTTTGGTAGCAGGATCACAGAATGTTGAAGGAGGTCGTCTATTGACAAAAACCACGTGGAGGGTAATTTATTCCCGCCAAAATGCCGCAAAAGGGGGAAAACATTAATTTAACATATTTACGGAGCAAAAATGTGAACATTTAGAGTTGCATTACGTAGCAGAGGACAGTGGCTCCATTAAAGGATACTTTTGGCAAGGATTTTCATCGAGATTAATTAGTTATAAACATTTTTCTGCAACCGACGTAATTACGCCGTCTGTAGTAATGGAGATTATCAATATTTTTCTCGTCTTTCCGTCGTCATAAGTGCATAATTTGGACATGGACCGAGTAACAAAGGTTAATAGCAACATTCCAGATTCAATTTGGTATACATATTTGTTGAGACTAAATAGTTATGAACAATTTTCGGGATCTGTTGAGTAGCCGACGCGTGTTGTCTTCGAGGTGATCGATATTTTTTTCGAATTTCCACATCGATTATTGGATGATTTGGACACGCATTGTGCAATAGAGATTCGTAGCAAGATTTCAGACCGATTTTTAAATAAATCTTTATCCAGATTAATTAGTTATTAACATTTTTCCGATGCTTTTGTATTACCGACCCTTGTGGTGATCGAGATAATCGATCCCTTTATCGACCTACCGCCTTTATTATTGAATAATTTGTACTTATATTCATCAGAAGAAATTGCTGGTAATACTCAAAAACAATTTTAACACTGATTTCTTACGTGATCAATTAGTTATCATCAATTTTTCGTGGTAAGGATTCTTTTTGTATTTACACAACCTGTGTTTCGATATAATTTAGGGTCGGTAACTCTTATGTCAGCATTACCGATATCAGAATTTGTTAGCAGGATCACAGAATTTTAACGGAGGTCGTCTATTGAAAATAGTGAGAGAGTGGGGGGAACATTTTGCGACGTGGAGGGGGAATAACTCGCGCCGAAAGAAAAAAATGTTAATTTAACAAATTACACATCAAAAATGTGAACTTTTAGAGTTGCATAATATAGCATGGACTCCTGGCTACATTCAAGGACTGAATTGGCAAAGATTTCCATCGAAATTTATTAGTTATAAACAATTCTCCGGAGCTGTTGCATTATTGACGCCTGCAGTGATCGAGATAATCGATATTTATCTCGATTCTTCGCACTGAAATTTGCATAATTTGGACTTGCATTGATTAGCAGAAACCCTTCCCAACATTCAAGAACAATTTTAACAATGACTTTTGCAGTATAAATGAGTTATCAACAATTTCCGGAGGTAATAATTCTTTTAGTGCTTCTGTTGCGATATAATACAGGGTTAGTGGCCCTATTATCTCCCGGTCAAGTGTCGCCCTCTGGTAGCAAAAAACTGAACTACTTATGAAGGTGGTAATTTTGATTTCTATAGTCCGAAAATCAAGCTTTGGTAGTAGGATCACAGAATGTTAACGGAGGTCGACTATCGAAAACAGCAAAGAGAAGGGGAAGCCTTTTGCGACGTGGTGGGGGAATAATTCGCGCCGATAGGAAAAATTGTTAATTTAACAAATTTACACAGCACAAATGTGAACTTTTGGAGTTGCATTCTAGAGCAGAGACTCGAGGCTACATTCAAGGACCGAATTGGTAAAGTTTTTCATCGGAATTAATTAATTATAAACATTCTTCCGGAGGTGTTGTATTACCGACGCTTGTAGTGATCCAGATAATCGATATTTATCTCGACCTCCGTTACGATTTCCGCATAATTTCTACACGCAATGCGTAACAGAGATTCGTACCAAGATTCAAGTATCATTTTTGCACAGATTTTTATCAACATTAATTAGTTATGCATACTTCAAGATAAATGTTGCAGCGCCGATGCAAGCGATGATCGAGAGAATCGATATTCTTGTCGATTCTTCGCGCTACCAGCTGCATAATTTGGACTTGCAATGCTTAGCAAAAGCTCTTCCCAACATTCAAGAACAATTTTGTCAACAATTTTTGCTGCAACAATGAGTTATCAACAATTTTCGGACGTAATAATTCTTTTCGTGCTTGTGTTTCGAAATAATACAGGGTTAGTAGCCCTATTTTCTTAGCGTCTGGTGTCGCCCTCTGGTAGCAGAAAAATAAACTACTTGCGGTAATTTTGATTCCTGTAGTCCAAATATCATGCTTTGGTAGCAGGATCACAGAATGTTAACGGAGGTCGTCTATCGAAAACGGGAAAGGGAAGGGGAAGCCTTTTGCGACGTGGAGGGGGAATAATTCGCGCCGATAGGAAAAATTGTTAATTTAACAAATTTACGCAGCACAAATGTGAACTTTTAGAGTTGCATTATATAGCAGGGACTCGTGGCTACCTTCAAGGATCGATTTGGCAAAGATTTTCTTCCGATCTAATTAGTTATAAACATTTTTCGGAGGAAATCGTACTGGCAACCCTTGCAGTGATCGAGAAAATCGATATTTATCTCGACTTCCGGCTCGATTACTGCATAATTTCCAAACGCATTGCGTAACAGAGATTCGTACCAAGATTCCAGTACCGATTTTGTACTGATTTTTAACAACATTCATTAATTACGCACAACTGAAGGAAAATATTGCAGCGCCGACGCGTGCACTGATCCAGAGAATCGATATTTTCCTGCATTTCCGGCTCGATTTCTGCATAATTTCCAAACGTATTGCGTAACAAAGATTCGTACCAAGATTCAAGGACCGGTTTGGCATCGATTTTTAACAACATTCATTAATTACGCATACCTCAAGGAAAAATGTAGCAGCGCCGACGCGTGCGCTGATCGAAAGAATCGATATTTTTCTGCATTTCCGGTGCAATATCTGCACAATTTTCAAACGCAATGCGTAACAGAGATTTGTACCAAGATTCAAGGACCAGTTTTGCATCGGTTTTTAACAACATTCATTAATTACGCACAACTGAAGGAAAATAGTGCAGCGCCGACGCGTGCAGTGATCGAGAAAATCGATAATTTTCTGCATTTCCGATTCGATTTCTGCATAATTTCCAAACGCATTATGTAACAGAGATTCGTACCAAGATTCAAGTACCGGTTTTACACTGATTTTTAACAACATTCATTAATTACCCACAGCTCAAGGAAATTATTCCAGCGTCGATGCGTGCGCTGATCTACAGAATCGATATTTTTCTCGATTGTTTGCACTAACACTTGTATAATTTGGACTTGCATTGTTTAGCAGAAACTCTTCCCAACATTCAAGAACAATTTTGTCAACGATTTTTGTGGCAAGAATGAGTTATCAACAATTTCAGACGTAATAATTCTTTTCGTGCTTGTGTTTCGGAATAATACAAGGTTAGTAGCCGTATTTTCTTGCTGCCTGGTGTCCCCCTCTGGTAGCAGAAAAATAAACTATTTGTGAAGGTGGTAATTTTGATTTCTGTAGTCCAAATATTACACGTTGGTAGCAGGATCACAGAATGTTAACAGAGGTCGTCTATGGAACAGAGAGCGAGGGTGGGGAGAATTTTGCGACGTGGAAGGGGAATAATTCGCGCCGAAAGGAAAATATGTTAATTAACAAATATACACATAAAAAATGTGAACTTTTAGAGTTGCGTTTAATAGCAAGGACTTGTGGCTATATTCAGGGACTGAATTGGCAAACATTTTCGTCGGAATTAATTAATTATAAACATATTTTCAGAGGTGTTGTGTTACGAACGCTTGTCTGATCCAGTTATCTGATTCAGATAATCGATATTTATCTCGACTTCCCTCTACATTTCTGTACAATTTTCAAACGCAATGCGTAACAGAGATTCGTACCAAGATTCAAGTACCGATTTTGCACTGATTTTTAACGACATTCATTAATTACGCACACCTCAAGTAAAATGTTGTAGCGCCGACGCTTGCGCTGATCGAGAGAATCGATATTCCTCTTGATTGTTTGCATTGACAGCTGCATAATTTGGACTTGCATTGTTTAGCAGAAGCTCGTTCCAACATTCAAGAACAATTTTGTCAACAATTCTTGCGGCATGAATTACTTATCAACAATTTCCGGAGGAAAAAAATGTTTTCGAGCTTGTGTTTCGAAATAATACGGGGTTAGTAGCCCTATTTTCTTGCTGTCTGGTGTCGCCCCCTGATAGCAGAAAAATAAACTACTTGTGTAGGTGGTAATTTTGATTTCTATAGTTCAAATATTACGCGTTGGTAGCAGGATCACAGAATATCAACAGAGGTCGTCTATCGAAAAGAGAGCGAGAGTGGGGAGGATTTTGCGACGTAGAAGGGGAATAATTCACGCCGAAAGGAAAAAATGTTAATTAACAAATATACACAGCAAAAATGTGAACTTTTAGAGTTGCATTGTATAGCACGAACTCGTGCCTACATTCAAGAACTGAATTGGTAAAGATTTTTGTCGGAATTAATTAATTATAAACATATTTCCAGAGCTGTTGTATTACCGACGCTTGTCTGATCCAGTTATCTGATCCAGATAATCGATATTTATCCCGAGTTCCCTCTAGATTTCTGTACAATTTCCACACGCTTTGCGTAACAGAGATTCTTACCAAGTTTCAAGTATCGTTTTTGCACTGATTTTTAACAACATTAATTAGTTACGCCTACTTCAAGGAAATTGTTGTATCGCCGTCGCTTGCGGTGATCGAGAGAATCGATATTTTTCCCTATTCTTCATACTCAAATCTGCATAATTTGGACTTGCATTGTTTAGCAGAAACTCTTCCCAACAATCAAGAACAATTTTGTCAACAATTTTTGCGGCATGAAGTAGTTATCAACAATTTCCGGAGGTAATAATTGTTTTCGAGCTTGTCTTTCGAAATAGTACAGGGTTAGTAGGCCTGTTTACTTGCCGTCTGGTGTCGCCCTCTGGTAGCAGAGAAATAAACTATTCTTGGTAGGGCTGATTTTGATTTCTGTAGTCCAAATATTACGCGTTGGTAGCAGGATCACAGAATATAAACGGAGGTCGTCTATCAAAAAGAGAGCGAGGGTGGGGAGAATTTTGAGACGTGGAGGGGGTTTATTTCGCGGCAAAAGGAAAAAATGTTAATTAACAAATTTCCACAGCACAAATGTCAACTTTTAGAGTTGCGTTATATAGCAGAGACCCGTGGCTACATTCAAGGATCGAATTGGCAAAGATTTTCGTTGGAATTAATTAGTGATAAACATTTTTCGGAGACAATCGTAGTGACAACCCTTACGGTGATCGAGGGAATCGATATTTATATCAACTTCCCTCCACATTTCTGCACACTTTCCACACGCATTGCGTATCAGAGATTCGTGTCAAGATTCAACTATGGTTTTTGCTTTGATTTTTAACAACATTCATTGTTTACGCACACTTGAAGGAGATTGTTGTATCGTCGACGCCTGTAGCGATCTGGAGGATCGATATTTTTTTTGACTTCTTGCACTAATAGCTGCATAGTTTGGACTTGCATTGTTTAGCAAAAGCTCTTGCCAACATTTAAGAACAATTTTGTCAACAATTTTTGCAACAAGAATAAATTATGAACAATATCCAAAGGTACTAATTGTTTTCGCGCTTGTGTTTCGAAATAATACAGGGTTAGTAGCCCTATTTTCTTGCCGTCAAGTGTCGCCTCTCTGGTGTCAGAAAAATAAACTATTCTTGGTGGAGCTGATTTTGATTTCTGTAGTCCAAAAATTACGCGTTGGTAGCAGGATCACAGAATATCAACAGAGGTCGTCTATCGAAAAGCGAGCGCGGATGGGGAGAATTTTACGACGTGGAGGGAGAATAATTCACGCCGAAAGGAAAAAATGTTAATTAACAAATATACACAGCAAAAATGTGAACTTTTAGAGTTGCATTGTATAGCAGGGACTCGTGGCTAGATTCAAGGACGGAATTGACAAAGATTGTCCTCGTAATTAATTAGTTATAAATATTTTTCGGAGGCAATCCTACTGTCGATCCTTGCGGTGATCGATGGAATGGATATTTATCTCCAGACGCATTGCGTAACAGAGATTCGTACCAAGAACGTATATATTTTTCTCCGATCGCTAAACAAAAGCACATCGTTCTCCGTACGATTACAATTTCCTCGACAGCTCGTTTACGTTCAAGAAGAATTCTTCAGTGTTCGTTCCAGCGACCGTGTTCCGTAATACAGGTGGTTCCGTTACCTCAAACCTATCCAGAACCATCCCGCGTACGGATATATTTTTCTCCGATCGGGGTTAAAGTATACACACATAATGGAATTCGTCCCGCGTTTATACTCCCTGGTCGTGGCGATCGAGGTAATTGCTACGGACCGAGAAATTTCGCGGAAAATTCGGTGGTTGTGGGCGGTCCCTTTGAGGGTAGCTTTCGAATTCTAACGCGAAAGCTATTCCTTCGGCATCCTCTTCCATCCTGTTGGTCAGAATGTTGGACGATCGCCCGACAAAACGGTTCCTTTTGAACCGTTTCACCTTTGTTCGACTGCAATGGATCGCAACCACCGAACACGGGGAAGACACATCGCGCGCGACGTAGACTGTGACTTCCGGCGATCTCCGATCTCGAGGGATTCTCGGCCGATCGGGCAAGAAAAGAGACGATTTTCGACCATGACTAATTCCATTTGGGGAAAAACACCACCGCGAATAACCACGCCACGGATGACTTATCGACGCGGGAACGACACCCGCGTATAATTAATCTTTCGAGCGCGGTCGAATCCGTGCCATCAATTATCGAGGAGGGGGCCACCGAGCATTGGCGCACTCGTTAATGAGACCGATACCATCGGTGTATTTTTTTTCTTTTATCCTTGTATAATAATAATCGAATTATCGCGTCCTGTCCGTTGATAAACAGGATGGCTCCGCGATACCGTCACGGTGTATTTGCGAACGTATCGGACCCGGTGAATAATGGGGGAACACAATGCGCTTCGCGATCGCCAATGGGGTGTTCGTTATCGTTGTACGAACACGTTTGTTTATGTATTATAACGAAATAGAGAACTGGAAGGGCGAAACGTTAAGAATTGGAAAATATTGGGTCCCTCGGAGTGTCGTTTCGTTTTTTTTCGGTGAAAATGAAACGTGACTTTTTTTTTAGAGTGCATAAATATTTTACTAAATTGTATATTCTCCGTTTTGGAAAACGAAATAATTTTCCACACAGCTCAATAGTATAATCGAACATTCTTATCCCAAAAGGGACTACAACTGTTAGGTTGTTCCGGAGAGTCGTTTCGTTTTTCTTTTTTGGTGAAAATGAAACACGATTCTTTTTTAGAGTATAAATATGTACTAAATTGTATATTCTCCGTTTTGGAAAACGAAATTACTTTCCGAACGAGCTAATGTTTCTATCGAACGAATGAGAACAGTTGTCCAAGTTTGAATCGAAAAATAATATATAAAGAAACGAATGCGAACGACCCATCGACTGAATAAATTTGTGATCCTTGTGAATGTTTCACGATTGAAAAAATACGCGTGGAATATTTTTAAAAGAACGTCTTACAGTTTCGAAAGTATTCGTAATCGTCGTTGTTGTACATAATTTAATAAAAAATACTTTTGTGTAAAACGATGCCTCCAAAAATATTCCGCCTCCTAAAAATATTACTTTTGTTACACTTTTGTTGGGTTGTTCGGAAAGTTGTTTCGTTTTTTTTTTGGTGAAAATGAGACACGATTTTTTTAAAGTGTGTAAACATTTTACTAAATTACATATTCTCCATTTTGGAAAAGGAAATGACTTTCCGAACAATCTGATATACACACTAGTGTAGTGTTTCCTTTAACCCTTTGCACTCGAAGCGTTTTTGCTACCTGAAACTGGCGCCTCGATGAAATCTTTTAAATTGCAAAATTAATATGGAATGGAATATTTTTATTTCGATACTCGACATACATATGTTTACACCTTTAAAAGGTGTAATACCTAATTTCCAATTTCAATTTCAAATCACAAAATTTTCCCCAATTGAAAGAAGTACACTAAATTGTGTAGTGACCGAAAATCTCTCGAGTTCAAAGGGTTAAATCTTTCGTGCTCGTGTTCAATGCACGTAGGGTTATTTATTTTTTACCCTGCATAGTTTTCTTCTTTATGTATCCTTAATATATATCCTGTTCCTTAACACTGGACTTACCAACTAGTTAAAACATCCACTTTCAACTGTTCTTAAAAAGAAACTTACCTTACGTTCTCTGGTACATTTTCAAAAGACATTATAACTTTTTCTATTCCATTGAGTTGCTCGGAAAGTAATTTCGTTTTCCAAAACGAAGAATATATAATTTAATAAAATATTTATACACTCTGAAAAAATCTTGTTTCGTTTTCACCAAAAGAAAAACCAAATGACTTTCCGAACAACCTAATATACACACCGACGTAGTGTTCCTTTAAATCTTTCGTGCTCGTGTTCAATGCACGTAGTGTTATTTATTTTTTACGCACGTAGTGTTATTTCTTCTTTATATATCGGTAGGATGCACGATAAAATTTCCTCGATCCAGCTTCCGTTCCTTAACACTAGACTTACCAACCAGTTAAAATATCCACTTTAAACTGTTTTTAAAAAGAAACTTACCTTAACGTTCCCTGGTACATTTTCAAAAGACGTTGCAACTTCTTCAATCCATATACCTAATAAATTTCACAAGTTCCTCTTTTTCTTCGATCGTCCACTTTTATAAGACACTTATGAAAAACACCTTGACACACTGGAATCTATCCAGTGGTTCTATCGTTAACATTATTACGATCTGTTCTTATTATTCGTTTCATTACGTATACTTTTATTATTTGCCCTGTACCTCGATAAACGAGCACCCTCATCGTCTCGAAACATTTTTCACAAAACAAATAACACTACGTGCATTGAACACGAGCACGAAATATTTAACCCTTTGAACTCGAGAGGAGACTTTCGGTCACCGCACTAATTCAGTGTACTTCTTCCAATTGGGGAAAATTTTGTGACTTTAAATTGAAATTGGCAATTAGGTATTGTTGGAATACAACGACATTAAACCATGCAGTACTTGAGAAGTCAAGGAATGGTGGATGAGCTCGATACCGGCTTTCCTATTTTTCCGTTGATCTGACGACGTGATCGATACAATCTGTTCAGTTGTTCGTAACCATACTTCGCTACACGACTGTAATATATTTATCTAAAAATAAACGTCCTATTTACATTTTTCTCTTATGCTAAACAATTCCATAATCCCACAGGTATTACACTTTTGTAACGTGTAAACATATGTATGTCGAGTATCGAAATAAAAATATTCCATTCCATGTTAATTTTGCAATTGAAAAGATTTCTTTATCGACGTATAAATATCAAAGGACGTGGAACGAAAATACGAGTGAAAACGTCGAGACGAGACACGCCCGTGGCGATCTACACCACTGTTTATTCGCAAGGTATGTCTATGCTCAATGGTGTAATAAAGTGTACGCGACGGTCTTGCACCGGCATGAAAGAAATACGACGGATCGATTCGCGGACAAATAGAAGGGGGAGGGAATCCTGGACGACTTCCTTCGTTTCTCTCGATAAAGATGTGACACGTGGGATATTATTTTCAGCCACGGCAGCAGATCTTTTCATGCCCGATTTATGCCCCGGCGTCAAACCGACGCGAGCTTCCGTTTCGAAGCCCGCCTGCCAGCTTCTTGTAACACTCGCCTCGAATTAGCATACAATGCCGGCCGAATCTCGACAATTCGACGATTTCGTCGATTTATCGGCACCCGTTTAACGCGGATCGACTCCTATAGCGAAATTGAAACGAAATCTTACGGTTGAAAATTACCTCTCGGGTAAAAATCAATGAGAGGAAAATTCACGAAACGAATCTCACGTACACGGTTTCGCGATTTGTAATTTGTAATCGTGATTTGTGATTTATAATCATGATTTGTGATTTGTAATTTGTAATTATGATTTGTAATCATGATTTGTGATTTGTAATTTGTAATCACGACTCGTGATTTGTAATTTGTAATCACGATTAGTGATTTGTAATTTGTAATCATGATTCGTGATTTCTAATTACGATTTCTGATTTGTAATTTGTAATCATGATTTGTGATTTGTAATCACGATTCCTGATTTGTAATTTGTAGTCGTGATTCGTGACTTGCAATTTGTAATCACGATTCCTGATTTGTAATTTGTAGTCGCGATTCGTGATTTCTAAGTTGTAATCATTATTTGTGATTTGTAATTTGTAATCACGATTCGTAATTTGTAAATCGGAGCTGTAAACCGAGGAGTAAATGCACGCGACTCTAAACGTAATTGTAATTATCGACGAAATTATCTCGATGTTGATTGGAGAACATAACGGATCGAAAGTATGAACAAATTTATGGAAAAGGATTCGAACTTTGATTTGAAATTAAAAGCGAGTTTTTTGTATTTATATTTAAATTTATTGAAACGATACACAAGTTTAAGAATATAATTATAATTGTTACACGTAACGGTCGATTACTCGCGTGTAGAAAAATAAATGATTGATGTTATTGGAATAATTAGCAAATTGATTATTTTAACGTGTAAATTATTATTTAATACGATACACGTATGAATAGTACATTTAATAAAGGAATGTTACAAAAATTTCATATATTATTTTGTGATTTAACGAGTACTGTTTTAACATATTGTATTACATTTTTTTTAGTGTAACGCGAAATAAGTGATCTTGACGACCACGTACGTTTCACCATTAATTGATCATATTTTGTTACTATTTTCAAACAGTATTCCTTCAACCACTTTCCTGCAAGTATAAAATTCAGTTAAATTTTAGAAACAGTGTTTCAGCTTCACCTCGCCTGCTTTCCAGACTTTATCTTCGTGTATTTCATTTCTCGTGGTAAACGAATATTTACCTTTATGTACGGCGCAACAAACTTTATGCACTACAGACGTTGAATAAATAAAAAATGTAATAGATTGCATTCTTGAGACTTTGATATACAATAAGTTATTTATAGCCCATGGCGCCGCTACATACTCAATTTTTGGAAGATTCGAAATCGTGTTGAAAGCTGTAATAAAAACACAGCTATCGAGATTACATCGAAAAAAATTCAAGAAATTCGGTTACGTATGATAATTTCAAGACATTCGCTACATTAGACAATAGATTAAGATAAACAGTTAGTTACAAGAGAGCAGGATTTTATTTATGATTTACGAAAATCACGAACACAGTGTTTTCAAATAAAAGTGCACTGACTGCAAGCTGAAGCTTTAGTACTTTATTTGCGAGTATACTTTAGGTTTATAAGGGCTCCCGAAGCAGGGATGAGGATGATAAGACAGGGCAGGGTTCGTACGATTGTACTTCAAGCCTTGATTCAGTCTCGAAAGGTTAAGATGACACAGATTCTAGCAGAAAGTTCTAAAAGAAGTTTACTTCCAAGCAAACTGTTAGATCATTCTGCAAGACATTTTCTAAAGATCGTGCAATAAAGCAATGGAACTCGATGTTCACTTATTCCTTTGGAAACAATAATATTGTTAGATGCAGCTTGTCAATGCACTTTTACTTATAGTTTACAAAAATCGGGTACATATGTTCAACATCTTATGTTAAATATATTTTCAACTTTATATTGAGTTCACAATCGATATAATATGTGTTTTGTTGAAAATACTGTACATTGTATCTACATTTACTGTCTCGATGCAAGTTGAGGAAGTAAGATCATTTTTACATTTTTTGCAACTTTATCGTGCATTGATATTATCGTATCACTTTCTTGACTCTCTTTTTTTCTCATATTCTAACTATTTTTACTATTTATATTTAATTCAATTTACAAATTTTCGCATTAAGACAGTTTAATGGAGATAGTTTAACGAGAATATTAGGTACTAACATCATATTTCTTTTATGAAAACTAACAGATTGTTAATACATTAATGCTCAAAGTAGAATGATGCTGGATAACAATCTGTAGATACATAAATATAAAATTAGTCAATGTATATTATTTGCAATACCCTACCCTTTAATGTCCCATGATTTATTTAATAATTATTTTTGACTTGCAAATACAAGTCTGCCCGAGAATTCTTTCAACGTACAAAGCAACTGGATAGCTTTTAATAATATATAATTTTTTTAAATATAATTGTAAATAAGTACAAATTTAAATACAAATTTTATCCAATGGTTTTTCTTAAAGATGCGATTATTGGTATTTCGTGTATACTGGGGCTTATCAGGCAAGCGGAAACAAAAGCCCCAGTTCCGTAAGCAAAGATTCATTGTATTAACTCGAGGGTCATATCTATAAGTATGTAGATTCGTCTAGCTTAAGACAGCTTAGCGCAACTCTATAACGAACTCGACTATATTTAACAGGTACCAAGTGAATCGAAGGGGCAAATGGGTTCGTCGAAGCTCAAGGATACTGCTAAAGCCATTGTTAGGCAATCAGCCTACATCCAAGTTCCAGTTTTCATCAATTTATTCAGTTAACGATTCGATTATTGTTCCTTTTGTTTGGCCGTAGTAAGTTGAACAGTGAATCAAAATATATTCTACGATAATAGTTTATTATCGCAAGATTTGGTGCGCAAGAATCATCCGTATTTGTTTCAATTTTCCAGTCCTGAAACAGTTAAAATATTTACTTATTTCTATTTGGTAATGATTAAGTACAATACATGACAGAAATTGTTTGCAAAGAATCGGTCTATCGCTGTTTCAGTAAATCCTCGTCTCTAGGTAATGCTCAAAGCAGCGACACTATCTAGAGAAAAAGATACAAATGGCGTAACGACTTGTTATCATTAAATTAATTACCTTTTACGTCATTCGGATAATGGACGTCAGGCTGTGCTTCGCTTGGAATTGTTATATTGCGTTTCACTTGTATGACCAGCAGCAGAGTCTGAAGGTAACTGGAAGAGGGGAATACAATAAGACAAATACGTCTCCGTTCTGTAGTGGTCATATATCGATTACTCGAGCACCAGATGCTGTTCCAGAGTTTATTAGTTCTTGATACCATTCGAGTCATTCCGTTAATTAGCTAAATCCCTTAACAAATTCAATCCAATCCTTTCTGTAAAACACTTAAACACAAAGTTCCAAATATATTTCTTCTTCTTATATTTTTATTTAAATATAAAAAAAAAAAAAAAAATGATAAGAACGTGCGTTTAGTGAAAATATTTTACAGTAATCCTCGCTTTCAAACAACAATTATTATCCCGGATGCAAGTAATATAATTACTCCGCTGTTTACAATTATGTGACAGAAGTCGATTTTTGAGACAAAAATCGCTACTTAGCTCACCCCGGTTACAAAGGAATCGGGGTTCCTGATTTTTTGTTACTTGAAAGCGGGGTCGATTATACTTAGAATTCTATTTTCAATTACATACCACGCCGGTGAGTATCAGTTTGAGATCCTTCCGTATAAATACGATCCTTGTTTAAAATAACGGATACTCGTATCTCTTTGTTTATTTATATCGGGCACACGAATCAACATTCCACGCGTACAATATTTAGACTTCAAAGAGTGCTAACAAAGTCTCGACGAGAAACAAAACAACTGGTTTCCCTTTGATGTCTGCAGACATAATAATATTTACTGGGTCGTTGTAAAAGCTCGAGAGTGGTTTGTACTTACTATCGCATGATTATTCATTCTAACCTGAAAGCCTACGCGGAGTAAAGAGACAGAAAAATGTTTAAGAAACGTTCCAGAGTTGCTGCCCTTTTATCCATCGTGTCACGCCACTCCAGCGTAATTGTAAGGAAGATTGTCAGATTCCTTATTCCGTCTGTGATTACCGAATCAAGGATTCTCGCGAGGATCGGCAGGACGGTCTCCTTCGGTTCGAGGAAATCTGAATTTCTCAGCGAATCGCCGTTGGCTGGCTTTTCGGTTCGATCGTTCGTCCATAATGTATTTCTCTCTCTTTCGTCGCAGAAAATCGACTTGTGGCTTATTTGCTGTTTCCTTTCCGTGTTACGCTGCGGTTTTATCGTATATTCGCGTTTCGCCTGAAAAAAAAGGAAAGACTTTTTAGTGGCTCGGTCTTTCGATCAAAGCGATTTCGAAACAACTGGTTTTCGTTTGGAATCAGTTTACTTCGTGGGCGGGAAATTTTTTTCGAATTTTTGTTCGCAACGATGTAAATCACGCGCTATCGGGGCGTCGCATTTATCGCGGCGAAGCTACATTTGGCACCGTAATTTAAATTGTTAGCGAACGACATGAATAACCGAGTGTATGAATATTAAAGCACATATGATCGTGTGCTGGGTAGTTCGGCAATTAATGGCGGGGAATGTCTATGAATCATTATCACAGCGCTGATAAAAAATGCCCTAGTTTTGTTAATGCTGCAAAATGCGCGTGGCTCTGCTCGCTTTCGAATAAATACACATTACAATCAACGAGAAATTCAACTTGGAAAATCGGGCTGTATGGTCGAGCAGGGAACTGTGATTGTTTACGGAATATTATCGTATTTTGATGACGGGTGTTGTTAACAATCGCGAGGTCGGTTTACTCTCGGTGGGAAATTAAATATAAAAATGTTCAACATACTAAATTCATTTTGATCATCGTTTTAAGCGTGACGTGAACATTTTTTTAAATTATGACGATTTAATTCGCAAATTAATGTTTAGTTTCAAAAATATTTGATGCGTTTCGGTTTAACATTTTCATTGCTGAATTAATTAACGGTAGAGGAAGCTCCCGTGTTTCTTTCAAAATTAATTTTGCAATGTATTTCCTACGAATTATTCTAGCAAATATGCGTGAAAATTTAATAAAGAAGTGAAAAATCTTATAGAATTTCCCATTGAAGGCAAAAGGTTAATATTGCTACGTATACTTGAAAGCAGCATTTCAAAGATTAATTAAAAAAAAATTGTCAATTGTAAAATCATTATAATTCAGATGCTCACCATTTGGCATTCGTAAATATTGAACCATGATACATCATGGATTATATAATATTGAGCCACATATTATCAATAATTCAATAATGTTAAGTCCAGTGATGAGGATCTGTGCAGCTTCAAAGATGCAAGTAACTCTTCTTCACGTTCATTATACTGAAAGCAAGTTTTAAGATTATTAACAATTTGAAAATAGTAAAGTTTTTATCATCACCATCAGTAGGATTAAAGACTACTACTTATTTATGTCTCACGTTTTCTTCCTTACTTGTCTTCTCTTTTCTTGTTAACAAAAGGTTCCAGGAGTTTTCCTAGTCATCCTAAATATACAATCGTTGGACAATCCATTTTATATCGTTCCAAAATCAAGCTCTGTACACATGTCCATCCTTTGTTGTTTAAAAATATGTAGCACGCACCTACGTCGCAGAGCTGTCAAACACCTTGGCACCGAAGACTATGAAATTTACCTAAAAGGAAAAAGAGTATTATGAACCGAGGCACTTGCCGCTACTGCGTATGTCTTGTATAACAAATACCACTTGCGTTGCAAGAGAAAAGCATTTACGGATACAAAATACTCTGAATTTATTCATGTATGCAGTGAGCCCGTCTCACCATAAGCAGTACAAAACTGTCTATAAATATTAATGACCGCCTTTTTCGAGATTTTCCATCTACAGTAGCCCCTCGATAAAACGTACATTTCCAGATCTGCGCGGAATGTTTTAAGGAGGGACGATCACGACGTTTTATCGAGGAATCAATTGTATTTGTTTCTAATCGATTCTAATATCAAATGATATCTCGAAATTAGTTCATCACGGGCGCAAGAAAGCTGACGTGTAACTGTGAATTTTTTAAACTAACAATTAACAATAAAGTTATCTACAAAGTGTACGTAATTCAAGTTCGACTGAGATCGATCACTTGCGGTGCTGCAGCGAAGTAATTTGTGTTATTAATAAAAAAATTCGTACGCGTTTTTATAACTCCAAACGCACGATCGTTAATCAAGACGATCGCTTCCATCGTTGTTGCATCACTCGATAAATCATTAGGTCTGTGGGTTCGAACTTGCAACCGACTCGCGACGAAGATGAGCAAACATGCGACAAGGCCGATATAAATTAAGAAACGCGTCGATAGAGACAAGTTCATTAATACAAATACAGGATTTCAATTATCCAATCGACTCGCTTCGTCCTACAGCTATCATCCAAATTTCTTCAACAAATTTAATCAAGACGATTGTACTCTTGATTATTTTTACTCACAGTGCACTCGGATCTACCCAAAATCCTGCCATATTTACCTCCGCAGATTGCATTAATTGCATCGACTGTCCCCGAGAGCTTTCGCATGCTTACCCACTGACGATTTACGTTACCTTTCTAATTTCCGAGAGAGCAGCCGGAAAAACTTTACAGTCATCGGGTACCTCGTTGACTGTTAAGTATATCCATCGGATAACAACCGTGTGCTCCCTCAACAAGAGGTCCAACAACTTTCTTCACCGTAGCCTCGTTAGTTCTAATTAATGAATTTGGTTGTCAAGATAGAATCGATGCTTTTTAAATTACGATCGCGAGGACGCCGCGTCCTGGGACGTTATCTTACCAGCTTTCGACTCGCGCGCGGAGCACAGTGTCGGTGAGTGTTTTTAATCATAACGAATGGGTATCGTTAATTTAACGTAATTATCTGGCGAATTAGTCGGTGGACGTTTCTAAGTTACTCGACGCTGGAGATAATTCCATCGCTACAAGTTACGCGTTAAAACTCTCACCCCATTTATTTAGGCCTGACGGGAGATAGGCTGATACTCGTTCGCGCGATACTTAACCCTTTGGACTCGAGAGGAGATCCTCGCTCGTCACCTAATTCACTGTACTATTTTCGATCCGTGAAAACTTCGCGGTTTCGAATTCAAATTGGAATTTAAATATCACGTTCTCCTAGAGTGTAAACGCGTGTACGCGAAGTATATAAAAATGTTCCGTTACAGATGAATTTTACGACTTAGAGGATTTTCTCGGTTTCTGGTAGCGAAGAAGCTTCGAGTGCAAAGGGTTAAGGAACGAGGACTAATCGACGACTAATCGATTCTAATATCAAATAACATCTCGAAATTAGTTTATCACGGGCGCAAGAAAGCTGACGTGTAACTGTGAATTTTTTAAACTAACAATTAACAATAAAGTTATCTACAAAGAGTACGCAATTCAAGTTCGACTGAGATCGATCACTTGCGGTGCTGCAGCAGAGTAATTTGTGTTATTAATAAAAAAAATTTGTACGCGTTTTTATAACTCGACCAGTACCACGGGATACGTTAAAATGTTACACGTGGCTTCTTATCAATGAAACCTTCGATGGTTGCATTGCTAATTAACCCGAGATGGTTCTCTTGCTAATTTTCAACTAGGCGAATTGGACAGAGTTTGCGTAACGTTTCACAGTGAACTGCTCCAACCGCGGGAAAAATTTCAAATGTCATCATCGTTTCGTTGTGGGACGCGTTTCCTGCTTCGATTTGGTGTTGTTGTTTTCATCCGACCTCGGCAGAAGGAAAAGAAAAAAAAAAGAGAGAGAAAAAATGTTGGCCTAGATTCGCATTGGCGTATTGCGGGCGCTGAGCAAGCAATCCGACGTTGACCGATGATAAGTCTGAAAATTTCAGGACAGCGTTAACGACTGCCGATACTCCTTGGCCACGATATTTCTCTCTCTCTCTCTCTCTCTCTCTCTCTCTCTCTTTTTACCTCTTCTTTCATCTTGAAAATTTTAAGAGCTCGATAATGAGGTGACTTAACCTCGCCCACTGCGATCCTCACCCTGGTTCCGGACCGGGTCAACGCGGATCTTACGAATGCGTTCGAAATCTCTTGTTCTTCCGGGCAACGCGCGGATTGTTCTACTCCCTCTCCAGCGTCTTCAGAGTTGTAAACTAAATAGAGAATTTTGCGAAGAAAAAGACGAACGACTTTAATTCGAATCAATTGGAAATCACGCAGACTATCCTCTTCGTTCTAACACGAGTACCGCTTCTCTGAGAAAATAAGAAACAGAAGGGAGTATTAGTTTTCATTAGTGGGTACTGTCGATAATAGGTGCATTATCTTAATAATGCGTGAAGCTTCTGGGTGCAAGGAATTGCACAATTGTAAACACTATCCCTGAAAGAACACAGCTTCCATGCCAAAACTTTAAACAGTATTTGCTTAGGATGTCGAGGAAGGTATATTACGAGTTTAGAATTTTTATCCTCCCAGTGTACACACACGAGTGAATGATAGAATCTTCGTTCTAACTTGTGTGTAGTATCAGAAATCGCTGGGTCTGCGGAACATCGACTTAGTCGTCGTATATTGTGAGCTAATAAGGAGCTTGTGACAAGATCAAAGAATGCAGGGTAAGCTTTATGCCTCGTGTCTCTCAGTACAGGTCCACCACTGCAGAAGTCGAGGACTCGAGGTTCGTTGCACTTTGAACAAACGCTAGCACTTATTTCTTCGCAAATTAACGAGTGTCTGTTCGTTCTTTGGTGTACACTGCCGTTAGATGGCTAAGTATCGAGGCTTTGGTTCCAACGACTGAACGAAGCAACTAGTTGGCAACGTTCGGTCCTTTGACAGGAAAGGGAAGACGAATGTCAGTTCCGCTAATCGACTGATTTCGACGGTGCATCGTGCAGGCACATCGATAGAGTTGGTAGAGGGATTGAGAGGTGTATTGGCTGGAAGCACTTGGGAATTACTTCGGAACTGATGTAACGGGAGTAACGTCGCGCCGGACCGTCAACTTGTGTACGATCGGTTGAAACTTTGGATTCGGCAACCCTGTCCGTACACATGTTGGAAAGTCTCGAGAGTAATTTGCAGTTCAGCGCACGAGAGCGAATAAAAATTTATACCCCTGAAACGGTGGATAATTCAGCAGGGACTACGTTCTCCTACACGAAGCCCCGTCGCTTTGATCCAATGACACTCGATAACTTCAGTTAGGGACCTAAGGGGATGCATCGCTACAAACTTTGAATCGCGGAGACTCGACGAATTCTAAAAAAAAAGTTCTTACGCGAGCCGATGTACGATAACCTCGATAAAAGGTTATCGTACCGATAACCGCCGATTAACCGATAGATCGCCGCCGATACGAACCAAAAGTTTTTTTCTACATTTTTTTCATTTTATAAACAATTCGCTGCAACGTGTAAGTGGAAATAGCCCGAATACTGACTAGTTTGGCCTCGTTGTTAATAACACGAAAATATCATGGTCGAGAAATTGAAAAGAAAATTGTTAACAAAGACATTTGATAGAAGAGGCTGAACCAATGTTCTTTCAGGGATTTTCTCTAACTTGTTTCACTATACTTGATAGTCCTATCCTTAATTCTATATTGCTCAAATACTTTCCTATCAAAGTTCTTGGAAAGGTACAATTAAGAAACGTCTGAAGGTACAGATTAACATTTAGTGTTACTAGCGTTGATACTCTAATCGTTTGTCTAACCCTTTCGGTGTTTGCATTTAATCTCAATGTTTAATCACGTGTTCATTTCTTCCCCCAGAAACTATGCTTTCACAGATTTTTGCTTCTCAATAGATCTTGCAGATCATAGATACGAGGTGATCCGATGGTATCGCATAATCGTGAAGACGAACAGTGGTACGGAAGTAAAGAAAAAATCGATCTCCATTTTCCATGGCGCATTTGCTTTCTGTCCAACGGAGGCTCATTAGCCATCTACCAAACAACGCGTTGGCTTCCGCTTTTCCGTCTCTCTTTTTACTTCTCTGTTGCTTTCTTCTTTAACCTCTGCTGCATCGGTGTCGAGTATGTTTTATTTTGTAGAAGAGATCAGCATTGTTACGGAAGTGCCTTACGTTTCGTTCTTTCCTTTTACTACTGCTTTGCGTGCTTTTGCACTATTACGACCGATTTTAATTTTTTTTTAAAGATATTATCTTCCCTTTTCATTGTACTTTCTTCGTATTCGATTCCCGACTGGTCTCTGTTAGGTTTCGTTCATAGGTATTTCATTCCTCACCGGTGCGTTCTATTTGAAATTTCCTGCAACGTAAAAGAATCGTGTTACTTAAATCGAATGAAACTTGTTAATTTCTTTTTTAAATTTACGTTTCAAAGGCAAAAAGTCTTGAATAAAATACATCGTATCCTCCTACGGTATTACGGTACATTAATATCTAATACAGTAATGTCTTGCATAATGTTCGAGAATCGGGACGGTCAATTATTAATATACGAAGCACGAGTGGAGAACTTTATCAATAACCGAGGCATTACTTATGGGAGGGATTCCACCGGCCGGTATTAAAATCAATTCTTCTGTATAATAATGTGACTTGCCAGAAATTGTCGGTACGCTTTTCCAATTAGGTCGTATGAATTAATAATTTGTTTAAATTAAAAATCACGTCTTTCATCGAGGAAGCTGTCAAAGTGCGCAATTCATGTAAAATTCATTCCGCGGGTATTGTACCTCGTCAGAAAAGTAAACGGTAACTCCTTTGAAAAGAAGAAATAAAGGCATGCCAGTCACACAGAAAAGTTTTCTTTTTTTTTTTCTTCTTTTTCCCTCTCTCTCTCTCTACACGAAACCTTACATTCTTTTCCCTACTCTCGTTACCGTAATTTGTACGAAATCAGGAATTATTGTGTCAGTTTTATCGCGTAACGCGAGTTACGGGTAACACTGAGCGCACAGATCTTCATTATGAATGTTAACTGGTACGTGAGAGCGCATTCATTACGCGTTTCGCGATGAATTCGCGCATTCTTTTATACGGTCTTCCCGCCGCGACGATACCCGCGAACGAAACTTTGCAAAGTCCTCGTTTCTGGACGAAAAGGAGCGGAAGTTTCACCTGCAGTCACGATTTCGCGGTTTCCTGCTTCCTTCTTCCCGGCCCCACCATCGCCACGTAGTAGCTGAGCCCTTCATTAAAGTTTCTACCACCCGCTTTTGTAGTTTTCAACCAGCGGACAGAAGGAACCCTCCACCCTTCTCCACTGTTCGCCCTGACCGTGATATCCCGCCTAACCATCGACGTAGACGCAATAAAATAAAACAGCCGCCGTACCCACCGAAATAGGTCCTTTAAAGGCTCGCGTCACCTTTGTGGCAGAAATAAATTGAAGAAAATTGTTCCTTGCAAAATTATCGCTCGAATCCGTGAGATTAATAACGTCCAGAGTCCTGGTGGGAAGAAACGTGGTACAATAGTGCCTCGGTTATTGCAAAAATTTGCGTCAGAGATGCGTATATTTTGTGGAAATCATCGTACGCAAGCTTATGCACGATAACTTCGATAAAACGTGTCGAATGCACCGCGTTCTACCTCCATAAAACATGTACTAAGCCACCGATACGAACCAAAAGTTTTTTCTACATATTTTTGATCCTACGAATGATTCGTGCAATGAAATTTGTTTACATTTTTTGACTGGAGAGGTTTCGAATCTTGGTTCTTCGTTGTATTTTTGTGAGAATTATTAACGGAGTTTTTAACAATTTTAGACTTATTTTCATCGGACAAAATACTCGAAGCGATTTATATTATATTTACAAAGGTGCGTGAAGGTAATATAAATATATTAAAAATGAGTATAATTAAAGAATTTGTGTAAGTCGCGGAGTTGCAATACAATTTTCGTTGAAGTGGATATTTCGATATAAAATAATTCAATGTGGATCGAAAAGGGACAGAATGTATTACAGGATGAACGGACCGTGATAAAAAGCGAAAATGACTGAAGTAAAAAAAAAAAGTTTCTCCAAGTACAAGCGCATCAGCAAGGAAACTATGGAACACTCTCTCGATATAATCATCGATCCTGCGCCAGGTTATAGAATATTGAATTTTTATCAGTTTTCAGTGCTCTTAGATACCATGTAAAATGTAAAGCGTGTGACGGAAACGCTGAATTCCTTGAAAGCAAAGTTTGTGGCTTAGGCTTACTAACTTTGTAGTAACATATACAAACTCATAAATGTTTAACTATTAATAAATAAGGATAAGCTTGAAATAAATAAAAGAATCGGTGATATGTATAATAATAAATGTTCTAGACCTTACTATTAATCCTAAAAGGAATTAGACAGCACTTGAATCACAACTGTGACAGACGATAAGAATCCTAGTCTAAAAAAGAGAACAAAATTGCTAAAAGACAAAGTGTATACAGTAATAAGTCGAATAACGTTAAACTGATTTTTATAAAATTTGACGCTAATATTCTTAGTAACATTCTTGTACAAATAATTGATTAAAATTAAATTGACCAAGGATAAGAACGATTTCACTTTTATATTTGTACCTCCGCTGTTATTTCGAATTTCGCTTCAATTCTTTGGGTAGGTTTTCTTAGACAATTTCCAGAAAGTACAAAAACAAATTAAATTTTTTTAAAATCATCAATGCTCCCCACCAATTAGAGGCAATTTCGACAGGTGGCTTTCGCGGCGCACCAATTTCCAACGAAACGTCAACGCAGCCACCGCTTTGTCCTCGCTTTTATCAGCTTAACGTTAGACTTATTCCGCTAATGGATTAAACGTGGTATTTAAGTTGCATTACATTCCGGTGTCCGGAATAATCCCGCCCGACCTTCCGAGTTTATCCTCCGGCTGAACTCGCAGAAAGTTTACCGTCCTGGCGGAAACGATCCGCTGTTAATGTGAATAGTAAATGATTTTGATCCTTACTGTTCTATTATTGTACCAGTGTCCTGCAATATGCGAGACCCACATTCAGGAATTTTAGCACCGAAACACGGTAAAATAAATTTCTACAAACGTATGTCCTGTTTGACCTTGTTTTTCAGTTTCGATGAAATTTGTGCCCTAGTGACCCGTATCTGCTCATCCTCTCGAGATGAGTACTTAAAAACTAACTACTTTGCCTAGTTACAATAGACGATACTTCGTACGCGTTCTGTTAAATGTGTATATACAGCTACGTGAGAATTTGGTAACGCTACAAGCCCCATTCGACTGGTATTAAATGTACCATGGTAACGTTTGAGGTGAAATATTTTGAAAATTCGCATATTTGTAATCACCGGAGAGTTTGTTGGCGAACCGATGGAACACGCCGGCCGATAGAATCGCACAGGAAGTATTTTTCGGTTCGCTTAATTTATCGAGCAGATTTAATTCAAAATCTGCTGAGCCGTAAAAAAGAATCTGCTTCCCAGCGCTACTGGAAGAACTGTTCAGTGGGCAGCCGGGTCGAAGCGAAATAATACGTTTAATTGGAATTCTACTTAACTTCTTTTTACTTTAGGTATTCGTTGTACGGTGTGTGCGCTTACCAGCGCAGAAGAATTATTTTCTTGTCACAGAAACAATCGTTTAAAAACAGACCGACCTCGCGCTGGTGTTCCTGTTCCATATGAAACAATAGGAACACAAGCATTCTGTTTGCTTATTGTTATACGTTATACCTTTGTGCGTTCGACGATTTTCACCCAAGAACGAATTTTATTATTTGTTATTGATGAAACACGTGCAGTGTGGTTCTGCAGAGAGGGATGTAAAATTTACACGAATTTTATGAATCCGAATATTGAGATAAAAATTCTACGAAAAAAGAAGAAAGAAAGAAATCCTAGCCTCTTTGCCTCGAGAGAGTAATTTTACAAAAATGTGGAACAAAATTTGAATTTTTTGAAATCAAAAAGGTGCTATTTCGCTTTAAGAAGAACGGTGAAAATGCCGAGTAATTTTCGTTCGGTCCTGAGTCTTTCGTTCTCTCCGTTTTAAAATGTACACCTCTTTAGTGTTTCCTGCGTTGGAATATTGAAAATATTTGTCCTCTTTGTTTGCCAACCTCTGGAATAAATGTACCTGAAATTCGTTCCACGAACGAAATACCGTTTAAAAAGCCGGATCCACAATGCTACGAGGGAATAAAAATTGAAATGTGAATTGCAACGTCCCGTGTAAAATGACAGCGAAATTGAGTCACACTCGAACCGAGGTAGTCATACATATTGCATTCGTTGGTGGATATTGCATTACGGGGAAACTGACTCGGAACCGTACTTTGCCAGCCATTGTATACGAATACAGCTTATTCCGTAACTCTTGTAAATTAATAATTATTACCGCGCGTAAAGGGGCGAATGGTTCGAAACCAATTTTGTGTACGTCGTTGGGTTTACATACTCTTGAGAATAGCGCGAATTGCCCGGCTCATTGGATTCTATCTCCCAACCGTCTACCCTTCTAAGCAATGCATGAGTCTACCATGCTGGTTGGAATATCTCCTCGTCGATATTTTAAACCCTATCACGTAACGCTATTCTGCGAGCCGTCTCGTCTCCGGTGTTGAATTCTTTTTTGAAATCGTGAGATCGATATTCACAGAGGATCAACGAAGCATTCGAACTTTAACGTTCGGTCGAGAGACGTTTTAAGTAATCATTACTCGTTGCAGGGTAAGATTACATCGAAGAGAGCGTAATTCGTTTCGCGCCTCGGGCCTAACGGTGTGTTTGCACATAGAAAGAAACTTTGCAACGAAGAGAGAAAATTAAGGAAACGCAGAGCGTTTCTACAACAAGGGGTCAAACTTTAGAAGCCTATTCTATTCACTGCGTATTTAAATGTAAATGAAAGTACATCTTTACGGAGAATCGTTCGGTTCGTTGGTGTTCGTTACATTTGTTGCATTCTTGTATCGTATACTGAACATTTTTCATCCGCGAGTAAATGAAACGTAACAAAATGAATTCTAGTAGAGACTTTTCTCCTTATCGTGGCTACCTAAATAATCGATTATTTAAATCTGTCAAGTTTCGTTAGAAGCGAAAAGGAACCGTGGAAGAAAACGATGACGAATAAAGCTATAGAGATAACACTCGCATAATTTCATTAGCCTCGGATGAAGTTGTCCCGAGTGCCATCGGACTATTTCGAATCTTGTTACGACATGCCTGAGCAGTATTATTGTTCTGGGTTACGATGATCACGTCTAGTGTAGAATTTACTCTACAATTTCAGTCAGGTCGCAAACCTCCGACTAATTGCAAATTATTTCGCTGTTACTCATCACCACTGGATCGGTTCGAACGTTCTATCGTCTTGAAGTTGGTAGTACGTGCTTGCCGGAAACAATTCATTCATTCTGCAACATATCGAAAAGTCTGCATTATTAACGGTTGGTGAATCGGATCCTAGACATTTACATATATAATTTTATCGTTCTTTGTATTAGTTTACCTACTCCGATTTTTAAAATGATAAAAACTTTACAAACTGGAGTAAATCAAACTGAATTTAATTAGAAAGATAACTAGTATTTTTAAATCCGACCATTTCAATATTTACATAAATTTCAATAAGTAATTACACGCATCGTATACGTAAATTTGATACATAGATCGTGGAATAAACTATTGGGTTGTTCGGAAAGATATTTTGTTTTTTTTTTTTTGGTGAAAACAAAACACGATTTTTTTAAAGCGTATAAACATTTTACTAAATTATACATTCTCCACTTTGGAAAACGAAATGTCTTTCCGAACGATCCAATACTTTACACGATATTCCCATCAAGAAGCTTACCAACTCGAGAACAATGTTTTCAAACAAATGTAGCCGTTCTCTGCCGAACGAATTTATTTGAGAAGTAATTACCTAACATTTCCTTCAAAAGAACTCGTTTTACTCTCGCTACATTTTTATCGAACAGCTGTTAGACTTCTCAGATCTGAACCGGATAAAAGAAGTAGCATTAATGTACAGCGTTTCGCGGTCGTCCACTAACGACTTTTGCGCAAGTAGCTCGTGTGTAAATTGACATTTCGCGTGGCACTTTTTCAACACCGAACCGTGCGCGCGAACGTACGTCACGGGGCGTGAGGATCGATCGGGAAATTTGAATGTCCACCGGGTACGAAACGAAACACGCGAATGAATCTTTCCATGGGGAATCTTTCCATGGAGAATCTTTCCATAAAAAATCTTTCACATGGATATGGACGAAACTGAACGAGATTGATAACTCGTCCAGTGGTACACGGGGACGAGAACCGAACACCGTAGGCGAACGCGGTTTAATTATCGGAGAAACAAGGGCCATGATCATTGGAACTACTTGGCGTGCGGGAAAGCACGTTCGCGCAGAGTCATGGAGATGGTTGGTCACGTGCATCGTACGAACAACCAGGTTTACGAATTACCGGAAACGACGACGTCGATGACGATGTGGCCGTGGCAACGAGCAACGCGCGGCGCGATCTTGACGCATGATTGATCACAGCTAAGCCCGTTACGCGATTAATGTGAAATAATTCCGTGGGGCTAACCAGAATTAATGGGGGGAGCTGTCCATATGAAAATGGCAGTGATTCCCGCGAATAGAAGCTACGCTGATAATATCGTGGTCCCGCACTGTTGGCCATATTCGATGCGACATTGTGGCATTGTGCCCCGAAACGGGGATAATTTCATCACATTTGTCCGTTACGTTGGCGAACGAGGTCCGCACAAAGGTGATAACGAGTCGTTTGTAATCCCGCTAATTTCTTACCGTTTGTCGGCTACCTCCCTTTATCGGGGTTTAATGGAACTCGGTTCGAACTTCGAACAATGAAATGGTAATTAGTTGGCGGCGATTGCTGTTTAAAGTTTGCAACCTGGTCGGTACACGCGGGATAAATTGACCGGTTCGTTGTTTTCGAAATTTTGGTATCGAGAGCGGCTCGAAGATTTGCGAGAAGGTAGATTTGGAAAGGTTGAGGTGAAACTCGTCTGGTTCGTGGAACTCTCGAAAGCTAGAGAGTACGCGTATTGAGAAATTTTATTCGGCTGTTCGGAAAGTCGTTTTGTTTTCCAAAATGGAGAATATGTAATTTAGTAAAATCTTTGTACACTCTAAGAAAATCGTGTTTTCACAAAAAAAGAAAAAAGCGAAACGATTTTCCGAACAACCCAATAGAATAAATGTGAGAAAATGTTTAAAGGGATCGTATTTTTTTATCCAGTAACTTTGTTGTCTTTCTTAGGGGGCTTGCCCGATCCAGAGAGTGGAAATTTCAATTGAAATTTGCCGATTAAAATTGAAAAATGTGTTCCAAGCAGTAATAATTGTTCGTTCTCGATTTCTATAGTGTCGAAGGGGATAAAAAGGAAATTGTTCGTTAATATGACTCTCGATCGTCTCGTTCATTAGAGGAAGATATTTACTTCTTTTTTTCTCCACCATCGATGCGAGGAATCCAACTTATGGACTATCGCAACCCTTCGCCTCGAATGTATTGGGTTGTTCGGAAAGTCGTTCCGTTTTCCAAAATGGAGAATATGTAATTTAGTAAAACGTTTGTACACTCTAAGAAAATCGTGTTTTGTTTTCACCAAAAGAAACGAAATTACTTTCCGAACAACCTAATAGTTTAGAGGAGATTCAAAGTTTTTAACACCAGTTACTATTAGTGGCTATTACTATTTTTTTTTTTTTAAATATTAATCGTTGATTTAAATTACATTCTAAGCTACTTATGGTACTTGCGCGCACTCGTCCATGCTTGTAGATACAAATTTTAACGCCACGTTATACCAATCCACACGATTTAGACTAACACGCCATATTCGCGATCGATTGAATCCGTTTAAATCCCTTTGGTTTAATTTCGCTATACCCGTACGCACAAACGTGTACGTGTATGCATTACACTAACAGTTACTCGTTAATCCTCATTGAGGATTAGCCTGAAAACATTATGAATTTTGGTATACGTCAGTTTCTTCCATGTTCACCGTTAACAATGTCAATTTATTTTCTGCGATGGATGGTAATAATATTGGGTCGTTCGTAAAGTCATTTCGTTTACCAAAATGGAGAATATATAATTGAATGAAATGTTTATACACTCTAAAAAAATCGTGTTTCATTATCACCAAAAAAAAAAAAAAAAAAAAAACTAAATGACTTTCCGAACAACCTAATATCTTCTACCTAGAACCGTAAATAAAGCAAACACAACTTTCCTGATACTTTTACCCACGCATAATAAAGATGTTTAATTACGATGAAAATTATACGCAAAGAACAGTTACGGTTCGATCTGGTTGATCACCGCACGGAACCCCGTTCAGTTCACTTTTACGTGTTCCCATGGAAGTGTTTCTACGCCACGCGCACTCTATTGAATGGGATCGACGTACAAACAACCTCTACGATTCAATTAGAGTTCATGCGATCGGTGGCCCCGCTAGAGATAATGAGAACGAGGATAGTCGTGGCCTTTTACGTGGATTTCATGCATTTGTACATACACGTGCACCGAGCGAATCGGCTCGGATAGCGGAAGTATAACGTTACAATTTGCCGGGATGAGAAGAAGAGGCCATTCCACGGTACGGATTTCTGCCCTCTCATCCGACTCGACGACGAATCGCGGAACATAGGTCCTAAAATGTCCTCGACGACAGAGCTACCAATCGAAAGGGGGGAAAAAAAAAGGCAGACATAGGGCTGCATAGTACCGCTATTTCGGACAATTACGCCCGCGCCCATTCATCATTCACCAAGGACAGAAGTTCCGGAACCATCGATAAATCGTGGACGGTTAAACGCATCGCAGATTCGCGCGTGTTTATTTAATTTCGATTCTCTGAACCACCGTATCGATACGACAGTGGTAATTTTTATAGATTTCCTTTTCAACTGCAAAGATGAGATATTTATTTTTTTACCGAATATCGTCAATGTACTTATAGATTTTCTTTTCAACTGCAAAGATGAGATATTTATTTTTTTACCAAATATCGTCAATGTACTGATAGATTTCCTTTTCAACTGCAAAAATGAAATATTCATTTTTTTTTTACTGAATATCGTTTAATGTACTATAGTTTTGTAATTAAAAAAATTTTAAGAAGTTGCAGTTAGTGGAATGAGATTCTTTCCGAATTTGAATAGTTACTGTTTTTTGTACAATATCGTTATCTTCGGTGACATTAACGGAAGTTGAAAGATTAGATGCGAGTCGGAGGGTAACGAATACATTTTACTAAAATAGTTTTCAAACTTTTGCTCAATGAGACGGTAATAGCAATTGTATTTACAGTGTGCGTCGGTGTCACGGTATTTCGAAACAAACGTAATCATTTAACGTCTTTCCCGATTCAAAGCCATATCTTCCAGTGTTTCCTTAATAATTACACTTCATGAAATTATTTCCTTCTCCCGTCACTTTTCACCATTGAACGCGAGAGAATTTCCACTTGCTGTTACTACTGCACCAGACACATTTTTCCATTAATTAAGTCAATATTAACGAGTTCCAGACTGTCCTCCAGTCACTTTACTCCCGAGTTCTTTGCTTTTTCTCAATTCTCCCAGTGTTCTCACTTCCATCGTATGTATATATATATATATATATATACAGGATGTGATGAAAAATGGGTTACAAACTTTTTGGATGCATAAAACGCGGTAAGAAAGTAACGAGGCTAAATTAAAGCAGAAATAATCAACGCAGGCCCGGCAAGAGGTCACAAAGAACGTGTTGAAGTGTGATTCGCTCACGAACCATGTCATCAGTAATCACCATTTGGGATTAAGTGAGAAATAATAAGAGGACATTATGCCATCGGTAGAGGCTGGTGGTACAGCATGAAACGAGTTTTTTTATTTAACCCTTGGACTCGTAAATTTTTGAAGTTAATATATACATTGCTCATACCCTCCACTTTATCTTATAGGGGTTATACTCCCTTCTGTATCGTTCAATAGAAACCACAAGTGAAGAAAGTTTGTTCAAGACATACTGTATATAAAGATACTGTTTAGTATTAACAAATATTGCAAATTAAAAATTAAAAAACAGTACTACATAGTAAAACTAATATGTCTTGCAAATTTTTTTCATATGTTTAAAGTTTTTCATACCAAGTATTTATATATATATATACATATGTATGTATATACACATAAACTTACGATTAATCTGCCAGGCTAGGGCCATACATCAATGCAGTAGTGCAATAATCCTTTTTCTAGTACCAGATGCACGAACACTTCTTCCTCTGCTTCCTTTCCTACGGAACACCGATGCAATATTAATTTATAACACTGGTAGTATGGAACACCGATATAATATTAATTTATAACACTAATAGATCAATTTCACACAACAAATACTTCCAATCGGAACTCTGCTCAGCTCAACGGTTGAAGCTAAGCTAAACACGATAAATGTTCCGATACATACCTGAGGTGAGCTAATAGGCCTGAAAGGTGTCCCTTTTCGAAGTCGAAAGCCACTGATAATGAAAGCCGAGGGAAACTTGGGAAAAACATATACCTGCTGTTGCGGTTTCAAGAAAGGTTACGTCGCACGTTGCGGACAACATTCACTTTAAATGTTCATAACTTTGTCAATTTTGCGAATCCAGTAATATCCTTTGGCAGAAAATCGAAGACATATACCCTGTAAAAAGAAAACAAAAGGAAAATCAGTTTTTAAAAGTACTATACTACAATACACCTTTGATGCAATAGTTAAATCTCGTTATAAATGATTTTGTAATATTTTCAAAAAGAAAAGAAAAGAAACAATAGAAAATTAAGTATATTATTGGCAATCAGAAAGCCTCTACATATACATATGCAAGACCAATTTATTGCAAAAATTAAACTCTCAAAGCAAGTGATACTTCAATGAAGGTTTTAAAAATATATATGAAAATCTGAAAATTCTTCTTTTCATCCGTATATTAGAATAAATATTGGATAATCGTTATTTTAAATCTTATATATACATACTGTCAATGTATGTGCATAAAAATGAAACCAGCATTAAAGTGAATAGACAATCTATAAGATTTACAGCATCGACTATACAATATTTACACGTCACAACAATGCTTGTGAGTTATGCTTAGCCATATTCTCTTCGTATTATACAGTTAACGCTAAAGCAAAAGTTTTCGCGAAAAGCTGAGGATATTGTTAATCGAATTCTAGAATATTTAAATCTTAATCAACTTCATTGTTCACGTAATTCAATTTTTTTTATTCTTTAGAATTTATTTTCTTCAATGTTACTTGGTAATTTGAATTTATGGATTATTCATTACGAACATCGTGTTTAAACAATTTCCCGTCAATTATTCAAGTCGACATATCGAGTTAATTACCTCGGTTGGCTCGACGAAAAACCATCAACAATCTCAATGTACTGAATCGCTTATCTGTATTAGATACTTATTACACATTTGTGCTCGAAGGGTTTGCATCCCTTTGCTGGAAATATTCTGAATACTTTCCTCCTGTATTCCTCTTTTCATCATCTACCCTGTCACAGAGTTTTTCAAGCTGTCCCGACTGTTTCTTGAAGGAAGAACGCCGCAGATGCACGACGTCTGACCTACTACAGTCGCAACAAAATCAATTGGTCGCTCAAGGCCACTGAGAAATTATCCCCATTCTACACTTTGACTACATACCCGCTTTCTCTCTCTCTCTCTCTCGTCTTCGCTCAAACCTGCAAGCACGTGCTTTATTGTTCAAAGGGAGTAGCAACCTAGCACGACGTAAAAGGATTCGTTAGCCGTGATTTAATGTAGGTCTACATTCATTCAAATAACTCAATATTTGAATATCTTACAAATTTTCGAATTCTGAGAATAAACTCTAATTTTGAAATGGAGATGCAATATTCTTAGTAAACACATTACTTTTTCTTTGCCAAAATATTCTATAATACCTCAAATGAAACTAAAGTTTAAAAAGTAACTTTCATAGTCCACATCGCACTATTGGAATAATGCAAACTTTTAGGTACAAATTCAAGATACTGTAGCCTGACGAGGTTTTACATATTGCTTGTGAATAGATGAAACAAATGATTTAGGTTTTGAGAATTGAAAAATTTGACAAGCAGTTCTTAGCCCTAGTATAGGAGTCGAGGAAATGGCCTTGAGCGACCGGCTGATTTTATCCCAACTGTATCTCTCATGGTAACTGAGAAAGCACGGGAACTCGCCCCGAATGTTTTCAGGATCAATCCGTACGACTTGAGGAACACCCCACATCCGACCGTTTCCCGTGTCTTTCTTCGGGTTCCTTTCAGACCGATACTTTCGAACTTTTGGTAGGAGATGTATAATATTACTTCCGTGGGCGAGTTTTGCAGATCTTCTCGTATTGACGTATTCTTCTTTCATCAACTCGACGACACGGCGAAATGTCTACACAATTTTTCATCTTCTTTTTTATTCGGTTTCGTTCAATTCTGACTGGTCACATTTCACGAAACGAACGGTTTTCTCGAATAAAACAGCAGCCGAATATTTTTTTACACTCTGTCAAAAATAAAACATTTTTTTTTTAGTGTGTATCGTATTAATTTTTCATCGATGCTGAAAGCTAACACTTTTGTGTACCTTTTTTTAAATCTGCTGGGTGTATTTCACGGAATTCGCAAAATATTTGTACGATATTTTAACAGAGAAGAATGAAACGAATAAACAAATCATTCCAAGTAACAAGGGAATATTAATTGCGACGAAAGAAAGAGGTTAAAAGATGTACAAGGAACAATATAATTTTTAGATTCGATTAAATAAAATCAAATGTTCATAATATCAAGAGAAGTTACGATCGTTTTTAATACGTAACATTTAAAAACAGACAGATTAAAATAGTTACATAAATACTACAATTTTGGTGTTATAGATTCATCTAATTTAAATTGGGGGACAAATTAAGTAAGATTAAAGTGTTTAAGGATAACTAAATGTTTGTCCAGAAAAATATTCTTTCATCGACAATTTTTGTAATAAATTTGTATACCTTTGGTTCACATTTTTGTCGAAAACGATTATTCGTTGAACAATGCAGGCTTTCAGTACAGATTAATAGTAAAAATAATAGTATATGAGTTCTGCGCAGCTTGGATATGTCATCGTGTGTGTATTCACATCTGCACGCACAATTTGCATTATCGTCGAATATCGAGTGCCTCCATGAAGTACGAATCGATTACACGGAAAACGCCGGACAAGTATTGGCGTAGGTCGTTAAATATTTGCGCTTTGTTATGTTTCACTCAGGGCTCGGTGAAATTGCGCAAACAAATCAGCGAATGAACGCGACGTGTTTGTGAAACAATGAATGATTTTCGTCGATAAGTTTCGAGTCGTGTAACGCAATGTTAGCGCTGAAAGGATTGCTCTCGATGAATGTCACATTTTGTGTGAAAACCGTCGACTTGTTTAAAGTCAGCACGAGACGCATAATAGCTTATAAAATAATTGCGTTTCAAACACTTTGCTTCCACAAGTAGAAATGATCTTTCCATTCAATTATTATTAATTAATTATTATTACCATCACTTAGGAGCAATCGTTCAATTGAGTGCGAATAACAGCAATGCTTGCATTGGTAACTGCATAATGCGTTTTCTTCATTGCTGACTGCATAATCTATGTAACTCGATTGTTCTTTTTTATGTATCCGATGTGGACCCACATTGACAAAGGTCGAAACGTCGTAGAAACAATCTTTAAATCTTCTGGAAATTAAAAAAAAAATAATGTTGAATGTGAATAAAAAAAATTATGTTTACAAGACAATATTAATGACATTTAAAAGTACCCCTACACGATCAATATTATTGTGCAGTATCGAATATTGGCAACAATATTGACAACTTAGAAATAATATTGAGGTCTGATTCAATATATTGAAAAAATTCAAACGTGTTTAATACCACTGAAGCTCTGCCAATATATGTAGTCAGTATTGTCTATATATGTATACCGTATAAGAAAAAAGAATACAAAATACTATTAATATTGAACCGTCTGAGCAACCATTTGACAATATTATTGCCTCAATACTATTGATAGTGCATATGTGCCTAAACACAGAAACCACCAAAGTGGTGGAATTACTCTATTACTAACAATGTTAGGACTTGTTAGAATTACTCTCTTACTAACAATGTTACTTTGTTTGCCCATAATTTTTGGTAACAAGATACGATTACCAAGTGATCATAACGCTGGAGGGACTGAATGATTATTGCACGAGAAATGCAGAGTATCAGAAATAGCCACAGCAGCACTGAACTCTTAACGTGTAGTCCAAACCTTGCTCTTAACGAATACATACCTACTGTACACCTACTGTTCTGCTATTAAGAAACCGCATTTGACAATAACTTGTGCCCCACTTTAAAAAATAATAATAATAATACATTCCGTGGCACCATTTCCTCTTACTGAAGTCTGAAAAGTAATTCCTCTGTCTCGTGCGACATACTATAAAACCACGTTGAAGCGTTGACCTTCCGCAAACGTGCACCTATCAGTTGTCATGCATTTTACCGATGCATGTACATTTATTCCACGACTGTATGAGAAAGCAATCTCGCACGATCGTTCTTCCCCGCGTAGATCCACCGTGGACTGAAAGTTCTCCGTACGATTCACGCGTGTATGCGTCTTCGACTACCACAATGGTTATCATCGTTCTTACTTTACCTTATGATTTAGTGTCGCACCAGAGTTTACGATTACTTCAGTGTCCCAGAGTACGGCCGAGCCGCTGGAAAACGGAATACGTTTTCCACGGACATAATTTTCTGTTTTTACTCCTATGACATATCGCCGTGCTTTGTAAATTTTGCGATCTATCAAGCTTTTTGCGCACGGTTCACACCGTTACGTCGGTCGACTTTGACAAATATACAGTATTACCGGGTGCATTCATTGGTGCTTTTGTGACGTGGGTTATTCTTTCGTTAAATTTTCTAGACACCGTGTTTTCGTATTGAAGAGAATTTGAGGCGGTGAACATGGGAGACAATATGAGCTTCAACGACGATCACGTTGACTTCTGAAACTTTTATGTTAACGCATTACTGGCCGACGCCACCGTTGCTCGACTCGTACCGGTAGCCGACAAAATTGTATTGGACTGAAGCATCAATACGGTATGTTCTTCGAAAACTTTTCTTAGAGAATCGTGCCACGCATTCTTATCAAATTTAACGTGCATACTTACGGCGAATGAAGATATCCGTAACTTTCTCTTTCAAGGAAGAAATAATACACGCTGCAGTGAAGTATGAATTTATAGCTGCGGACTTGTATCCATCTGCATCGCACGAGAAACAGGAAACGAATTTGACAAACTGAAAGAAATTTGTGACCGGATAACCATAGATTATTTCAAGTACACGACGTGAAATGTTCGAGCTTTTGGGTACGACGAGTTTCTAACTGAAATTGAATTTCGCTAGAAAACCGACTTGTCGGAAAGGATAAGTTTGATTAGAGACGATACGTTGACAAAATATCGGAATTTCATTTGGTTGTGGTACGTGTAGGTGACGTTACGTTGTATGGGTGGCACTGGTAAAGTTTTAAATCCAGAGGATTTCGGAAAAATCAATGGTTTGAAATCACTGTCAGAGAAATTGGATTTGAAAGTTAATGAAATGTAAGACTTCCTGCGCTTCTGAACACGGTATAATAAACAAAATTTCGTTCTTTTCAAAAACATTTGTTTTTAAAGAAACGAAATTTCACGAGACGTGAGCGAACGAGTTACACACTGTTACAACATGTGTTCCATGTACTAAGAGAAAATTCACGGTACGAAGAATCCATAAATATTAAAATGATGTGCACGGAATTGCAAAGTTAATGCTGTACAAAGTTTCCTCCTCCAGAAAGTTTCACGGTTACTTAAAATTCTAATTGTTTACCCCCTAAATGCAAGAGTTGAAGTGAAACAAGGATTGAATAAAGAAGAAGAAAATTCAGATGTACACGGGACTACAAAATACGCGTTAAAAAATCCAAATAGTGTACTTTCTTGAAATAATTTCGTACTAAACTTAAAAACTATCGGCTATACGGTATATTAGCTATACAGTAGCTGTACATTATATTACAAAATTGATATAACTTTTAGTTTACCAAAGAGTTACTCGCATACGAAGAACCGAGAGAATAACTGCACGTATCGCCTCGGGAAAAAAAACGTCCTCTATCGCCGGACAAAGTTTAGGCTGGAAGAAAAAAATGACAAACATTACCAATTGAAAGAAGAACATTGCCGCAGAGGAAAGAAAAACACACTCACCGTTGGAAGTGAAATTTCAATAACCGCTGATACGTCGGAACACACTGATAACTGGTAACATCGTAACGTCGGACGGTGTCTCGAGATTCAAAGGGAAAGTATAGAAAGAAAAAAAACAAGACAGATTGTTCTTCCGGTGTTTTTTCCGTTTGAGAACGAGCGCTTTCAGTCAGGTGGCGATACGTTACCGATTGTATCCTGTGGCACAGAAAGTCCCGCGGCGCGAAGTAAAAAGAGTACTCGTTAGTTCCGTCCTTTTACCCTCCTTCCCCAACCCTCCTGACTGGCAACCCCTTCAGACTATTTCCCGTTTGTGTGTCCAGTGTTGCGAGGCTGGTACTCCCGTGCACGTAGCTGTGACTGCTGTTCCGTGACGCTTCACCTTCTGAATTTCTTGTTCGGATACTGCTGTAATCCCGCCCGCCCGTTTGAACGTGCTCATTCCACGAAAACTGCCAGACGTTCCCGTTGATAGCTGCGGACCGTTCACGCGGAAAGGACGAAGTTTAATGCTTCTCGCGCAGCACGATGCCGCGTGTAGATTATTTGCAGAGTGATTTACTTGAGTCCGAAATCACCGGTGCTCACGGAGAGGTAAATTTCGCGCGGTAGCGGCTTTCCCCGGTGGCTCATCGTTCTTCGCGCAAATACAGTAACGTCACGATTATTGATCAAATTCGTTGCTCCGGTTCGCGATCGGAATCCGTTCCCGCCATTGTTTGCCAATATATAAAAATACACATCGACGAAAACAAAACCCATTGTATTCCATTCGTTGGTTGGTCCACTTTGAAACCACGAGTTCGAGCAATTCAGAAAAAATTCTCTATCCGTTCTTCGAATATTGATCGTAAACTTTCAGTTTCTTACGTTACGGAATTCAATCCTTTATGTGTTTCATAATTGAGCACATAGCGCATTGACTACAATGGCGGGTACGATGAATTGTAATAATTTTAATTGTGCTCAAATTGTGCCAATTTAACGATTATTTGATATATTGAACACTCGTTGTTTATACTTAATTCTGAGCAGTTGCTGGTAAATATTATACGTACGTGTCCTGAAATCAAATTGGTGCGGTAAGATTAGATGTTCTCCCCGATTATTTTTTTCATTTTGGCTAGGATTACTTTCTCTAATAGTTTCGACATTATGGGAAGTAATAAGAAATACTTAATCCTTGATATAACATTGAATATTATAGTAAACATTCTTACCATTTTAAGCGGGAGTTCTTTAAAGATTTTTTTGTCGATTAGCTCAACATCAGAAGTCTTTGTTTCGGATGTCTGCGATAAGTTTTTTTGACTTTTTTCCCCGCGGTTCCTGTGATGTGCTCGGTGTGGTCAGTTTCGGTCATGGTGAGCAGAATTTCACTTGAAATAGTTGTAGAGGTGTTCGTGCTATTGAATTTAAATGTATTTTGTAGATGTTCAGTAAAAAGAACGGCTTTTTTAAGAGTACTCTTTGCCCAAGTAGAGTCAGTCTTCTTTATTTCTGGTAGAGAGATGGCTAGCCTTTTCAATCTTTTAGTAGCTTTCCAAAATGAATAATTCGTGTCTTCGTTAAGTGAAAGGTTAGAGATATAAGTGTGAAATTCTTTATTACAGTAGTTTTGCATTAGTTGCTATGCTTCCTTAGTAATTGCATTTAATCCCCTTTTAGTAAGCTGTGTTTTTCGTTATATTGAGTTTCTAATGATTGACCTTGTTGGATGGATTAGACTTGTTGTCATAACAAAGTCTGATGGTATGTCTTCACAGTTGAAGTTTCTAAGCTTGAAGACCTATTGACCTCCTGACTGCCACCTCTGATGGAGATGATGTGATTCGAGAAAAGCTGTCTGTGGGAGCTTAAAAGCTTCCATGAAGGAAGCTTTAGCGGTATAAACAGTAGCCTCATTTTATTGAAATCAAATAACGTGCCATTACATCGCTTGGAAACGTCTGAATCCTGTCAACATAACAAGTTTATGTCTGCACCTCAAACTTCTGACTTTACTTCTACCTGGAGGCTTTTCTTTCAATGTCGAACCAGTTCTTTCAAAGTTCTTTATCCATATTGGAGTTGCATGAGCAGACAAAACGACACCATGACGTCTTAAACTAAATTCATTCCTGTCCTCGTGGTTGTTATTCTTATAAAAAAGAATCAATTGTTCACCACCCCATTCCTTCGCACCTATTAAATGATAATATATTATTACTAAGTTGCTACAATTGAAATACATGTCTATTACATATATACGTACCTACCTACATCTTTGGAAAATTGCTCGCCCATTTTCCATTTTGTATTGGCGTGCTACAAGCGCAAACTCAAAAATCACTTCTCCTCTCACTGTTACATGCTTGTTAACTCATCCTTTGCCAAGTACATTCTCGATTCCGATACACGAGGTTTGAACATTCTCTGTATTGATTCTATCCTCGGATAGAATTCTAGATTCTACATTTCTCGTATCACCCGGATCTATTCAAAATTAAAATTACACAAGATCCCAGAGAAAACAAGACAGGTCGCGCATCGCTGCAAGTCACGGACGCATTTAATCAGCGCGTGTTATTCTTTGAGGCTGCATTTATGTTTAACTACGGTGTACCATAGAAGAAACGAGTTCAAAGCCTCTATGGAACTTACGAGGCTGATGGACCGTGCATGCGTACACGCGTTTACGACATTCCAGGGAGGACGAGGTGGTGCTCCTTGTTCAGACAGGGTTGTAACGCAGGTGGAAAGGGTTGGCCAGCACGTTGTACCAAGAACGCAGTGAAAAACAGGAAGCGTCTCGCTGAAAGCTCTTTCGCGATTGATCCACACCTGCTATGTAGAACATACTCGACGCATCGGCTTGTTATTGCAACAATAACGCCGTCGTTCATTTTTCTGCAAGAAAACACATCATAAAGCTCGAACACCGCTTCGATCTATCCTCAATTGCGATGCTACTTGACTTACGGCCTGATAAAGTTTGCTCGTGGAACACATTTTGCGTTGTTCCTCAGAGGACACATTCAAAGAGCGAAAATTTGCGATGCAATTTGTCCCTTCAGACTTTACACGATTGAAAGATAACAATAATTTTCTGTCTGTTTCGGCGCAGAGGATTTATCAGTTTACTTTAACATGGAGGAAAGCAGTGAAAAAAGTGTATGAAAATTCTAATTCTGAAATATCCGTGTTGAAAAATATTGAATAATGAAAACTCGAGTGCACATTACTACATGACGACCTATACAAAGTATTCGTGGAGAACAGTTGGCTCAGAAATGACAGTAACTGTATGGAGGATGATGCGGAAAATTACATTATCTGATGAACTGCGACATAAGTCTTGGTATGAAAGCGAAAAACTAACTCCGGTATTCGTGGCACGCTTTATTAATTAAAAACACCAGTCAGCCAGGACACAGATTACATTCTCTTCGGCTATTCATCACGAAGGTTATAATCTTGCTCCCGCGGGCGACCACATTTATGAAATTACACCGTTTATTAGAATTACAGGAACATCAAGAGTGGAAAAGCGGTTTGTTCTATAAACGGTATTTTTTAATATAATAGAGGTGTATTGCGAGCTAATATTCACATTATAAACGACTCTTTCCCATTATAATCGGATTAAATTCAATTGGACGCTCAAGGCAATTTCTTCAGAGATAACTCGTATCGGAGACGACTTTTACTTCGTTATACCAGTTTATCTTGTTGCTCGAAATGTAGAAAGCACATATACTTCATACAACGAATATAGTGAGTTACTTGGAACACGCGTAAGTGATATCTGGTTAATTGAGTTAAATATAGGTGTAATAACAGCACTTTAGCTGCATCTCTCCTCCTAGCAGTTATACATCTCCTGTATTTGTTGTCTGTGAATTATGTACATGCAGTTTCACATTTTGAGCAATGAAAACATTAAATAAATAAATAAAAAAAAAAACATTAATTATAAAAGAAATTCAAAATTTAAAAGGATCAAAATCGCAACCATTGAAGTAAATTCCACAAAGAAAAGAAGAAAAGTTCATCTCAGCAATATGCAAAGTAGTTAGTTGTCCAAACCAAAATGTCCAACAGGTTTAAAGTTCTGAAGGAAGTGGATGACACAGAAATTGTACGAATTCAATGAACAATTCAGTGAATCGCCAACTACGAAATGGTTTGGATGAACTGTAATTTTTTATCGAGAGAATCGAAGTCATTTTTCAAATTCAAAAGTTATTGAGTATGTTCATTTCCAAATCCAAATGGTCATGGGATTCGCCAACCGATGGGACATCGCATTGTACGAGGATTAATATGGGCCAGCTTGTTTTCTTCGGAAGGTGGACTGAAGCGGTTCGGTTACTAGGGCTTGTGGACACTTTGGCTCACGAAAGAAACGCGATATATTTCCTACGGGCTGACACAGCCCGTCATTCCACCATTCTATCTTCGTACAAAGGACCAGAAGAGCGAACAAAAAGGGTCGCTGAGCCTATCTGACGCTTATGTACACACCAGGATGTTACTCGCGAAAGTACTATCCGTGACCTGACGCACAAAGAATCTACCACCGAAAATATTTCTTCTTGTTCGTGCGCTACAGCGAGTCATCTAGCAGTTATAGGGAAACTCGAACATTTGGTTCACGATGCTCTCAACACCCGAAAAATATTATTTTCTTTCGAAATTCGTAATTCATTTCTCGCATTCCTCTGCAGTTGAGCTCAAGAGTCTACGTTTTACTACGTTTTCACATTTTTAGATTCTATTAACAGCATTTTAAGTTATAGGTAACTTGTATCTGAAACATGACAAAATTAAATATATTGTTCATGTATAAAATACCCCGGAATTTCAAATATCCAAAATATCTTCACACCTTTTTTTTATGCGAATGTTATCGTTTGCTACCGTAGTCGAGCAGCTATGAAATCTGTTGTTTGGAAACGAACAGTTTTCCATTGGCAAACAAATACATCTAACAAAGGAAAACTGCAAAAGTTTCGAATAAATGTTATGTTTGTGAACGCCTATAAATTGGTAGGAAAAAATATTTTACTTTGTAAGTACTACTTATTCTCTGAAAAACTAGGTAAAATTGGGAAATGACCCAGATGTTGACACTAATTGTAAATATTTGTACTATATTTACATGACAAAACTGATATTTATATGTTGTAACATAAATATTTTTGTTATGAGTTTATGTAGTAGTATCGTGATTTGAACATTATTTTATAGATTTTATATTATAACTATCAGAAACTATTGTTTCACCAAGAACTATTATTCTCAAGTAACCATTGCAATACTCAACAGCTAAAGCAGTACCAAAGGAGGCATTAAGGGAAATGGATATGTACCCCTCATAAACCTAGTCCAGTACCAGTCACCATATGCTAGAACACTAAACTTTATGACCATGGCTACCGAACAGCCTTTGACTACCGTACTCTTCCGGAAATCCTAACAATCAATTCTAGGAAACACTATTTGTATCCTTCCCTAACATTCGGTCACTTAGCTAAATGTCCCTTAAAACAACTGATTGTATCTCGAGTTTAATTTAATTTTAATTTTAATTTATTGTTCAGATATATTTTAATGATACAAAAGAATTTTCGAAAATAAAACTTGGACAAATGGATAATAAACACAAATTTAAATAGAATAGAAATAATAGCATGTTGTACAAAAAATGACAATAAAATATTTATGCGAATAACGATTTTATCTGAATTTCTGACGAACATCTTTCCACCATGGAGGGTATCATTATTAAAAATAATCGAAATATTGAAAAGACTAAGATCTCTGATGATAATCACAGTGCGGTTAAAAACATAAAGAGGACCTTTATGCACCAGTAAAGTGCGCGATACACGACAGGTCGAGGCGAAGCGAACCACGGGATATACGAATACCATAAATGCATGAGACGCGGAAATCGACCGCAAATATCTGGTCGAAGACCGCGTTGCATTAGAGGCGTTATTCCAGCGTGAAATTAAATATATTTCCACCCATAACAATATATAAGAATGTGAAATATACTGGGCTCTGCTTAGACTCTAAAATAATGTAGTATAAACACATTATGCAAGTATTCAAGAGAGCATAGGAAGTCTTTAAAAAGTTTACTCATGAACAAAAAATCAATACTACCATATTAAAAATAAAAGATTTAACAACATACTGAGACCTATAATGGTACATACTATCTGGTGTTCAACAGCACCAATTAATATGATATAAAATCATTACAGTGCTTCAAAGTAAATATCTTAAACTAATATTCAACAGAGATGAACATGAAAAAGTAGAAATATAACTTGAACACTCAGAGATCACACAAATATCAAAATGTTATCTGTGTAATTTGAGTAATGAGTTCTTATTAAATGCAATTATTAACATAAGCTTACATTTTAGTATAGATGGTATTATTGTAAGTACATATAAATACACACAGTATAGTCATAAACAGTTGTGAGGAAAATGTTAGTACAAGGTAATAAAAAAAAAGATAGCATAGCATACAAAAAAAATTAAGAGTATAATGAATACTTTGAATTGGTGTAACATTCAAAAATTGATTGCTATTATACTTACCTGTAAAAATAATTATATTCTTTAAGATGTACATATTTTGCACTTCATTTTATAACAATTTTAAAAATGGAAAACAGATATTGCTATTTATGTTAAATCAACACAGAACCTAGAAGCATAAAAAAAACTTTTAATAAACAAATATAGGATAAAATTATATAAGGTTAATGTAGTTTAAGTTCATGCATATATACTGTAAATATATTGTAAAAAGTTCTCATCCAAGCATTGAAATAAAAGCTGTGTTCAGTGCAGTTAATATTGGAATCGGCAGTATGATTATTGGTAACAATTTTTCATTTTTGAATTTAAAAAATGTTAATATGTGCACCATATTTGTTTTATATTAATAGCTATAGTCAGTGATCCGACCATTGATTATTACAATGTTCAGAACAATGATAAAAATAATAATCATTAATTAAATAATCATCCCCGAGACTAATCAGTAATCATAAATAACTGCTGTGAATATTAATTTAATAATTTTAACAAACCTTTAAGATATCAAGCTGATAAAATCATCTTGTATCCTTTCCCTTCCCACGGACATCAAAATTCTTACATAATACACATGTAATAGCCGATTGACTCGATATCATTAATGATAATTATTCACCGATTTTCCATTTTCACCAGCACAATAGAATCAAATTCTTATTTGTAAACTAAATCGAAGAAAAATAATGTAAAAATGACGGTGAATGTGATATCGTAAGAGAATATATGAGTTTGTTTTCTTAAGGATTATTGCATATCGCTGCCGTACGAAGCACGTCTGCACGTGTTTGATGATCCTCGTCGATCCCCACTACCTCCTTCGTCAAAACAAATACAGACATTGAATACTGCTGTTAATAATCGTGGTCACGTTCGGGTTTGAAAACAATGATTATTATACACAAATTTGTTTTTATAACATCTATGTCACACAGATGCCGAAATAAGAAAGGCCAGTATCTGCACATGTTTCTTCGATCTTTCTAGATTCTCACCACCTCCTACAATAAAATTCAATACAGACGACGAATCCAGTGGTTAATAACTTTGCTTACGTCCGAGTTCGAATCTAGTGATTATTATCCTGTTTTCTTGCGTATTGGTTTAACTTCATAGGTATATGCGTTCCGTAAATCGATGAAATAGATCTAAACAAAACTATGTGATTGGATCAGTGCCGTATTGGCAAGAGTCTATTACCTGAATACATAACTACATATATGTAAATTCTATAAAATTCAAACAAGTCATTAATAGTTGATCACATGAGCTGCCTTCGTTTGTATCAGGTCCAAAATTCTTCTTACTAATATTGTACAGTTTCCAAATTTTAAGATCAATTTTTTTTTACACACATATCGGATACAATTATTCCATTTTTTTTACAATTATTATTCTGTACATTTAAGAATAAATTTTTTATATTGCCAAATTTCAAAATCATATTGTGTAATTTAAATTGAATTTAATTCATAGTGGGAGTAGTGTAATTATTGGTTCTTTCATATATGATTTCAATCAATAATCCTTTATCGAACACATGATACATTCCTGGGTTGGGGGTGGTGTGACGTAGTCGACCAATGAAATTGCAGTCACGTGATTAGTTCTTTTTACATCGAACCATGACGTTTCATGGCACAAAGAAGTACAAGCACGTTTTAAATCTATTAATATCTTTGAGATCTTGTGTAATGTCATTATGCGTTTCTGCAAGTCTTGTACGCGAACAACTTCGACAGTAGTGGCACGACGTATTATGCAGAAATAGGTGTGTAGAATGCATTATTATATACGACAGTGGTTGTCAGGCGAAAACGTAGCTTTGAAATTACAGTTAACGTTATGGCGTTTGTTACGGTTAAAATATGGTTTTCTGTTTTTTGTTCTTTGTGCGAGGTTCTCTTGAAGTCGCGAATAAAATAATAAAGCTCCTGATTCGCATAATTATGACCAATTGAATATTATTAATGTCCAAAATGCTTTGTATTAATTGCATTCTATAGGTTGTATATACACGTCTGCATTATGAAGCCTTTAGTATTACCATAATATTGTAATAAATTTGACACATTAACAAATGGCTTTACTTTTTCGGTTTGCAACAAGCCTTGTAGCATTTTGAAATGTTATTACATTTATAATTAAACATCGCCTTTTATGTTATATGCAATGTGAAAATGAATTTACGTTCAATATTTATAGACGTTATAACTCACACACGATACGCAGTATGAAATATTTAGTGACAATTCGATACCTCGATTTTTAATATTTAATTTTAATTTGTAATTTACATAGTCAATTATATGTCAAGAAGTAAACCGAAATTAAGTATACAAACATCGTAGCAGTATTACAGTGTTTTCTGTGTATACTTTGTAAATTATGAAAAAACATAATGCAATAATATTTGCTAGGTATTACATATTTCTCACAAAATATTAGTAATTTGTGCAGTACTATATTATTTTCAAAAATTTCTTTAACAAATATTTAAGCATATGTATTTATCAGTAAAATTTATGATACCGAATTATATTGTCGTTTTGCAATAAAAGCGACATAAATTAAAAGTTTTCAAACTGAACGTTACTTTGATAAATGTACAATATACGATCTTTAATCACTTACGATCATTTTTGATATTTTATCAAATACATCACTTCAAGTATATAAATTTTTATCGTCGATGATTTATATTATAAACCGGTGTAATCAATATTTGATCGATTCATTGAAACTCTATTTTTATCTGGCGCGTGACGCAAAACTAAAGAACGGGATATTTCATAAATCCGTATCGATGTAAAGCTGTATTTAAATGCAGCGTATCTGTATTATATCTGTGCAAATACAAACATAGCTGGAAATTTATGTGACACTGAGCGTGTCGCATTCTCGTGTCATTTTGATGGTCTCCTTTTAAAACTACAGGCCATTGTTGATTACAGTTTACGAAAGAGCTTTGCTCAGCATCAACTGCCTTTTGTTCGCAATAGAATACGTGACGCCAGCAGCGCGTTGTAAAATTTAAAAACACGAAAACTAAAAGCGTTTATACAAATCTATCTCACTCGAGCAAACAAGGAGTGCTCGTAAACAGTACTCGACGTTCATGTTTGTCAGTAATGCACGGAGTAAAATAATCAACAAAAGTACAGAGCGTTGTTATACGTTTGCTATTTGCAATGATTTTAACATTTCTCATTCTGATTATTGATTTTTCAAGCACTTAAAAATAAAATAAAATATTTTAAATATTTCGAGTTACAATCACGCTTTATAAAGGTTTCATTAAACAGGAATTAAGAGTAATATTAAAATGAACGAAAAATTGATATTAAAATTAATTTAGTAAATTTGAATCACCAGAAATTTGTACTTTGATATTTTCCAGATATATTTTAAGTTTTACTTAGAATTTTATTATCTTGTATTTTTTTTTTATCTTTCAGCATATATATGTTATGTGTATATATATTAATACATTCATATATTGTCAATTTTGAGAACTCGAGGCTGTAAAATTCGTAAAAATCCATAATTTATCTTTAGTTATATTTCAAGGCATTCAGAAATGATACAAAAACCAATTAAAATCTACGTAGGTATTTACTTAACATTAGTTTCAAGATCAGAATTAATTGAACAATTGATACCGAGTATTCAAACGCTAAACTAATCGAACAGTCGGACAGATGCAATTGAACTTTATAGTTACTCGAACTTCCTGGGGTTTGAAATTTCTAACTATTGCAGATACATACGTATGTGGGTATGTGTAGAACTTCATAGGCATTCCAGTAGGGTTTCTGAACTTTACAGATTGTTACTACTACTATTTGTTGAAATTATTGTTATTTAAACACTTTATAGCAACGGATTTATAACGATTTCTCAACTGTAGTGCTGATAAAAAAATATATTACCTAAATTTTCTACTATATTATAGAAAATATAAATGAAATACATGTTTGTTTTTTTTTTTAATAAACTCTTATTTCAATTTGAGTGTTACAAAGAATATCTCAAGAAATACAAAGATGTATATATATTTTAAGTCTTATGATTTTCAAAGTTATCTTACCTTTGTTACACGAAACATTTCTTCGCAGTCTTTTATGTGTAATATTTTTCAATATTTACTCTTACGTTACACACTTCACAATCTAACTAGTATTATATTCGAACCACGTTTTAACTAATTCCATTGTTTACAGTATTTTCGTGGATTTCATTTGATTTGCCTCGGACGAATTTTTCACATAAAACACATGATGGACGAGTCATCAGGAAGTCTCGGAAAAAGAAGAGTCACCAGTAAATCTCGGGAAAAGAACGATGCGCGCCCGTTTAAAATAAGGTTTATTAAGAAATAATAACAAATATTCATATAAAACTAGATTATAGAAACACGTTGATCGACGTCTCGCTATAAACTGCGTTGTCCGTTCCATCGCTCGTCTCTTGCGATCTTCAATTTTTACTTTCCTGTTCACACACACGCACACACACACATACCATATCACATCACACGCAGCGTTGTAACCTTATCGAACCTGAGGTTAAGACACATTTGTTCTCGATCACGTTGCATCACATCAACTTAGAAAATTATTATTCTCTACCTTCTCGATTATACTATTGCGTGAAACAACAGGAGCTGATAGATACATGCGAACAATCGTGGAAAATAAATCAATATTGTACATTTTACCACGAACTTTGTCATTCACATTATCGTCTTCGATGCTACGAAAAGAATTCGAGAAACGACCACTTTCGAAAGTTATGTACATTCCGCCTAATAAATGATCGTGCGTTCTTACTCGCAAATATTGTTACTCTCTAAATAGTAAAAACAAAGAATACCGTGGGTGGGTGTCCCGGCGTCAGGAAAAAGCCATGGAAGCCGGTTGCAGTGTTTGCCCGGTGCAGCTAACGAACGCGAAACATAAACACGCTTGGAAATAAGCCCCGAAGAACGGAAGAGCGGCGCCTTATCTGCTCGCACTCGACAGCTCGACTCTTCATCGGGTTCCCAAGGAGAAAAAAAATAAACGTGAAGAAATATAGTTGATCGCGGGGCTTTTCAGCGACGTCAGCAGTTGCCGGTGGTTTTCAGGCCGCCGGTGTGAAACGGGGTCACCGATCGCATTGTACTACTTTAGCGAGTGGAGGACTGAGGCACTTCGCAACAATTCATGCACTTTTGACCTTTGCCGTGTTCTCTGCCGAGAGAGTGCAACTGGAACGGCCTACTTCTTCCATGGACCCGAGTCGACGCTAATACAATTTCGGGACAACGTCGAGGACAAGTATCACCGCGACCATAAAATGTGCATTCCCACGCTCGCTCGCTCGTTCGCTCGCGCGTGCAGAAACACATAGTCGCCGCCGTAGGGTGACTCGCGTTTGTTGGTGTAGCTTCCAAAGTGGTCATTTCAGATACATTTCAGATAATGTTTATTAGTCGATACGCGCGGCTGATTTCTACCGAACATGTGTATAGTTGCTGGTTAAATGTTAATTCGGGAGGTGTATTTCCAGGTTGTCTTAAATCCGTGGTAAAAGAGAAATGCTTTATTGTTGTATAATTTCACGTTGTCGTGTATTTTCTTAATTGGAAGATTTTTATATTTATATAAATTGACCAGGTTTGTAAAGGGACTATGTAGAGTCGATATACAAGGTGTCTGCGTTGTTACTAGCCAGAGTATTTCTTCCAAATACGTTAAAAAAAAGAAAGGGCAAAGTTTGTAGTCTTCACAACGTTACGAAATGTTCAAAATATTTCTTTCGTTCCTGACTTTCTACGATTTTTATGCATCACTCTACCACCGACAATGGTGCATCAATATTACCCACACAGTCACACTTGTGCGATAAGTTACATTCAATAACTTAACAAACGCCAATGGTATTTTCACAAAAACTTATCTACGCATTCTCAAAACGCACGCGTGCTAAAATCCAACAGTCTCGTAGCATTCGTTCGGTGAAATTCCAACTATCGCCCAAAGAATGACGTACCGAATGAGAATACCCGTTTAATTGAAACTCCGTATTATCCTGTATATACACGTTTATCGAGGCAAACAGCGAAACTGCGAACTCTCTCCGCCATTCTATTTATCGTACTACGCCCAGTTTATTGGACTTCCTCGTGGCCCGTCTCAAAGGGGCCAGATTTCGGATGTTAATTTATTCCATTTCGTCGATGAAAAGGTTTCATGAAAAATCTGGAGCGGATTCCCGCCCACGTGTACTAGACGTATTTCGGAACCGCGCGCGCCAACTCGGGGCCGTTCTTCCACGGTTAATTACAAGAGGTCAGAATCGAGCTGGAGGAAGTCACGGCGTAGTTACGCACGAAAATAGAATGGTGTTCGTTCGAGGGGACGATGGTTAGGCGAGTGGTGCAATCGGTGACGCAGATCCGAGTACCCACGCGACCTTTGTGTCCCGCGAAACGTGTACCCGGCATGTTTCCGCGTCGCTTGGGAAAACGAGACTAATACACATTCGAGCGGACCCCGTGTAACTGTCCACTTCAGGATCGAAGCTTTGTCGGGAGAAATTTATTTACAGCTACCGACACACTTCGACTCTGAATAGTCGTTCCCGGATATTACCGTCGCGATCTACGTCGTTTGTACCGCCGGGAAAAATACGAGTTTCGCCGTTACCCGCCCGTTGAAGCACCATTACGAACGAAATTAACGAGCGCATTATGCCCTTAATGAACGGACTCAGGGACAACGCGCGGGAGCCGGTAATACAATTTTAAACGGGCGGGGGAACTCGATGGAAGAAGAAGAAGAAAAAAAAAAGAAAAAGTTTATTATTGTTCGAGTGGTTGTCGAATAAAATAGTTCTCCGCGCGCGCGCGTGCCTGGTAATATCCCCGGTAATTCTGTTCGTTCTTTTCGACGCAGGTGCAAATGTGTTTAACAAGTGTCTCGTTCCACGAGGATTATTTTGTTGCCTCGAGGAAAACCTGCCTTCGTGTTTTGTCAAAACAGTGTTCTTCCTGTACGAGACAATTACCGTAGAAACCTTGACAACTTTACACCGGCCGATCCTGATTATATTTTTCGCGGTTTCGATGGAATGTAGGTCGCATCGAGTGACTTTTATCGAAATCGTTTGTTTCGTTTTTATTTTCATTCTGCGATATGTATCACAATGCAGTTTGATACAGGAATCTCTCACGTATTACCTATCTCTCTTTTTAACGTTGTTAAAGAAATGTCTCGCGTATTACTTACCTCTCGTTTTAATGTTGTTAGAAGATCAAGTTTGGTAGGCAGCGATATAGTCGCGAGAAAGGTCACAGTGCACGATGTACGTGTTGCGTTGAGACACGAGGTGACTTTTATCGAAATTGTTTGTTTCGTTTTTATTTTCATTCTGCGATATGTATCACAATGCAGTCTGACGCAGGAACCTCTCACGTATTAGCTACCTCTCTTTTTAACGTTGTTGAAGAAATTGTTCCAGAGAATCAAGTTTGATAGGCAGCTAGACAGTCGCAAGAAATGTCACAGCGCACGGTGTACGCGTTGCGTTGAGACACGAGGGTGGGAAAACTTTAGAGGACTTACGGGACTTAGCTCGGACAGCGTTGATCTATAATAATGTCTCGGATTCGCGACCAGGAATTACCCCCATCTCTGTTTACGTTTCGAGCGATTGTCACTTCCAAGAATACGTCTACGAAAAAGAAATTCATCCTCCTTGTTCATTGCTGTGTATTTTCAACGAAATCGTTTCTCGTGTTTCGTATATCGATAATCATGGGTGAGAACCTCTTTCCTGACATTATCCAAAGGCTGTTTTATGTATCTTCGACAAACAACGTATGAAAAATTGAATTCAACAGAGGTGAAATATTTTCAAAGGGGAAATCTACTGTTCGAGAGTGTCAACAGTTCCCTTCCTGAAGGGAAGCTACGGCTGGAGGCTGTATTTCACAACTCTTTGGTGTCTCGTTGCAGATTCGCCCTTTTATTGCTTCACGCGACATTGATCGAACTTAAATATATCTGATTTCTTTTTCTGTCTCCTCTCTCTCTTTTTCTCTTTCTCTCGTATTCTGTCCTCAGTGATATAATACCGTGCCCTCACAGCATAGATATATTTTCTTGGTACGTGTTCGCATAAAGGAGCACATTCAATCGTGTACATTGGGTATAGCAATTTTGGATTACGGTACTTGCATAACGACAGTGGAAGCGGATCCTTCTGCTACAATCTTCTTTGGTATATCCGTAGGATGGATTCATGCTTTTCCTCTCTCGATAGCTTTAAGTGGATTTAACCGCACGAGGCCGCTCGACATTCGAAACCAATCGATGATGCAATTTTAATGAAGCTCCGTCATCTGCTTAATTCATATTTACGACCAGCTATTTGCTCGGATTAAAGTTTTATTTCGTGCGTTTAAAATACACTTTTAAGGTATATCGCGGCACGTTCATTATCGGAAAATCGTGAGTAATGTGCAATTTAACGTCACGCGTAAACGATGTGATTAAAACGCAATCACAAAGTTTAAATGGATATCGACGTTATTTACAATCGGGCGATAACTTTGTAAAAATTGAGGGGAAACGGTAATACGCTGATATTGAATAGTACCGCGAATTTAGTGTGAAAATTCATTAAACCTTTCCTTTCGGTTTTATTATATTTTCTGCATTTCGATATTACCAAGTTCGAAGGAAAAGTGTTTAGAAATTCCGCAAAAGGGAATTATTTTTCTTCGATTATTTTTGAAGCAATTTTAAACTTTTGTTCCATGAAATTTCGTACCAGAAGCTGTATTTAGTTTAACCGTGTGTAATAATAATTTATAGTCCGCCTTTAGCTCAATACAATATTTATATATTTGTGAATTGAATATCCATTAAATATCGTACTCCAAATACAGATATTTGTAAAAGCGATTTGATTGGCAACAGTGGCTACTATAGAGTCGATGAAATTATGATTCAGGCGTTGCGATTGTTCGTCAAAAATCATTTGTTCATTTTCAAAAATCTTTTCTACTTGCAATTCTGAGAACAGTTTCCAAATTTCGAACACGAGTGTCAGTTAATAAAGAAGAAAATACATTCGAAACATTTTCCATTGCTCTATCCGAGCTTCAGAAAAATCAGAGATTGAATCACAATAACGTTATTATTCGCGTCCGCCAATCGCAACGAATCAAAGCTAGAACATAGAATTTCAATAACACCGACACTCCATTCTTCTCCAACGATTTTAATTTTGCGACATAATCGATGTTTGCAAATAAACTAAAGAGCAATTTCGGCCAGTCTTAATCGAGCTTTCGTAGCTCGGTAGTACTTATTCTCAAACGGTTTACTTCGTAGCAATGTTTGTTCTCGTCTGGTTAACTTTCTTCCCGAAGATGATTCGAAACTCGTACCTCCGTCAGACTCTTAGAACCGTCTCCCTTTAATCCGCACAAAGAAGTCGAGTCACGCGAGGGTACAAATCACGCACACGCGTCGCTGCACCTTGCACCGCGTGCACGGTGGTGCAACGTTCGGTAATCGTTTTCAAAATTCACCGTTCCTCGAGTGCGCATCGCACGCGTGAATTCTCAATCGTAGGAGAACCTAGGTAAATTTCTAATGGCTCCGTAGCTCCTCCGTTGGAGTCCCGGTCGCGTTCTGTCCCGTTGAATTTAAAATTCCACGCGTTCACCGGAAGAATCAATTTGACAAATCGCCCGTCCCGCTCGTTCACCGTTCCGTAAAGGATCCTGGGCGTGGCTCTTTTCCGCGTGTTTCGCAAACGAAAAGTCTAGCTCCGGTTGAAAATTCGGTACAACGACGCTCGCACGGCTGGCTCTGTATGCAAATCGTTCGTGCGTGCACACGCGAGCGAGCGAGCGTATCCGTACCTGAGAGAGTACGTTTGCTTCCGTTGAAACGGATAGGAGAGGAGATCGCTCCGGTGGGCGCACACGTTCATAACGTATCCGCGCGGATATTTATGCACGCGCGCAATCACTCGTTCCTCGTTCGGAATATCCGCGGCGCGTTCTTTGGCCGACTCGGCTCCTCTCTGTAATTAGTGCACCCACGATTTCGTTTCGTTTCGTGGGAGCCACCATCCCACCCACCCGCTCGCCCCGATTTCGGTCTTCATTCTGGATTTTAATCAGCGTATAATTATATTAGAGGGCGGTCGGTGTTACAGAATAATAATTAGACGGTACGTTTGTGAAAAATGTTGGTGGTTTTTGTTTCAGATGCAGAGAGCGGTGCTACTGCTCTGTTGGCTGCCGCTCCTCAACCATTGCCACGCCGTGCATCCAGGTAACAGAAACAGAAACTTTTGCTCGAATAAATTGTTTCGTCGGCGAGGAAACGACATAAGTAACCGTGCAAATATTGCTATTATTTTCTTAATCGGCCGGTGGGACGTTTTATCCGGAGATAAGACATTCTTTGAAAAGGTGGGACGTTTTCCAAGTATTATTCTAAGTATTACCTAGCCAATTGCTTTATGCGATGGAACGATTGAAAAATGTGTATTTAATTGTACAGGTGGACCTTCTTTCGGTGAGCGATTCTACGGGATAAAGTAAAGCGGAAATCAAGAGTGACAGGATCGGGATAGAGGCTCCGTTTTGAAAATATGAGCAATTAAAAATTCAGGTCAAATACTCCTTGCGTCTGGTAACCCGCGAACCATCGGCGCGCGCGATGCAACTTAGTTGCATATCCAATGGGAATATTTAATCGTTTATAACTTTCAAACGAGACCTCCGCCGCAATCTCATCGCTTTCGATTTTTGACCTATTTTAGACCCTAGAATTGTTTCATGAAAGATTGCTTCATAAAGTGACGCGTGTACCTTATGTACAGATCGATTGCGGATTGAGAACTTACGAAAAAGGTGGGTAATCTTTCAAATTATCTATACTGTAGCCATAAGTTCGTATAATTGAGAATCCTGCGAATAGTGACGTAACATTTATCAAGAATCGAATCCCATTCATAGACATTTTTTTCTAATCTTCCGGTATACGTATTCGTAAAGAAATTGGCACCCATAAAGTCTCGTAAATCGATGTACAAGTGTAGTAATCTTTCAAATTATTTATACTGTAGCTATATCTATATTGTTACATTCATAGACGTTTTTTCCAATCTTTCGGTATACTTATTCGTAAAGAAATTATCATCTATAAAGTCTCGTAAATCGATGTACAAGTGTAGTGATCTTTCAAATTATCTACACTGTAACCATTACACTTTGAATTCTGTACAATTGAGAATCCTGTAAATAATGACGTAACATTAATCAAGAATCGAATTTCATTCGTACACGTTTTTTCGAATCTTTCGGTACACGTGTTATATAAGTGTAGCAGGATCAGTTGCGTGCACCGGTACCTGCGAGCCGATGAGATTAATGGCCCACTTCCGGTTATCATGCAAACGTAAGTTGCATTTACGCGGCGCGCTGGACTTAACTTATAGCCGGACGTCGTGTATTTGAATGCGCCAGTATCCAAGCAACACACAGGACAAAAACAGTGGTCGTCCCGTCACTGTAAACGGTGGCGGCCGGTTTTATTCGGTGTCGCGAATTGCGGGGACACTCGTGTGTGTCCCGTCACTTATTTATGTCATATCGGAAGCGTGTGTAACGTGCTTTGGCCAGCGTGGTGCACGGTACACGACAACGGTGTACACTTGTAACACACCGCGCAGATACGCGTTGAAAAATGATCGAACGAACGAACGAACGAACGAACGAACGCATCGCGCGCGTGCGTACGCGCCTTTCTCTAATTTTATGCGCGATCGTTAACGCTTTACCGATCGTACGCGAGAGAGACAAATGACCACGGTTGCTAGTTATCTGTCATTGTGTATCGCCGAGATATCCAAGCCTCGTTGCGAAGGGTTGAAACACTTGTTAAGCAAATGATAGGGTAGGAATTGTTTCACTTCGATTAAAATTGTACATAGGTAGAGTACACTTTATTTGAGCGAAGTACATGTGTCTGCGTACACACGAACGATATATCAAGTTGGAAAATAGTAAAAAGACGAATCGAGGTATGGAAATTGTTATTAAAAAGTAAATTTCATTCGTTGTTTGACGACAGATCGGAAAGATAGTTGTTTGGAAAAGGGTGAGATTAATGAAAATTTATTGGTAGAGGTAGTGATGCACCTGATCTAAATTAGGCATATAGATTGTAGAATTTTCTTCGAATTCTGAAAGAATTTTCTCGAACTCTAATTACATGTCTGCAAATAAAAAATCATATTAAAATTGCACATAGGTAGAGTACACTTTATTTGAGCGAGCATGTGTCTGTATATACACGAACGATATATCAAGTTGGAAAATAGTAAAAAGTCGGATCGAGGTATGGAAATTGTTATTAAAGAGTATATTTCATTCGTTGTTTGACGACAGATCGAAAAGATAGTTGTTTGGAAAACGAGATTAATGAAAATTTGTTGGTAGAAGTAGTGATGCATCTGATCTAAATTAGGCATACAGATTGTAGAAGTTTTCTTTGAATTCTGAAAGAATTTTCTCCAACTCTAAGTACACGTTTGCAAATAAAAAATCATAATTTCAGTTTTATGGCTGGTTAGTTATGTCAAGCTTATAGGGAATGGAATTATTACGACGTTTCGTAGAATGCGCACATTCGGATATGAATTGCAGCCTATAAAATGTAACGGTGACTATAAACGTTCTTGGAATCGCGAAGTATTAGACGAACAAACGAAATTCGAGATTTAAGATAAAGTTTACAGCTAATAACAATTAATTAAGAATCGTGGCACGGCCGGTATAAAATTTCCGTGCCTGGGCGGCAATTTAAAGTGCTAAAGGGAGTAATTTATGTAGTCTATATCGTGCTGCTTAATTACACTGTGCAACGCATCTAAGATATGCTTGCCCATTGTAAATTACGTTAAACGGTGTATACGGTGTACCTCGAAAACCGACGTGATTATCTGAAAACGTATCTCTAATTATCATACTTGAACCGATGACGAATATAGAACGATAACCAAGAAATGGTATATTATCCATTAAAAGTATGATCGCAATTTTTGATATTCTTACATTTATTTACTTATCGAGATCGACACAAAACCTGATACATTGTTCAATTAAAAGTTTCTTTATGTAGTCGTGTAGTTAAAAATATTGGTACAAAACCTAATCTCGATACTAGAAGCAACGTGAAATTCTAAACAACAAGATACGCGTTTCATTCATGCCGCTTGGCTGCTAATGATATTCGCGAGATTATTTGTAAATAACTTGACTATCTGCGTACCTTAATTAGCCCCGGTATAATTGCTTTACGCAGTGGTGCTGTGAACTTCATCTAAATTAATGTTATGCTAAACACTGCCTCGCCTCAACCGAGTGTGTCCAGCCACGACTATTTTTACAGATTTGTTGACGATTTATCTCACTTTTCCGTGCGCGGTTAAAATTTAACGCGCGGGTAAAAATCTCGTAAAGAATTTTTAAATAATGCTACAGAAGAAACAAGAGTTCCGTTTAGCTATGCTTTGCACCCGCGCTGTTTGTTTTATGCAGTTTTTCGAGGCAACAACAAAAACGATGCAATTTTCGCAGTCTACCAAATTGAAAGTCTGTATTTTCTGTTTTATACTCTGCATTTTATTTCGGATAGTTACTATCCAAGTTTTAGTTACACACCGCTGGATATAGAATAATTCGAACTCCACGATGCCTAATTTTTGTTTCTCCAACAGACTATAGTTGACTCACACTTTGACCGATGTTGGAAGCCATCTTCCCACAGATTTCATTTCTGTTTGCGTTCCGTGTAGACAGAGCCAAGTTCGTAATTTGCCTACATTAAGTTTTGGTTACGTTGATCGGGTGACTCTTTAGATCTTCTTGTTTGGGGGACAACGCAACCATTGAAAGTGGGTAACAGAGTAGTAAAATCGCTGAAACCCGTGGTTTTCGAGGACTACCAGATCCGTAAACGTAGAGAGTCACGTACAGTGGCGAGCAAATATTTCCGGACAGTTAACCTCTGAGCTCTACTTCGAAGGTGGAAAGCTCGAATGAATTTTAAGTAGCATTGTATTAAAAAAAAAAAGAAAAAAAAAACGATGCAAAGAATAAGATAAAAGTACAATTTAAGAATATTTTTTTGCATGAATATTTACAACCCTAAATGTAAGTCTTCGAATATTTAGACTATTCCTGTTGCAAAATTTGAGATCTGGGGGTTCAACGTACTCTAGTAAATAGTTCCCTCCCTAGGGAAGAACTGGATAATTCTTCTCGTGTTTCGAGCACGTTTTGTGCGTTGAAAACCCTGTAAATTTTAAACCATAACATTGAAGAGAGAGAGAGAGAGAGTAGAGAATCGCACCGAAAACGTTTTCTTTTTCACAAACACGCATTCATCCGACGGATAGCGACAGGAGAATTTACTTGGATGTTAACGATTCGTTAAACTGGTGGCGAGACGCAGTTGTAATAACGATTACGCTGAACAAAAATTACGATTTTAATTAAAGTCCGTCCACGCCGAAAGAGCCTCGCGCGGGAGATAACGAACCGAGGGTTTATTTAGCACGCCGCGTGATGTAATTAAATGGTAAAGGTCCACGAGGATTCGAAGATTATCGTTAAATCTTAATTTGAAACGGAGGCTGGACAGTCCTTGAAATTCTGGAGACGTACATTATGATAATTGTGCACCCGTGGCCCCTATTGCATTTATTATTAGTCTTGTTATAAATTCTGGTTGGATGTTACAAAGAAATAAAATGCGTCATCGTTTTCAACTAATCTGAATTTAAAACGATTCGTGTAAGCGTTCGCTCGTACCATTGAAGCATTTATAAAAATTATTTTTATTATAATTGCGTTTACTTCGTTCTCGTTAAAAAATTCACAAGTATTTCACCGATTTAGACCGATAAGGACCAAAATAGTCGAAAGCTACGAGATAGATATTTTAGTATTGATCGATACAATGCGTCTAATCGTAATCCGTATTTACGTGTGTAATTAATGACAAGAGAAAAGGAATTGTATTATTCAAAATTGGTCACCTTTGGCAATGATGCAGGCTTGCGAACGACGCAGCCAGTTTGCTAGGCTGGCGCGCACGGCCTCCAGGGTTAGGTCGAAAGCTATTTCTGTCAGGACGTTCTTCAGGCTACCTAAAATTTTATGAGTTTTGCAAACCATGTTCTCTAGCTCCGACCACTGTTTATAATCAAGCGGGTACAGAATCTAGGCTGGTCTTCCGTTAAAATAAACTCCAGAGCATTGTTCCGCGCGCACTTTTGTTTCAAAACAGCTAAAAATCAGAATCTTGTCACAAATCACACCTTTGCGTTCAGAAGAAATTATATTCAAATATTTCATTTCTTTCAGCACAGCTTACACAATTTCTCGTAGAAATTTTTAATAATTTGAAGAACTCTTCGAGAATTCGCCGAGTTTGAATAATTCCATTACTTTTCCTTTATTATTAACCACGTGAGTAAATTCTGATCAGTTTTGCGATTCTATTCGTCATAATGGTTCAATATTTGCAACGCAACGTTAGCCAGGTACTTGTAGCGGGACTCGTGGTAGGATTAGGTATATTTAGCAGAAATATTCGGGGAAGGTGGAAATGTATCTACACCCGGGAAGGGAATGCCAGGTTTCATTACATACGACACTCACACAGCTCGCTGGCGTTATGTAAAAAGTGGATCGCATTTAATTTGGTGAACCGTGCAGGGCAAACGGTATTCATTGCTTCGGCTGGCATCATTGAACGTGTTACGTTGCTCCGTTCGTGTCGCATATGTGGTTAACAGCACGGAACAAATGGTATTCCATGCGTCCGTTTTTCTCCCTCTTTGTCGCCCCGTGTTGACCACTTCGCTTGCATTTTTCGGTCGTTTCGTGTTACACGCCAGACAAATAAGAAAAATCAGTACGCGCGTACTTGTTGATGTTAATTTCTAGTCTCGTTAGGTCTGTCTGGCGGTAAGATTTAAAATTCGAAGACGATCGTTTATCGTGGAAAAGAGATATTTGTGGTAGTGGTATATAGTATGTTGTACATGAATTTTAATAAGAAAACAATCGAATACTTTTAGGATGATTAAAACCCTCGTATTTTCTATGTATTTTCTATCGTGAAAAAGAGATATTTGTAGTAGTGGTACATAGTATCTTGTTTAATCAAAAAACAATCGAATACTCTTAGGATGATCGAAACTCGTATTTTCTATGTAGGACTTTTATGACTGACAATGTAAACTTTTACGACTGACTATGTTGAGTTTTATGACCGACTGTATTTCATCGCGAAGAATCACTCGACTAAATACTTTTCTTTTATTATTAACAATCTTGCAGCGTGCTTCTTTAAAAGGAGAGAGTGAAGATGAATCGAAAGTGAAAGATAGACATTCTCATTCGTACGTAACGGGAATTTATGCATCTCGCGTTCGATATTATAGAACAACAATAAATTTTTCTTACGTTTGCAATTTTTCTACCATTTAAATAGTTTTCCCAGAAGAAGCTATTACCATACTATGTAATTCTTACGAAGGAGCTGTAGAGGACACTTTTTAGAGTTTACGAGGTTCACGACCGCGAACTTCTATAGCGGTGGAATTCAAAGGCTGTAATTACAAACGACGCGATTCATGTGGTAAATTCTTCGCTAAAAGTTCCTTTTATCGCGCGAAAGTCGAATATATAGCGCGTTACAACACGGTAGTGAGATTTCGAGCTGTAACACTTAATCAGTAAGCAATCAGGTTCAATTTACATAAAGCATCGGGCGTTAATCAAGCCGTGACAGGGACACAGACGAATACCCGGAGCAATGTATCTCATTATTGTTAGTTGTGTTCTATTGTTTATGTTCGTTATACTTCCAGTAGTATTTTCCATGCGTTCGAATTATTTGAAATTCTTGGACGATCGTTTAAAAAAAAAATACTCTTCCACGTGCGTCGAATATCAGAAAGTACAGTAAATTTATTTTATTAATAGTATTTTAAACGCACGAGACGATCAAGATTTCCAATACTCTCAGCTTTGGCTTCTCGATGCGACTAGTGATCGATTTGTCTGTAACTTTGCTTTAATATTGGTTTAAATACACACACACACACACATACACGTGTGCAACCGTGTACACATATGCCAGTTTAATTATGTCACGCGCAAGTCGTGTACTCATAAAGCACTTTCACGCAAGCCATCGACACACGAGTAAAATTCGAAGTTTCCGAACCTAGTTCGGGAACTTCACAAAGTTACGAGCAAACATGTAATTTCGGCAAAGCAAATTATTGGCCTCGTGGTTATTATTCCTATGTTGCGAAATAAACTTTCCAGATACCGCACACTGGTCTCAGAAAACTTGTCCACGCTATTAGCAATGGCTCTAACTTGAACCCAGTGCAGAATAGAGTAATGCATTTTGAGGTCGTGTAAACGGTTCGTTCCCGTAATTGATCGTTGAGAAGATTTGTTGGCCAGTGTTGCTATTGCGAGTCGGTTCTTCGACGGTTGTTCTTTTCGGTCTCATTTTTCCCAAGTGAATCGACCGAAAGCTCATCACGCAAACTCTGTAAATATAATGCCTTCCGACGCAATTGTCGCGATAATTAGTTGGCCGCGCTATGACCCAGTAGCCGAGGAAGAAGTTTAGATATAATCAATTCAGCTGTCACGGCGTCATGAATAATTTCGCATTGAACGAGTTTCCATGAAAATACATAGCAAACCGTGACATAGCTGCGGGACAAAAGTTCGCCACTACAATTTAGATTGTCAAGAGAATATACTTGCTTCGCGTGTATACAAAGCTGTCACAGAGTCGAATGTTACATTTCTTTGTTTTTTTTTTTTTTTTTAGAAAATAATGTACGTTGATTTCGAAAGATTTCGCCTTGTTGAGCGTTTTATTGCTTCGTTCGCTCTTCAGGAATGTTTCAACGTTTTTAACGCGAGTGTTAATGGCAAGGTATCCATAAATTTTTTAGCACAAGTATCTTTTTATTGATCGTTTTAGAGAAAATGGAACCAATGTGTCGTTGGAAGTGATGGGAATAATAGGTTCACTTTTTGTGTAGAAATGAGAAAGTTTAGTTTCATTTTTATTTTATTTAATTTTACACTTTTCCTAATTATTCATTGGGAGTAACCATCGTGTAAACCTAACTCGATATGTTCTCTTTAAAAAATTACAAATTAACGCTGCTCAAGAAATTGTCACAGGTTCGAGACTAAACTTTAATTGCTCGATAGAGAGGTAGGTAAAATTTGGTCGCTGCCATCAGATGTATATGTGTACTTCTATACGTAACCAAGGGGAGTGAGAACCAATTAGAGCAAGTGAGATAGATTTAACAAGATACGGCTAGATATTGTAGATAGGGATAACTTTCTGACAACTTGGCAGAGAGTACTGTATGTATTTATACCTGTAATGAAGTGATTATACGGCGAACACTTCATTTGTCCTGTAACATTTTGACATCTACCAATTTTATATTATATAATAGCGTGTAGAAAACTAATATTTAATATTGACAATGGTAGCGAAATAACAATTGAATCTAAATTTCGAATTACGAGAAATGATTTCAATTTAAGTTCCAAGTGAGATGTAGTACCTTTTTCGTGCTCTAGATCTACCAGCAGTTTGGTGACCTCATGATATCAAATGTTCAGTCTTCGGATGAAATGCGCTTATCCGTTTGGACTGGCCACAGAGTTTAATAATACCGGTTACAGGAGGTGGTGAAAGTTTGACTCCACCTACACTCTCTGCGGAGATTGGTGTACATGCAAATTTACTCGCGCGCTTCCATTAAAGTCGGAAGCACGTCGATGGGAGAGCAACATCTATTAAGAGAACTATTTATTTCGTGCAGCCAAGTGCGTATCATCGTCTCTGTAATTCAGGCGAGTTGACTTAATTGCTCGAACTTAAGTTGAACTTGGAATGTTTATTACACGAAATGCTCATCGTGTGATCTATTTCACCTGGAGATTAGTTGCTGGTTGCTCTTTTTGCAAACGAATAAACGTCGAGAAATTTCTACATAAATCAAATTTCCACACACTTAACGACCAATCTGTTTTAAGTTGACTAATATTCGTACAGCAGACTACTCGAATAGTATTCGATTAATGTTCACTGATATTTGAATCCACAAGTTCCAGCTGTTGTTCGAAAATTGGACAATTTTGCCACACACTTAACGACCAATCTGTTTTCTACTAATACTCGAATAGACTACTCGAATGGTATTCGATTAATGTTCATTGATACTCGAATCCACAAGTTCCAACTGTAGTTCGAAAATTGGACAATTTTGCCATACAATTAACGACCATTCTATTTTCTACTAATATTCGAACAGTATACTACTCGAATAATATTCGATTAATGTTCACTGATATTCGAATCCACAAGTTCCAACTGTTGTTCGAAAATTGGACAATTTTGCCATACACTTAACGACCAATCCGTTTTTTACTAATATTCGAACAGTAGACCACTTGAATGGTATTCGATTAATGTTCACTGATATTCGAATCCACAAGATCCAGCTGTAGTTCGAAAGTTGGATAATTTTTGCCGTTCTCTAATCGATCTAAACCGTGTCCCAACTATACTTAGCCGACTGGCCTGACCTTTATCGATCCAATCAGGTGGAAACTCGAAAACCAGTCCAGGAACCCAATTCAACCGATTCGTAATACCGTGGTCTCACCAAGGCCTCGCGCCGTGATTGTTTGACGAGCTCATCTTGTTACTCGAGTTGCGTAAAAGTTCGTCAGGATTTTACCGTCCCCTCCCTGCCAATTTAACAGCGGTGTTAAATTTATTTCTGCTGATTACCCGTGGGATGAATACACGAACGGCCCCGATTTCGTGAAAGGCTGAATTTCCAATGAGAAAAGAGAAACGCGTGACTAACTTTCCACGTGTATTATTCATTTCGTGGAAGAAACGATAACTAGTTATCGGTCGCGGGGATTCCTCGCGTTTTGTTGTTCGTTATCACCCGTTGAGATAAGAATACATCCTCGAAGATTTCAATAACTGGAGATCCCGACGATTCGTGGAAAGTAAGGCGCGCGACTTATTTGTACGAAAATGAATGCGAACAGTAGGTGTCTTTGTTCACTTCTTACTTCGTTTATTCATCTCGAGTATTGTAAGAGAGATTTCATTGGCTCGATTGAAACCGAGAGGGGACTTTTGTATCATCCAGGAGCGAATCTAACCTAACCGCCGTCGGCTTAGTGTCCCGAACTCTGTAAGCACCTTTAAATAAAGAAAAGGATCAACAGCGATTTCTCCTTTATCTCTGGAATCCTCTCGATAGTATAGCAAGGATTTTCTCGCGGAACTTGGCTGTCGTGCGAATATCCCAAACAGCAAAGTTGAGTTGCGTTTGGTTAGGTTATTCCGCTGGACTTAAGGAGGAGGAAGGCTACTTGCTAAACAAATTTCGAACATCCTTGGAAACTTTGCTACACTGTAGAAACTGATGCAGTGATATATTTTACACGACTCTATAATTTGTTACGTTAAATTTATCTTATCGGTCTTCTCGATGATGAGGGAACCTGAATTTTATTAGATTGTTAGGAAAGTCATTTCATTTTTTCTTTGGTAAAAATGAAACACGATTTTTTTAGAGTGTGTAAACATTTTATTAATATTACATATTCTCCATTTTGGAAAACGAAATGACTTTCCGAACAATCCAATAGTTTTATATATTAATCCTGGAAGGATAACGTACGAATTTGAATTATTTTAAACCTTTGGACTCGAGAGGAGATCCTCGGTTGCCACCTAATTCAGTGTACTATTTTCGATCTAAAAACTTCCTGGTTTGGAATTCAAAATTGAATTTAAATATCACGTTCTTGCAGAGTGTAAACGCATCTACGCGAAGTATGTAAAAATGTTCCATTCCGGATTAATTTTACGACTCGAAGGATTTTCTCGAGTCGTCGGTTTCCGGTAGCAAAGAAGCCTCGAGTGCAAAGGGTTAGTAAGTATAGAGGTGACCTTCCTTCCTCGTGACACATTCAATGGTAATGCTTCATTGTTAATGTCTACTTTCTTACACGAGCACTACGTAAACATAAATAGTGAGGACAATTTCGTCGCAGGAATTCGAGGAAGGAAAACTGTCACTTGAAAGCGGGAATTATCACGCCGAGTGATGGACACGTGACACTTGACACGTGTCGCGGAGACACACGCAGTTGCAAACTACACAGTTGCGCAAGAAGTCTCGTTTGGTCGCGTACTCCTTTCGGATCGATGCATCATTACACGAAATGCTCATCGTGTGATCAATCACGTTCCTGGGTTTCGAAGGAACATCGTTTCGTAATTTATTCTCTGGTTTTCGCTACCGAGCCCGGTTTCAACCGCGCGGTCTGAGGCACGTGCAATGAGAACGATAGCAATAAGGAATACGTTTTGACGGAAAAAAGGGGGTAGGGGTGGGGGGAGATCCAAAAGACGAAATATACCAGCGACTGGTTCCCGTCGGAGCGTACAGCGCGAAGTAATAACGCGAGAGATTCGGGCATGCCAGATTTATCGTGGCAACACATAGCAGTGACGTGACAGGAACGGCAACGAGGCCCCAACGACAGCTGGTGCGCGTGGCCCCATCTACACGCCTTCCCCTACCCGCTTGACGTCTCCTGTTTTACGGATGCGTGTTTACAGGCGAGGAAAGCCCGGGAATATCCTCCTCCGAGAGATGAAACAGCATGAACTTGGCTGTCTTCTGGGCACGAGCCCGTGGAACTTCACCCGGTGTATTCGTGGAGTTCTTAGCTGGAATTGGACGGCCAGAGACGGGGATCCAAAGTGGATTGAAAATGTAGAGAGAGTCGTATGTGAGGCCCAATTCGGGAAAATAAAATATAGAGTCTTTCTTTCGCTTATTAAGACTGGCAGAGACGGGAATCCAAAGTGGATTGAAAATGTAAAGGGGGTCGTATGTGAGGCCCAATTCGGGGAAATAAAATATAGAGGTTTTTTTTCGCTTATTAAGACTGGCAGAGACGGGAATCCAAAGTGGATTGAAAATGTAAAGGGGGTCGTATGTGAGGCCCAATTCGGGGAAATAAAATATAGAGGTTTTTTTTCGTTTATTAAGACTGGCAGAGACGGAAATCCAAAGTGGATTGAAAATGTAAAGGGGGTCGTATGTGAGGCCCAATTCGGGGAAATAAAATATAGAGGTTTTTTTTGTTTATTAAGACTGACAGAGACGGAAATCCAAAGTGGATTCGAAATGTAGAAGGGGTCGTATGTGAGGCCCAATTCAGGGAAATAAAATATAGAGGCTTTCTTTCGTTTATTAAGATGGTAGAGACGGGAATTCTAAGTGGATTGAAAATGTAAAGGGGGTCGTATGTGAGGCCCAATTCAGGGAAATAAAATATAGAGGCTTTCTTTCGCTTATTAACCCTTCACGGTCGTATGTCTGCTCTCAGCCACCACAGCAAGGAACCATATTGTACGATGGAGAACTATAAAATATAATTTTTACATAAAAACGTTACATTAAAACACATTGTTGTACGAACGTGTATCTAAAGTTCACAAAAGAATTAATAAATCTTGTTCATCCTTCGTAATCTTAAATGTTATGTATCGCTGCTTTTTCAAGGGAAATTAATTCCGACCAGTACGACACTCTTATCCAAATTTAATACGACCGCAAAGGGTTAATATTATTCGCTGGTTTACGGTGTAGTTTCTTTTTCTTCGTTACTTGAACAATATGCAAATTCTTCCTCGAAGAAGATTCACTCAAGGTTAGAGATTTTGCTTCCATTGTTCTTGAATATACAGCTTTGACGGTGCAAGATGTTCACGAAATGCTAATCTTTTAAATTAATCGACATTCGTCGGTTAGTGAAGAAAAATCATTATTCAAACATTGCTAAAGTGCTATGGATATCGTCGCAATCTGAACTTACCGACATGTCGGTTCAGATATTGACTCGTACTACTGTATGCCGATGAGAAGCAGTAGAGGAAACTTGTGTAGTTTGTACCTATCCATAACATAAATAGTACTCATTGATTTCTTCGTTACACCGAATATGAACGTCTGTCTTCTTATGAAAATAGGAACAAACGAATATCACACTTATTACGATCCGTGAACGAATATTACTCCCCGTAACTTCAGACGCAATCTCCGCACACGCGTACTGTACCTAGCGTGAAATAATCAAGCCGCGATCGCAGATATTAATTTTCGTGGAAACGAGTGTAAGAGATATAATAGAAAATATCTCGAGGTATTTCGGCGACTCTCCCCTACTCTTTTCCACGATGGAGCACAATATCCCGCTTTCATCGCGTCCTCCGTTTCACGACGTCGTTTTAAGAAAGTGCTGTCTTCCACGCCGACTGACGAATCGGAGGCGGTTACGCATACAACTAGGTCGTGAGACAATTTCACGCCGAAAATGTTTTCCGGGCGCGTTGGACAGCGGTGAAGATAAAATCGATACGTTCACACCGCGGTCGAGTAACGTCTATCCCAATGAAGGTGTTCACGACGCAGCGATATAGTCGGGCGTGCGACAAATCGAGTGGTCGCCATAAAAATCCGTGGACTGAAAAAAAAAAAAGGAAAAAGAAAAAAAAAGGCAAATTCCGCACGCGCGTTACTCGCCTCTCTCTCGACCGATACGCGTCCGTTCGCCGACCGCCACTTCGCAACGAATATCTGCCATCGTGGGAATTCAATTTCAGGGATCACCGCCACGCTCAGGATTGACCGTCTCCCGTTACAAACAAGTCCAGAAAATAATTAATAACGCGAACGACTGCGATCGATGGCCGCGTTGAGCTGTCGAGTCGTCGAGTTAATTTCCCTGATGATATTCGTTCGTGAAATTTTTAATTTCGGTGTCCGTCCCGGGTTCCGTGCAGCCCAGATAGCTCGACATGCGACGAAACGGTGAAATATCGATGATATCGACAATTTTACCAAACTTAATATTAAATGTAATACAAATCGTGGGAGTCGAGAGTGGGGAACACTGGAGAATTTTAAATAATGAGACGCTCGCTTTCTTTTTCGTAAAGTGTGGTGGAATGGACGATCAATTTTTTTTTTTACAGACTCACCGATGAATAATAACAATTTTCTCAATGTTTCGAGTAAGATACTGTCCCGTACCGTAACTCTCTTCGGGAGAAATAAAACTAGAGAGTATTTACGTGTGAGTGAATAAGAAAAAATTTACTTCTAGAAGAAGTTTGCTTTTTATGGGTAATTTTGCAACAAGAACTTTTCCTTTGCAAGGCAAGTCGGTATGGAATTTTTCGGAACTTCCAAGTCAATTTCAGTGAAAGCTCCAGCTGCAATTTTATTAAATTCATCGATTCGAAACGAACTTTTCTCGAATATATTATTATCTATTCTTTGCATCGATGGTTCCTAAAATTTGAAACAATACCAAACGTGGCAATTGCCGTTTATGGGGTCGATCGATCTAGCCGAATGGCTAACCCAAAAAGATCAATGTTACAAGATTTCTCTATTAGCTCTGGTAGTTACTAGTGCACGGACTGTAACGATGAGAAGGATATGATGTGTTGTAATACGAGAGTCCTAACAAGCTGCTGATGCTCGTACAGACAACAGTGTATATAACTGTAGCTGTACGAACATGTTATAGCTGTGTTTCAAACGTTCTAGCTACGCGTTTAATTTCTGTCTGACTGTGTTTAATTTTGCCGAGTGACCGAAGCGCTGTTTGTCTTGCTGACTGACTGCCTGCTTGCATCTGCAATATTGTTGCAACGTTTTGCTGATACGTTGACCTCTTAAAAGCAAATTTTCAAATTACCTGTATATAATATTAAAAGTTTCACTGCTTACCGTATTCTGTATATATTACAGAATATATTAAGTTACAAATTAAAAAGCTGTTCAACTTCCGAATCGGAGAAAAACAATTATATTTTTTATAAAGACATATTTGGGGTTTGGAAGTTTCTTTGTCTTTTCTAACAGAGAAGACTTTTCTATTTCTTATGGTCTCTTATTTCTATACATCGATAGAAACGAAGTTAAGTAAAAAACAAAGAGACGTTAAACATTTGAAATGCATTTTCTTTTAGCGTGTACTTCTCGGTTAATTTCATTTTCATTAACGATCGAAGCAACAGGCAAAAATAAGTGATGGAGTGCTTCAAAGAGATTCCTTTTGGCCTTTGTGACTGGCAAATGAATTTAATACGAATACTTGTAATGGCGATCGTAGGAAAAACACGGTACGCAGGTGGAAAAGTAAACTAAAAAACGCAAGGGGTATTTTGCGCACGAACTTGTATCAAATACGAGAACATACGTGTACGTTTTCCCCAGGCTCTTTCAGGTAGCTGCAGTTTCATAAATAACACATTTGTAACCACGTCAAAAGGTTGAAGGTACAGAGAGTATAGGATGGAAGTAGCGAGCAGTATCGTTATATTCTGCACAATTGAGAGGGAAAAGAAATATAATATGTTTTCACGGCTTTTAAGCCGATGTACATTGGTTTCGAGCACGAAACATGAGATTTTATAAATACGGAAGTGATAATAAAAGAAACTTGTCTATATTACCGTCTTCCTTTTTTGATTCGTGATTCTCTCAAAGATAACCGTACCGTCAGTTACTCTACTTTCACATTATCACACCGTTTCATTATTAGTATTTTTAAGAATAATTCACCGGAATGAATATTCTCAAGATATGTCTACTACATTTCCTACACGTTCCCTGTGTCCTAAAAATTTGAACGAACTTAAGATACGTCGATAAAATTTCAACACTTTCAATTTATTTTTTCAATACAACCATTAATAGTTTCGTAAAAGTAGTTTTTATTTTCAAGGAATTATAACCGTACCGTCAGTTACTCTGCTTTCACATTATCACACCGTTTCATTGTTAGTATTTTTAAGAATAATTCACCGGAATGAATATTCTCAAGATATGTCTACTACATTTCCTACACGTTCTCTGTGTCCTAAAAATTTGAACGAACTTAAGATACGTCGATAAAATTTCAACACTTTCAATTTATTTTTTCAATACAACCATTAATAGTTTCGTAAAAGTAGTTTTTATTTTCAAGGAATTATAACCGTACCGTCAGTTACTCTGCTTTCACATTATCACACCGTTTCATTATTAGTGTTTTTAAGAATAATTCACCGGAATGAATATTCTCAAGATATATCTACTATATTTCCTACACGTTCTCTGTGCCCTGAAAATTTGAACGAACTTAAGATACGTCGATAAAATTTCAACACTTTCAATTAATTTTTTCGGTACAATCATTAATAGTTTTGTAAAAGTAGTTTTTATTTTCAAGGAATTATATTGATGGTACAAAATTCAAGATTCACACTCCTGGAATTTTTCCCTTTAACAAGAACGAAATCTTGTCACCAAAGAAATCCACTTACCTGCTTCATTCGACGCTATAGGCTCCTCGACGTATCTCTGAATCCAAAAATCGATCTCAGCTCTCCAATTCGAAGCTAGGATCGTCCTCGAACTTTTGTCCATAGTTGTCCATAATTGTCCAACTGTTTCTACATCTTCTTCGTAAATCACGTGATTCTTGTGTAACTCACGAAAGAGTAGAGAACAAGTCTTCTCTACAACTCTTTCGTTAGAGAACGATAGATCGACGACGCTGAAAATGTGTACGCGCGAGATTTCACCGAGCGGAGTTTATCAAAGCGAGTCAATTTGCTTGGGTTTCGAGGATCGTAGTCGTAACATTCGATGCGAGATTTGACACAACGGTTCGTCATTAACGGAAGAGGTCGGTCGAGCTAGGAGCAATCGTGCCCTCACCACCGACAGGACCTTCGATCTATCTGGAATTGTCGACGCTGTGCGATCGACAGGATCAACTGTTTCTATCGTATGCACGAAGTCGGTCAATACACCGTCCTTTGCGAAGCTATCAGGGATTTGACGCGGGTGCGTCAGTCAACCGGATCGTCATCGCTTCGAGCAACTGTCGGTATGCATCGTCGCCGTTTCCTACGATATGTGCCCATCGCTTTACAGATCCGCGATCACGATTGATCAAACGCTCTTGAGACTAAAATGATCGTCGACTACTGGTGTCACCTTCAACGACCGTGAGCGGTACACGATGTTGCCAAATAAATCATACGACGGTTATTCGAGTTCGTTCAACGACCCAAGTATACACGTAACCGACTTAAACACGGTTCTTACGCGTGCTACGAGCCACGCAATGACATCGTGTGTTACACGATCGTATTTCCATGAATAAATATGCATGTTGCGCACGACACGAATGCGCGTCGAAGGAAATTTTAAAAGTGTCAATCTTGTCGCTACCAATGACTGAAGTGACCGAAGGGAGACCGAAGTAACAAAGATCGCGCCGAAATTAATCGATTTAAAATAGAAGAGAAATAAGAGTTGTAACGTTTTTATCGAACTGTTACTAAGAATTAACCGAAAATTGTCGATTACTTGTAATGATCATACAGAGACAATTACCGGGGAGTAGATATCGGTTATTAATATATGCAATATGGTCGAATTCCTTGAGGCAGTATAAGTTGGAGAATGAATCAGCAGGAGGGCAAAATAATTTAACGAGGAACAATGGCATTGTTGTTCGCCGATACACGAATATCGACCAATGTTCGATTTGTAAACTCTAATTTGTAATTTCATGAAACCATACAATTTTTATCAGCCCAGGCACCGTGATATTTATAAAGGTATTCCAGCACCTTTGAAAGATTGATTTCTCTTTCATTTGCATTCAGAAGAATTATAAAGTAGTTACAGGAAACGTTAATTACTAATAACTGTACGATATCACATGGTATAATTGTGTTAAATATTATAATTAAAGTTTTCATTATTCCATTATTTAATACACAATGGAATATTTCTGCATCGAATATGTTCGTAATTAATTGCCACGTACACGTTATGCTCAATGAATGCATGCCAGTTACATTACAAAATTACGAAACAGTTGTACGGTTACCTGCAATGTTTCTTCTTCCAAGGAAATTTATATTTCATATTTTCCAAAGTATGTAATTCAACCGCTAAAAAGTACTTGTAAATGATCAATGATTTAATCTCGCTGTGCAATATTTGCATTCTCATTTCAAAACCCAAAAATAACAGATACGTGAAACACTTTACCAAAGATTCGTGTTCTTCGATTGGTCCGTATAATCGAGGCGCTGGAACGCCTTGCATTCTCGTTTCAAAACCCGAAAATAACAGATACGAGAGACACTTTACCAAGTTTCGTATCCTTCGATTAGTCCGGAGAATCGAGGCGCTGTAACGCCGAGAGAGGTGTTAAAAGATGAAATCGTTTCCAGTGTCACTGGCCGTGATGCACAGCCGTGTTGTCGTTTCTTTAACAACATTTTTCCACCCCGTACCGCGTTCCTTTAACTCGTGTTCGGAAAGCGGCCGCTTGGTCAGCTGCCGGCCGGCTATATATCAATTATACGAAACTGCATCGTAGGAATATGTAGAAGCGCAACGCGGTGACTGCACCGCGAGCAAATGCGACTTTGCTTCCTCTCGGGTGGTCGTCTGCGAATTGTGGCCCCCTTTCACGGAGAGATTCGATGGATTGGATAGGTCGCGTGATAAAACGAGCTCACCGGGACCATTCCGCGATAAATTGACCAATATGATGGATCGGCTCTCCGGTTATATTGCGTGGTAACCAACGACGCGGACAGAGCTGCCTTCCTGAGCATCTAGCAACGGGATTCGTATTATAGTATCTGGCCGAGCGGGCGTCGCTCACCTTTGAAAGTTCGGAAATGGTTTATTACACAATCCACCCGGTTAAAGGAGTTCGGTGCTGCGAGCAACCAGTTACTGTTACTCCTTTGCTGACAAACATTTTATTCAATGCACTCACCAGCGTATCGTGGCACGAACGACGAGGGTACAGATTCTATTGGGTCGCTTGGAAAGTCATTTCGGTTTTTTGGTCAAAATGAAACACAATTTTTTTAGAATGTACAAACGTTTTATTGAATTATATATTCTCCAATTTGGAAAACGATATCACTTTCCGAACTACCCGATAAATATATGGAGACCTAAAACAGATCTAGAGAAGTATTTCAAATGTTTACTTTAAACGGTTTTGAAAGAAATTATTCGATCCGTAACTACGATTGACTGACAGACTCTATGGAATATATTCGTTAATATTTAAACTTAAATAGGTTTTCTTTACAACTTTTTTGTATTCTGCCGACTGACAGACTCCATGGGATATATTCGTTAATATTTGAACTTGAATAGGTTTTCTTTCCAGTTTTTTCGTACTCTGTTTACGTAACTGTGAGATTTCCAATTGTGAGAAATTCTATCGCGTGAAAATGTTCGAGAGGTATCGAAGCCCATCGGTACCGAAAGCTAGAATACCAGAATTAATTTTTCAAGTAGGAAAGTTTCTTTTGTCTCGCGAAATTATTCCGATTTTCCGAAGAAAGTCAGTGACGACGCCACGTCGAGTAATGGATGAAGAATAATGCCCGAATCTATCACCACGTTCCCCCTACCCGTTCCGATATCTTCGACTACATTAAGCCGGCGAAGTTGCGCCAGGAATCTCTCAACCGTTTTTCACTTTAATTCCTGAATTTTAAGAAGTCGAACCACCTGCGAAAACGTCTTTGTAATATCCATGAATGTCCGCAACGCGTTCCATTTCGTTTGCATTTAAATCGGAATGAAAATATTGCCGGAAAATCATTTTCACCGGTCGGCGAACAATGTCTGGCCGGGAATTGCAATCAAACCAACGTTCAACCGTCGACGAGAGGAAACGTCCTTTCAAAGCGCGTGTATTCGTATTTCGAACATGTATTTCGCAATTTCGTTTACCTTCTTTCTGTTGCGTCACAGTCGAATAGATTCGTTGAACGCGGAACAAAGTTAGCCGCAACGAGACGGGCTTACGATACAAGGGTGCATCCGTCGCTATTTTTTAGATCAGCTTCTAATCGTATTTAGCGAGAGCAACGTCGAACCGAGTACGAGAAGGTACTCTCACGAGCGTGATTTACGTTTGTTTTTACATCGACTAGTTTCGTGGGAGATTTGTGCAATGTTACGTCGATACGTACGACTTTTCCATTACTAGATATTGCTTTCGGATTGATATATGTTTTATTAAAATGCGTTGCAGGGAGAAAGTAACGTCTGTGTTGGATTAAGGGAAATTGTGGTACTGTGCGTAAGTAGAACGTAGACAGACATTTTACTCTGTAGAGACTGACATGACGTATGCTATGGAGAAAAAAGAATTTCTTTTTTTCTCCGTAGAGTACACGTATCATTTTACTTAACAGATTCGAACGAACTTCTCCGAGAGAAAATTGAAACCCTTTATCGTCGAACTACGTTTTCTTTATTACACATAATTATTTTCTACATTCACCGAGACCAAAAAAAGAAATTCTTTTTTCTCCGTAGAGTACACGTATCATTTTACTTAACAGATGCGAAGGAACTTCTCCGAGAGAAAATTGAAATCCTTTATAGTCGAACTACGTTTTTTTTTTTTATTACGTTTTATTAATTATTTTCTACATTTACCAAGACCGAACGAGAGATACTTTATACCACAGAAAAATGTTTCAATTCTTCAGTATACGGGGAACGAAATTATTATCAATGACAATAGTTAGGAGGAATGATATTTAATACACAGGTGTACGAACGAAAGATATTTCAAACATTTGTTTCGTTACGCACATCGCAATGTGAATTTTTATTCGAACCTGATATTTTCTGGAAAATTGTTGGAAATTCAATATCTAGATTCCCATATGACTCGGTATATAAAATCGAGTAACTTTTGTCCGGAACGCTTTTCGCTGTACAAACAGTTCAGGTTTAATTGTAAATTGAAATTGATTGAAAACAAACAATTGCTGGAAAGAACAATGTAAACCGTAATACAGGTAAAATATGACTTTTAAATAAAATATACATAATTTCGCGAATATTGAAAAAAAAAAAAAGAAAAAATACAAAGCATTCGTAGAAAATAAGTTCGATAAAGGTAAAAAATACAATCTCGAGCCGAAGATTCGGGCAAATGTAATCGATTCGGAGTTTCTCCGTTAATAAACGAATAAATACGAAGCTCTGTTATAAATAAACGTGCAAGTTTCGAACTGAAAAAAAAAAGAAGAAAAACAGTAGAGAAATCGCGTCGTGACGGGCAGACTCAATCCGTCGACGTTGGCCTCAATTCTTAACGCTGAATTCCTCCGATTCTCGCGCTCGATCGCTACAACGTCGAACGAAACGCATTTTTACGGGGGTTGGAGGTGGTTCGCAGGGGTTGGAAGAAGGGTCGCAATAATGGTCGTCGCGACGCGACGATACGTTTCACGTGTGCGCGAACAATTTCAACGTCGCCGGCGTGCGGCCCGCACGCATACATTCGCGGATTTTCCGTGTAAACGCCAGTATCCCCGGGATAATAGTCGAATTGTACACTTTGCCCATTATGATCTGGCATTATGAGCAGACTAAAGCCGAGTATTTATGTAATGCGGCGGTGTCGCAGTAATGCATGCATTGCACGTCCGTCGACACGGGGTTACAGAGCGTGTTAATTACTGCGTGGTCGTTACGCGTCATAAATTAATATTTCAATTACGATTTCGCTAATGCCGTGTACCGTTGGCCGCATATTTCGGTACGCGTGCGTTCAGACTTGAACAGAAGCTTCGGCTAGGTTTCGGCCGCGTGCTATCGAATTTCTGTCGAGCGACTGTTTCGTCGATGCGAGCACGTAGATACCTACACGTGCAGGTGCACACCTGTACGACTTCTCCTTGGGTCGATAAAACGGTCAAAACGGTACTCGACCATTCCTCGATAAAAAAAAAAAAACTCGCACAACGTCGCTTGCAACACGTTCGATATCGATATCGATTGGAGATGGTTGCTTTTGAAAAGTAGAAATTTGGTCAATTGACTTCTTTATGTATATTGAACATCGAAACGAAGAAAAGAAATCTCTGTGTTCGTAGTGACGAATGAAACTTACCTTTCGATCATCTTCCACTGTATATGGAGCAAAATTTAAAATCTTTTCCTTTCTTTTTGCAACTACTTTTTTTATTGTACGTGAAAGAAAAAAATCCCTACGTTCGTAACGACAAATGAAACTTTCCTTTCGATCATCTTCCACTGTGTATTTTTCAAGTAAAGTTTAAAATCTATTCCTTTTTTTTTTAACAAATTTCTTTTATTGTACGCGAAAGAAAAAAATCCCTACGTTCGTAATGACAAATGAAACTTTCGATCATCTTCCACTGTATATAGAGTAAAAGGTAAAGTTCTATTCGTTTTTTCTTTGTAACAAACGAGAGGCTACTATCGACACCTCACTAATTCTTATTGGACGCAACTATTCGGTGAGCGGTGTTCCCCGCGACTAAACAATTTGTTCAACGGTATATTATTCCAATCGACGCGCTCCATTATCGTCGTGTAACATGTACGCGGGAACATCGGGCCTCGTTTTTGTCCCCCTTTGTTCGTCGAATGTTGTTTTTGCAACGCTGGATATTCGAGATATCGACTGACCTTACATTTAACGGCACTCGGAGGGATTGCGTGCAGCTATTTGCAACGCCAGCGGTACTCGCTCGCGATACCAGCGAAATAAACAACCGCGCGATGCTGCGGAGCTTATTGATTAAATTACGTATACGAGCGAACGTGGAAAGTAGCTAGAAAATAAATTACTCCCGGAACGTGGCCCGCGTAACGCGAAATTCTTTTACAGTTATTAATAATCACTCCTTGGGCACGAGTGTGATTTATACGCGGGATAAGTTATTGCCTGTTAATTGGTATTTGAATAACGACGAGTTGTACGAATACTCGGAATGTGTGTCGAGGATGTTCAGTTTCCAGAAGGAAGATAGTAATTTCCGCTTGACGACCGAGGTGACAAAATTGGAACAGTCACTGAGCAACCGAGTGAGACACCCAACAACGTCTCTCGTTACGCGATTCGTATTTTTGCGTAATTAAAACTGATTAGAAGAAGGTTACGTTTCGACCGATTCTCATCGGGAAAAGCCTCGTTGACAACGCTCTCGTGCGGATACGATGACAAGTACGACAATTTGAATTTTTATCGATCCACGAACTTCGTTCTAGTATGAATCACTCGCGGTACATAAATGTTATAAATAGCAGCGAGGATCTCGATCTATCGAACAGTATCGTACGTGTAAATATACTTGACCTCTTAGGTTTCGGGAGCCTAGCGACCTATAAAGTTACAGGTTTTATCAGTTTTGCTATCCTTTCTCTTTCTCTCGCTCTTTCGATGCGCTATTCCGGTGGTAGCTTCAAAATAGACGTACCAAAAGGTCACATGATCTGGAAAAATTTAAATAAATCTGGTGAAATTGCTCTATTCGCGCAAGATTTACATATATACGAACTGCAGTATCAAAAAGTCGATCAATCTTTATCAATCTACTTTCGTACATTACTACAGTAAATCACATGTACAAGTTATCAACATTTTGTACGATTGTATTCACGGATACGTATATACTTGGAATGGAGCGATAAGAAATGATCGGAAATCTAATAATTCCAGTTCCTATTCATTCTGAGTCCTCTTCATCCTCGATCCTACTCATCTGCCATTAATTCGTCGATGAAGGTGTAATCTGTTCATTCAAGGATACGAGTCACACACACGACTCGTGCTATACAAATTGTCTGCATAGAATTTGGAACTGTTGCACCGTTACGAAATTGAAAAGTTGAGATCTTTTTCTTTTCGCGTCGTTAAGAATCGAAAGTAAATGATCAGAAACGCGTCGAAAGAAGGATATTCGAGTTCAAAGGGCAGGAAATCGAGCTATGTAATTCATCCTAGATTCGACAAAACATCAATCAAGTGAATATGTCTCTATGGTACTCTATAGTCGAATATTTCTTCAAAGTCGTGAATACTTTCCAGTGAGCAATCGTAAGTTCTTCAGACCGTCTATTGTCATCAACCTGACGTTGGCGCATAGTATTTTCTCCAATATTACGTGAAAAGTTTTCTATTCGAACGTGCTGCTGTACAAAATGCAGGAAATATCTGAATGGTCCATTGAGAACGCTGTCCATCCGTGCAGTCAATATCTGCCTTTAACTCTAGAACGGTCAGGTGAGTCGCATGGGCACAGAGAACCATATTATGGATATAGTAGACTCGATGTCACAAATTTTATCCTTATATAAAAGATTTTATTCCAAATATTCGTTCAAATATTATATTCTTTCTCTTTACTCACATGGTGACCATTTTTCCTTTTCATATGCTATTTATTGATTATTTTTTCTTATGTATATTTTTCTCTCTCTCTCTCTCTCTCTCTCTATATATATATATATATATATATATATATATATATATATATATATAATTTTAGCGTATTAAGTTAAAATTACGTTAAGTTAAAATTTAACGTATTAAGTTAAAATTACGTTAAGTTAAAATTTAACACATTAAGTTAAAATTACGTTAAAATACGTTAACAGTACGATTCGCTGGTGGAATTTTATGAAGGAAAATTAAAAAAAAAAATGGTCGATGATCAAAATGACGCGTTTGAAGTTTCAAAATTAAAGCAGAGCTGTATAATTCGTGCCGGTCACACCGGTTAAAGTAACATTCCCACTGCTGATGCTGCGCCTACTATGAGCTACGAACGAAGGAAGCGAAATAAACGTAATAACCAAGCGTAGCTACTGAGCCATCAGTTGTGCAACCCTGAATTAGAGTTACGAGCACCATCGTGGAGGTGTCTTGCATGACGCTTAATTCTTCCAGACAGGTGCAAGAATGAACTGGATTTAATTCCTGGAATACTCCAGCACGTGTTACTCCTTTCGTATTCAGAGGTAATTTAAATCTTTCCCGGTTCCTCAGCCAAGTAGGAATTTGATGACTTTATGAAGAATTGAAGATTAACTAACCAAAGGTCTCGTGTACTGTGATACGATATATTATTCGTTCGCTACTGAGGATTGTTAATAGGAAACTAGTTTCGATTCACTAGTTTATAAACGTAAGCACTGTGCTTTGGTTTCAATAATTTCTTAATTAATGTTATTACTGAGCTCACTATATTAGTGTACACATTGATTACTAAAAGTCTATATTACTATATTGTATGATTACTAGAAGTCTATATTACTATATTGTATGATTACTAAAAGTCTATATTTCTATATAGTATAATTACTAAAAGTCTATATTACTATATTGTATGATTACTAAAAATCTACATTACTATATTGTATGATTACTAAAAATCTACATTACTATATTGTATGATTACTAAAAGTCTACATTACTATATAGTATGATTAGTAAAAATCTACATTGTTATATTGTATGATTACTAAAAATCTACATTACTGTATTGTACGATTGCTAAAAGTCTATACTACTATATAGTATGATTACTAAAAACTTGATACTATCTGTCCATCGCTATCAATTGATGCTAGAAATAGCAATAAATTTATTTAAATTCGTGGAAATCGCAATACCGTAATTCAATCGCGTTTGTTGAATATCAAATAATTTGGTAACCTCTGTCCTACCGGCACTGTCTTTTTCTCCTCTGACACTTAACACTGCATATTTTACTTACGTATTCCGCGACATTTATTTGTAAATAAATTCATGAATTTCCATACATCATTTCGTCGGAAACAACGCACAGCCAGCTTTGATCTCCGTTTTACATACTCGGAAAGGGTCCGCTCGAAAATAAATACCAGAATGATAAACGCCCACGCATCGCCGGCGTACGATTGACCGCGTTAAAAATTACGGAACACACAATTTCGGTCTTTTAAATTTACTTTTCGCGCTTTGCAATTCAAACGCGCGCTTCAAAATTCGCATCGGGCTAACGGGGAATAAAAATAAACAAACGCAAAGAGCAGAAACAACAACAACCGCCGAAAAAAAAAGAAAGAAAAAAAAAACACTCGCGCGCGTCCAGGAAAGTGTAAAACACGAGCGCGCGCGTCTGTGTAACTTTCGCTGAACGTAGTGACCGATCGTGTGAAACGGAAACGTCGCGGCTACAGTGTCATTTCGGACTCATGAATAAATACCTACCGCCGGGTATGAACGAAAAAAAAAAATAAAAAATAAAAAAAGGAACCAAAATGGAGAGACCGACCGAGAGAGAGGTAGAAGAGGGCCTCGGGGGCCGGAGAGAGATTCTCCTGGTTGTTGAACGTCGCGCGCAAATCCCAACCAATGGAAGATAAAACAATACCGTCGGATGTATAAATTCTTGGTGGTCTGTTTGCGGATAGTTGGACCACCTGCTCCTGACGATTGATGCTCTCTGCGCGCTCGCGAGATCTATCAAAATCGAACGCCCCCTTTGCGACGCGATATCGATTTGCGAAGAAGCGACGACGCTTCTGAATTCGGGCCCCGGTGCACCCTCCTTTGTACGGGGTGACTTCCCAGGTACAACGATCGTGAATAACGGTGCGTCGCGATCGAGATTAAGAGCGGTACGCCATTGTTTACGGAACAAATAACCGCCCTTGTACTTTTTTTTTTTTCGCGTGTGTGTTTTTTTTCCTCCGCGTGGTGTTGCGAGCGTGCGTGTATTTGCTTTTTTTTTCCAACAGACCCCATTCCGCTCCGCGATCGTCGAAATAGATGCGAACACCGTGGCGGAAGTATCTTGCCGCGGTTGTACACATCGTGAAAAACAATTCAATGGATCGGGGGTAGCGATATCATAAATTTCCACGGGAGATTTTTATACGCAGTTTTTGGCCTCTTTACCGCGCGTTTAACTGCCAGATCTTCTCACGGTGCTATTGTCCGTTTTCTCCGCCCTTTTTCAACCTCCCTCCTACCGAGTGTGGGGGGCGGATTTATGGACTCGTTATTGCGACGCAGGTGACTTTGAACAGTTGAAATACCCCAGTGAATAGCTGAAAGAGGTACTTAGAATGGGTATTTGCAAGAGGATTAACCCCTTGAGCGAGAAAAAGGGATAGATCTTCCCGTGATATATACTATTTACGTTTCAATACTATTCGTTACTAGGTAATTTTCGAACGTAATGGAAGACTTAGATTCGGCCATGGTTCGAATAATTGTACGGTTAAACGTTCTCGATCCGCTTCTCCATTAAATCGAGACTTTTTACTTAACTTTGTAACTTTAGTGTTAACCCTTTGGACTCGAGAGGAGATCCTCGGTCGCCACCTAATTCTGTGTACTATTTTCGATCCGGGAAAACTTGGTGGTTTGAAATTCAAATTGGAATTTAAATATTACGTTCTTGTAGAGTGTAAACGCATGTACGCGAAGTATATAAAAATGTTCCGTTCCAGATTAATTTTACGACTTCAAGGATTTTCTCGAGACGTCGGTTTCCGGTAGCAAAGAAGCCTCGAGTGCAACGGGTTAAACTTCTATTTTTCAACTTGTCTCACAGTAACTCGATCTATCGATAATCGTTCTTTTTTCCGAGTAAAATATTTATTCCAACTACCGTGAAACAATGCACACGAATCAGAGTCGTATCTCTCTCCATTTCGCGCGTCCATACCATTCGTTACTAGAATTTTATTTTATATGATTTTTGAACTTGAATAGAAGACTTAGACTCGAGCATGGTTCGAATAATTGTACGTTTAAACGTTCTCGATCTGCTTCTCGATAAAGTCGAGACTTTCCATTGGGTTGTTCGGAAAATCATTTCGTTTTCCAAAATGGAGAATATATAATTTAATAAAATATTTATGCACTCTAAAAAAATCGTGTTTCCTTTTCACCCAAAAAAAAACGAAATGACTTTTCGAACAACCCAATACTTAACATTGTACTTTCTCACTTTAACGTACTCTAGTATCAAACTTCTATTTCTCGACTTGTCCCTCGGTAACTCGATCCATCGGTAATCATTCTTTTTTTTTTTTCGAGTAAAATATTGATTCCAACTATCGTGAAACAATGCACACGAGTGATACCTCTCCCCAGCTCGCGATTCGTGTTACAGATTTTTGAGTGTACCACTTCTGTGGTCGCTTCTCACTTGTCACCCACGTCAATGAGCCCTCAGCTGTGGCTCGTCGATCGGCCGTCGGTTGAATTATTCGTGAAAATGCATCAACGATGCTGCAAAATATCGCGTGGACGAGAAAGAAAAGTGAAACACGCCGTTGAGAGTATCGATTCGTGACCAGCTGGCGCAACTATTCCTTTGAGAATCAATGCCACGAAGTAGACGAAGCTAAGTGGGCGCGAGATAAATCGAGAATAATACCTAGCTCCCTTATTCCGGGCGCCTTCTTGCCACGTGCCGTTTTTACGGGATCAGCCTCCTCGACCCTTCGACACTGCCGTTCCTGTAACATCTGCCGGTGCCGATTATTCTCCGACATTTTTCAAACCGGCACGGGCCCGAAAGTAGCGGAAAAATTCATGCGACAATTTTTGATCGCGACCTTCTCGCATACTAATGCACTCTGCCCTTAGATCCTCGGGGCTGGAAGTTTGCCGACACCCCGGAACGTTTGCTTTTAATTAACTTTACCTCCACCCCGACCGCGGATTACCGTTGCGACTGCTTGTTTTAATCGACTGTGCCCCATGGTTGGTTCAGATCGTTTTTCCTTAATTTGCAAAGTCGCGCGTTTCAGATAGTCAAATTCTAATTCTTCTGATTTAATTCGACGGGGCAGTTATTGCTGGGAGCAATCAAGAGCGGAAAGATTTTTTACGGTCGTGTCGATTGGACGATGAAGACAGAGATAACAGATTCTTTGTTTGATAACGAATTTATGCAAGTACAGGAATTTCTGAACAGTTTAAGAAAGGCACAGTGACTCATCTATAGGTGAATTTAACACACTTACTCGGAGACGTAATCACTGGTAATTTATAAATATCGAATTTAATTCTGGTATTAAAATCCAGTATGAAAATTGTCACTCGAAAGCGAGAATTGCTCTGTCGTGTACACGAGCGCAATGACTCTAACTACCGAAAATCTTCCCTGTTCTGTCAGTGGTAATTTATAAATATCGAATCCAAGGGAGTGTGATTCTGTCGTTAAAATCCAGTATGAAAATTGTCACTCGAAAGCGAGAATTGCTCTATCGTGTACGCGAACGCAATGAATCTAACTACCGAAAATCTTCCCTGTTCTGTCATTGGTAATTTATAAATGTCGAATCCAAGGGAGTATGATTCTGTTGTTAAAATCCAGTATGAAAATTGTCACTCGAAAGCGAGAATTGCTCCGTCGTGTATACGAGCGCAATGATTCTGACCGACTGATTGCTAACTACCGAAAATCTTCCCTGTTCTGTCAGTGGTAACTGTCTACTAATTAGTTTTCGACTAACTTCTCAGATTGTTCGAAGACATCCTAACCACCCTTCCATTGCGTCCTTCGCGTACCATCTATACAGTTGGAGTGCAGCGATACCTGTCCCATGTTCAGTGGTGGTCGAAACTTTAGCAACGAATCCTTTGTCGGTCTCCAAGAACCGTTAAACTAATTTCCATCTTGCCCTTCGAAAGCTTCCAGGTTTATGACACGTCTGTTTCTTGTCAAGGACCATACAACTCGAACTTCTATACACCGAGCAATAAACCCTAATTTCTCCTGTAAAGATTCTACCTCCTCCGAGCAATTGTACAAGACGAAGCTAAGATCCCTCGGATTGAAAATAAAGAGTCATTGGACTCTAAAAAAATAAATACACTTCGATGAAAAACATCTAAAATACTTCGAATCCTTTATTCGACAGAGTTAAATTTTTTGATAATTTAAAATCAAGTATTGTCTCGGATACTAAAACTTATTGCTGGTATTCGTGACCAGAAATCATCCCCACGTTACTTTATCGCATCTCATTCGTTGTTAACTTTATTGTATCTCATTTTAAGACACGTGTTTCGTTTATTGCTAAGAAACAAGAAAATGAATAAATACCACCTGGAAGAACAATCTTGTATTGTAAAAGGCGGGGAGGAAAAATAATTTAAAATATTAATTTCTTCAGAGGAAAATCATCTCGAGAAACCTATTTCTAGTTTCGATACTTTCATGGAGAGTACCAAATTACTTAAACGATCTTTTCTTACACCCAGGGTCGCAATTACCTCCGTAGAGAACCGTAAAGTAAACGCAATTGACATTTTCCTGCGCGTCGACGAAGCTATTCGTTAACAAAAATACGCCCTGCAAATAACGCCCAATGAACTGCAGTAATTACTATATATCCATACATCTGTATCTTCGTTTGGCAACAACAAGCGTACGATCCCGTCGCAATCGATCAATTACCAAGTCGATAACAATGTAAGCAGTATTTAACAAGGAATTAATTTCTCGGTGTTCGCTGGACAAATAACAGGCGGGAGGGGGGGGGGGGGGGTGATCGCGCGAGTCATCGGTGAAACTGCATTCGCCGTAATTGTACGATACGAATCGGGTCGTCCGAGTTGCATGCATTCGAAACGCGCGTCGTGCTCCGACGGATTTCGGGGCTCGATTTTATCCGTTGTGCCCATATCTCCGGAATAATACGAGAGCAGTCGCATTGTGTTTGCAACCGGTCGACTCATTGGCCCGGAAGATCGCAAGGACCTCAGTTCCCTCGCGGCGGAACCGTTTCCTCCGTTCCACGGCACTGTCTCCCGCACCTAGACGGGCCTCTCTCTTTTTTTTTTCTCTCCCCTTCTTTTTGTCTATCCAACAGCTTTTAGCAGAAGCCTTTCTATGTCCACGGGGTAATCGCGTGATCTAAGAGCGGCGGAGCTTTCAGCGAGGTATCTGGGCTTCTTCCCTGCGTCGCGAAGATTCCGTGAACCAACGTGAGATGCGTCTACGCTCGAGCAGAACCGCAGCTTCCACGCTTCTGCCGCGAAAATGATGGCTTCTCGAACCTGAACTAGCGTTGTTTTAAAAGATCGAGGAATGAAAATCGATCGAGGGACTGTATCTCGGGGTACTGTAACAATACCCGCTTTCGAGTGACTGCTCTCACCCCGGATTCGAGTAGTAGGAATTATCTTTCACTGTTGTATATTTAGGGTACGGAATTTTTTCGGAAGGGCTGAAATGGATTGACCTTGGTGAGAACTATAATTGGAAAGATGGTCGACAAGTAATTTAAACAATCTTTACCCGAAATTGTCTAAAGTCTTTTCAAGTTTGTAATTGAGAAACCGGTTTTCTTTTTATGATTATTTCGATCTGTAAAAATCGTTAGATCACTGCTAGAGATGTGCTTGAAACACCATAAAGCAATGCTTTCCAAAGTAGAACGTCTTTGTTTGAAAATTATTACTTTAAACTTAGACTCTGTCAAATCAAAGTTTATCGAGTCATAGTTTCAATTCAATTTCTTAGAGCGAGGTTAGCCGATGGTCAGCCTCATCGATGAGACAATCCCTAAAAATCTGAACGAAACGTCGATTAACATTTCTAAATACTTTATTCTCTTGCTGTATTCTATTACTGTTACCGTATAAATACAAGTGTATTTATCACCAACGGAGTTACCACAATAATACAAATAAGCGGGAAGGTAGCTTTTCGTGGCTCTTAAAGTTTTAACGATGCTACCCCGTGGCGACGTGTACGCGTACTCGAGGAGTGTGTACGTCGACACGTACGAGTCTCGAAGAGTACGGGAAGTGTGCAAGGCGGATCGGAGTTTTCCCTGATTTCGCGAGAAAACTCGCAAGTCGTGAGATTGGGTGGGTTGGGTGGCAGCTTGCGGTGTCAGACGACGATCCTGAAAAGTCAACTCGCCGCTGCAATCGGCTGCTAAGTGATTTCTAGTGTTTCGGAGTCGCGGCAATAATATCTCCACGGCTTCCTTTCGACGCCCCGTTCCGTTCTTCTCCGAGTCTTATGTATCGGCGGGTACATAGGTGTATCGGTAAACTATCAGCGGCCAGGACCCGGTGGCGTGGATCGGCACCGTGTCAGCGGTCCGTGAATCACCTACGAGGGTTCTCCAACTACAATATAATGCTTCGGGGAACGAGCTGGCTTTTCTGTGCCGGCTGCTAGACGAAAAGGGATCGCGATCGCGTTGCGGAGATATAAACCGCGCGCGGCAGCTGCTCTCGTCTTAATGCGCGACGACTTCGGTCTTTAAATAACATTTACTCGACGGGGATAGAAATGGAAATGTCGAAACGACGCCTAACCATGCGACGATGATAATTCGCAGAATGGATGACTTCTTCTGGCAATTAAGAAAACACGAAACATGTGACTGATCTTGGTATTAATTTTAGAAGATTGTGTTCGAAAATGTCGACGTTCATCTGGTAATTATTTTCAAAAATTTATGTTTCGCTAAATTTTTGTAAATGGTTACCGTGTAGTTTAGAAACTATACATCGATCGTTAAATATCAATTTTCCAAGATTGTGTTCAAAAATTTCGACGTTCATCTGGTAATTATTTTCAAAAATTTATGTTTCGCTAAATTTTTGTAAATGGTATAGTTTAGAAACTATACATCGATCGTTAAATATCAATTTTCCAAGATTGTGTTCAAAAATTTCGACGTTCATCTGGTAATTATTTTCAAAAATTTATATTTCGCTAAACTTTTGTAAATGGTTACCGTATAGTTTAGAAACTATACATCGATCGTTAAATATTCTTCTGTTACTATCGATGACCCTAATCTATACTGAAGAATCACTAAAGTTGAAGTTTCTATTCTCGTTACGTTTCAACCAATTACATTTATCGTAAAATACGACGTGACCTCGATAAACATTTTTTCATATTTATGTTCCTACGGAATATCGAAGTTTCATACATTGTCGTGTTGCACGCGACTGTTTCGTGGATTTTGTTAATCTTCTCGCCTCGTCCAATACCAATTCCAGTATTTTTGCGTATCTCTACAAGAATCGTAAAAAGACGGAGAGGAAAAATAATATTAAACATTAATTTCTTTAGAGGAAAAACATCTTGGGAAACTTATTTCTAGTTCCAATACTTTTATCGAGAGCGCGTTTTACACGAGTTTAACGATGGAACTTTTTTCACGGAGCTGCGGAAGTTTTACCCGATGATTGAAATTCGTATTCCGTTTAGATTTGTTTAGGTAGTGAACATCCAATTGGAAAATACATAGAAAGAGAAAAAAAATTATGCAAATCCAATTACGATGGAATAAATTGAAAATACGATCGAAAGAATGAAACAATTTCACTTTGACACTATTGCACCTCGCTTTCTATGCATTCAGATACGTACAACATTTAGAAACGTGGATTTTATTCGAAGAAAATTCCTGATAATAATAATAATAATAATAAAAGTATCTCAAACGGAAAAGCAAAAATTATCAACTATGCGTGAAATGTAACTTTTTATCGTGGTACTTTCCAACAACCCTAAGGTTAACGTAACCACTCGGTAATATTTAAGCGTCACCCGTGGATCTTTTACCGAGAAAGCAGTTCCCCTAAGCTTCGTCACTTCAAAAAAGATCGTCTCTCCCTCTCGTCGCGGTAGAACGCCCTTTATTTATAATGATGAAGTGTTTAATATCCCCGTCCCTGTAACATTAGCGCGAAGTCTACACCGTAATCATTATTATGATCAAACGTCGATCATTATCATAAATTTTCATAGAAGCGGAGTTCCGATCGTATCCGAAGCATTAAGTTCCGACATGTAGAACATGAAAAATTGAACATGTAAAACAGTTTCCGAAGGAAAGATTAAGCGAACGTGCGGTGACTTTAAAATTATCGTTCGTGCGAAGAAAAACTTTTTAAACTTCTTCGGACACGGTTGGTTAGCGAAGAGCCGCGGAAATGAGACCAAGTTAACGTACAGCTGTCCGCTAATTTGCCGCTCGGGCGAAAGAATGATTTAAAAGACAAATTGGCGAACGCTCCTAATCACGAAGTACCACGACGCCGATATTAGTATTCTAAACAGAGCGAGAGATTAATATCTCGGGTCTTAAGACGCGCTTTACCTGTTCCTTTCGTAGCAAATTATTCACGGCAAACCGGAGACATTATAAAGTCATTAATTTCGAACGAACGGTGCGTTCGTTTCCCTCGCGCGTATAATTTATATTAATAACCGATGACTTGACAAAACGAACCAAATGGGCGCCAACAACTGCACTTTCAGGACAGTGAATTTCAGGTGTATTTTTTTCTTGATAATATTTTACGCTTCACGTTTATATATGTCGTCTCGATGAACATTGCTCAACAGTGAGCAGAGCTATGGATCAATTAAAACGCTGGTAATCTTTTGGTTACCGTAATAATAACAAATTTACGTCTACGTTCTAGCAATATTGCATAGAATTATAAACGGAGTATTGGGTAAAGGAAAAGGGAAGATTATTGTACAGAATTGAAAATAAGTATGCATTGTTGAGCTAATCTCGAATGGTGTGTACGTAGTGAGACGTATTTAGTTTCCATTACATAAATTATTTTTCAGTCGTAAAATCATCTGTCACGTTTAAAATTAACAATCTTCTGTATGCATAGGATAAATGTCGCACGAAATTGTCGAGTCACGAGAAAACATACGAGAACTTTCCTTCGACATCTTTTATTTACAATCATAATACGTTGTTACTAAAGGAAAGTTTTCTCCGTCTTGCAAGGTTATTTTAAGCTTATTTTGTACTTTGTAAGCTGCATGCTATGTTTTGACAGGATGAAATAACAAATTTAATGAACTCGTGCATGGAAATAGTTTATTCAACGAGATGAAAAACAAGGTTACTTTTAACCGGAACTTTTCTCCTAGATCGTACTCTGAGCTTGCGTCTTTCGTTTATCGTTAGCACAATATCGTCGATTAAGTTTTTCGCCGAAATCTCCAAATGTAGAGTTTCATTGTTACGTTTAACTTTCGAAGAATAATTGGCCAATTGATTGCCAGGACCGAGAATGGTTCTGCAATCATTTATCGAAAAACCATTTATGGCATGTGTGCTTGTTTCGTTTGAAATTGTTACCGTTAGATTGAATGTTAGAATACATGGATCGTAAAACAACTTTGACACGAGGATTGTACGTAATAATAAAGCTGCCTAATAATTCTAAAAGTCATAATTTTAAATATTCTCACACTTAGCTGTACAGTTATTGATTTCCACAGAGTTTGTACAGTCGATTATTTAAAAAATATAATTTAATTTGCAACCAAATAAAATTTGATTTCTCGATATCTAGACCAGAATGTTAACTATTTAGAATATTCAGTTAGGCTACTCGATACATATTATTTCTACAAAATTAAAAGCATCCACTACATTAAATAAAACTACTGGAAATCTAGCTAACGATATGCCAACTGAAGAATAGATGGTAAAGCTGTCAAGACTTTGCATTAATAAGTATCGTACGCCGTTGCAATTTAGCAATATTTGTTCACTCTTGTATTCCCCACATAAATTCGTACATACTTGCAACGTATTCGTAACCAACTGCTACAAGTAACGATACATCTGGTTTCTTCCTAAGCTCAAGGTGCCAAATGGGTGTCCTTGCAAACGGAAAATAAGTCACCATTTCGATAAGAGTGATTTATTTTCAACCATGCAAGTGTTAAAGTATCGTATCCCCCGTTTGAGACTAACATAATTATGCCGCGTAAAACCGTGCACTTCATAAAGAGTAGCGAACAACTATTGTGTTCTCGCTTCCGCGTTTCACCTCCAACCGAAAGAAGGTTGCATCACTTTTTTATTCATTAGCCCTCGATATCAGTGACCCTAAACAGGCAACGTCAGAAGATGCTGGTGTCAGCTCGATCGCGCGTGACTGAACAATGATCTTTCGCAGGGGTTTCGGAGCAGCTTGCCATGGAAATTAAGCAACCAAGAGTCTCCATCCTTTCCTGCTTTATCGAACCGCTGTTACATACGAGGCGCAGCATGTACCGTACACATACCCGTCACCTATATGCTACAAAGAGGGATAATTAATTCTAGTGCTACTTAAAATATTCTCAACGTTTCGCGGATGGTTTCATTCGTCATAGAATCCGTCGAGTGGACTGCTGGGACACAAACGGCGAGCATTCTGTGCAACTTCGTTGCGATTGAATAGCGCTGTTACTTTCAATTTTCAGATAGAAAGGAATTTTTAAAGAACTGAGAATTCTCTCGGATAGTCGAAGCTACGAACGTTCGCATTATGGAATTTTCTTGAATGTAACCGACATTAAATAATACGTTGGGAATATTTTACACGGGAAGAAATATTTTGAAAATTTACTCGCTCTTTTTCCTCACTTCTTTCGTCCTTTCTAGGGTTAATCATAACTATAGTTATATAGATAGTTAATCGAAACTAATTTATTGGGTTATTCGGAAAGTTGTTTCGTTTTTTTGGTGAAAATGAGACACGATTATTTTTAAAGTGTCACAACAACCTAATAGTAACGACTATCCACCGGTGGTTGACGCCTAATCTTGAAGACGATATAATAATGACATGCAACAATATAATCTCGAAAACATTAAGAATGCATTAAGATAGTCTAAAATAAGGAAAAGGAAGAGAACCAAAATCTGAATAGTAATGGAAATTATCGGTTTGAAACGATAATTACGTTCATTGGAAGAAGAAATAATAAAAACTAAATTAATACTTTTCGATTGCGAAGAGATGAGTCTTCCCTGGGCTTGGGACAACCCCTGGTAGCTGAAAAGAACAGCGTACGATGTTAATAAATTTCAAATGGCGTGTATTTTGTATCAGTAGATGTCGCGGCGTTTGCAGCGCATCATATTTGATGCATCAAAGTGCACGCACGCGGATGTCACTGAATGGCTCACGAGTCGGGACAAACACGATCGCGGCGAACGTCCCTGTCACTTCCTCGTGGTACAGACCACGCGGATATCGTTTCGGTAAGGGTAGGGATTTTACACGGCGGAACTAGTACGAAAGCGAAGAAACAGGATACGAGGGAAATGAGAAAATAAAGAGGGCTCGCGAAACACCGGCAAAGAGTCGCGAACACTGTGACCGGTAAAGGGTGTGGGGGAGAAGGGTTAAAAGGGCAAGGAAGAGAAAGAGCAGCGCACGTGTGCGTTCGTTTGCCATTAACCGAAGAACAGGGTGGATGGGTGAAATTAGGGACGCCGTTTTTGCTAATTTACTAAGGATCCTCTGAAGCCGTGGAGCCACGAAGCGATTAATGCGCGTCACGTAAAACCTGGTGCACCGTCCCGGGTTGCGACCATTCTGCAAACTCGCGGGTTGGTTTCTTGAACGGTTGATTAACCCTAGAAAGGACGAAAGAAGTGGGGGGAAGGGTGAGAACATTTTCAAAATATTTGTTTCTGTGTAAAATATTTCTTTCCATGTAAAATATTTCCAAAATATTTCTTTCTATGTAAAATATTTCCAAAATATTTCCAAAGTATTTCTTCCCGTGTAAAATATTTCCAAAATATTATTTAATGTCGGTTACATTTAAGAAAAGAGCTTGATATTGTGAATATGTATATATATATATTTTTTTTTTGCGAGATTTTTTTTTATAAATTAAACATCAAATTTTTTTTACCAATTTTGGTCGACTAGATACAGATACTTGTATAATTTTCTTCAACTAAAATTTCGAAACGAAGGCATTTATTTATGAATGGTGCATTTAAAATGAAGGAAGAGGAATATACTCCAACAGTTAAACTTCGATGATCACCAGTAGCACGAGGAGATCCCATTGGATCGAAAGCAGACCCTTCAAGAGGGTTGCACTCGGTGCTCTGTTGCAAAACACTACAGCAAAGTGAATATTGTGGAAGCAGAAGGAGCGCCATGGTCCGAACTACGATGTAAACAGAAGTGTCAAAAGGCAACACAATCCTAAGGAATGGGTCATGAATGATACCGGGGTTCGTCGACGGAGGGTCAATTGCGTTAACATTGTTCTAAATTCTACTTAATTGGATCGATCCTGTCACTTTGTACGAATCCTAACGGATCACACTTACACGAATAATAAACTGAACTACGAGCTCAATCACCGACACTAGACCAACTCGATGGCGGGTCGGTGATATTGTTTCGGCTAAATTATTGCATTCGTATCGACGAGGTCTCGTAATGACCCACATTTCGTGGATCGTTCAGGCGACCTTCCATCTAGGCCACCTAGAGTGCCGTCGATAACAGTGGGCCATGAACTTTGATAGAATTTTTCTGCTTTATCCGATAACGATCTGATATGGACTGTTATAAAAGTCGATAAGTTGGGAACGAAATATTGCTGGTCTCCCCGGTAATGTCGCGAGAGGCACTGAGACAAATACCGGGAACTTCCGCTCTTTTGAAAGTGAAGAGAGTCAGGAGATGTTACATTCAACTGATATAATGTCGAGCATCTTGTATCGTTATTTGAAAAAATTCTACTTTTAAAGCAAATCGTGAGTTTCTTGCAACCTCTTTCCGTTCTTGAATCGAAGCTGAACGACTTGATGTGAATTTTATCGGTGCTTCTGTAGTCGATGATCAATTTTACGATTTCAATATTTTGGTATTTGTTGTAGACTTTACTATCAGTTAAACAAGTTTCAAATTAATTTGAATTTTTATATTTTCTCTTACCGAGAAAAACATACGGTATGTTAACTCGGTATTAAGATAAAATTTTATCGTAAAATTCTTAAAATGTTTTAAAAATATTCTAAAATCTTTAATATATTTTCCGAGATAGAACTAGTTGTATTTTCTATCCACCCCTTGCGGGTAATATTTGCATTTTAAATATTTTTTTCCAAGACGGAAAATTCGCCGCTTTATCGATCCTTTTAACGAAAATAGAAACAACGATGTTTCCACCTGTTGTATCGTTGAGAGGCAAAAGTTTTCAATATATTGCTACGTGTGTACGACCCTGATGATTTTCCAGGGATCAGAACACGAGCCATCTTCCATTCCGAGTTTCATAATACCGCTGTTCTATTTTTTAAGTAAAGCGATATTTCACCCGACAAGAGATTCATGTTATATTTCACACGCCTTAGTATGTACCTTTTGTCCCATGTCACTGGAGAAAATGGAGTTCGCAAATTGTCCGCTAAGGTTTGATGGCTGAACTATAACACTTTCAACCTTCATAAAAGGAATTTTCTAGCCAACTACTGAACTTTCTTCGTGAATGCATCATATTTTCTCATACTGGTTAATGAGTATTCTTTCGTATTACTTTTTATCGCGAGAAACTCCAGAATCTAGTAGCGTGTTATTATTTAAATATTTATCCATACACTAGATAAAAATGTTAATTACCAATTTCATCCAAGTATTTGTAAGTTTGTACCAAGAATTACGGGAAATTAAATTTATTTCCTTGGTATTTAAAATTATTTCAATTCTAGTTCCACCAGCCTGTATGGTGCACTACTGTGTATCTCTTCAAGACTAGATAATTCGTGTTTGTAAAAAATATTTCTTAACTACGGTATACGTTGACAGATTCTCCTCAAATTTTGTCAACGCAATCTTCATTGTTACGTTCGATTGTAGCTATTGCGATGTTCCACGTGGACAGAACTGTTGCCCCACACTGCGTTTTATTCCCTTTAATGCTCCGTGTGTTCCGTCGTTAAAAAAACGAAAGGACGCGTGACTTTCGTTCCACGTTATCTCGTATCGCCAGCTACAATGGAGTCCCCGATGCATAAAACTGCGAGGAACCGTTCGACCTTTTGTGCTGGCGGTATAACTCAAGTGTCACTCCCGTTATTTAACCATAGGTACATCGGGTCCGTGTATTCTCTGGCGAGCTGTTGCGGGAACACTGAAGTTTGAGTCTGGCTGCTCGACTGGAGAGTAACTTGAAAAACAAGAAATTCAATTTAATTGTAGAAGAGAAATTAGAGGAAAATTTAGACATTACGAACATCCGGATAATTTATCGGTACATAAAATATTTCAATACCCAACGATTCGAATAGTATTATAGTTAAATAGTCAAGTATTGAAACATTATATATTCAAATGGTATTCGAACAATCAAATATTTAAAACAGTCAAATACTTGAATTTCAATACCCAACGATTCGAATAGTTGAATAGTTAAGTACCGAAACATTGTACATATTCAAATGGTATCCGAATAATTAAATATTTAAAACAGTGAAATATTCGAATGCTATCTGAACAGTCGAATGTTCAAATGGTATCTGAATAAAATATTGAATATCTGGTTGACATTGGTATCCGAATATTTGAATTATTATTCAAAGATTCAATCCGTGTTTTGTTCACCAAATATTTGAATTATTATTTAAATATTCAATTCGTGTTTTGTGCACCAAATATTTGAATAATAATTCAAATATTCAATCCGTGTTTTGTTCACCGAATATTTGAATAATAATTCACCGTGTTTTATTCACCAAATATTTGAATTATTATTCAAAGATTTAATCCGTGTTTTGTGCACCAAATATTTGAATAATAATTCAAATATTCAATCCGTGTTTTGTTCACCAAATATTTCAATTATTATTCCAATATTCAATTTGTGTTTTGTTCACCAAATATTTGAATTATTATTGAAATATTCAATCCGAGATTTGTTCACCAAGTATTTGAATCACCGAAATGTTCGAATACGAGTGTATAGAAAAATTCGACAAGTAATTTCAGGCTTAAACGGAAGTGTGACTAAGGACGGGGAAGTAACAAAGTAGGAGGAAACGCTCCCGAGAACGAGGGTTCTATCGATTGTTCGCAATCGATCATTAACTCGGCGGACCGTCTGTCCAAGTAATCGATGATTTTGTTGCTCGCCGCCGAAAGTTTTCCAGGAAAGTTACCAGTCCCCTGTGGCGCCTTTCCTTCACGGCAACGCCGAACTTTAATTTGATTCTTCGAGATTGACGTAGGGTCGATATTATAGAAAGAATAGCCCCGTGGCCAGGCGGGGGCGAGATCGATGCGAAAAGTGACGAGTTCATTTTGGAAATAAGAAAAGTTCCCTTGGACCTGGGCTGCGACATTACTTCGGGACACTGTTCGATGGTGGATTTCATTACCATGAAATTTTCATGTCCTCGCATTAAAATTACTATATCCGTGGTTGGTGTCCCGTGGCTCGCGATATTGAAGGTTCGTGCGATTTCCATTTTATTTCGAACCTGCTGCGGTAAAATATTCGTTTCTTGTTTTTTATTTTTATCGGATTTTGATAACTGATCTTCTTTGTTTGCAATCGACAATTTCTTAAGAAGCGTAGAGAACTGGAAAGATCACTTTCTGGAAACGACACTTTTATTTATAATTTAAGCACAACACTTTCTTAATAATATACAATTAGTGTCGCACGTGATCGATAAAGTCCCTGATGGTGTTATCACCGTCATGGAATGATCCAATCTCATAATTACAAAGTTACGAAATTTCTAACTGATTTACGGACAGTGTCGTACAAGAATGTTCTTTTGAAATTTAATATTCAAATACACATTGATGGATGATATTCAGCCATGATTCGCGAGTGTACGTGTTAACGTGATTTTGCACGAGACTTTGACGTCATGCTAATATAATTCTGTGTCTGTTTCAGGTTGCTCTTGCGTTGTCTACAGCAGCTCGGACAAACCTCAAGGTGGCACATTTACATCCCCTTATTATCCCAAGCGTTATCCATCGAATATCGATTGTCTGCTTTACACGTTCATCGGACAATCTGACGAAATTGTCGAGCTATCGTTTCATCACTTCAATATCCGTCGTGCCCGGCCAGAGTGAGTACCCCTTTCAGAAATGTATCTTAAAATTTATGAACCTCGATTTCTTAAAATTCTTCACACCGCGGTATACTGGAAATTTTTTATATCCTAAGGAAAACGTGCTTTCACAACACGAATTGATTAAAGTCAAATTATTGTTACTTTTCTCTCGCGATCGAACGGTCGAACATTCGTTAAAATGAATAATTTTCCTTAACGTTATCGATTCGAAAGAAGTGTGATCCGGAACAAAAGCAAATTTTGCTGATAATTTTATGAAAAGTTCGATAGGATGCGACGAACGATCTATTCTTTTATAATCGATCAGCCTCTGTCGCTCATCAATGTTGGTAAAATTTGTTTCTCCAAAACGCAAAGTTAACGTGCGTTTCAGAAAATGATGATATTTCGTGTTAAATTTTAAGGCGGGGTAAGTACAAGTAAAATTTCTCTGCTAAGAGTTTTCGTAATTAATTAAAATTAATATCTATTGTGAATAAATTAATTCACGTGAAAAACTCGTTACTACGCTCAAAACATTTCCCTAACGAACATGCCAACCGGCGTACAAATTACCTTGTATTTGCGTCCAGGGTAGAATTCAACTTGTAGCTCTCTCGCAACAAAGAAAACGTTGCAAAGGTAGTCGGGATTGGAACTTGCATTATACATAAATTCGTGTGGGTGAAAGTTGGACAGGAATTTTGAATAAATCATAAGGCAAAAAAAAAAAAATGCGATTCAGGAGTGATCCAAATGTAACAGCGTTTCGTATGTTAAATTATACACGTGCTTTTGGCAGCGGTATATACATATCCGAGCGGGTATCGAATTTGCCACGAACAGTTTTCAAATTCAAAACGTCGTATCACACTGGAAGCTTGAAACTTTCGCGGACCGGCTTCTTATAGGTCAAACTATTAGAGTACCGTCTCTCTTATGGTAATTGAATAAGCTGGTTACACAAGATGTACGATATGTGATAAAATTTCCAATATAACCACAATTTCGTAAGAGAGGAGTCTTCGTAGAAAAATAAATAAAAAATTAGTAATGAAATCTTTTTTTTTTTGCGAGACGTAGGTTTCGAGAGAATCGATGTTGAAACTTCCTTGGTGCACGTGTGGTTGCGTACGACTTGACCGAATAATTTCATTTAACGTCTTCCTGTTGATAATATTTCTCTGAGCTGATAAACGAGTTGGATGTCTTCCTATTAGTAATTTTCCTTCAAGAGAAGATGAATGCGTTGAATGTCTTCCTGTTAGTAATTTTCCTTGGAGAAGATGAATGTGTCGCTGGTGATTAGGAGCCATGTGGTAGGTGTGACTGATTGCTAGAGTCTCATTTGCATGGAAGGAATAGTTCTGTTTCCCTTTTCCAGAATTGTCATCTGTAAGGATGTCTAAGAGTTCCAATTTATGATGTCGATGAACTAATTTTCGAAATATAAGGACCTCGTATCGTCTTCTGCTCAGGTCAAATCCCAAAGAGATCGATATATCTCGAATTCGTGTGTCTGGTGCATCGATTTTGAAGAGACGTGCACTTTAATGCAATGCAATAACTTTGAACAGATATTCGAGTAATTGTACTTCTCATTTTACACGTCAATCGTTAATAGAGTAAAATAATTCTCCTTGGAAAGAATTAGCATAAACCAAATAAATTCTATTATTCTCGACGTTTAGGTTAATAGTCTAGAACAGGCTACCAGGCTGATTCCCTATTAAAAGGTATTAACTTCGCGACGTCGACTTCCGTGTTATTTTATCGGAAAGGTTTCACTTATTAAAACAGATGCAAGATTTCGTTCCAAGCGCACTGAATCCGCTTTGGAATCTAATACAGTGCTCGAAGTGGACGTTTCGCAGTTTATCGATTATCATGGCCGGGAGGAGCTTAAAACGAGAACGTTGTAATTCCTTCTTTCGCGTCATTTCAGTCGAGCGAGCCGGTGAAGAGAGCTCCGCTTCGAATAGCGAATCTAAAATACACGCGGTCCGATGTATCGATTTCGAATATTCAACATTTTTATCTTCAACATTAGAGAGAACTGTTATTCGTTGGAATTGTACATCGTGCACGAGAAATAGAAAATGTAAGACGCGACTCGTTCCAACATCGGACGGTCTTCGTTCGGATCTCGCGTAAGAAGTTTCTGCATCGATCCGTTTGTGATCTTGCTTTTATTTACTCGGCAACTGAAAGGAAAACTTCGACGGGCTAAAGTGTAAATTCTAATTTTTCCACGCTGCAAATGCTGCGCTAACGGCCAAGTTCGTTGGAAAGTACAGAATGAAAAAAAAAAGATCACGATCCTGAACGTGTTGCACGTCGTAGGCGTCACATTCGACATTTTCTCGATTCGTTTTGACTTCTTCGTAGCACAATTTCTCCTTGCACGCTTTATTCCCATAAATTGAAACTTGCGTGTTTTTTGTACCCTCTTCAACTTATCCAACCTTCGATAATGTTTATATTTACAGCGCAATAGAATTTCTATTCTCTACTGCATTGAACGCACTGCTCAAACCGAGCACATACGTAGGTAATTAGAAAGAAATTTATCCAGTTTTGCCAGTCAGAATACAATAAATCAAACTTTGTATTTTCTATTATATATTTACTAAACTTTCCCCTCCTTTGGGATTTTTAACGATACGTAATTGTAAATTTTTCAAACACGATGAAAGACACAAAGAGTCGGAAGAAGTTCGCTTTTGAATTCATTTTCATTGAGAAAACTTCAACAATACATCGGCAATACCGTCGTAAAGTTTTTATAATTTCATATACCACGTTTTATACGTACAGTATAAATTTTCATTAATGGATGAAATTTGATTCGGCGCACGATGGGTCTTGCTGTTCGTTTCGCGAATAAAAATTCTTCCTACGCATCGACTTACATTTCGACCAGTTCGAACGCGACGTGAATTTGAAACGTTCGTAATCGCTACACTTTCCGCAGTGCTTTGCTTTCTACACTTTGTCGTCAACTGCTATCCGTACTTAATGTAAACAGTGGCAGGCGGTCGGGTAACTCGAGTACAAACGTAATTCCGGGGAAACAAAGCGACCGTGCCGTTCTTAGAATTTGAACACGTCGACGTACCGTGAACGATTCCGTTACCCGGATCCAAAGTAAACCGGTCGTTGTATATGAAACGTTTGCCGCGTGTTTCGTCTTTGGAGTCGTCACGGTCCACGAACGCCTCGACCGTTCGTATTTTTCTAGCCAGCGTTTGGAAATTTCACCATTAACGACCATTTCTCGGAATTGAATTCCAAATGCGATTCGTCCCTAGACAGAGAGAAGCCTCACGGAAAGAGCGCTGTGACTTCGGCCAGGTTTTCCCTGCACGAATGCACGAAAATGCATCTCGAGAAACAGAGGGGAATCTGGTAGCCAATTTGTAGCGACGTTACCTTCACGCTCGCGCATGCAAATCTAACGTAACAAAACGCTCTTTTAGTTAGTAATAAGGATTCACCGTTGACAAGATTCAAAGACGATCTCCGTCTCGGTATGAACTTCACTTCACGTTACTTGGAACATGCTGGTTTCACTTTTACATTATTCTCGTGCAGTCTTCGAGGATAAGGGACACCCCGATTTAACGGATGCACGATTGCACGGGAAGAAATGCAGTTTTCTGTAGTTGCTTTGTAGTATTTCTTGCGGAAGTAGGGTACGGTAACGTCGAGAACGGAGAGCATTGTAAATTAACGACGAATACGAAGTATTACTATCCTGTCTGAATTTATATGTTTTGCTCAACCTATTGGGTTCTTTTGAAAGTGAGGCTTAGTTTCTGTATGCACTTTTTTTATTGATGAGAAATCGTAATAACGCGATGTTAAGTTTGGTTCGTTAACCAAAATCTACTAGATTGTTCGATAAGTTTTGTCGGTTTTTTTCATTGTAGAAAAATATTATGACACTTGAACTTTGAACAACTGTGAGTATACGAACGAGTCGAGAGATCTACGTGAAATTTTACACGTGTTCATGAAACATTTTTAGAAAAATAAAACGATAAACCTAATAGCTCCATTTCTTATCGAACGACAAAACTTATCCAGCAACCTATCACGAATGTTTCAGTTTTCCCGTTTTCTGATTCGATGACAATAAAAATTCTCCAGGTTTAAATTCTTGAATAAAAATTACATTCTAACCAGGTCATTAAAATCGAACAGTCGAATTCAAACCGTGCTCAGGTTCTAGTACATACGTAAATCCAGTCAATTTCTAGCCTTGGCGGTGCATGTATCTAAGATATGACCAATTTCGCCGAATTTGTATAGATTCGGAACTTAGTTCTCGAAAGTTTGCTTCAGACTGTTGTGTATATCCATAGAACGATGATATTGGTTCAGCGATTAGCCCGACCATACTCGACGAAACAAGTAGTTTGCGAACTACGTCGCACAATTCATAACAATCTTGTTGAAACTTCGAATCCAATTGAAAGGAACGTGTAAAATAAGTAATAATATTTAGATAGGTGTAACAATTGTTGGCCCGGTGTGAATGATCGAATTCAACATCAATCGTAACTAAAGAATATTTGTAAAATTTCTACTGAATTTAGACATTGGAAATTATACTCAAAAATTAAGAATACCACTGTACTTAATATTACATTTTCGTTACGTGTATCTAATTGAATTATTTGGATAGAAAATATCTCTATATGAGTGCTAAATTTAATTAAAGCGATACGAACGTATTTTTCCTTTATATCAATTTTTAAAACGGTAGGAACATTTGATTGTTATTACAATAGAATATGATCAACGACGTGCATCTAATTTAATTATTTGGATAGAAAATATCTCTATATGAGTGCTAAATTTAATTAAAGCGATACGAACGTATTTTTCCTTTATATCAATTTTTAAAACGGTAGGAACATTTGATTGTTATTACAATAGAATTTGATCAACGACGTGCATCTAATTTAATTATTTGGATAGAAAATATCTCTATATGAGTGCTAAATTTAATTAAAGCGATACGAACGTATTTTTCCTTTATATCAATTTTTAAAACGGTAGGAACATTTGATTGTTATTACAATAGAATTTGATCAACGACGTGCATCTAATTTAATTATTTGGATAGAAAATATCTCTATATGAATGCTAAATTCAATTAAAGCGATACGAACGTATTTTTCCTTTATATCAATTTTTAAAACAGTAGCAACATTTGATTGTTATTACAATAGAATTTGATCGACGACACAGAGCTGGTAGTCTATTAAACAGTTCTTCAACTGGTTAAGAATTTACGTAAGTATATTTTGTGTAGAAATATTTCCTGACAGGTTATATATAATGATCGGTTCTGAAATGCGTGTGCACGTACCGTGTGAAGATTAATCTATCTGTAATCGTGCGGATATTTGCAGAAAATATAGAGTACTATATTACATTCAGTCCTTCGTAAAAGCGTACCACGGTGGTCTATAAATATGTATTCGCATTCATAGCAATGCTGATCGTCGAAGTACATTGCCCTCGTGTTCGAAAAGGAGTCGTCTCATTTGAATTCTATGCTCAAAACTCAGTTTCTTACATCGCGGTGGTACGATTTACTACATTGATATTCATATACATTCACTATCATTCTGACGACAGATATGCACTGGAACAGTGAGCATTTTCACGATGCAGTTTTAGAAGCGTTTTCCGGAAACGTTACTATCGAGTAACATCACCCAATTGACAATCTCCGATTTCGATGAAACTTGGCACACAGATAGGGCGTTGAATAATATTGGACTCGTATCTTTTTCATGGGCAGATATTCACGTTAAAAAGATGAAAACTACCCTTAAAGTTGTGGATTAAATACCAGTTCAGTCAGATATCTCGAAAACGAAAAGAATTAACTCTACCGAAGTTCGAATTTTCATATTTGTTTCTTCAATGATATATTTATAAACTCTTCACTCCTAGAAACGTGTCGAATGATATAAATTATTAACGGTGAAACTTCTTGACAGAAGAATTACTTAAATCGAGCACAGGATACGAAAACGATTTCTTCGTTATTTTTGGTGTTAACTTCTACGTGGGTCTGCTTTAACACTTTAAGTTTGTTCCTTTAGCTCCTGAAGAACTTCAACCTCTAATTAGCACGTGGGAGGCTCGAAAGTTCCTTTTGTTTCGGTATAGCGATTGACGTCATCATAAACCCAATTTACGTCGCTATTCTTAACTTCACGAGTGAGAAGAATAAACGTATCCAGTCGTTGCTGTTCATTCGCGATTTAAAAATTCGGATTAAAATTGCCGGCGGTTCGATAATTTATCAAATGCAGAGATAACGCGCAAACGCATTCAACTTTGAACGGGAATTATTTAAGAATAAAAAAACAAAGCACGGCGATGTAATTGAACGTACAGCGCCGGAAAAGTTACGATTTGCAACGGACGATTTATCGTCCAAGCTTATTCACGTTTTAAAATAAAATATATTACGTCGTCAAATATTAAAAATTGCAGGCGTACTCGGTACGTAATGTATAAATCATTGTTCTTTCGATATTTCGTCACAGGAATCGGGGAACGATGAATTTCACGCATTAACGAATAAATTATAAAACGACGAATCGAAACGTATCGCATCGTTCAAATATCGGGTTATTTCATAAGTTTGTTTGTTTTTATTTACGCAGACATCATCCCGGGCAAATGTGTACGTACACGTTAAACATTAATCATCCAACAGTACGGTAAGTTCGTAAAGAGATTTACGTAATCCAACGTAAAAAAAGTCGAGTGAACATATTCCCTCCGTCGTCTTTAGTAAAAACAAAATTAACCACAAACGAATATTTTCATCGAACGAACCGCATATTTTTTTCGAAATTAACCAATTTCGATTTATTCCGCCCGACGCGTCGTAAAGTTACGTGCAACGTGTTCGTATTTCTTACCTTTTTATACGTATCTCCGTAAAAACGTGCAAGACGTTACTCTCCGGGCATTTTCGATTCTATTACGTGCAGGTCACGAGCGGAAGAACCTGCGTCACGTTAGAGAATTAACCACGTCCGCGGTGCAGGTAACGTTCGGGGCCAAAACTCGATCGGGCATGTCTGGACCTCTGTTACGTCTCGCGAGAAAACGGATCAACGGATAAGGGGCGTTCCGGCTTACGTGGGGGCGAGCCAACACAGCGGCTGATTACCCGATAGTTGCGCAGCGTGTTCCCTTGATAGTTGCTCGCAGTCGCTGCCAGCTGGATTGCGTGCGTATTCCGGATGCAACGAGACAGCAGCAGTCCCATACTGCGACCGCGACGCCGAGGAGTATCGCGACGCGCGTCTCGAAATACCAAGCCGGTTTCACCTACCGAAGAGAATTCGTGCTCACCGTTACGAAAGCGTTCATGAGCAACGCGGAGAATTTACGAGAGATATTATTTCGATAAGAAAATCTGCTCGCGCGTGGGTTCGGGAAACTTCCGGGCTACCCGCTGCACATTTCGAATGCATTTCGAATGCATTTCGTGTTAAGAGCTACCGAGTAAAGGAGAGGTTTAACCTCTTCGGGTTTGTTGTACACTGTAACGTTCGTGAGATTCGAGATTACTTCTTAACGCATGATAACGACTGGCTTGGAAAATTCAAAAATCAATGGAATCTTGGAAGATTCAATGCGTATAAAATTGAATACTCTCGCGAGCTCGATGTTCCTTGTTACGAGATCGTTTGACTCGAATAAAATTTGGGAACAATTACAAATTACACAAATTACAAGGTTTCTCTTTAAAGGAAAGATTTATCGTACTGTAACTTTTATTTTTTTATCGATGTACTTATTAATTTATACGAGCATAACTTTCGATAGAACCAATATGTAAAAGTGGAACATCTAGAGAATGGCTCTTTGAAGAAATGCAGGGATTTTTCCAACCAATTTTCGCATTCTGTTCTCTCGTCACGAGAAAAGTTTCTATCGCTACGGTACAAGCCACTTCCCATTGTCGTCCAATTATTCCTTCGCGGGAAAAGGGGGAGAAATGCTAAAGGAACCTTCGATATTCGTCCCAAAATACCAAACTATCCCCCGAAGATAAATGTCTCTCGCTTGCTCCAAAGGCCAAAAGGAAACAAAATCGATTCCGAAATTACCAGACTGCCCCCTTAAGCGTTCAGAAAGGAGGAACTTACGAGAACGAGGAACGGTTCTCTTGAATATAGCGCGAGGGTTTCCGTGGACGGGTCAGCTCGGCTCGGATTTTATTTTCTGCCCCGAATGCCGCTGTCTCTCCGAGCGGAATATGAATCTCCCTTTTGTGAAGTTGCGGTCCGGCACTTTTTTCGCCTCTCCTTCTATTCCCCCCAGCCACGCCATCGTCCACCCCATACCCTTCTATTTTCTTCTCCGCCCCATCTCGAGCCTGAAAATGTAATATCGCCGCGTCGATTGTTCGCTGCGAGCACAATGGAGGCCCGTTGGTTAATTAACAAGGCCCAGCGAGACGAGAAGGGCTTGGAAAGAGGGATACGGACACCGTACGCGTCGAATTAACAAAATAAACGGTTTCGCGCGATGCGTGTTCCAAATGAGGCGCGTTTTAATTACCAGTAACGTCGATCGATCGATCGTAAAGGGTTCAACCTTTGGGATGACCGCGCGCGATGCTGGCTCGGCGATCACGTGTATGCAAATATGCGCCCAGAATTTCTGCCGACATGCATTATGCGTCGAAGTACGACGTGGGCCCCGTGTCTGCCGCGGGAGAACTTCCGACACGGCGGGACAGACTGTCGGAAACATGGGCAAACAATTGGGTAATGCGCGTCGCTTCCGTGCGCGTGATCCTGAGCGCGAGCGAGCGCGAGCGAGCGCGAGCGAGCGCACGCACTCATGCTAGCGCTAGGGACAGGGGAGATGATCGCTTGCTCTCGGGAATTTCTGCGGTCTCGGCAAGTTCGTGCCACTGACAATGCGAAAACGTTCATAGGGGGGGATGAACGTCACCCTCTGTGAAACGGTCGTTCGCAAATTTCTGACGGAGTGAGGATAAAGGAGGTTTTCGGAGGGGGGTATGGGGACTTCTTTGCGCGCTCGAGCATAGACCGACCCCACGCCTCGGTGTTTGGGTTGCTTCAAGGGATCAGCCGATCGGAGCCCCCGCTTTACGCTCGCGGATGCGCGGATGTAAGTAGTTCCGTAACGCTTGACAATAGGGGCTTGAAACCGGGCTAAGAAGGGCTGGGGTGAGAGTTCTATTGGCATCGATAAATGTTGGGAGTGGAACACCCTCGAGTTTCATATTCGTGTTTGGAATTCCATTACCGTTTCAAGAACTCGGTTCCGGAATGCCTTTGGTCCGACGAGTACCAGAACGAGGGGATTACGATTCTACGATAATTGCTCGGAATATATGGTTCCGGAACCGAGTGTATTATTATCAAGGTCAAATTTCTGACCATACAAACGCATTTCAACTTGTCTGAACGTATACACGTTTGTCTACTTGTCTGTCCATGCACACGCATGACTATTTGTCTGATCATACATCCATAATTGTCCGACTATACACTCGCATTTATACTTGTCTGACCATAGACGGACGTAATACCACTTGTCCGATCATATACGGTGATCATACTACGTGTGTGACCATATACGGGTTATGCTACTCGAGCACTGTAGCAACGTAGAGTTCAAACAGCAACCACTTTGTCAATATTGAACCCAGACTATTGCCACTATAATCAAATTAAAGTTCAATCCTTTCACTTTCTTCCCATTATGGCCTATTTGATTGTGGTTGATACATAAGTAAGGAAATCGTCACTTGAAAAGGGGCTTGTCAAATTCTAACAGTTGTTTGCCTTTGAGGTGACGTTTGGCTCATAAAAAATTTAATATATCTAAATTAAGGTACCCCAAATTCGATATATCGAAGTTGGTATAACTATTAACGAGGCCCTTGCTTTTTCAGTCCTCGCCTTTTCTTCGTTGCACGAGGTCAAGTAGAATTGCCCCAGCCTATGGTCAGACAAGTACTATTGTCCCTGTCTCTGATCAGACAACCAGTATAACTCTGTATATGGTCAAACAAGTAGTATTAACCCTGTCCGTGATCAGACAACCAGTATAGTACAAGTACTATTACCACCATCTGTGATCAGACAAGTAGTATCACCGCCGTCTATGGTCAGACAAGTGGTATTGACCCCCAAACATGGCCAGACCAGTAGTATTACCCTGGTCTATGATCAGACGAGTAGTATTGACCTCCCCCCAAACATGGCTAGACAAGTAGTATCATCCCTGTCTATGATCAGACAAAGTGGTATTGACCCCCAAACATGGCCAGACAAGTAGTATTGCTCCCGCCTGTGGTCAGACAAGTAGTGTTACCCCGCCTGTGGCCAGATAAGTAGTATTTCCCCGTCTATGATCAGACAAGTGGTGTAATCCCGCCTGTGGTTAGACAAGTAGTATTACCCTCGTCTATGGTCAGTCGAGTAGTCTGCGCTACTATAACGGCTATAACATCGTTGAAAACCATCGCATTTTAATGCTCTCGCGCTCGTTTGAAAGGCAAATGACTGCGCTATCCGACAATCTGACCAATACTTTACTAACCAGGATATACTTGTATCTCTGAGGAAGAAAATGTGAGATGAACATCAGCGAATTAAGACGAGACCAGACGCATTAAAAATGGATTATTGAAGATCTCTACGTGAATTGCGATCGTTCTACGGCAAGGCCTTGTAAACGTGAATATATCCGCGAGTACGAAATTTCTTTTCTTTTTTAAAAGAAGTTCACCTTAACGTGATTCCATGATAAAATTTATATTCGCGCGAAAAATGGACGATAACCGTATTATTATACGGAAATCGTAATGCATCGCCAAATATTCCTCAGATAGCGAACCTCGGTCATGCACTCACGTAGGTGGCGGCCAATAAAATCATGGCCTATCCTTATTATTTCTAATAACATTCTCACGAGTGGTATGGTCGGTCGAATCCTTCTCAGATTCTTCGGACGGTGGACTTATGCCGAGCACGTGCCTGTCCTCCGGGTGCTCTTCCTAGATGGATTCTATTTACAAATCCTCCACCACCGGAGCCCATAAATCGTATCTGCTTCTAAGGACCGTCCAGACGCCTCGTATCCAATATTAAACTGCCCATGAAGATGGCCCTATTAATATGGTGTGCAGAGGCACGGCGATCGTTTACACAGCGCTGCGCACTATAGTATATTCTAAAGCTGAGAAAATCCCTCGGAGAAGAGAGGAAACTTCGCCTACGGATCCGGTGGCGTCAATATTAAGCCGGGAGCTAGTGCGAGTTACGTGCATGGAAGATGTACTGTTCCAAGTTTCCGTAGGAGGCTAAAGTCCCTCTCGGTGTGTCTTTGATTCTAATTATCGGCAAGGCTTTCCAGCCACGGTATCGTTAAACGATCGCCCGTGAATCCACTTGCGCTAACTCGATTTTACATTCGGAGGATTTTCATACTAATGCGAGTTTTAATCCCGGCTCTTACTATACAGATCGCGAAGATCGGACACATTGAACGTATTCTCATTGCAATTGATACGCAATGGTTACGGATTAGTATTCTTAGCGAAGTATGATCGATATCGATCGTATTTTTCGAACGTATATGTACAGTACGCGCGCGAGAAGATTGCATCTGAGTTCACGGTGAGTCATACTCGTTCAAGGGATACCCCATAGACGCACGTGGGATAATTGTATATTTATAGTCGCGTATCGAGTGTCCTCTGAACGAATTAAATCCACCGTAAATTCAAATGTAATCTTCTCGCGTGCGTATTATAGGTACGCGTGAAGGAATTGTTTATTTTAACAACGTGCACCGTGGAAACCTACAGACGTGTAGATTTTTGCAGGAATCGATTCGAAAGTCGTTGATCGGATTCCAACGTGTGTCTCTTTTTTTTCGTAGACGGTTCTTTTAATTGTTTATAAAAGGTTTCGTAGAGGCAGACACGCGTGAAATTGTTAGAGGCCTTTCAGGAATAACTCAGAGTAAGTGCTGTGACAGTTTCCAGACACTCAAGGGGAATTGCTAAAGCCAAAAAGCTGGAAAAGTGGGTTCCTCGTGAGCTTAACGGAAATCCGAAGAATCGGCGATATGAAGCGTGCGGTTCACTGCTTCAACGTCATTCTGTCGAGCTATGGGATCGGATAGTGACTGGCGGCGAGAAATGGATAATGTATGATAATCGTCGTTGATCTGCTCAATGGCTGAACGTTCATAAACCATCAAAATCTACGCTGAACCCAGTTTATGTTCTGCGAAGATATCGTATAAACGTTGACTGATGATCTATGGTTATTTTTACTCATTGTACACCATCGATATTAGGAAAATCTATTTTTACCGAACCTTAAAAGTTTGTACAAATGAAAACAACATAAGGGCGTGAACAACATAACACACTGTGAAATAGAAATTCGTTAAATCTGGTCCTTTTGTCTTGCTTTCTGTACAATATTCCACGTCTTCGCGAACTTTGTTTTATTTTAACATAGCGAAGAATGTTGTCAAACGAAACAATTATACTTTTCATCTTCAACGTTTCGTCAGTAATCGTAATTGAATTCATTTTCGTGAAATAGATGAGTACAATTAACTTGAAAACGAAATATTTAAACGACGGGGTACAGTGTAGTTTAATCGATCTACCAGCATAATTAATTGTAACGTTTTACTGCCTTTGAATTTAATTGCCCAATGAACAGAAGAATTCACAATTATGACTCACAGTGAATCATTTTAATTTACATACTTTAGGGTATGCAAATTGACCACTGACGTCATTTATCTTTCCGGAATTATTAATGGTCAATTTAGGGTCCCTTCTATCCTACTACTGATTAATTTCGATGTCTGCTGCAGATGATTATGCAGTACGCTTCCGTTTAGAATTCGTCACTTTGGAACCAATTACTCAAACCTCGATTCTGTCGAAAGATTGTGCAGTTAATAGTTTGTACGCTTAACGTCGATCATTTTTCAAAATCACGAAGGGTATTCTAACTTTAATTCACTTCCTACTGTTTAACAGAAATTTCTATTATTCTTATTATTATAATTTCCACGTAATTCATCAGCGAGAAACGTTATTCACACCCGAGCGATTCAAAGATCCAAAACCTAAAACGTTGACCATTTTTCGAAATCACGAAGCGTATTCTAACTTTCATTCACTTCCTACTGTTTAACAAAAATTTCTATTATTATTATACGTTCCACGTAATTCATCAGCGAGAAACGTTATTCACACCCGAGCGATTCAAAGATCCAAAATCTATCGCGTGACGCTAGAAAAACGGAAGCTTGTTACTTACAAGTAGCGAACTAAAGGCATTTAAGCTCTCAACTATTCGAGCAGCTACTTCGAAAACACTCCCGTATAACGAATCGAGGAAATGGAACATTCGTTGTCGATGTTTTTCGATTCCCGGTGACTAAGACGAATCGTCGATGGTTTACTACGATACGGTGCAGCGGAATTTCGATGGGTGTATGGGCAATGTATTTCAGCGAGATGTGTTTTCTGCTTACTCGAAAAACACCGCTCGACACGCTGTCGTCGGTAAAGTAATCGATTAGACACTGTACCGAGCGTAGGCAAACATTATACCACGCCGGTTCTTAATCAAGATCATCCTTAAAATACAACAGTATCATTGCGTGATGAATCGAGGCTACCGAATAATGGCCTCTAATGGAGCCATCCGTTCTGATAACTGAATCAACTGCGTATACGCTTGTCACGCACGATGGTTCGCCATCAAATGACACACGATACCACGGACGTGTATCGATACGTATTGGTTTTGCCTTTATTCGGCAAATACTGCCGCGTTGTCCACCAGGCGAACTTATTCAACGTTATCTTGCACGGAGTTTTAATCGATCGTTCGTTCTGATTCGATTTAAACGGCGGTTAGAACCCGGGGGAATTCAATTTAATCGGGATACAGGGTATGCAACCGAAGAGGTGATTTCTTTTTTAACGAATGGACACACCACGTCGCGGATGGTTCCAAAAGTTTAACTTTCTTTTATAACGCATCGTAAAAGAACCAACCACCAAGAGGTGGTATCTGTTAACAAGCCTGGCATATTTTATTGACCAGTCGTGGCTTGGGTCGGGTAATGCAACGATTCGTTGAAGTATAAAGCGGAAGTATAAAAGTTAAGGTTATTAAAATACATTCTCGCTTGTGAAGTTTATCATCGTCGACGTCGCGAGTTCTCGAGCCAGCGATCATGTGAGGATCGATGCTTCGCGTTTAAATGAAAAAACCCAGTTGCGTTGAAAGGATTCCTGGTCTCGTGAAAAAGTAAACAGGTCAACTGGCCTGTAAAAGCAACAACGATATTGAAATTTTGAGTGGGAAAAAGTGTGCTCTTGATTTACGTTATTTAAGTTTCCCTTTTTTTTTTTTTGAGTATTTACTACTTTTTCCAAGCACTCGATACTGCTGCACAAGCACCAGTAATTAGCATCGAATGTCCAATTGGAACCGTTATTTTACCCGAGAACTTATCGTTCTTGAATTCTCAGAATGTCCCTTGCCCTTTCGCGGGAAGATCGATACCTCACAATCGAACTCCGTCAACTCGATGTGACGGTTCTCACGAGGGAAATTTTTTGTATCATCGTTGCTCTTCTACGAAGTCTTCATCGCGTTGTTACTACTATTGTCTGTAACAATCCAACGAACTTCAAATAGTCTGGGTTAGGTCAGATCATTTGAGATCAGAAATTCTCTAAACTGTAGTAATTTGTTGAAACCACTATATACACCGAATTTGTACCTGGTTCAGAAATTTTGTAAACCGTAACAATTTCTTGAGGTTTACTATATACACTATACATCGTACACATACACTGTGTTAGGTCCACCCAAAACATTTTAGGGACGGATAGTAGCGAATTTGTTCCTGAATTAGAAATTTTATGAACTGTAACAATTTATCGAAACATTATATATACTATACATCGTATACATACACTGTGTTAGGTCCACCCAAAACATTTTAGGGACGAATTTGTTCCTGGAATCGACCTTCCATATCTCGGGCTGAAACCGAGCCACGTACGAACCTCCGACAAGAAGAGCGAACGAAATGTACCAAGAGGGAGTAGAACAGCGAGTGCATCTCGTGTTACAGGCGCTCGATCGCTTAAGCAACGAGAGCTTAAAAGCAACCTTGCACATGCATCGGTGCAACGAAGGCTAATGCTACCGAAAAACTTTCACATTTGTCATATCTCGACAAGAGTGTACTACGAGTGACTGTTGAAAATCTCTTGACAAAAACAACACCGTACAATACAGAAATCACTTCTGAAAATTTCATCGTTCTATATAATTAAATATCATTCTCCACAACGTCGTGTTTGGATTTATTTCGCACAGGGTGCATTCTCATTGGTCCGAATTTGAAAATGTTGGAACGTATGCAACAATAATCCTAAGAGTGCCAGATGTCGATGTCAGTTTTAAGGACTGTCTCCATATTGGCGGTCAACGGTTTGGCTATTTTTCTTTTGACTTTTTTCTACTCGGTTCCAAGTCGAGAGTCACGAAGACGACACAACACTGTCGTCGTTCACGTCAAAGCATATTACCGTATACTTGTTTCTTCGGACTTTGTATTCTCATATGTATTATACAAAAACTATACTACTCTATACGCGAGATCCCTACATATTATAATAAATTATGTATTATAATAAACTACATATTATAATCTGAATTTTACGACAGAAAATAATCCGACGTCAGAAAATAACGTCGTGTTTGGATTTATATTTTACAAACGCGATCTCATTGGTTGAATATTTTTACAAAGACCTAGTGAGAAACCTACAAATTTCATTTTCAGCGAATACTATTCTTAAACGTGTTCAGTTCTCGGTGGTCAGAGTCGACGATCGTTCAAGTTGAACGTAAACAGTGCTGACGAACGCCCCGGTGCGCTTTATCGAGGCACGAACGCGACGTTTTAACGAGGTTCAGGTTGCAACACGTCCCGGAGCACAGCAGCCCACGGAACTCGAACGTCACAATGTGTCGCGGACCTAATGGATCGCGTAACCTTAATTCCGCTCCGGGCGCGCAACGAACGTGTTTCGTGATAGCGTGACAACAGCTCGCGGACGCAACGCGGTCAGTGTCGTTTCGTTTCGGTTTGGTATGCGGTAATTCGAACGCATCGCGTCTCGACGGAACCGTGCGTCGCGTTCTCGTACGGAAAACGTTGCACCCGTTGCAAGGGAGGGACATTGATTGTCCACCAGCTTCCCTGGCACCGAGTGCGCAAACTGTGTCGTACCAAGGCTTTCGCCTAAACCGAACGGTGTTACAGGTAGCTTGCAACCGCTGCCAACGGTCACGCACGTAGGTGTTTTGTGCATGGAAAAACCCCTCCTTCACAGCTCAAGGATCATAAGGAGAGTAGACTGTCCCGCTAGGGAAGTGATCTACTTCGCCATTTCGCCAGTGATTCTACGCGAGTGTCGCGTAATAATTACGGATTTGATACAAAAAATGCTGATCTCCAACGGGAGATCGAACTCTTTATTATTTCTTTCTGTATTACACTTTAATTGCGGTACCTTTGGTCACAGATTCGTGCGGATCTAATCACGGGTCAAGACTGATCTGTCTCCTATGTGTCGGGTTTTTATATCTCTTCTTGTCCCGAGTGTCCTGCGTTACGTAAGGAGTGCGTCATTATGGGAACGGAAAGAGTCTCATGAGTTGTTATGGGAACGTATGCAAAAGGAATTTCGGTTATCAGCGGTCAGTCGTATGGAGTGTCATGCGTTGTTATGGGAGCGGAAAGAGTCTCGTGCGTTGTTATGGGAACGTGTGCGAAAAGGAATGTTATCGGTTTTTGGTATGGTCACACGAGCATAGCAATCAGTGGCTAGATCACTAGCTCGAAGCTCAGTCTCTTACGGGCTCGCAAAACTCTTTCCAAGTGTTTCGCGTCAGATGACGCAGATCTGACGCCTCTCATCCTGCAACATTCCTTTCCGAGGAAAGCAATGCCCAATGACGAGCGTTGCTGTGCTGGAATACGGAGTGTAAATTATTCAGTCTTATGTTTACTACTTGTTCGTACCTTTTGTTGTGTTTTTCTTGCTTCTGTTTTTATTTTTGCCCTTACCTTGTTGCGGAGGGACAGGAAACCCCGAGGTCTGCGCCGGGGACACCAACGCGGAACGTTGTAACGTCGTGTTTCAACGTTTGCACGCCGGATGCCGACGCCGTCACGGAATTGTACTCGTCTGGTGCGTAATTGCCGAGATTAATTACGCGCAAGATGAAATTCCTCGGGCGACAGACCGTGACAATCGACGACGATCCGTCGTCGAGCTCGCGAGTCGAGGTTCGCGCGCGGGAACTTCAACTCGTAACTATTTCGATTTCAATTTTCAATCGTTCCAAGGGTAATTTAAAGAAAAATAATTTATCGAACCTTACGGGGAAAGAAACTGAAACCAAGTGGAAAAGATCTGTCAGTTGTTCCGGTAGTTTTTCTCGATAGCCTCGGTGATATTAAATTAGTCGAAAGGGTGGAGAAAAAAGAGAAAAGAAAAAAGTCTGACGTACCGTTTGCATAAAGGACATCACGAGCAGACGCCACGAAACTACTCCTTAATTGTCATGAATATTTGAGTACACCGTCCACGCTGGCAAGAAGGATTTTCCGAGTGGAAAGTTTGCCCTGTCTACCTAGACTTTTCGGACGCTAGAGAGAGTCCCTTATTGCCCAAGGAAGCTCGTAATTCATCGGGATTGTCTTGGCAATTGTTCGCGCTTGATGTTCACGGACGAACGATTCGATGGTGTTACGGAAACCGAACGAAAACACTGTTATCGTTTCCAGCTCGTCATCCCTCATCGCGAGGATTCCATCCGTTTCGGGTAACGCGCTCTGTCGTTTACTTCGACTCTACCTCGCGAGATATTCACTGAGATGGTTCTCTTACCGCGTTGCAAATTCAACGTGAACCGTTCGCGTAAATTGTTGGAGGGAATGTAATAATTTTTCGCGCGAAAAATGACGGGAAACGCGCCATGGTGTTTGCAGAGTGTCCGTAGGTTGAACGATCGAACTGTACGATGGTGTGTTCTGTGAATAAAAATAAGTTGAAAGGGTTGCGATAAATGATGTTTCTGTTGACGAAGTATAAGGACACTTGGTTTTTTTAAAGCAACTGCGATGCTCGATGTAGATTATACGTTTAATGTAACGTGTCTTGTAGTTATATTTGTCGTTTAATGTGTAGGAGAATTTTTAAACAGACATTGTATTTGCAAAATTCTCCAAACGACTACTGGTTTCTGCAATATTTTTAGTATTTTTATTTTTTTCAATGTTAACTTAATCTCAGGATACGATGAACATTCGTGTCCTTCGTTTGGAGTTTGCTTTAGATTAATATTTTCTCGTATATTTGTAGAATATTTTTCAAGTTTACGTGCGAGAAATTACTTTTGTTTAAATTACCCTCAAAAGTATTGAAAATTCAGATACTTGTCTAATGTATACGAGACTTTTCAAAAATCTATCGTACTTCAAAAATCCTCCGACTACTGGTTGATTTCTGCAAAATTTTTTGTATTTTTATTCTTTCAATTTGAACTCAATCTCAGGATCTAATAAATATTCGTGTCCTTCGTTTAGAATTTGTTTTATACCAATATTTACCCGTATATTTCTACAATATTTCTCAAGTTTGGACGCGATAAATAACTTTTCTTTAAATTACCCTCGGAATGATTGAAAATTTAAATCGAAATGTTTACGAGTTCAAGTTACGCGTTAAGGTTCTTTATCTACTTCCGAAACTATCCGTTGCAACATTCGTGATTCAATATTCAAAGAACACACTGTCACGGATCGTTTAACTCGGGGACACGCTGTCTCGCCAGAAAGAGAACTGTAATTCGAAGTAGCCAGTCGATCGTGTCCTCAATTATCATAAATAAAACAACGTTAACTGTATGAAATATTCAACGTACCGGAAACCGTCGAACGAATCGCGGCACTGCAGCCAGGATTTTATTATTTATGATGGTTAATTAGTTGTAAATATTTTTCCGAAGCATTTCGATTGCGACGCTCGTAATGCTAGGGATAATCGATAGTTTTCTCGACTTTCCGCCCCAAGTATTGCATAATTTGGACACGGATTGAGTAGCTTAGATTCGTAGAAAGCTTCTGTGACTGTTTTTAAAATGATTGTTTGCTCCATTAATTAATCACGAGCAATTTACGGAAACCGTTGCATTGCCGATGTTTGCGGTGTCAGAGGTAATCGATAGTTTTCTCGAATTTCCGCATCAATTGTTGCACAACCTCGACAGCCATTACGTAACTGCGATTCGTAGGAAGCTTCTGTGACTGTTTTTACAATGATTGTTTACTCCATCAATTAATTACGAGCAATGTACGGAAGCCGTTGCATTGCCGATGTTTGCGGCGTCAGGGGTAATCGATAGTTTTCTCGACTTTACGCCCTAATTGTTGTATAATTTGGACACGCAGTGGGTAGTTGAGATTCGTAGGAAGGTTCTGCTACTGGTTTTGCAATGATTGTTTACTCCGTTAATTAATTATGAGCATTTGAAAGGAGGTCTGGTATTGCTGGTGGCGCATAGCCACGTATAAACTAGGTTTCTACAGTACCGATATTACGCTTTGGTAGCAGGATCACAGAATGTTGAAGGAGGTCGTCTGTCAAAAGCAGAAAAAGGGAGGGGGAATATTTTCACGCCAAAACAACGCGATAGGGAAACAACGTTAATTTAACACATTCTCGGGGCAGAAATGTGAACTTTTAGAATTGCATTAGGCAGCAGAGGCCCGTGGCTAGATTCAAGGGCTGTATTGAAAAAGATTTTGCTTGAAATTCATTAATTATAAACATTTCTCGGAGCCATCGTACTGACGACGCATGCGGTGATCGAGAGAATCAATATTCTTCTCGATACTAAACACTAACAGCTGCATAATTTGGACATGCATTGGTAAGCAGAAGGTCGTCCCAACATTCAAGAACAATTTCGTCAACGATTTTTGCTACAAGAATGAGTTATCAACAATATCCAGAGGTAATAATTGTTTTCGCGCTTGTGTTTCGAAATAATACAGGGTTAGTAGGCCTATTTTGTTGCCGTCAGGTGTCGCCTCTCTGGTGGCAGAAAAATAAACTATTCTTGGTGGGGCTGATTTTGATTTCTGTAGTCCAAATATCAGGCGTTGGTAGCAGGATCACAGAATGTTAACAGAGGTCGTCTATCGAAAACAGAGAAAGGGAGGGGAGAATTTTGTGACGTGTAGGTGAAATATTTCGCGCCAAAAGGAGAAAATGTTAATTAACAAATTCGCACAGCACAAATGTGAACTTTTAGAGTTGCATTATATAGCAGGGATTCGTGGCTACATTCAAGGACCGAATTGGCAAAGATTTTCGTCGTAATTAATTAGTTATAAACATTTTTCGGAGGAAATCGTACTGGCAACCCTTGCGGTGATCGAGAAAATCGATATTTATCTTGACTTCCGGTGCAATATCTGCACAATTTTCAAACGGAATGCGCAACAGAGATTTGTACCAAGATTCAAGGACCGGTTTTGTATCGATTTTTAACAACATTCATTAATTACGCATACCTCAAGGAAAAATGTTGCAGCGCCGACGCATGCGCTGATCAAAAGAATCGATATTTTTCTGCATTTCCGGTGCAATATCTGTACAATTTTCAAACGAAACGCGTAACAGAGATTTATACCAAGATTCAAGGACCGGTTTTGCATCGGTTTTTAACAAGATTCATTAATTACGCACAACTGAAGGAAAATAGTGCAACGCCGACGCGTGCGGTGATCGAGAAAATCGATATTTTTCTGCATTTCCGGTTCGATTTCTGCATAATTTCGAAACGCATTATGTAACAGAGAATCCTACCAAGATTCAAGTACCATTTTTGCATTGATTTTTAACGACATTCATTAATTACGTACATCTCAAGGAAAAATGTTGCAGCGTCGACGCTTGCGTTGATCGAGAGAATCGATATTTTTCTCGATTGTTTGCACTAACAGCTGCATAATTTGGACTTGCATTGTTTAGCAGAAACTTGTCGCAATATTAAAGAAGAATTTTGTCAACGATTTTTGCGCCAAAATGAGTTATCAACAATTTCCGGAGGCAATAATTATTTCGAAATAGTACAGGGTTAGTAGTCCTATTTTGTTGCCGTCAGGTGTCGCCTCTCTGGTGGCAGAAAAATAAACTATTCTTGGTGGGGCTAATTTTGATTTCTGTAGTCCAAATATTACGCGTTAGTAGCAGGATCACAGAATGTAAACGGAGGTCGTCTATCGAAAAGAGAGCGTGGGTGGGGAGAATTTTGCGACGTGGAGGGGGAATATTTCGCGCCAAATGGAAAAAATGTGTTAATTAACAAATTTACACATCACAAATGTGAACTTTTAGAGTTGTATTGTATAGCAGGGACTCGTGGCTACATTCAAGGACCGAATTGGCAAAGATTTTCGTCGTAATTAATTAGTTATAATCATTTTTCGAAGGAAATCGTACTGGCAACCCTTGCGGTGATTGAGAAAATCGATATTTATCTCGACTTCCGGTGCAATATCTGCACAATTTTCAAACGCAATGCGTAACAGAGATTTGTACCAAGATTCAAGGAGCGGTTTTGCATCGGTTTTTAACAAGATTCATTAATTACGCACAACTGAAGGAAAATAGTACAGCGCCAACGCGTACGGTGATCGAGAAAATCGATATTTTTCTGCATTTCCGGTGCGATTTCTGCATAATTTCCAAACGCATTATGTAACAGAGATTCGTACCAAGATTCAAGGACCAGTTTTGCACTGATTTTGAACAACATTCATTGATTACGCACACCTCAAGCAAAATATTGTAGCGCCGACGCTTGCGCTGATCGAGAAAATCGATATTTTTCTCGATTGTTTGCAGTAACAGCTGCATAATTTGGACTTGCATTGTTTAGCAGAAACTCGTTCCAACATTCAAGAACAATTTTGTCAACAATTTTTGCGGCATGAATGACTTATCAACAATTTGCGGAGGAAATAAATGTTTTCGAGCTTGTGTTTCGAAATAATACAGGGTTAGTAGCCCTATTTTCTTGCCGTCTGGTGTCGCCCCCTGATAGCAGAAAAATAAACTACTTGTGTAGGTGGTAATTTTGATTTCTATAGTCCAAATATTACGCGTTGGTAGCAGGATCACAGAATATCAACAGAGGTCGTCTATCGAAAAGAGAGCGAGAGTGGGGAGGATTTTGCGACGTGGAAGGGGAATAATTCACGCCGAAAGGAAAAAATGTTAATTAACAAATATACACAGCAAAAATGTGAACATTTAGAGTTGCATTGTATAGCACGGACTAGTGGCTACATTCGAGGAATGAATTGGTAAAGATTTTTGTCGGAATTAATTAATTATAAACATATTTCCAGAGGTCTTGTATTACCGACGATTGTCTGATCCAGTTATCTGATCCAGATAATCGATATTTATCTCGACTTCTCTCTAGATTTCTGTACAATATCCACACGCTTTACGTAACAGAGATGCGTATCAAGATTCGAGTATCGTTTTTGCACTGATTTTTAACAACAATGATTAATTACGCACACCTCAAGTAAAATGTTGTAGCGCCGACGCTTGCGCTGTTCGAGAGAATCGATATTCTTCTGGATTGTTTGAATTAACAGCTGCATAATTTGGACTTGCATTGTTTAGCAGAAACTCTTCCCAACATTCAAGAACAATTTTGTCAACAATTTTTGCGGCATGAATGACTTATCAACAATTTCCGGAGCTAATAATTGTTTTCGAGCTTGTCTTTCGAAATAGTACAGGGTTAGTAGGCCTGTTTACTTGCCGTCTGGTGTCGCCCTCTGGTAGCAGAGAAATAAACTATTCTTGGTAGGGCTGATTTTGATTTCTGTAGTCCAAATATTACGCGTTGGTAGCAGGATCACAGAATATCAACAGAGGTCGTCTATCGAAAAGAGAGCGAGAGTGGGGAGGATTTTGCGACGTGGAAGGGGAATAATTCACGCCGAAAGGAAAAAATGTTAATTAACAAATATACACAGCAAAAATGTGAACTTTTAGAGTTGCATTGTATAGCACGGACTCGTGGCTACATTCAAGGACTGAATTGGTAAAGATTTTTGTCGGAATTAATTAATTATAAACATATTTCCAGAGGTCTTGTATTACCGACGATTGTCTGATCCAGTTATCTGATCCAGACAATCGATATTTATCTCGACTTCTCTCTAGATTTCTGTACAATTTCCACACGCTTTACGTAACAGAGATGCGTATCAAGATTCGAGTATCGTTTTTGCACTGATTTTTAACAACAATGATTAATTACGCACACCTCAAGTAAAATGTTGTAGCGCCGACGCTTGCGCTGTTCGAGAGAATCGATATTCTTCTGGATTGTTTGAATTAACAGCTGCATAATTTGGACTTGCATTGTTTAGCAGAAACTCTTCCCAACATTCAAGAACAATTTTGTCAACAATTTTTGCGGCATGAATGACTTATCAACAATTTCCGGAGCTAATAATTGTTTTCGAGCTTGTCTTTCGAAATAGTACAGGGTTAGTAGCCCTATTTTGTTGCCGTCAGCTGTCGCTCTCTGGTGGCAGAAAAATAAACTATTCTTGGTGGGGCAGATTTTGATTTCTATAGTCCAAATATCAGGCTTTAGTAGCAGGATCACAGAATGTTAATGGAGGTCGACTATCGAAAACAGAGAAAGGGAGGGGAGAATTTTGTGACGTGTAGGTGAAATATTTCGCGTCAAAAGGAAAAAATGTTAATTAACAAATTTACACAGCACAAATGTAAACTTTTAGAGTTGCATTATATAGAAGGGACTCGTGGCTACATTCAAGGACCGAATTGGCAAAGATTTTCTTCGGAATTAATTAGTTATAAACATTTTTCGGAGGAAATCGTACCGACAACTCTTGCGGTGATCGAGAGAATCGATATTTTTCTGCATTTCCGATGCAATTTCTCCATAATTTCCAAACGCATTGCGTAACAGTGATTCGTACCAAGATTCAAGGACTAATTTTGCATTGATTTTTAACAACATTCATTAATTACGCACACTTCAAGGAAAAATGTTGCAGCGCCGACGCGTGCGCTGATCGAGAGAATCGACATTCATCTCGATTGTTTACACTAAAATTTGCATAATTTGGATTTGCATTGCATAGCAGAAACTCGTCCCAACATTTAATATCAATGTTCACAATTACTTTTGCAGTATGAATGAGTTATCAATAATTTCCGTAGGTATTAATTGTTTTCGTGCTTGTATTTGGACATAAGTAATACAGGGTTAGTAGCCCTTTTTTCTTGCCGTTCGGTGTCGCCCTATGGTGGCAAAAAAATAAACTACTCTTGGTGGAGCTGATTTTGATTTCTGTAGTCCAAAAATCAAGCGTTGGTAGCAGGATCACAGAATGTTAACGGAGGTCGTCTAGCGAAGACAGCGAAAGGGAGGGGAGTATTATTGCGACAAGGAGGGGGAATAATTCGCGCCAAAATTGTGCGAAAGGGAATGAATGTTAATTTCGCTTATTTACAGGGCTAAAACGTGAACTTTTAGAGTTGCATTAAATAGCAGAGGCTCGTGGCTGTATTCAAGGACCATATTGGGGCAGATTCTTATCCAGAGTAATTAGTTATAAACATTTTCCCGAATCTGTTGCATTACCTACTCTTCTATGGATACATTGCGTCGTAGAGATTCGTAGCAAGCTACAGGGACCATTTTTGCAATAATTTTTCACAACATTAATTAATAACAATCTACTTAATGGATCCGTTGAATCGCTGCACCGTTGGACCCTTAGGCGTCGTGTTTTCGAGAAATAGCAATCCTGTAGGTACCAGCGACTGCAACTTCGCACGTCCTGTGAAAAGAAAGATTTTTTATTAACTTCTCCGATTTCTTTAACGGATTCTTACATCTATTTTTTCAAGCCACTCCCGTAAGTCGAAATTTCTACTCGGGCCAAAAGTTATCTCACCAGAGCTTTCGAGATACGACATCGGTTGACACTCTTCGATAAATAACCCGAAATTTCGATCGGCGAGCTGTGTTCGCGGTTTCGCTCTTTGTTAAGAAAATCGCGAGTGTAATTCCTCCTCCTTCTCCGAGAAGATTTTTGGCTCGTGGAATAAATGGCGCCGGTAATGTCGGAAAAAGAGGCAGCGTTGGCTCTCTTTCATTGATTTTGCAACGGCGGGTGCACGCCGTTAATGGTAATGGGAGCATCGAAACGGACACGAGATCTCGACCGGTGGCGGTAGGTGGAAGAAACGGCCGCAAGAAACGTGAATATTCGATGATTCGAAGATCGGTGCGCGGCCGGCCCCGTTACAGAAGCGGGAAAAGTCTCCCCCGTGCTCGATAATGGATGTTCCGGCATCGAGAGACGCATCGTTTACACCTAAGGGGGAAATTTCCGCGAGAGAAACAGCTTCCCTTTCGTTTCTCGTTCGAGAGAAATGGAACGCGCGGCGTAACGGGTACATGACAGTCGCCGGAAGCGGCCCGGTGCCCTGCAAACTGCTCGCGAACCTCGACACGGATGCCGGGACGGAAGCCGGGAGAAATGAAACGACGAATATAAATCGCGCGATCCCCGTCCTCGTCTTTCGACGATCGTCACTTTACCAACACTGTCCTTACTTTCGTGGCGATTTCGAGCTTCCCTCGTTAAACGATCGAACCTTTCCCTCGGTAATTGAACCGTGAGTAATTTCTACTATTTTTTTATTTGTATGCACTTCGTTTGTGATGTTTTTATCGGACATTAAAGGTGAAAGTATCCATACAATACTTTTGTTATTACTTTGGTGGCGATTGTAACCTTACTTTGCTAAACAATCGAACCTTTCCCTCGGTAATTGAATCGTGAGTAATTTCTACTATTTTTTGGTTTGTACTCATTTCGTTCGTGATGTTCTTATTATACATCGGAGGTGAAAGTATTCGTACCTCGCTAAACGATCGAACGTTTCCCTCAGTAACTGAATCGTGAGTAATTTGTACTATTTTTTGGTTTGTATTCATTTCGTTCGTGATGTTCTTATTACATATCAGAGGTGAAAGTATTCGTACCTCGCTAAACGATCGAACGTTTCCCTCGGTAATTGAACTATGAGTAATTTCTACTATTTTTTGGTTTGTACTCATTTCGTGATGTTTTTATTACATATCAGAGATGAAAATATCTGTACAATATTTTTGTTGAAAGTTATTCCGTCACTGCGCGATTGTCGTTACTTTCTTGGCAATTACAACCTTCCCTCAGTAATTGAACCGTGAGTCGTTTCCACTATTATTTCTTCGTACGAATTTCGTTCGCGATGTTTTTCTCACACATCGGAGAAGAAAAAAGCGATGAATTTATTTACCAAAAAATAACCGCGAAACGATGAAACAGATTCGAAGATTGCAATAAGCGTACCCGAGAAGTGTCCACGATTGAATTTCGATCGGTTTGAAATTGGAATCACCGGAAATCAGACTTAACAATAATTTCCACGAGCTGGATTGTAGCGTAAAATATTTGCGAGAGGTCGCGATTGTGGTACAGTTTTCTCATGTTCGAAATTCCATCGGAAACATCCCCACCCCTCTCCCCTTACCGTTGAATGTTCAGTTCGCGTTAAGAGTATTCCCTCGTTCGTAAATCGCTTCAATTATTTACACCACGGGCCGTTACACATTAATTTTCCCAGGTGTTCCGACTCTTCCGATAAAATTTCATTTTAGCAGGCGGTCTCCTTCCAATCGCGGAGGAGGATTCGAGTCCCCCGTCACGTCACGTTGTTTACCAGCCACGGGGGACAAAGGTACGTTTTCGTTATTCCGATCACGCGGCGCTTCTAATTTCCGAGGGCGAAGTCATATCTGCTCGTTCCCTTTGATTCCATCGTGGTGTTCGTCGCGAATGTCGACGTTCCACGCTGCGGGAACGATGCTCGGTACACGCGATGATTAACCGTCCGGGTCTTCCGTCAGTGTCCCGTGGAAAAAGGGTCACGAAACACGAATTAACCGAGCGTCGGTTCTCTGATTGTGCGAGTTCTTTGTCGATCCTTTTTTCTAACCCCCAACCCCCCACCAGAATGAATAATTCAAAAGATTTCGTCCCCGTCGACGTGTTTTCCCTCGCCTCATCGCGCGTGCCTCCCGCGTTCCGCGTTCCGCGTTCCAACCATTCCTCCGCACACCTGTTTTCGTATTTTCGGTCCGTCGACACGCTTCCCTTAGGTTTAAACTACGTTTTGTTCGACGCGCGAAACGCATTTAAACCTCTTATACTCGCGCGACAACAGCGAGCATTTTCGAGCGTGCATCGATCATAACCGCTCGATTTTTTAATTTTCTGTCTACGAGTTAGTTATCGGTGTTTATACGGCGAACGGAAGTTTTCCGGTAAAGGAATAATATAATCCGTGTAGTTTGTATTGTTCGATCGCAGTGGGTAACTACGGAGAAACACGTAACACCTCAGGTGTGTCTCGACGTCGTTTTCAGCTCAATGTAGAAAACATCCAGGTGTTCTTGGGTTTTTAGCTCACCGAATTATTCACCTCGAAGAGAATATCAAAGTCGATGTAGAAATTTTGACCGACTGTTACACGGGTACTGTGAATAAACTTCGAGTAGACGAGTAGACGAGTATTCGAATATCAGTACACGAATACTAAAGGAAAATGAAATTTAAATAATTACTACACGAAATGTTCAAATACTACTCGAATACTGTACAAATAGTCGTGTATTTGAATAATACGCGAATACAGTTCTACGTTGTTGTGTTTTCTTCCACCCTTCTACGATAATTTGTCTTCGTTAGATTTATGTTGTACACGTTAACCGTTTGCACTGAGCCATTACATCGTCAGCTGTCGCAACACCGAGCAGAACGTATCAATTATATCGTTATTTTCGTTTTTCGTCGTGTTTATTGTTCGCACGCCTGGAATTATTTGTTCGATATTTACTCGCTTATGAACGTTTTTCCATCGTCGAGCGTTACGCTCGATCGTCGTACACGAGCGCCCGTCTATGTTCAAATTAAACGCATTCTGTCGTGGTTACCTGGAGAATAAATAGCCGAATCGCGTGACTCGTTTTTAACGATCTCGCGAGCTACGGTATTTTTCGACTGTAACGAAAGAGGCGAGCAGTCTCGGCTCGTGACTCTAAAACAACCTTACTCGTACTCGAGCTTTTACGAGCACTAAAAGCAAGTGTCTGCGATACAATAACTTTCGTTCCGTAGCGGTACCGTCATTGCTCGCCAAGTATCGGCCTTGTATACCAAAACTTCATTCCGAATCAGTGATTGTGTTTTTTAATGTCCGTCTTAGCCGCTGACAATTTAACCAATTTCGTTGAAATTTTATACCTCCGCAAGGTATGGAGATTCTCACAAAACGTAGCTGGAATTTCTTCTTCGTGGTACCTAAAGAATTTCCTTCCAAGTTTTAGTCCTCTTTTAATCGACTGTTGAATCATTTTTACGTACCTCGACGGTAAACACGAACGAATTGTATTTTTTTTAAATTAAAATACGAAAAGAAATCTCATCAAGCGAGGAACGTATAATACAGAAATTTCAAATTTCATTCTATGGCTAGATAATAATTATTTCCTTGCATCGAGTACACGTAGTTCGAATTAATTCGGTTTGAGTATATTTTGAAATTAAAATACGGAAAGAAATTTTATCCAACGAAGAACGTACAATACAGAAATTTCAAATAAGGTACCTGAATGCAAAATACTCTACGCTCTTGATTATTATTCTACGATCATTCTACGGCTAGATAATAATTATTTCCTTTGCATCGAGTACACGTAGTTGAAATTAATTCGGTTCGAGCTTTACAATTTGGAGACAGACGGAACTTCGTTTATAAGAAATTCCACCACTTTGCGTGTTCACCGAAAAGACGAACGGAATATTATTCGTGGTAGGTTTTTCAATTCGTTTGACTTTGGAGACGAAGAAATGCGAAAGTCGACACGTTCCAGAATCGCGTACGCGCAGTACCTAATCCGACGGTTTCTAATAGTCAAACTTCTTTGAATTCTGTTGTTCTTCTCGCGACAGGTTATAAAACGCCTAGCACGCGCTGGAAAGTCTTGTTATGTTTCCTGTGACGCTCCGCGCAATAAATCTGGCCGAATACTTCAACCCTTAACGCGGTGAAAAATTCCACACTGATCCGTGACACGTTGAAAGCTGAAAATGAAAAATTTCATCCTAAGTAAAGTAGAAGACATCAGGATGGTAATATTAGGTTGGAGTACTCCGCGTAAAAGTTTCAACATTCCGCGATATTTGAGAAACATCTGAACACCTAACTGGCTCGCGCGGGTCGATCTTCGTTGAAAGTGACACCGAATGTTTAAAAAATTCAGCTACTAAAATGCAACCATCGCATCACCGGGACATGATTAACCTTAAAACAACATAGAGAAGTTTATATTCGTTCTATCATCATACTCTACTTTCACCAATCGTGATAAATATTGTCTGTAACGATGTTACGATGCTAAGACGATTGTACGATATTCTTGATTTATTTCATTCTTATAAGTATATAATTCGATAATTCAGTGTTTGCACGAGAGAGGTGTTAGATTCTTAATTTTCTTCTTTAATTTATTATTTTATACTTTCATCGTGCGAATGCAAAATTAGAAGATCTTCTAAAAGCGAAGTTTGGCTTCCGACGAAATATTTACGAAATAGACACGCTTTTAGTGTGTCATTGTCAACGGAAAAGTTCTTCTAAATTATATTCTAGCAGTCATCTCGGCGGAAGCGCTTCTCGAACGGATATGAAACGAGGAAGTAGCCCGCCAATCGCTTGATAACAGGCCATCCACGGAAGTTTCTTTCTAATTAATTTTTAAATGAAAGTGATTCGGAAGTAAGTGAGGATGATGAAGGTGAGGGACGGAGCAGCTGAATCAAGCGACGAATAAGGGGATAGGTGGGGAGGGATCCTTCCTTCCTGGAAACTTACTGCAGCTGCGAGTGCCAAGATATTATTCAACCGGTAGAGACCTTTATTAACTTCCAAATTAACCCTTGTATCGAAAATTATTCTCGGAAGATAATGGCGGAGCTGTCCGTAGGGACGTATTAGACGAATCTGTGAATTGCATGGAAATATACGATCAATATTTTTCCCAGTATCGAAAGTAAACAGATTTAGAATTTACAATTTGGTAAAAAATATACCCGACGGTTCGATTTTAATTAGACTTCGAGCCTTTCAAAATATTCGACAATATACTGCAAAATAAATTTCAATTCTATGATATTTAGCGTGTTCACTGAATTTGCTAAATTTGCGTTATTCAATCCAAGTATTGATCAATGTCACTCGAATCTATTTGTCCATCAGACTTGAAAATCTCCCCAACAATTTCCAAAGGGATGATACACCCAGGAAAGTACACACCTACCCGCAGTTTCAAAATTGCACGACACCATTCTCGAAAAGTTCATTCAAGAAATGCGGAAACTCACATTCGTAAAGTTCAAATTCCCCAGTTAAATCCGTAGGGGTGTCAATTCAATTGAATATGTAAATTTGCTTTTTGTGTTTCGAGGTGATACCAATTCGATGATAAATTATACAAAATGAAACGTATTGGGTGAAATAGCTCTCCCGTTGTAGTCGAGAAAAATCATACTCGTTGCGGAGCTCGTGGTTGAACTCTCTTTCGCGCGATATCTCCTATGATTTTCATTCGATCGTATTAATTCTTACGGGATAAAGAATTTCCCACCGGATCGGTTCTACAAAAAGAAACGCGGGGACAGATGCAATTACACGGATACGCGTCACGAGAATTACCAAAGGTATGCACAACAGGGACGAAAGGTCTGCTGGAAGAGAATAAATGGAACGATTTGCTCGAAACTTAAACTTCCCGTCGTTCCGCGAAACAGAAGTCTCTAATTATCACGGCGGGGCTCGAGTTTCGCAACTCGTCTTGGTTCTTATGAGAAACGCACGGTTCCACGGTAATCCAAAGTTCTGCCAGTCTCGCCACATCGCTTCCGTTTCTGGGATTCACTTAACGGTATGGCGTTGTTCAGCCTATTGATTCGCTCGTGGGCGAATTTTATTGTCACCTGTGTTATATACTCGCCGTTTGTTTCATGATCGCGCCGGACGCGGATAAATTCGCGGAACAATTTGGAAACTTTGCGCCGAAATAAATCGAGAGCGACGAATACGTTTTATTTCCTATCGCGCGTTTTAATATCGAAAAAATATTATTTAAATACTGTTCTGTATTGCAAGGAGTCTGTATTTCGCGCTTCTATACCGCGATCATCGATGTTAAAGAACTACCACCGCGTACTGCGAGAAATTGTAAAGAATATCAGTCAAGTGAAATTTTCTTTATCGGACGCTTCGATATCGTAAAAATCGGTTGCAAAGAACTACCGTGTATTGCGAGAAATTGTAAAGAATGCCGCTGAAATGAAAATCTTTTCATCGGACGCTTTGATGGGATGAAAACTGATTTCAAAAAACTGCAACGTATTGTGAGAAGTTTTCAAAGACTGTCCTTGAAATGAAATTTTTTTTTTTTTTGCATCGAACGTTCCGAACGTCAAATTACTTGAAATGTAATTTCGAGAAATTGTCGTTTATTGGAAGGAACTGTGAATAATTTTTTCGCGAGTAATGTTTACGATACGAGAAAAATTCGTTCGTAATTTATATTTCCACGATCGTGATGCTGCTGGTCATTAGTTTATGCGATAATCCTGACCAATAGTGGGGAAGCCAAACAATTTTCATTACTAAATTTGAATTCCATGCGGGTGCATTCTCTCTAAATGTCCACTACGGTAAACAATCGAAAATTGACGTCTATCGGTCGACACTGTGGACACTGATGTTTACCTTCCCTCGTTCGCTTCTTCTCTTGGTAAAAAGACTTTTCGAGGTCTCCGTGTAATGTTTGAAATTTAAATTTCCTTTGTAATTTCACTTCCACTTCGTTTCGTAACCATACATTTGTCATCGTACTTATGTATCCGTAAATATTGTCCTGTTTCGTTTGCCTTTTACTTAGTATTTATTCGATTCTCTTTTTAATATCACCAATCATCGATAAGTGTGTGTTACTCTTGTACAGGTGTAGCGACGAAATTGATATTACTTTTTGTCGAACGTCTCGATTGAGTTTTCGTCCGTTACCGCTTTCGGTGACCAGACTTGTTACTCGAGTAAAGAATTGGTCACTTGTTCCTTTCCCATGAGGGAACTTCGACCCAAAAAAGAAGAAGAAACTACATGGGTGGGCAATGGTGGACAGGCGAACGGAGGAGAAAAAAAAAAAGTAACGGAGCACTGTTCCGGACAAAATCCTAACGCTCTGACGCTAAATTAAAGAGAACGGAAACCTTTTCGTGTTTGACCAAAGGGGACATCAAAGTCGAAATTGTTCAACTTATCCCTCGAAGCGGCGGAAATGAGATCCTTCGCGCAGCGTTCGTTCATTTTCTCCCGTTAAATTTTTTAATTCGCTCCATTTTGTTACTGGACCAAGTCTGTTTGTAACTCGTCCTCTCTGCGAGACCGGTTCTAGCGTACAAGATGACTCTGAAATTAGTGGTCAAACGTTAACGTGGTTTATTCGTTTCGAGGATAGAGTCGAGTAAAGATCGAACGTATTTAAGTCACAATTCACGGCACCAAACGTTAGATACACGTCGATCATTTTTTCATCGGAATACCATTCTCACCTTAAATACAAAGCATCACATTTCTAAACGATCGAATAGAGTCGTAAGTTAGGTTGTTGAAGAAACAACGAAATTCATTATAGTTTCTCTCGACTGATCCTATTGTTTCTGAAATTCACATACTACCGAACGGTGATAGATCGTACGAGAAGATTTCTTAGTCGAATACTTCATTTACTCCTGCGAAGAAACGAAGAAGAGAACGGAATGAAAGAATGGGTGAAATTACCATCAAAGAGTCGCTAATGAATTTTCCTCCTATTCGTATGCCTGTCCGGTCAGTTACGAGCATTCACCCAAAGTAGGGGCTTAAAATAATGTCGTCGTTGAATTGACAATCGATTCCTTTCTTCTTTTATCAACGAGCCACGGAAACAAAGGCGAATGAGAGCCACGATAGGCATACAGTCGAGGGGAAAAAAATATGCGGACAGAGATAAAACTTTGCACTCTCGTAGCTAATTAGTTCTGAAACAAATTTCGTGTAGATTAAACTATTCAATTAATCCTGCGGCAAAACGACGACCATCTCGTCCCGGCGACAGAAGGTATTTTTCTACGAACTTTTTTCTGATCGATCAATTTACACCCGCGCTCCCCGCTCTCTCCTTTCGTCTATTTCTTCCTTTCAACTTGAAGACGGATAAATGCAGAAAGGACAGAGATTAAAGGGTACCGTGGACGATTACGGGGAAAGAAAAGATTCGAGATCGGAAGGCAGAACTTTCGTGGAAAATCGAGACGCGTCAGAGGCGTGCTTCTTTTTTTTTCTTTTCTTTTTCCTCTTCTTGTCGATTAAAAATGTATGACGAGCGAGCGAAAGTAGGTTGAGGGCGCAACGCAGTCTAAGATTTTTCAGTGAATTTTAGTGGATTGATTTCGTGACTGCGAAATGCTTTCCTTTTTAAGCGGTAAAATCTGCGCAGGGATAATAATAACAATAACGTCTTTATTACCCTGTAAAAAGTGTACCGGAGTGGTGTAAAAAACGAAGCTTCGTTGCGCTGTGTTATTAAGCCTAATTTATAATTTCAGACATTTTAGGATCTTGTTCGAACTCGTTTATCTCGAACCACAGCTGAACGATGCCGAGTACTTTTACGGGAACCATTTTGATAAAATGAAATATCTGAAACAAATTGATACTCGTATCTACATATTCGTATTAACCGCGTCTTTATTGCGCGATGTACAGCGATGAAACAACGAGACGAAAACGTAGCACCGCCGTTTCCTAGATAACGAGACTTTTAATTTAATTTGATTACGCGCGTGCAATTTCAATTCATATAAATTATTATCTATCTCTGATATTTCAATATTTGCGTTATTGTTATTTTACCGTGGTGTACACGTTTTTACGTACATTGTTCCAGTTATTATTTGTATTTTCAATGAAAAAGTACAAAACGACCGACTGTGAGTTTATGACGTCGTATTTGCTTTCAATCAATCCAATTGCGATATAGGAACAAATATTATATTTAATTTATTTTAACATACAAATTTTACTTTTGTGTCATCATTTGTTTTTAATACTTTTATACAATTTTTTCATTTTTAATAATCCGACGACTAATGATCGAACGATCGCGGCAATAAATATGTTGGGTTTGTTTTAAATAATCTGAAAATGTATATTCGTCGTTCGAGTGAGGTAATTTTGCGAGATTTTGTATTGAAATTTCAGTTGTCAGCTCTGTTAGAATGTATTTGACTTTAAGGACAACGATTTAAAGACATGCAGACAGGTAATGCAAATATAGGTTCACTCTAACAGCAGATACAAATATTGTTTTAGTTAAATATCAACCGATGAAAATTAGTTCGATTCTGTTCTTATAATCAAAGATTCGCATCGTATTTAGCATCGTCAAATTGTCACATTTCGTTATTTGTTAATAGAAAGTTCAACGAAGATTGTCTCGAAGATTCTTTCGTGAAATTTTCGAAAAATTTACTGTATTCGTGTCGAAGCACATTGTTCTGGACTCCAGCAGATATCGCCATAAACCATTAGTCTAGAACGGTATGCAGGCAATAGTGACGCCCGATTCCTGGAATTTACCACCTACAATTCCAGGAATTCATGACTATTTGCCCTTCCAAAGAAACACGACTTCCAATCAGTAAGAATGTCGGTCGAGAATCTCGTTGACTAAATCATACTTCAACTTGTAAACTTTGTTTCAAGTAAGAATTCATTGCATTCAAATGCACCGTACTTCGCTTATTAGCGAATTAGACAAGAGAATGCATTAACCATAGATGACTTTTTCTGTAGATCTCGCTTAAGAGATCTGGACAGTCAAAAAATCGTTTTTTTTTTTAAATTGTCCTTCTCGAAAGTGTCTTACTAAGTAGAATATTATTTTTTTCATCGTGAAATTGTTCGATTCGAATAAAAAGTTTTCGAAACTTTACTTTCTGAGAAAGTGTCTTTCTAAATAGAATATTATTTTTTTCATCGTAAAATTCTTCAATTTGAATAAAAAGTTTTCGAAACTTTACTTTCTGAGAAAGTGTCTTTGTAAATATAATATTATTTTTTTCATCGTGAAATTCTTCCACTTGAATAAAAAGTGTTCGAAACTTAACTTCCTGAGAAAAAGCAGTTTCTATATTTCAATGAAAAACGATACTTCTCGATGTTACTTTTAACGCAATATATTATTTTGGAGTAAATTGATTACCTAGTTTCCTTAACTATGGACACTGTTAAAGCGTCGTTGAAAGTTCTGACAAATAAGACCCGCATTCCTTCCGGAACTAAACATCCGAGCTCCACACTATAGATACACAGTGACGATTACTTAAGATTAGCGTTAACTAGCAACCTCTCACGTGAGATTCTTGGTAATCGACTTACGAAGTAATTATTTAAACCCCCCGTTAACGCTGTCCCGATGTATTAGGTGTACAGTTTGAGAAAGCGAGTTCACGATGTTCCCGAAAACGATGAAATAAAATAGACGGGAAACGGATAGAAATGAACAGAAGCGATAAATAAAATATTGCCAGTCTCGATCTTGAATTATTTATTTCTAGACCTAGGTATCTTCCCGTTTAAATTGAAGACGACTCGAAGCGATAAATAAATCGTCCAGGTCCGACGTTGAGTCGGTTTCTTAGTCGTTCTCGTCCTCCCCCGTGGTTAATTAATTCCCGACAATCCCCCCTCTCAGCAGCTTCCTCAACAACTTTCGTATCGGGGCGCTCTCTATCAAAATGAATCACCGCGTTCCTAGCTGTAATCCAAGGCGGTGAACAAAAACCGTGTGGCCGAGAAGATATACTCGATCGTTCTTATTTACCGTAGGTCGAGACAAAGAGGCCAGGAATCGGTATCCGTTTTTATCCCAGGGGGGCCACTTCCCATTCCGCGCGTAAGTAATCGCCCGTAAGAAGTCAAAGTCTTGCGTCTCTCGCGGCAGTTTTTCGCGCGCGGATAAAACGAAAAGGCGGTGGCAGGTCGGAAGAACGAAGGCTAGCGAGGGATCGATAAAATGTTCCGAGTACAATGGGCGAGGAGCAAGTAGCAACGAGTGCGTTGGATTGTGCACCGGTATTACGAACGGTAGAGGTACCATTAGGCCCCCGTCATAGAAACATTCTGTCCGTTGGATAAGGGGAAAATCGGCCGGCGTGGGTGTGGATTCGAATCAGAGTGTATAAAGAAAGAAAGAGAGAGATAGAGAGAAAGAGAGAGAGAGTGAAAAGGAGGATAGAAGAACGGGAGAGAGCGCCGAAGGGATTGAGTCCAAGGTACCAGCCGGTTGAAGCTATGGAAATTCTTACTCTGGAGAAAGGAATAATTATCCCGTAATTATTGCAGCGATTCTCATCCTCGGTGTGGAAACGTCCCTTCCTCGTGATATCCTGAGCGTGGATTCGTACGGAATGTGGCCAGTCCGGTAAATGGAATAATAGCTAAAGGAATCCTCCTCTCGTTTTCTCTTAATTTCGGTTAACTGCCGGTCTCGATATCACGGCACGTATTACGTGAACGATAACTCCGGGAATATTTTCTTTCGTCTTTTGAACTCGTTTTGCCCCCCCCCCCCGCCATTCTTACCGCGGGGGGCGGTTGCCCGCTGTTGGATTACCGCGAGGAACGATATTGCGTTCCTTTTACTCACGACGAAACCGAGGGGGTGAGTATCTCCCTATGTTGCGGGCTTTCCGCACGAAGGAGACCAACCAACGAAAACTTTACTTTCAAGAACTGCTGTATATTCGCTTTATTCTATATCCGGCTCGCTGAGTGAAATTAAAGGCTTTTCGAAACAATGCTGAATGTTATTTATATACGAAACGCGTTACATCGGACACTTGGATACGTTTTTCATCTATACGTTTATCACGATCAGTGTCTTTAGAGTGGTAGAAAATGGCCAAATTTTTGGCTAGTTCGAGCACGGAAAATTATAACAATACGACATCTTTCGACTGCTTTAATCTTCCGCGTGATTTCTCATCTGAGAACACTGTCACTCCTGTAAACACTTCGTCGTCCTAACTTCCGTGTCCACTACGGAACTTCCTGAACCTTGGCTTGCCCTAATACCCCATCTTCCACTTCAAAGAGCCACTGTACTTCCTCTAACCTCGGTAGAGTACCAGGTCATTGCTGTATCCCTCTATCGCTGGATCTCTTCTAATCATTGTATCGTTTATTATTTAGTCGGTCTAACATCTGTACAAGTGAATTGGGGTTTCCCTGCAGTAAATATTGTATCAGCCGAGAGTAACCTCTCAATTTTTCAATTTAAGTCTAGCGTAGATAAGATCGGACAGTCGAGAAGACCTCAATCTAGAAGTGTATCTAGCGATACATCTATGAGAACTGTGCACGTAAATAAAAAATGGTTTTGGGACCAATTGAACAGTAGATCTCACCTATTTTTAATAAACTTCGTCATCGAACTCTCGGTACATTTATTTTCTTCGTGTCTGCGTGTCGACGTGCAACGATAATGTTAATAGTCTTGCCTATTTGCATACACCGATCGGAGAAATCTGTTTGGCAGCACTGATAGTTCTTGTTGTACACTTTCGAGTATTGCAACACAGTTTTGGATCAAGATTCCGCAATTGGCACGCGCCAGCGACCACTTTTCGATGACAGCGAAGATACTTGGCCTCGTGTCAGATGGGTACGCTACCGTGGCGGCCATGTTGGTTACACTCGAAGACAATTCGGAAGACGGTCCGAACGAGTCGATACAATGTAGGAGAAGCGGGTCACGAGCCCAACGGAATGATAATGCAGCGATACACCGAATCAAAATGGTGCTCGAATATCGACGTTTAATAAAGCTGTACGAGACGCTCCAGATTTCCATCGTCTCCGATGCAGACGCTCGCTACTTTCGTTGCGAAGTGCTTTTCAATCTCCGCTTTCCAGAAGTAGTTTAATGCAATCGTCGCGCAACGTAACGATAATAACGCTTTTACGCAAAATTGATACACGTAATTCCGATCTTAAGCGGAAACGTCTCCTGCCTCGCTGGTTAGATCATTGCTTCGATTTTTCTTTTTTTTGTCCACGGTTCGGTCAGTGGCTCTTATTGACATCAAAAAATATCTTTCGATTGATAAACATCACCGATGCGTACTTGGAATCTGTCTTCTACGATAACGATAGAGAAAGTGAAAAAATGAGAGTTTCGCAAACGAGTGACCAGTTATGGCCAAAAGATTGCTATTTCTTGAACAGTATATCGACACTTGTAGTTCGGGGTTAACTTCGCGAGGTCCATTCGCGAAGAGATACATCTCCGTGAAAAATCTCGCAGTTCGCGGAGCAATTCAAAATAAGGAAGAGTTATTTTTTCTTAACTGCGATAGCTCAAGTTTAAAGGGTGAAACTACCCTCGAAAGTTTCAGCCATATGTCATCTTGAAAGTTATTGCAGATTGAGCAAAGTTTTTCAAACGAATTTAGTATGATTTTTCACGTAATTGAAGATGGTCTACGCATTAATAAAACCACGTTAAGAAGAATCTCAAGGCAGTTACTTTTTAAAACGTTTTCGAACGACAATTATCACCAAGTCTTGACGAATAAATGTAGCTAGTACGATCGAAAAAATACTCGTTTGCGAATAAACCGTGCACCGGTTACATCGTCGTCTACGAAGTGTACATATTGGAAATAAGACAAATAGCAGGGAGCGCGAGCTGAAGTCGAAGCTGGAAAAAAGCGTTGTAAATAAAGTCGGGTAATCTGACGTGCGAACGAACGCCGCGTGCGTTATTTATTTATCGCACGGCGCGATTGGTTTGCAAAACGGGTGTCCCAACGTTGGTATAAATTAATTTAACGGAACGTTCTGTTCGCGAGAGTTAATAAAACCGGGAATAAAGTTTCGTAGCGCGACCGAAATAAATTGTCGGCTAGATCAATCCGCTGGCGTTTTACCCGGGAGCGTTTCATCGAACAAAGGTTTTCCATTTGGAACGATTGTTCTTAACATTCGCTTTTCTTCAACGTTTCTTAACGCTGTTAACGTTTCGCGTCGAATGTAAATTTATTCGGAAGGTTTGTACCGGTAACGTACCCGCTACACGCGTTCACGGCAACGTTAACAAACCGGGGAAACATTGTAGACGCCTGGAATTTCATAATCGATGCAGCGACTCGCTGTTTGATCTTTGCAACTAATAACGCAATCTGCGCGTACCAATTTACATTAATATTTTTCGCTAATTACGATCGCGATAGAGTTATGGAATTTCCTTTGAACCGGGCACCCTCAGAAGGCCGCGCATAGTTGTTTGACCGGGCCCCGATCAATTATGCGAACCAGTTAATTGCTTCGCGCCACCCTACGCGAAATCAGTTTTCGATATTTTTCCATTTTTCCACGATCGCTGTTCGTTCGACGATTTTTACGAGACGAATGGATTCCGTGTATTATATGTATTTTAACGAAAATTATCGATCAATTCGGTGCACGGAATGAAAACTAATATCGGTGTACAGGCGGTCTGTTCAATCATATTACAATGGATGTTTTCAATTACGATATTGTAACCCAGGACTATTGGAAATTTGCTTTCTGTACAATTGTGAGGAACTTGTTCTCTCAGAAACGTAAATTTGCAGAGATAATATTTCATCGGAAGGAAAATGAATTTTTACAAACCCGAACAATTGATTACTTTTTAGTGACATTTCTATATCTGTAAGATCAGATTTGGCATCGAATTGGAATCTGTGGTTCTACGATCAATAATCGAAACATTGAACTCGTCCACTTGCAATGACGAATTAACGCAAAAAGTACGCGTTATCGTTATTGTTCTCGTTCGAATAATAAACTTATGCGCGGTTCGAAATATCGGCAGTGGACAGCTGGTGAAAATAGATTCCCTGGACCATGCTCATTGTCAGACAAATTCATGCGCTCCAATATTTTCCGGGTGATAGTTTTTCACGGTCTCGTATTTTCTCCGCATTTTTTCGAGTGTTATAAACATTTTATTGGTTCACGTTATAAAATTCCCGATTTCGTTTCAAATTAATTCGATCCACCAATATTAATCCGCTTTCTATACAAACGGTAAAATTTTCAGCGAAAAATACAGGGCGGTTTAAAAGTTTCTCCCTCGGATCATTTCTCGTTGGAAAAAGAGCAGGAGGTCTGTCGTAAAAGAACAATTGTACTTCAAACGCAAACACCGTGATATATTTGGAATTAAACTAACACAATGTGATAGAAGTTCTCTATTCTCGATCCTTTAATCTCGTTAATTGTTCATTCCGTTTCTACTCTGTTCCATCGTTCAATGTCCGTCAGTTTTTAGAAATAGCGTTCTTCCAAGAAAAATGATTACCTCTACACAAACTACGGTAATGAAACTAACTTTGGGAATATCCGGGTAATAAAATTTGTCCATTGAAGTTTAAGGATCGTTTCACGTTAACCGTAAAATTTTGCTCGTTTATATCGTTGAAAGCAATTTGATCGGTTTGACGAGGATTGGCTCGAGTATTATTTTTACATCAGTGCTCTCGATGGAGGAAACTTTTGAGTTTCGAAAGCCGGGGTTTCGATACCCCACGAGCAGCTATCGATATTAATTAATTATTTTATTTTATCCGGTCCAGCGGCGAAGGTTGCGCGTCACTGTTGGGAAGACTGGAACGTACTCGCGTTATTGTACATACGATACAGGTGAGTAGAAATTTTTGCGCCACCGTGTGCGTTCTCCCTCGTTCGGTACCGTTCGTGAAATCGAACCATTTCGACGGATATAAATTTCGAAAGCCATCATTGATATCCGGACGTTCGTCTGTTCTATCCTCGGTCGCGTATAGAGAGCGCGCGGCGAATTCGACGCGAGCGTTCGCCCGCGCTGGGAACGAGACGCGAGTAAAAAGAAGTTATAGCGTCGTCGACGAAAACTGCGACGATAAATAAAAAGTATCGTTGCTTTGCTATGCGCGGGACGGACGGACGGGGAATTTTTTTCGCCAACGTCCTACCGTTTATTGGACTTGTTTCGCGCGCGTAAATAATGCGGCCCGCGTTGCCGGAAGCTCGTACACCACTCTTTCTGGAAACTCCAGCCGGATCGTAAAGCTGCTTCCAAACGGTAAGTCGACCGTAACCTTATGTTACCTTTAAACCGGCCTGGTTGCCGAAACGCGGTGAAATATCGCCTGTAAATTCTCTTCTAGATATCCGTAACTCATTAAGGGTGGTATTAATGTTCATTGGATCATTAACCATAACGGCCCCGAACAATTGAGCGTAACGATACAAGTACGCAATCGCGTGTATTACAGTTCGACGAATGGATTTCAACTTACTTTTACTTCTCTTTCTTTCTTTCTTTTTTTTAACAAGTATAGAGAAAAATGGAAAATCAGAGTTAAATGTTCTGCGTTCACCTTACGATGGATATATTTGTTATTAGGGTCGTAGGAAGCATTGGGGATGTCCAAAGGGTTTTTTGTTCAACTATCTAGCTTTATTTTTTGTAGAATTCATTAGCGCTACCTACTCTGCTTTCGAGCCAATACAGGTGGATAATATTTTCGGAATTGAAATATAGAAATGTATAGCACTGGAGGAATAAAAATGACACCGAACGAAATGTAAATAGTAATTAGACCTTTATGGGGGCCACTTCTGTAATTTGTCCAGCTGCTCCTTTGACGATGGAGTAGAAGTAGCCTACAAAGTAAACGCGTTCCCTTGAATCTCGTGGATTTTTAAAAAGTCATTTGTGGATTTTTAGGAAGGTTACACAAACTTTTTAGCATCTGCTGAATTTGTTTCGTAATTTTTATGGTAATACGAATTTTTAGTTACGAAGATCCAAGTAATTTTACCTCGACTTTGGACATTTTCCTCGGCCAATTATCGAAGTTACCTTCAGAATATGTGTCGCAACAGATATAATCCAAACTACCGTAGATTATTTTAAATAATCGTTTCGATTCTTCTAATATTTCGTAAGTATTACGTCTTACTAGGCAAATACTAATTTGCACTGTAATTTTGCTTTTCATTCTCCCTTCCCTTTCGTACTTCTTATATAACTCTAATTTATACTTTTTTCATTTCGTTAGACTTCCTGGCTAAGAATAACAGAATTCATGAAATTTTATGGTTTACCCACGCGACCATTTTGTACGTGATATTACATCTCGTGGTTTTAATCACATCTTATACAACACACCCAGTAGCTGTTCCTCCAAAGTATGCATTCCTTCCTTCATCGTTTTATATTTTTATTTATATCCGAAACTCTTTTCACATTATATAATTTCTCTCCTCTAGCTTTAGGATCAGAATATGATCAAGTTTCACGAAAATATTTATTTCGATATTTAATATCAGTTTAAGACCAATCGGAATAACAATTTTGTTTACACATCGATTTATTCGTTAGCTTATTAATCGAACAACATCAAATCTTGTAACATCTTCTTTCGTTACATCGTGTATTCAACTTAGAAATATCTGTACGTAAAACCTTTCCCGTAACGTGCTACATTTCGTCGAATATACGAAAATCGTGACACGAGATGAGATCTCTCGAAAAAATTCTTTCGCCCGTCAGAAAAATCTATACATCGGTCAAAAAAGCATGTTGTTAAAACATAAAAACATAGATAGAAGGGCAATGCACATTTTGTTTTATCAATGGCACGGTACGTGGACGAATATGCAGCGGTTGTCACATCGGGCATACGTACGTGCGTTTCATCGTTCAATGTCGACGAATATTATGGTAGTTTCCCCTCGTATTTTTTCATATCGTTTTTTGCAACACGTGTCATTAGAGTTCAGAATTGGACGCGTCTCTGAATACCAATGCAGTCGGAAGTCGTGGCGCGAACGTTCGCATCGCATGGCAGCCGAGAGAAATTGTCATGGGGCGTCACAAAACCGCAGAATGGGAAGTGACAGCTGTAATAACAGCAGTAGAACTTAGGAGGAACAAGGAATAGAATGGCACGCGCCCCAGTAATCGCTCAAGAGACAACGCCGGAATCCCTCTTCCTCTTTTGCTTCCTCCAGCCATCTCTTTGCAGCCGTGGAGAACGCGTTGCTCGGAATACCTCGTGTCCTTCAAAGACGTCTCGTTGTACTCATCGATCTGTACTCGATCATACGGCGCGTGTAGGAACAATTCGACTTTGTTCCGTTATCTCTGTTCCGTGTCATATGGATCGGTGCGAGTGGGTCCGAAACGCGATCGATCATTCTTTTATATAGCCTTGCACACGGTCAGGTGTGCTTAGCCGCGAAACACTTTCTTAAATACGTTCGATAAAGAATGCACCTTTGGAGTTCACTGTCCTGTTTCTAGAACGACGTTTTCTTGTTTTCTTGGCAAGACGAAGTGTTTCTTTCGACGGTACGGTGACATCTTGCGTATCGTGTAAGGCTGGAGTGTGTATTTAATTAGTATAATGGAAATAGATATTGCGAGAGCGAGACAAAACACGCATTTACTTACGGAAATATCGTATTCGACCGTATTGTATTTTTCGAGGGAATCATAATCGAGAATCGTTTTGTAATGGAAAAAACATCGTGTATTTCTATCGTGGGTACTGTCTTTGGTAATGACCGGGTAGGTTGACGTCAAAGATGAATGCTTTCGCGAAGTGATAGCAGGTAGTTGGCGAAACGAGAACGTTTCTGAAAATGTTTCCTTTCTATTGAATCACGGGAAACGATATAATTATAAAAACTTCTCAGAAAGAAGTAAGAGACGAATTGAAAGAGTTCTTTATGACACTATCTGGTGCAGTTTCATGGTAGTATAAACACGTATAATTGATACTTTTTAATGATGTAGTAAATAAATGGATGAAATAGTATTATGTATATTGTTTTTACATACATGGCTGCGTCCGTGTAGCCTGTATCGTGCCTTTCGAAAATATCGAAATTACAAAATTCAGTGACGCGATTGTATCAAAAGCTACGTATTTTTGCTTTTTTTTTTTTTCATTTCTTTTAGAGGACAGGTGTCGCAATTCTTTTGGAACATTTTATTTCTTTTATCTCTATTTCAATCATCATCATTCGTATTCCACAACGAGGAAACTGATTTCGTTTAATGTTATTAATTTGAAGGTCTCATTCTTCGTTATCGCTCCGAAACGTGTAGTGTCCATTTGCGAGAAATACTCTCGGTGGCAAGAGTATTGCTCTCAAATTGACACGTAACTTAAATTTATTCCCCAAACTGTCAGCTGAAAATAACTATCTCACTGTCACCGAATAGAAATCTCTCTCGGTCGTCGAACCGATTTTGTCACATTTATAGATCGCAGATCGGCGATGAGTGGAATGTTTGGTCTTGTGTCAGAGCTGTCGATGAAATTTTCACATTGAAGCAATCGTCGGTTTCAAATTTAATTAGACCCAGCAGATTTCGAGACAACTGAAATGCCCCGGTTAAATATATTGCGGTGCTTGCTGAAATATGGAAGAAAAGTTATACGAATTTTATATCAGTTACCGATATTTTTTTCTCAATATGTTCCGATATTTCTGGTACATTGCGAAGTTGTTTATACAAACTACACCGATGTAGAAATTACGGATATTCTGTACGCGATATAATTTGCAAAAGACATTTTCTGCTGGTAATTGTGCATACATATTTCCATTATTTAGATTTTACGTTTTTTATATTCTCAATGATAAGTATTAAATTTTTGCCAGTTAAAGTGAGAAATATTTTGACAAATGAATACTAGACTCGTATACAAGAATACAATGTCACAAAAGTGTACATTAAAATCACTCTACGTAATCATATTTTATCGATCCACCGTTGTAAACATACTTTCTCGTATTAATTTTCTTCTTTCCATCTGTTTAAAGACATCCTTTGAGTCAATATATGTCGTTTATTCTTCGTTTCCATTTCGTTATTACATCTCTTTTGTACCTCTATTTCTCAACTGCCGTCCAACTAATAAACTTATTGATCACGTCGATAAAAGGAAGAATATTCCCCCTGGACTCTTGTCCATTGATTTCATCGTAAATAAATCTACAATTCCTTTTTTTTTTATCGTCATTGATAATACTTTGAAGGAAGAATATTCCCCTCGACTCTCGTCCATGGATTCCATCGTGTAAATAAATCTACAATTTCTTTTTCTTTTTATCATCATTGGTAATATTTTTCATCAGAAAATATTTCCATCGTAAGAAGCTTAATTACTGGATTAATTACTGTTCAATTACTTCTGAAAGGTAGGTGTATTCCATCGTAAATAAATCTACAATTCCTTTTTTTTTTATCGTCATTGATAATACTTTGAAGGAAGAATATTCCTCTCGACTCTCGTCCATGGATTCCATCGTGTAAATAAATCTACAATTTCTTTTTTTTTTATCGCCATTGGTAATATTTTTTATCAGAAAATATTTCTATCGTAAGAAGCTTAATTACTGGATTAATTACCGTTCAATTACTTCTGAAGGGTAGGTGTATTACAGTCGAACGATGCGTTTAATGTGCCCCCTATGGTCGAGGGTGAAATCATAGTGTAAAAGCTTCCGTCCATACAGGAATTACAGCGGTTGTTCCTCTGCACGACGTGCCTATATTGATTCTACAAAGCACTCCATTGTGGAATTTACCTGTGTGAATGGATGTAACGAGGACAATGAGTGATCTTGCTTGTCGAATACGAGTGTGTCCCTGCCATCGAATGGCGATACATCTCGTTAGCGGTTCAAATTGTGCTACCCTGTACATCGTGTGTATACCCTGTCCGCCTCCTTTATCGCGGCCAAGGGATAACGATTAATGTGAAACCGGCAACAGATATCGAACCGACTCGTTAGAAACACGGGTCAGGAGCAAATTCGTCGATAATTATTGACAGATTTTGGAATTGGCAACGGGACGAGTGGCTGAGCTTAAACGAATAACAGGCGCGCGTGACAGAATGCGGGGTGGCCGAAAAGGGAGACGGCGGGAAACTGTTAATTTGAATCGTCGGTTGCCAGTGATACATAAACTGTCGTATTTTCTGTCGAAAATGAGACACAATTGACTGATTTATGGGGGAAAAATCACCGGCCAGATTTAGCGATTTAGCATTCGATGCATATCAGTTTCGAACAATTTATATTATTATTACGATACAAACGGTGAGTTTTGTTTCGTAGATTACAGTTTAAGGTTTTTCGGTGCAACGATAAAAAGTCAATCGTACAATGATAGAAATCAAATTTCGTTATATTTTCGTCACTTTTTCCTTACTTTCTCGTTTTATTTACGACAGAACAGATCGATGTGCGTTTAAAAAATGAAATAACGTTCTTTGGGTCTGGATACAAGCACGAAGAGGTTAAAATTGATTGAATGTACAGATACTGGACACTATTTATTTCAAACCTTTCGTGTCTCCACCCAGACGTAGCGAAAGTTATTTAATTTTCGGACAAGGTGTAGATACTAAGATAATATTACTTTAATTATTCAAACGTAACCTATATATTTGCAAATAATTATTTTACGCTTTACCGTGACGTCAGTTTAGCTTTCCACGAAATGGCATACGCAGTACAGATAGTTGAATTTAATAAATGGACATCCTGTGGCATTAAAGAAATTAAGAATTCTCGTCACTTTGTTGTTATTTCCGTTGTATATTATTATTTCGTTCAGTCTCGAGTGAAATATTCGTTCAATCGATATTCCGATAATAGAAATCAGATTAAACGTCGTTCGTGTAATGGACGTTCTACTCTATCCATCAGAACTTAATATCATTGGAGCTCTGTAATCAAAATAATGTCGAAAAGGTACTTGTTATGCTTCAAAGGGCGCCCTGTAAAAATCGAACAGCTTGTTTCCGACTTGTGTATTACACACTACGGTGATTACCTTCCGTTCTCCGTACGAATAACATCGTTATTTTAATAAATCATTACTCGATTGAAAATGTAAACGGATCACATCGCGATTAATTTTGATTCAATGATCGATTTCGAATATAAATGGACACATTGTATCGCGAGAAATCTTATTCCAGTGGCAACTGTCTCAAGCCACGAATGCAATTTATCTTCCAAGTTTCAAGCTCTAAGTCGGCGAAGTAATCGAATTGCCAAGAAATAATCAAGTTCTTCGAAGGAATTATCGCTAAAGTTAGCTGCCTATTCTCATTGTTAGCTGTTCCAGAATCCATTAAATTCGTCCGCGCATTGAAACTAAAATACTTGATTTAGATAGGAATATTCAAAGTCCAATCTACGTATTTAGAAATTTACGTAGCCGGGTGTCCATTTTTATCGTTTTTTAAAACATCTCTCGTTGCATCGAGTTCCAATACATACGTATACGCTCGAGTTTATCGGGAGCGGTCAGGGTCCAGGATTCGCATAATTTTCTCAGGGATTCGCAAGGGAGCACCCATTCATTTGTGTAACGATCCAGCCGAGAAATTGATGGGCCCTTCGGAGTACCTTAATCGTGCATTCTAAGGTATTCTTTATTGGAAAGATCACTTAAGATGTTATATTCTCGCGCTGGTTTTCGAGGATATTGAAAGAGATCACGATTTCGTAGCTCTGACACCATATGGTACGAATGAAAAGCGCGGGGATGGTATTAAAGAATATCTTCCACGAGACTGACCCAAATGATTACGCGTTCGTATGAAAGAACTATTCATTTTTCGATACGACGAAGTCGATCTTTAATCACGCGATCGTCGAGAAAACTTCTCGTCGGGTACGAATAAGCGTGTTTCAGTCTTACCGTTAAAAGTTTCGTGATTTGATTTTAACGACATTCACGATTATATTGCCATTTTGGACACGATAAGGGTAATCTTTTCACGCGATTACATCGTGATCCATCGGTCGAAATCTGAATTCTAAATTCTAAATCTCTAACGCTGGAAAATATACCCGATAAAATGAATCTCATCGTGTGCAATGAAAATTGTATGCACCGTATCTTACGATGCTAAAAATACTGCATCATCTACCGCCAATAAATCGCCTCGATATAGCACATTAATTTGTTAACAAGTGCACGGGGTACAGAATGCTTTATTGCTTTAATTTGTTCCCCAGAAAATAATGCATTTTAATCCCCCATTAAACGCAAGTATTCTGTCAAATACACGACGAGTCGTTCGTTACGAATCTGGGCGTTCTAATTTTCCGTGTACTATTATTTTATGTCGGAGCAAAAAATTCATTGAACGTAAAACAGGTTTTTCATTGATGTATGTAACTGGCAGTCGTTTCACCTAATAATATTGTCGTTATTCTACTTCTGTATATTTTATGTAAATATAATCGAGGCACCAAAACGAAACCTGAAGTACACGTTTCTATTTCTTTAAGGTACGAATTTTTCTCTGGGAAAAATCATACTTCGAAGGAACGATACAAAAATTATTTATTCGTCTGAAAATTTATATTTATTTCCCATGGTCCTGGAATAATTAAAAGGACGAATCTCCCGATCGAAATCGTGAATAATAATTGTGTAACTTTTCCAAGATACAGTTACACGTTACGTTAAAGATTGCAATCTTCCCGTGTTCTCGTGGATCGAGTACCGAGACCGCGTATTTTGAAAATAAATTATCGAGACGTTGATTTTTAATCGAAAGAACTATCGAGAAACTGTCGCGCGGAGTTTGAACATCGTATAGTACGTGTCGACGGTAAAAGTTTCACCAGTAATTAAGTTTCTAAGTGGGCAGTAAATCAGACTATTATTAACAATCTAAATATTAGTGGTAACGAGTGATAAAACTGTGCGATCGACGCGAATGTCGTCCCCTTTTTTACGATCGGACATTTTGTCTAGAAACGATAAAGACCACCGAGCTTTCGAAATAAAGTATGATGACGTCGTCGTCCTTTACCGCGCAGTTATCGAGAAGATTGCGCGTAAATTTCCCGAGAATTTTGTACGCTTCGACGGGAATGTCCCGTGATCGGCGTAAAATGTTTAATAACGAATGAAAATTAAAACGCTGTTAACCGTGACGTGTCGCGTCTCGAACGAAAATTGGATATTTTTACCGCGAGAAATTGAATTCAGTGTTCACGGTAACACGTGGAAAAAAGAGACTAATCGAATGTTTATTAACCGTTAACAGATTACGGAACGGTATTAAGGTTTTTACCAGACAGGTGGGCCGGATTATCGGTGAAAAGGTGAATTAACGGCATGGTTGCTCGAGGGCCGTATTTGCCCAATAAATACGTACGATTCCAACATCACAGTGCCAAGGTACAAATCTCCTGTCACCGAGATAGTCCCTTAGTGGTGTTTGCCGAGGACTTGGCCGGTCGACTGTACGAATCGGGATTTCGGGGGATTTCAACAAATTGTTACGCTGAACTCACTTCGCCTGGTTCCCGTCCACTTAACGACGAACCGAGATTATACGCTAAATTTATTGCCTCCTATGTGGAAGTCACAACAGAGACAACCGATACCGTAGAGTCTCGAGCCGGAAAAACACTTGCTCCCCCGACCGTTGTTTACTAATCGGAAGAGTAGACAACTGTTTGATTTAACGATTACCCAATACGTAACGATAAAGACCGGTACACCCCGTATCGATTAATATTGCCCGTTGGTTAGCTAACGGTGTTCTAAAATGTAAAAAATAAAAATGACTTTTCTGTTTGAAAATTCACAAGGTGCGCCGCGTAGGAAATATTTCTTCGAAATATCTACAATTGGAGGTCATTTCTGTATGTACGGTACATCGAGTTCTCAATCTCCACTGTCCGTCAGCAAGAATACCGATGAGTATGTAAATAAATCCCCACTCTGGTTTACAATCCGCCAGCTCCCTCGGTATTAGTTTCAAAAACACGAAAACTTTAAACCAGTTCCAACGGTGGGTCGCTACTCCACCTTGGAAAATGCATCCCGTAGTCGACCGCAAGGTGAAACTTTTTCCAAATAAATCGTTCACGATCGAAACTTTTTGTTCCGAAAAAGTATTTCGACCAACGAACCTAAAATATCCCGAGGAACCCTTTACACGACGTCGTCATCCAACCGGTCGCCTACGTGTCTAACCTACCCCGTTGAAGAGTATGCGGAGCGATCTTCGTAGGATGGAAACGGGCCTGCAACAAAATTCTAATCGCCACCCGATATACTTGCCATCCAGCGAAGCACTTCATCACGGATAATCCGGATTCCGTTCCCTCTCCCACGGGTAGGAGGGGCTCGAAAGTTACCTCTGAAATTCGTTATCCAAGCTGGCTTAGGATTTAAGGAAGGAAAAAGCGCCGATAGTATTAAGTCGGACGCTCCGATCTGCGCGGCTGCGACTGCGCACACCGTGGGTAAACTCTTCCCCCCCATCGAAGAAGACAACGGAAACGTCCATACATACATGCATGACCTTACGGGGCCAATCCTCCGCAGTCTTTTTATCTTTTATTCGTCGGGTTTCCCCCACCCCAGCACCCTTGGAAAAGTCAAAGCGACGCTTCCTGGCGTGTTCTCGGTTACTCATTATCCGGCGTCGGTGTAATGGGGGGTCCTTTACATGGATGCGGATCGCTCGGCCCATTGTGTCCCCCGTTTTTGCGACCGGACGGTAAAATTTCGCGGAGGAAATTCTCTCTGGCGGCAGTGGACCCGGAGGCCCTCGGAGAAGAGTAGAAACTCCTCGTATCCTGTCTACGACGTTTCCTAAATTATTGGCCGAGATGGCCACTCTCCATTGTCGGATCATATTCCCAGCAGGCGGCCAGACCTCCACGAACGTGAGAGAGTGAACGAGAGAGAGAGAGAGAGAGAAAGACCGGGACAACGAGTCGCCACCGTTCTCCGCGGACGTAACGAGACCGGGGACGAAATTACCTGAATATTTTCGACGATTGGTTCCTGCGACATGGCGCGAGGGACCTCGAAAGTATCACTCCGAGTACGGGGAGCGTTCTCGCATCTTCGACGTCCATATTACCGGAAGCGTTGGAACCACCGCTTTGCTGTTGCATTCGGTACAGTATTGGCTCCATAAACAGCACAAATTTTTTTTCGCCACCTGCTCCGTTTTGCGTAGCGGTACCGAACAATGTAGTGAATTTTCGCTATTTTTTTTTTTACCTATGTTTTGGAATGCTCTGACGCACAATTGGATCCAGTGAACGCAAAACTGTCGGAGAACTTTTTTCGAAGCGTTGTGTCGCCTTTGAATCGTGGTACAGAATGATAAGATGCAATGTATGCATCGTGGGATATGGCTTGCTAACGAAAAACGCTCAAAACTTTTTACTTCGCTCGTTATTTCGACAGATCCGATTCCGAGACTATCGATACTAAAAGTTTCAGAAACGGTTGTAACCTGCGATTAAATGACTCGAATATTAGCGACGATTATAGGTAAGTCACGAGAGAATTTTAACCAACGAATTAGAAAGTAAGAAAAGTATTTTGGTTTTCCGTTTCTGAGAGTTTACACGTTTCGAATTTCGGTGACAATTTGTGGAATAAGAAGTAATTATATCTGTAGGAATTATCTGATACTGGTGGTTGTGAAACAAGGGTGAATAAAATTCGAGGATATACGTGTATTGAAGGAGGTAGTAGTAGGAAGAAAATATTGACGCACAATTAATAACTACGCTGACTACACTATTCTTATTTCACGCGAGACGCTTTGACAATTTTCCAACAAAGACTGCTGCCCTAAACACTCTTCTCACCTTGTATCCTCACACGCGTTCATTTCCTTTCGTTTTAATTTTTAATCTCTCTCATTCCATGCGTCACGTACGCCCAAAATTTGCCAGTATGGCGTTACTTCACTCGCTCGTCTATTCCAAGCACTTCAGATTCTCTCTGGACCACTCGCAATCCCATTAATTCTCACGCATTACCACGTATCGGTAAATTAATTTGTCACTTTTCATTTCGAAGGTACGCACGTGTTCTGGTACGAATAACACGGTTTATTTTGTATTTTACTTAATTCGTAACCAGCAACGATAAATTAAAAGTATTTTACATTAAACGTTCGTATATATTGCTCAATTTTTATACACGGAGATTGTATATTAAACGATTCGTTTGAAAGTGATATATTTGTTCGTTAAGGGTAATATATCTCGCTTAATTTTCTGTACAAATACTGAAAAATCTGAAAGAAAGATTCATCATTTCTTATAATGAAATACCCAACTTTCTCGTTCCGAATTACCCGCATTAACGTTTATTAAAACTTCCATCATAATGGATACTGCAGCAAGCAGGGTTAAACAGTGCCGACGCGAAGAAATAATCTGTTTAATACTCCGCGCCACGGAAGTCTTTACGAGGAAAATTCTCCGGTACATAGTTTTATTTTTACTCCTCGCCAGCAAATTCGACGCCACTAAAATTATCTCCATTATTCCTAGCCGTAGTAGTAATTTCGTTCTTCTTAACGCTTTCTTTCTCGCAGAAAAAAAAAAAAAAAAGAAAATCGTTCGACCCGTGCGAGATAACTTTTCTCTTCGACAAATTTCTTTTTCGATACTTCCGCCATCGCTGGAAAAAAATTTGACAGATTCTCAAGAAACATTGTCCAGAGCACACTCGTTGTATATTAAACGCGACACGGTACACGCATGCTTAGCGTAATCCGCTAAGTAACTCAATTGCGATATTGTAATAAACTGGATCGGGAAAATGATTTCCAACACGCGATTTCTCAGTGCGGGGCGTCGGATCCGGTCACGCGAAACAGCAAGTTCTCTCATCGTCGGCACAGGAAGTCGGTAAGCCCGTTCCAGGAAGCTGGAAAATTTTCCAGAGACTCTGCAACCGGTTAAATCGATATGCAATCGGCCGAGTAACTTTCGGCCGAACGACCGCGAGATCTCGACCAGGGAATATTCGCTGATCATCCAGGTAACTTTCATCGCTAATCACCCAGACCAGACGCATACAAGCGAATACTGATAACGAACTTGGCGTGCGCGTAATCGCGGCTACGTTGCGCGTTGTACGTGTTCCGAAGTTGCGTACATTCTCCCTTCGCGTCGTTGGTGTTGCGTTATGGGGCACACCCCCCTTCGGGCACGAAAATGTCGTGACTCGAGCCCGTAACTTCGACCGGTGAAATTCTCCGCTTCTCGAGTAGTACACGGATATTATCGCCGAATCTTGGCCCATCCATCCCTATTAAAGCAAACAGCGTTCGTGCATGTCGGAAGATTTCCTCGACGAAGTTCGTTTCGAGCCCTCTGCCCCCCCCACTCGTGGAAATCTCAGCCTTTTAGAACCACGTACCACGGCTGGGTACAATTTCTTTGACACCGGAGACCGGGGAGACCGCCTTCGAACGCTAGTTCGTGCCTGACCGTGTTTCGACCGACCATTTGATACGACATGAAACGCAGACGTGTTGGCCAGGGACTTCCGGCCGGACGTAAAGTGGATTACAAACACGAGGGGGGCATCGTTCGCGACGGTTGAGACGCGATACGCGGAATTTTTACAACCGTCCGATTTTGAAGAAACTTTCATTTCGATGGGGACACTCGTTGGAACTGTCTAAAGAGTGTCGTGTTTCGTTGCTTGGAGTTTTAATCCTCTCTACTGGCAAAGGAGGGATACCCTGTGCCCTTGTCTTTTAGTTTTTCTATTTATTCGGTTAAGAGTTTCGATGGAAATGGTTCCTGGAAGGTTCGAAAAGCTGTGTCGTATTTTGTTACTGCTAGTATTTAACTTTATCTGGCACTATCAAGGGGGAGGGCGTACTTTGTGTCTTGGTACTTTATTTTGATTATTTATTCTGTCGATGGTTGTGGATTGAACCAATGAAGATTTATTTTCATCGTTTGTACCCTTGTGTTTTATTTTTTCTATTTATTTTGTTAAGAGTTTCGACGGAAATGGTTCTTGGAAGGTTCGTATTTTGTTACTGCTTTAATTTTAATTTGTATTATCAAGGAGGAGGGGGTACTTTGTGCCCCTCGTGTGTTATTTTGATTATTTATTCCGTTGATGGTTGTAGATTGAACCAATGAAGATTTATTTTCACGGTGTTCCTTTATAAGTGAACATCCCTTAGATTTATCGGTGAAATTTAACGAACGAGACTCCCATTAATTCGATATCTCAATAATTGAGATTGCAATAATAGAGGCACTACTGCATTTAATATTTTGCATATATTTCAATGATAAAATCGTTCGAATTGGGCACACACCATTTGGTACGATGACGAATGTTACCAATTACTTTTTCATTAACACGCTTGTTCAAATTGGAGAAGTATGCATTCGTGTGCATCGATGAAATTCCAGTTTTCGTGTAACCGCTAATAACAATCATCTCGATTTCGAACACATACCATTTGTAGAAAAATATACGCTCAATGTATATACCTTAGCAACTAAAGGTTATTTCAGTGTACAGTTTCGGTACAGATCATTTGTGGTATCATGTTCTGGTGCAACTCATATCACACGGTGTGTTATCGAATATTAGGCTTCTCTTTGACTCGCTTCCGTTGAGTGGTCTTGACAATATGAAGAGTTACCGAAGCATACTCTTATTAAACTCCAGTATCGTAAAACAAGTACACTTTAATATAGCAAATGTGTTCATTAGATGATCCATCGACCGTAAACCTTTCAATGTGTTTCCAATGACCAACAGATTTTATTAGATTAATAAAATAAAAAAAAGTAACATTTGTTGCCACTGTAAAGAGTGTTTGCCCGGGCAAATAATTTTCGCATTAAAAGTTGATTTAAATACCAAGATTTACTCTTGATATTTGTAAAGGTAAAATTAGAAAACATTACAAAGTAAATAATTAATTTATTCGAAGCGATAATTGCAGAAAATATTCCACGTTAATACATTTACCGCGAAATTCGTTATGAATTTTCATTTCTGGTTTCTCGTTTACGTATTTGCGGAATAACATCGACCTGACAACTTGGTATGAAGTTTCGCACGTTATTTAGAGTGGTCTTGTTCGATTTTTTTGCTGCAAATGAACGCGAGCGAACACTTCACATTTTCATGAAAATTCAGAAATTGGAAAACACATGACGTGACCGCTTATTCCAGCGGTCTCCAGAATTACAGCTATAAACCGTTCTGCCGTCTATGCATCGTGTAGATTTAAATTCCATTCGAAGTTCGCGTCGAACTGATTTTAAATTCTATGAAAAATATATTTGCATTATTTCTCGCCGTGGAAAATAATGTCCAAGCAAATTCAGTTGCTAAACAATGCATATACATCTCGCGAAAAAGTGCTTCGATTTATTCTTTGCGAGAATTCGATAAATCTTTATTTGACAGAGCTGTTCGCAAAACCTTCGAAAATAATTGAAGTACAGTAAAGTAAAAAGAGACACCAATGTGAATGATTTTCTAATTCTTATTTTTACGTAAATTATTTCAAAGTAACTTTCCAATTGTGTAGTAGATCTGATCAAACCGTAGATCTGTTTCGTCATCGGTTCGATAGCTGACAACCCGAAGGACCGGTATCGTATGCACTGTCACGGGATCGCGAATTCATTGTTTCGGCGTTTACGGAACATCGCAAAAAACAAAAGACAATTTTACGGTGCAAAGTCGACCGCGGCCCCTTAATGTATCGATCTTTGCACGCACGCCGCGAATCGGCGTCCATTGTCGAGGTTTTAGGTTCTCATAAAGCTCCATTGTTTAGCTGAGCTCGCATTCCTAAATCTCTATTGTCGCATCGCAGTGAGTACAATTGCGACGCGCTGAAAACGGGTAGGCCTCGTCTCGGTTAAGCCATCGCGGATTGGCCGATGGACACCATGGACCCGACGAAACAATGCCAGATTCACGCTCTCCGATATACAAACAAGTCCGAGAGTTGCGACGTCTGTCGCCACTGGCAAATATGGCGTTCAGTTCTCGTGCGATTCGATTTGAACGTTTTCACAACTCTGTGATTTCCGACTCGAAAAAAGAGCATTCCCGCGAAAAATCGATCACGAGTAGTCTCTGCGATAAAATTTCGAAAAATTATCATTTCTTCCAATTTTCTCAATTCAACGATGCGAAAGTGAACTGTTCAACCTTTCGATTGTTTTTAAAATGTTCATTAAATTGTTCAACCTTTTTGAAAAAGAACGATGTCGTCGCCAATATAATCTTGACGTCAAAATATGCAAAAAGCCTGGAGATTCCAAACCTTCTGCCCCGGAGCCAGTCAAGTTTTTCCGATATCAGCTGTAAGCTTCACATCGGTCAGCTACCAGTCTGGAAACTATAAATTCATTTACCCTGTACTTGAACTCGGTTCCCTACAGATTCGTCGTTACTTCCACTAGACGATCTATGATTTTGAGTTCTTTTTTTTTTTTTTTGGTTTTACGAGCTCGTAAAACGCTCTTCGAACGGAGCAACTCTCCCAAGATCGCCCCCGAAAGCGATGGTTTTACCCCATTCGTCACAAACGATACTCTTCCTGAATTTAACGAGTTTTAGGATTTAGCGAATTTTACGAGCCAACGTTCCGGGTGTATTGCGAAACTGAACAAGTAATTACAATTTCCTGTCGCCCGACCGAAGGATACTTACGCAATGGTCGTAGTTTGTAGTCTGACAATCGGGTTGATTGAACCGATTGTGCATCGCCTTTCTGTCATTAAAATGCATTCAATTTTCTGTAACGAGCAGAAAGAAAATTCCATTCCCGATACCTCACACTTATCTCGGTGTAATTGTGCGTTGAATGGAATTGCATTACGATTCATTGTCGATTGACTCGAACGATACACTTTTCTCCAACTGGAAGACAATGAACTATCTCCGAGAAACGTAAAGTTTCTTTTCGGTAGTAAAATCACAGTACTCCAAGGATTTAGCGCAGCGCAAAAATTTCGACAGTAAAAGTTCACTTTAGTATCGTAGAGAAGGGGTTCAGCGGCTCGTAGTACTGTAAATAATCGTAGTAAATAATTCAAGCACGGTAGTGAAATTTTGATAGCGTAAAGTTTCGATTCGGTGTAACAAATGTACGTTTCGATGACGTAAGTATTCGTTGCGAAATTCAAGTGGAATAAATGTTCTCCTCGGTGATGAAGTATCGGTAGTGTGAGGATTCGGTCTGGTAGATAAATTTTGATAGCATAAAAGTTTGTTTCGATAGCGTAAAGACTCACTTTGGAAATTTCAGAGACAGTGAAGTTCGATACAGTAGAGAAACTGGTAAAGTATTTCTCGGGAGTTTCGACAAAATGCGATTGATAATTTATCAGAAGGGTAATTTATTAGACAGATAATGTCTCATTTAAGACGAGGCGAACGTGGAAAATTCTCTGCTAAAAGGTGGCCAATTTTAGAAGTTGACCACACCGGTTGACCACAGTTTCTCTCCAGGGTGGCAGTTTACGACCATGTTGTTTCGAGAGTCGGGTGGCGGATAACGGTACATCGAGATTACTGTAGAAACCCGAATTTTACTCACGTACCGTCCTAATTGCAAACCAACGTACAGGTCGTACCCAAATTTGTAAGAATTAGGTTATGATTATAACAGCCGTGGTTTCGTTGCACGTAACAGGTGAGGGTACAGAAAATATTCCGAGGGTACACCGTTAACTCGAAACTTCAGATCTTAACGAGCTTTTGTTGGTTTTCTAGTGCAGTTCATTGCACAAGGTGTCTCAGATTTTTACGAATAAATTGTGCTAGCGTTATCTCCGATTATCCGATTCTCCATATTTTTCGAAGACCTCCTCCGAGAGGAATTTCATTAGCGTTCGCGTTCAATCGGTCTGTATAATTTATTACACTCCGTAGTCGTCAATTTATCCATATTTTTCCCTCTCTTCGGTCTCTGAAGGATTTCTACGATGTAATTAAATTTTCCATAAAATTAAAACTCGAGTCGAACGTCACTTACAGGAGTTATAGATTTTTCATGGGGAGTATCCTTAAATATACAAGCCTCGAGCCAATATCAAAATCCTACGGACGTTCTTTGTCGTTCCTAAAATGCAATTGAAACTTCTCCCCGTACATTAGAGTTTAATGCTCCCGGATATTAAAATTAATCCGTCAAGTTAACGAAATAATTACGTTCGACGACGTAGGTGCTCTTTACAAATTTGCCAGGCCCATCGATCGTGCTCAATATCGAGATTCTTTTGAAGCGGTTACGTTGCACTTTTATGAGTTCGATAGAAAGCGATCCGAGAGTAGTCGGCGAGGAAAGGATGCGTGACGATGAAAGGAGAAATGCCAATGGTTCCAGGCCTGGAAAGAAAGTGGCCATTCGTAATCAACGCTTCAGGAAAGAGGACGAATTTTAGTCAAGGGATATAATAATCGTTGATCAGAGCTACTTTTTTTGACTTCACGATCACCCCTATTCTATTGTAAAAGTCTGCAATTTTTGTACAATATTTTAGAGTTGAATACGAGGGCTGATCGATAAATATGACCTCTATTCTTGTAAAATTATCTTGGAAAGAAATCGAACAGTGTGTCCAGTTTTAACATTTCAAGTTGTTATTCACCAAGGCTGGGTGTATTTTATTGGTATCGTGTTGATAATTAACTAGTAAGGATTAGATTAGTCCGAAAAAGGGTACCGAATAGTAACAATTGAAAGAGTAATAATCAAATAACGATACTCCGATATTCAAAGTTCATTTATATTATTCTCAGAACATATAAATGTAGTACAGCCAATAGGAATTATTGCCGACGGTTCGCATCGGTTTTAAGGTTTCTTAAAATGTATTTTTAGAAATTTAAATATTTGCGATTTAGTTCAACGATTTTCCAGAATATTTCGTGACAACGAATAAATTCCGACACGCAAGATGTAAAGTAGGTTAACAAGCTGGCACGATTCGATGTGTAATGTTTATCAATTGCATTTGACAAGCACAATCTGACTCCGATACCGCAGACACGAATTATATTAATACAACAACATAATGGAATCAATGAATTAAATGGACTAATAGTTTAATTTACATATTTGCTTCGAATATACAAGAGATTATGTAATTATACTGTTTGTGTTGATCTCAATTCAGGAAGGTAATTTATTTTTACTCATTTATGGCATTAATTGTGAAATCTATCACACTAGCTGTATTATATCTCGCTGTACGAAGATTTAATGTTTTATACAATTGCAAAATACAAGCACGTACAATACGATAAACACTATAGGGTTTTCCTAGCTAAGAATCTAAACTCAAATTTAAATTACATAAATCCAAGTTAGGGTAATTGTTACTTGGTAATTCTAAATAAATTAAATGCATAGAATCTCTCATATATATAATAATTTCGTGTTAAACGTATAGTTTTAGCCTTGTACAAGTAGTATGCAAATTGAAACACAACCCGTAGACGTACAAAGTGATATAATTAATTTTGAGCCAAACAGAAATGAAACTTCTGTTGGTAAATATAAGGAAAAATGTAGAAAATTGTTGAAGAGCGGGAGTAACTACGAAATGGAGTTATTAACATCCAGAGAAAGGAAGCATGTTAATAAAAACTGATGCATTATGAGAAAGATTCAAAAAATTCTTTTACGTTTATAATACGTTATTCCTCTCTCGGCAGCGTACAAATTCTTTTTAAAACGAAATCATCAAGTAACATTTCAATTGCAGAAATTAATATTTTAAATGAAGGTGCTTTCAATATCCCTTTTATAACAGCTTTCCCCGTAGTCATTCACTTTTTCACAAACTGTAAAACATCCTATTCCTCCGTTGCACCAAGAGTATTACTTTTACCGAAACTAATACGATTTCAAGGGAAAGTAACTCGTAGTTCGGTCAGTGCTTCCATCTACCGGGGATCGTTTCGTAACTACGTAATCTTTAAATCTTTTATATGGAGTGTTTCACTACGTAACAAGACACTTTTCACGAAATTATCAAAGATATCCACCAAAAAATGTTGCAAACTATTGTAACAAGAAATTTCGATAGCGCGATCCCCTACATCGGAAGATAAGGATTGTTGAAAACTACAAGCGATTATTTCGTTTTTATCAAAAAGAGTCTATCGTAACAGCAGGTATTAATATTTTAAGTTGAATCGTTATTCGTGACCCCTATAATTACGAAATGAATGTATATGCAATATCAATGCAAATTATTTAAAATAATCATCCAACAATGAGATCCAAATAATCCATCCAGATATGTTTTGATCGTTGCACACGAGACAGTGCACACTTCAACCTTGCACACGAACGTTGAACTTCAACGTTCAGCACTGCAGCGACGTTACTATAAAAATGATAGTGTTTATCCCCACCGATACTTCCCGGAAGCTATTTTTCTTACTTTGTCGTCCAATATTGAAGGAGTCCCGGTGTCCAGCGCCATGTTAAAAGTACACGGTTCGACAGAAGCAAATGAAAAGGGAGGCAGAAGCGCAGAATTGCCAGTGCCGCGTTACGATGCTCTTTGCATCCCCCCGCCCATGTACGTTCAGACTCAAATCAGAAAATGGCAGTGCACTCAAAACAAGTATAGACCGAATGGCTCGTAGCGAGGACGAGCTCGTAAAAGACGTCTGGCAGTGCTACTTTAGCACCGTAATACGTGTTTTCCATTAAAAGGCTACGAGTATGTGTGCACAAGCGTGCGAGACCGGCAACTTCCTCGTAGTAACCACCCACACCCCCACACCCACCCACCCTATTCACCCCAGTGTCAGTCTGTGCGCCGCGACGTCTACGAGATTTAAGAGGCGGTCTTTAAAAAGTGATCCGCTGCGTAAAGTGAAATTTAACACGGTATAGGAATTATGTTCCACACACTTTGTGGCGAGGGATTGCTTACGAGGGAATTTTGGACGTTGAAAAAATACAATTTTTTGAAATTTTGCTTCCAATCTCGCGAACTAGTGAGCAAATATTTTTACAGTTGGAAATGATGATGTTAATGTTAGTATACGTCTTGGTCGAGGATTCGTCGGAAGTGTATTTTATATATACAAATTCAAGAAGTAGTGCTAAGTATACTTATAAAGTAGTGACAAGAGTATAAACTAGATCAAAGAACATATTTTTTATGAAATTCAAATTTATATATTGTTTCTTTTTTTTCAAATGAGTTTTTGTAGATAGTGATGTTAGAATTACTTTGACTTTTTTTTAACGAATATTGTTTTCTTTACCGAAAATGAAAATAGTTATGTAAATATAGTTTCGGATACGTTCGATTTGCTTAGAAATGAACACACTTTAATATAGGGTTGTAATATTCATCACTTAAGACCGGTTTTCCTAAACCTTGCACCTAATCTTACCCCTATCAAACTTTGAAATTATAATTGTGGCGCTGACCTGTTCCCGTCTACAGTTAATAACTGCCTTTAGAGTCAACGTCCACCACGGATTCTCATTTACATGCACTATTGGCTACTACCATTGATCTAAACCTTCAACATTCAACGGTCTTCCGGGAATTATTCCAGAACTACGATGGCAAGCATAGTTTATGTACAAAGCATGATTTAAACTACTTTTGAAAGGAAATTATAAATCAGCCTACACAAATATCAAGTACAAAAGTAAACGTACGTTTGTTTTCACTTCTATTATATATTCTATTCTTCTATCTTTTCCTACTCGATTCTTCATTTCGTCACTTAAACTACTTTTAGAAAGAAATTATAAATTAACCTACACGAATATCGAGTATAAAAGTAAACGTACATTTGTTTTCACTTATATAATATATATTCTATTCTTCTATATTTTCCTACTATCTTTTCCTTCTATCGTTTCATCTTCTCTTGTATACAATCTATTATTAATCTTGGCACTGATATTTGTAACATATCGACACGTCGAATCTTTCGTTAAACGATAAGTTGCACCACGTAGACGCGTATGCATCGCCAGACAGTTTATCGTTGACAGAAAAGAATAAGCGAACGTCACGAGCAAGAAACAAGCGAGAAATTTCGCGTTATCCGTATGTAAATGTCCTCGTGTAGCGACAATGTATTTATCCGAAATAAAATCACACTACCTGATTGGAAGGTGCACGGGAGAATTGAAATGTCGTTTGCATGATATCTCGCACGCTGGAAATACCTGAGACGTCGGTTGCACAACCCAGAAAATTGGAGAGACGCGAGACACTAATGGTTTATTAAAAATATGGATGTCGGGCGACCGGTTTTACTACTCGTCGGAAACTCTGTGACAAATAAAATGTTAACAAAACAATATATTTCGAACTTCCAAGGTGTATCGATGCCAATCGTTTCTCAGAACTTTAAATGTATTCATAGAACAGAGAGAAACAGGGAAGCACGGCCCCTCTGGGACAACTTGAAAGACATATCGGTGTTGTAGGAATTGAACACTGTTGTTTATCTTCAACTAAGTCGTGTTGGTACACGTTCGAGAGGGTAGTAAGAAACTGCGAGAGTCGATTAGAACAGTTCTGTCTGCTCTAAGTGATAACTTCAAGGACAGGTGTGTACTAGCAAGAGAATGAGAACGTATTGAGTTTCAATATCGTTTACAAAATACAGAAATTGTATTCATTATTTACTACTTGGTACTTCATTGATATTGATACGTTACTCACAAGATGCCTCGCTTTAAGACAGGTTAATTGGTATTTATTGTATAAACAAATTGATTAAAATGCAGTCGGCTACTCGGATTCAGTGTGATAATGTAACAAACTGCTTCAGTGACCAAGTTGCAACTATTGATCGATTTAATCTCTAAAGTGCAAATTGCAATCTGTTTGGCGATTCAAGTGTAACAGTTCCATCGGTTTCTAAAGTGTAACTAAAACATTAGGTGTGTTTCCAGTTTCAAGTCGGTGATCATTGTTTAAATAGAAGTATTGGAGCAGGATGCCAATTCTTACATAATGGATACCCCCAGGTGCAGGTTCTAAGCGCAAGCTTACAAAGTGCATCTGAAGAAATACAAATGTCGATTAGATATTGTTGTTTAATTAGGTGCTCCCATGTATGCTCCTATTAAAAAATCCTAATTCTCAAAGTATGAATGGCAATTAGTCTGGCCCCCACTTTGTAAAACACTGATCCGAAAAATCAGTTACGAGTAAAATGCATAGAAAGCACAAACATTTCTTGACGTCGAAAGATACGTGACACAAGTTGTGATCGAACAGTGGAGCAAAAAGAATGGTTAGGTCACTTTGAAGTCAGAGAAGTGAGTATACACGTAATTAATTAGAGTGGTACAGTTAGAGTCTCGAGCCTGTGCATCTTGATTCAGTTTAACACGAATGTACACATTGTTACATAGAAAGTACTTCTTAACAATCCTGTCCGCCAACCTAATATTCATTCGCACATGTTTAACATTACTTTCCGCAATTACCTAACCATTAATATAACTTGGTAAATATTTATCCTCTCCCAACTTCAATCCGCTAATTGTTCTATTAATTTAATGGTACACCAGTCATACACTATCTGTATCATTTTCATAGTATTTTCAACGGGTTCTGGGAACGTTGTCCCCACTACCGGAAGAAGATTCGACTGGCGCCACGACGTTAAACGATTTTCGATTCGTAAGTCCTGGACAAGCAGCCGCTGCTAGGTCTCGGCGTGCTGTATAAATTTCTAACGTAATATTCCAAAAACATTCTTCACACTTGGAAGGTCCTCGAGGGTATACGTCTGGCGTAAGGCCAATCAGAGTAGGACTCCTCATGAAGTTTTGCACGCTACGCCGTGATTTCGTGCCAACGATCCCGGTGAGCTCTTAGGAAGAACTTTTTGAATTGTGGCACGCTAATCAGTTCCCGTTTTTTGCGCACTGCGACGCGCAAGAATTGCTTTATTTTCTTCACGAATAACATTCCTCTTGTTAATTCGAGCAGCTCTCGTTTGGTGTACGGTAACATTATTGCCTGTAACTAGTCTTGAATAACTTATTTTTATCACGACTAAAAACGAGGAAATGTTGAATTTCTCTTTTTCTCGTTATCTTTTATGATTTTCTACGGATAATATATATATATATATATATATATATATATATATATATATATATATATGAAAGCTTGTAATTTTTAAAAAGAACGATGCAGGTGGTCGGTTCATAGAAAATTACTTATTTACTCTCCACGGTAAATAATCCGATTGGAAAATTCCGAGATGAAACGAAAGTGGAAATAAAAAATACAGGTGTAAATATAAAAAATTTAAAAGTAAACGTTGCTCTCGTTGATCGGTAAAATATGTACAATCGCTCTCAGGATGTCCACTATAATTTTGTAAACATTTACCAAATACTGCAAATGTATAATTTTCAACGCCGAAACGACCTCCACTATGAAAGTAAACAAAAATAATTGCGGTACACACCGCGAGATCAAACGCGAATTTTTCTTCTTATCGGTGGCTATACATCACACGAAATGCTCGCAGGATGGTGATTTTTATCGAATCGCACTTCAAAAATTGCTTCGTTCATCATCTGGGCGGAAAAAGTTCCCGTCGTTATTTTACCACCTCTGTTCGCGTATTTTTCGCCGTTTTGCGGATACACGGTTTGTATGTGGTGTACGGATTATCGCTGGTCCATGGACGTGCGAATGCTGCGCGGAATTTTCTATCGATTTTCATACCCAATTACGGCGAAACGAATCTTGTTTGCTACTCTTTTGAACGGGTACAAAGCACTCATCGGAAGTATTAACAAAGGATGCGTCGACAACTCGCCGAGAACAAATCTGTATTCGACAGGGAAAGTTATCGGATGTTATTAACGTTATTCCACCGTTCCACCAGATATCCTGGATGTCCGATTCAACGTTAATGCGTAACGTTCACGCAGAAACATTTAACGCGGCACGACGAATTAGGAAACTCGCGGAAATGTGGATTTAAAGCTGACCGGAATGTACACATCGGGCACTGAAAACTGCTTTTAATTCCTCATGGGGAACGAAAGTTATATTTTGAGAGACTTTTCGCTCGTAACAAAGTTTCTGCAACATAGATTTATACTTTATGGAACTAGTATGGAGAAGTACAGTATTTATTCGTTAAGAGCTCGACGATTTCTTCGCTATTTATGATTCACTCCTGTCTCGTGGAGGCGAAACCAAAACGAAATCGAAGAGAGTATTTTCCATGTTAAGATCTCATTACTTTGTAACATTGTTTAGACTCGTAGTGTTATTAATGGTGTAGCACTAACTCGAAATCGGGGTTTACATTCAAGGATTCCACTATCTTCATATATCCATGCTTGGAGGATTAAAAAAAAATACTAAGATATGTTTCTAATGCACGATTCTATATAAGTTTATTATATAAGAAATTAATATATTGCCCAATGATACATTCAATACTTTTTGTAACACACAGTAATTTTTCATCCATAAATAATGTTCCTTACAGAGAAGGTGAAAATTACCAGATATAAATCTTCGATGCACTTTAAATTGATTTTTGAATGTGGCAATTAATTAATAATAAAACTGTTCGATATAAGAATGCTTTTATAAGCCAACATATTTTTGATGCTTGAATAATATTTAAAATAAGTAACGATCGTTTTCCAATACAACCAATTAAACAATCGACTGTCTGATTAATCGTTTCGAGTAATGTTTGCAGAAAATAAAATGCATCTACGATTTCTCAACAATCTTCAATAAACGGAGAAATGAATTAAATATTGAAATTGTTATTGCGTTTAGTCTGATATCCTTGTCTCGTACCAACGTACATCTCGTATCGCATTCATCAATGAAATCCGATTGGAGTTGTAAGGCAATCTTATTGGAAGGATTTTCATTTCTTGTCAATTATTATAGAGACAGAATAAATTGCATTTCCGTTTGTACTATTTGCGTTCGTGCAGCGTATTTTCAATCGCAGTCGTCTTATTGCAAATTCTAAGCTGTAGAGATCGTATTCTTTGCATACAAGAAATTCAATTTATTAACCCATAGTTGTGTATTTTAAAAAACTACTTACCTTCAATCCCTTAACAATACATCTCTAAATGTATGATATTATAGATCCTGATAATTACTCAAAGAACATTATAGACATTTATGAATATTATAGACGTCAAATTTCTACCTTCTTACCAGAAGTAAATTAGTTCGAAATTCTATTTAACCTACACTATTAGTTTCCACTGGGTGTAATTAATCGTCAAGGTTTAATTCAGTTCTCAATGGTCACCCACAGTCTCGATCCACGGACGGAATTTTCTTCATTAAATTCCCCGTTGAAACTTGTTCGGTCCCCATCGTACGCACAAAGCGTTCTTGATCGCAAAAAAATTCTCCTCCAACGCTGTAACAATTTCAAACGGGCCGGCAAACGTAATCCCTCCTCGTTCAAACATTCTCACAGCGTGTAACGTAACAGAAACAAATTTCCCCCGTACAAAGGAAGAAGCTCGTTTCGTGAATATGAAAATCGTCCAGCAATAAGGAGAGCGATGGTATCGGGTGACACGTTTGCGCCTGAAGTCGGTTCGGTGCTTGATCGTTCATTGAAAACTTGGCGAAACGCTCGGGTACACGGATACCAAACGTGGCAAAAGCGTTTTCTGTCGGTGTAATAAATTGTGACAGAGAATTTTTCCTCGAGCGCGAGCGACAGAGACGGTTGGCCACCCGTTCACGGTACGGAACAAAGCGATACGTGCAAGTTTGAGTGTAGCCGTTGAAAGGGCTGTTTTCATCTTTGACTCCGGCTCCCTTTGCCCGGTATATTCAGGCTCTGATGCTCAACGATCGGCGCCTCTGTGGGTGTTCGCGGAACGACACGTTCTTTGACGACATTGTCGTGTCACCGCAGCTAGATGTTTGCCCAAGAGTTTAATTCACAAACACTCGGCCCTTGCTCGAGAGACTCCTCGTTGTCCCATCGGCATTTATTTACGTCTCTTTTCGCTGTTCCCCGCTCCGTCGCGCAACCACGATTCATCTTGCAAATTCAAAAGAACACATTGCCAAATTTCGATTCGTCGACGTCACGCGTCGCCACGAGCCCCGAAGAGGGCACGCAACGTTGGGATTATCCCATGAATTAAGCGTTGAACACTCCAGGGAGGCAAACGGGACGAAGTTCGGTTTATTTATTTCGAGCAGTAGGAATTGAACGACGTTGAACACCTACGGACGAAAATTAACAGGAAATTATCCTTGGAGTGTACGTTGGACAAATTACTCTGCAGCGGTGAGTGCTACGTGTCAATAATTCTAGGAAAAGGGCAGTGTCTGAGCAGTTGAATAAACAATGTTTAAACAGTGCTCCTCTGGGAAACTAGAAAAGGAGACCACAACATTATCAAAAGCCTCTGACATAGTGCACGTTATTCGACAAATAAATCGTTATTCGAATAAAAGTCGACAAAGTCGAGACCCTGTTTGTCGGATAACCTTTCTCCGGGTCGAAGACATTTTTGTATATTTTTGTTTCTGGAAATAGTAATTTCGAGATTTTCATGTCGTAGCTGAACGAAAAAGCGAAACAATTATTCAGCACTCGGTTCCGTTGATCCACGTTAACGAACTCGACGATATTATCGATCAGACGTGTCACGTACCACGTAAGTTGGTTCATCGAGGGTTAAATAGCACCGAATCCATGGCAAATTACGTTACGCGTGAAATTTCGTTGTACGTCGTCGTAACAGGTATCTCCCCGTTCTGTGTACGGGAACGTTGTCGTCTCAAGGGACATGTAATTTCACGCGTCCAATACCCTGTATCTTCCCAACGTCAATATCGCCGCTAAATCCGGGCCCGCAAGGGTAACCACGAATACCCTACGGCAACTGGATACTGTCACAGTGGGGGGGGGGGGGGGGGGGGCGAGACCTGTCCATCTCGACCTTAGCACTTGGCTAAGAACGTTAAGAAACTATGGTGTGGGCACTTCTCATGGTCGAACGTCGGATGTTAACTGCCACGAAACAATATACTTTCGAGGGCCATGGAAACCGTGAACGTTGCACGTTTCCCTCGGAATACATTTGGGAAATTAAGGGACCAGGTCAATACGGTGTCCCGACACTCGCTCGATACGCGACATAGGCTTTTGTGCCCTTCGCTCTCTCTATCTATTTCATTTTCCCCGGCGACGTTCGGTTTATGAAATATTACCACGTGTGATGAAATTCGTCGAAATAAATTATTCTAACGCCGTGAATAGGCCGAGACGTTGAAAATAGAGCTATACCCAAACAGAGCTACCATTGTGTCGGTAGAACGAACGACACGAATCATTTTGTTCCGAAACGAACGAAATGAATTATTTCATTCCCGCGCCGAAATTTTCCATGTTGAAGATACTTTACGAGCAGCGAAACGAGGAATTTTTGTTCGGATAGAGACGTTGAAAATAGAGCTATACCTAAACAGAGCTACCATTGTATCGGTAGAACGAACGAAATTGATCATTTTGTTCCGAAACGAACGTAATTAATTACTTTGTTCCGAAACGAACGAATGAATTATTTCATTCCCGCGACGAAATTTTCCATGTTGAAGATACTTTACGAGCAGCGAAACGAAGAATTTTTGTTCGGATAGAACGGTTCGAAATAGATCATTTTGTTCGTTGTTACAGGTACTACCTGCGACAGTTCTGAAAATTTTTTTATTTCTATGCGTGTGAATATTACGAAGAACAATCGTTTGGATCTTTTAACTTGCACGTTTACGAAAATACGGTACGTTAATGTTACTACGTGCTTGTTGAATAGAGTGCTCGTGTGCGAAGAGAACAAGATTATGAAAGAGGTATTACGGTAAAAGTAATTAAGGTTTTTGTATTGAGAGAATGCTGTTAATTTTACATAATCTTACGGTTGCTATGACCGAATAAATATTTAAGGTATCGGTTGCTCGATTTTTCTCTTCGCAAATTAACCATTTTTTTGAACGTTAACGAGCCATTAATATGTATTATGTATTAATGTAGAAAAATATTTTGCGAAACAGAATACATTTTTCTATGAAATGCACGTGTTTTTTCTCACGCGATACGAATTACGTGTAACTGCGCTTCTCTGTTCTACATTTAAAACGGAATTAAAAAATGCATTTCAACGCACGCGTTAATACTCGTACGTGATGAAAAAATTCTATTACAAAGCAGCATTATTGATTAGAAGAATCGTTGTATCTAATACCTAGCTAACGAATCATCGGAATTGAAGAAATAACGAAGAAATGAAAGTAATAAACGATTGAGTAAAATCTTTTTTACCCGATGTGTGCCTAATTGGAGTCAAACATAGAGTCGGACAATGAACTCTTACCCATTTAATCCTTCCAGGGTTAAGCAATGAAAGCAAATAAGTATGCAAGAACAGGTACACCAGAAAATTAAAACTGAAGGGACAAGAAGGTCAACAGGGCTTACCATTGCTCATCAGCGGTCAGTTATGTTGACCGGTGGTCAGTAGTGGCCAGCAGGATTCGACAGTTGTCCGGAGGGGTCAGCGATCTATCTCGGAGAGGTAGGGTCAGAGGATATTCGAGGATGCCAAATCCAAAGTCGAGAGGTCCAGTACGAGTGAAAATGTTCAGCTATAATCCGTCTATCTGTAACTTTCGAGGAAGTATCCCAACGCAAACTACGTGTTCGACACGTATAGATGTAAAAAAGCCAAAAAAATAAAGAACGCATCGGGAACAACGATGAGACTACCCCCTAAAGAAGCACCTGTTACGAAAACAGGTACTGCTCTTCGACCTGTTCTATCCTGACACCACTCGTACACAAGTATACGAGTGCGTAACAATTGACCAATCGACGGATTCGTTTCTCCTCCATCGAAATAAACATTCACCGATACGTGTCCCTGGAAACAACTCGTTAATGAAAAATCCACGGATCGCGTACGACATGGTGGCCAGCGTCTTTTACCCCCGAGGAGCTAAATGAATTGCTTTTCTTCGGTCGAAATGTCAAGTATTGCGGGTGAATCTCGGTAAATGGTCGCGACAAATGGAATATGGCGAGAGGTCTACCGCTAATTAATTAGAAACCGTCCGAACAGGTCGTGATGAATAGGTTGCGTAACGGGATCATTAAAGCCTCAGTAAATTCCGACCGAAGCTGCACTGGTGTGTAATTAGCGCGTTCGCGGGGCCAAATAATTTCCCGGCGACGATTTCGGATTATAATTTGATACCGTCGGCCCACCGGAGTTTAAGGATTTAAGTTCGCTCGACCGGGGATAGGCCCGTTCCTAATGAATGCATCGTAAGGTACACGCGTGTAACGGCCGCGGTTATACGTCGTAAGGGTTCCGTGTGTTCCGTTAACGAGCCGGCAAATTGTTTTTGCGAATATCACACGCCTACGTAAGCTTCCGGGCTCTATTATAATCCGTGCTAATTTCGACATTGTATTCGCTTTAACGCGGGATCGGAAATTCTCCCTAAGCACGTGAACTCCGTTAATCTGTGTACAGTTGGACTTACGAACACCTGTTCCGTTTCGCTGCCGGGACTAATTAGTCGATTAGCCATTCTACGAGTATCGTGAACCCGAACTCTGATACGCGTACCCCGATCTCGCGTATATCGTCGTCATCGAGCCAAGCGCGGTGAAATTCCAACAAAAATTTCATTTTCAGCTTCGAGATTTCAGTTCGAGTTCGAATCGATCTCGCGGAGAGGTCGTCTTCTCGCGGGAACCTTCAAACATCGACTCTTGGAAGTACAGTGTTCTCTGATCTTCGTGAACGTGATTTTATTCGCGACAGGGACGTCAGGTTCCCGGGATATTTGATCAGACTTTATTTTTACGTTCCGGAGCGAACGGTTAGATCGTTGTACTTTTATCGGGAACTTTGTTTCGGAATTTTGAATAGCGGAACTTCGGTATACGAGATTAATCCGATTTGGAAGGAAGATTAATTAAATATTTGCGACGCTATAAATGCGGTGGTCATCTCGTTTAAGCGGGTCACTTTGGAAACTTCCTTCGACGTATAACTTTGAGAGACTATAACTCGATCGTGAAGTTTCTATGGCGTTTTACATCGGTACGATTAGTGATATACTCTTGTCAAGATTTGGTCGAACTTCTCGTTGAAAAAATTTGGTTGTTTATCACGGAGTTTCAATTCTATTCGATGGTCGATAAAATCGAAAAGTATTTAACCGTGCGTTTACCTTAATAAAGGATAATTCGATTATTGGTCGCCCCTTCTGTTTTGTCACTCGGAGATTAACGAAACAAATCTGGAGAACCGTAAGGATCGGTTTCTTCATTTTTATTCTGAAAACGATTCCGCGGTTCATTCACGGTACGCGTTTTCGCGCGAATAAATCACACTCTTTAGGCATTCCAAGATTTCCCGCTTCCGCGAAACGAGGTATCATCTCGGCTTTGATCTTTATCCGAGCACTCTTCTCTGCTATTTTCTACTCGCGATGCATAAGTACGATTCCCCGTTTGTACAAAGGGGACTTTACCAGTAGACGGTATTTCACGATAAATTTTACATTCATCCGGAATCTACATATTTACATTCCCCGTTTACGTTCCTTTATCGTGTTCGAGAATACGTTGAAATTCGCGAGAATTGTTCCGTGCGCCATTTAAAGCGGAATAAACGTTTTGCATCGATGTGCATACATTTTAAACCTTTGTATCTTTCCGTGAGCACGTCTTTTTTGTTTTTTGTTTAACGGTTAGCTGTATCGGAAGGCCAATATATCGTAACGTTTATCCTTTTGTCAGAGAATACATTATGTTAATTAAAGTCCTCGCTTGCGATACGGAGACACGCGCGGTTGATTCGTTTTATAGATTTCCGCTCAAGTCGAATTGCATAAATACTACGTATTGCAATAAGAAGACGAGAACAGTCTCGTGTTGAGAAAAACCATGCACCATGGATAAAAGAAATGTGTCGATGTTTTACAATAGTTTCAGGTCTTACAGAAGCTAATTGAAATATCTGACCTAATAAGAATCGATATTCCAGAACTGATCTTTCTTTCTCTACGTATTTGGCGTAACACGTGTGAAAGGCTACCAAATAACACATACAAATGGTTTTAATAAATTTACTATTATCAAAATAGAATCACTTTAACGATTGACAGAAATTCTGACTATATTTAACGAAGTTTAGTTTAAACGGCAATATCGAGGTCCTTTTCCGGCAGTATTCAACAGGTTTAATTTTTTTTTTACCGACATTAGAGAGATAAACGAAATGAACGCTTTACTTGCGTTTATTGGAAAATACCTGGTTCAGCTGGAATAATTCGTACCGCTTGTTAAACGAATTAATCACGTATTCCTATAACGAAGAACTGTGTGTACACAGTACGTTGTTAATACGAGTAGAGAACGAGATGGTCTCTTTCGTTGTTATTTTTATAACAGCTCCACGAGGACGAATCATCCGTAATCGATACAAAAGAATTACCGAAAGTTTTTACTTGATTTATGTTTCAGTTGCGTGGGCGGTGATTTTCTAAAAGTGTTTTTACATTTGGAGACAACTGGTGTTTCCGAGTACACTCCCTGGTCTGGTGTGCTTTGCGGAGAACTGCGTGACATCCCACAAATTCTGTACAGTTCAAGATCGACGCTTATTTTGGAGCTTCACAGCCAAAGCCCACCCTCGAACGCGACCGGCTTTTCTGGAAATTTTCGTTTCATCGACAGACGTAAGTTGTTCATCAAAATATATCATTCTTTTAGCTGTATATGAAAACTATAGTCGAAATAGTTACCAGAAACGAACTTACAATACTTCGCAACTTCCATCCGTAAAATATTCGTCGCCTGTGGTGTTAATTATAAAAATTCTTCGAATTTTGTCATTTTTTAAGAAAAATTCATTCATGTATAAATCAATGCCACTTGCATCCATTCTTCTTCTGTGTTTGGGTTTTTTGTTTGAAAAATAGGTACTGCTCTTCGAAAATTACGATTAATCGGATAAATAAACGAGCACGGTCTCCTGTTTGCCTAGTAGAGAGTACGTTGTGCCAAGTAATAGAGGAAAACAGAATTGCGATAACGGGAAAACAAAAGTTTGGAATAATTCTATCGATTATGGCAATCAGCGACTCGAAGTGTAATCGTACTTTCGCTCGGCGAGTTTTGAAAATGAAGCAAAGGTCCCCACAGATGGGACGACTTCATCGAATCGGAAACATCTGACAACTCCGTAGTCTCGAGACAAGGACTGAACTGGATTAAGACTGACGGTTTGTTAACAAAGGCCACTTCATAGCTTCATCGCGGTTGGAAAGCTCTTCTAGCTCGGGAGGCTCTACTCGACTGGCATACTTATCGAGAAAACTGCGGGTTTCGTTTTATGAAACTCTTTCGAGTGGAGACTTACTCCTCTTTGCCGCGTACAGCTCAATTGGAAAATATTTTTAAAGTTACTACCCGGATATCATTGAAAGAGCTCGCGGGGAACGTGTTCCTTTGGAAATAACGCTAATTAAAGCGTGACTGCGCGCACGCACTGGATGATTTCGCAAGGAAGATAAATCCCAAATGGATTTCGCAACTCCTAGCAAACCGTTCCGACTTGAACGTGAAAATTGTATTTAATCAAACACGGCACGCTGCTAACGATACGTGAAAGGACGATAAATTAACAACACAGCGGATGTACTCTCGTAATATGAAATTATCCGCAAAATGAATTAAATGTAATAAAAGCGCGCAAGGACGTTTCTCTTAAAAATGAAATTTTTCAAATTTCGGATTTATATATATATTAATCAGACCGTTGACGACATTATCACTCGTTATTATTTTTTTACGTTTAATCAAGATCGATAGCCTTTATTTTTCCTACGGGAGAAAAACCGTCATTTTGTACAGATAAAATATTTATGAAATATTCAAGAGTACCGTTTCCATGGAATTTGTACCGACATGGACACTGTTCACCAAGGAACATGTTCGCGTGTACATTTAATATCGATACAAGTATCAGGTACTCATTTTATTTTGTTCCTTGTAAAATGAAGTTAATAATGGGAATTATTGGTTACACGAGCGAGGTAAAATCTTAATTTATTTCCAAGGGAACACGATATCGTAGAAATTATTCAAATTGTGCAGTAGAAAGAAAATGTTCAAATTCTTCGTTTTGTAAGGCAGGAGAAATATGAGGAATATTATTCGTTCCACAGAGGGGAAAATATAAATAAAATTAGGAGAGGACGAAAACTTACATAAGTGGTCAAAATACCGATTTATGCAATATCAACAAACAATCTTACTCTTCCTCTTCCTGTTCGTAATTTGAAAAATACTGAGTATTCTACTGGATTTCCCTGTTGTATAAAAACGAACAATCCTCGAATACAATGCAACAATGACCTGGCATTGTGCGATGTCATTCGTCGCGTTCAAAGCATTTTTCGTGCATCTTTTGAATTTAGTTTTAATCACCTTTAGCGAAGTAGCTAAATTCACGAGGTAAGAGTGCAATCCATTGAATCTCACGTCGCAAAACTGCGGCAAATTATCCGCTAAAGTTGTCCCGTTGTTGCCATTTGCTTGAAAACGTGTGAATGGAAGCGTTCAACCGTATCGCTGTTCTCTTTAAGGTGTATTAGTTCCCTCGTTGAAAATCCTCCGGCGACGTAGTGTCTACACTCGTTACAACAAACGGTCCTGTGCTCCGAACAAGAGAGGGTCTCTGATCTAGAAATTCGAAGAGTTATGGCATTTGGAAAATGTGTAAACGTTTCGTCCATAAACGCATAGCGAATGCCGAGAATTTAAACATTTTTTAGGGATCATTTCTTTGTTAAATGCATTGGTGCCACAGTGTTCCTAAGAGGAACACTTTGGGTTAAGTATTGCATCTATGGTACTTAATTGTAAGTTATGTATTATAGTTATCATCTGCATCTCATTGAGGAATAATTGTGTCGCGGAGAAATTTTTCGAAGAGTCTCCACAATGTATCCCGAGAGTATCTCTTAATTAATAAAAGCAAACGTGCACGATGAATAATTTACTCGTTACGTGGAACGCTCGCAAAATTTTAACGATCCAGGTACATTCGAAGATTTGCTCGATACAGAAATCAAAATACTTGGAAAAACTCCACGTCGGTTTCAAGTATCTCCTGTCCTCAACCTGATACTTATTTTCGTGAACGGTGACTTCTATTTTCTCGTCGAGCAAAACATATCAAACGCGCCCCTTATTTACAGCGGTTTGGATGCCACAAGTTTTCGTGTATTTCCGTCGTAGATTTGCAAGTGACACAACAGGGCTAAACGGCAAATATTGTGCTGGTTTCGGGGAAATTGTGGTTCGTTAGTAAACGTTTCACGAATGTGACCAGCCAACGCGTGCTTTAAACATGTTGGGACGACGAATTTTTTATTTCGCTCACGTGTATGCGTCAGGCTTACGTGTGCCACATATAACGATGACATAATTCTTCCCGGGGCCGGGAGGAAACTTTTCCCAGCAATTTCAAAATGTACAATTTTCTCGTACGCTTGCCGCGCTGCTGTCCCTTTTTACCATGGGCGGGAGAAAAAAGAACCCGTACCTGCTCGCTCTTCGCGAGCCCGTACAATTTACATAAGGAGACACATCCGCAGTGAGTTGACTAATCCTGGTGCTTCTCGATTCATCGTGAGCGTAAATTTCTCTGTCGACGTTGAATTTTATTCTTCTCCGATGCGGACAATTTTTTTTCGATGGAGAGAATTTAAATATTTCTCGATAGGCAACCTTCCGCATCTCTACTTTCATTTAATTCTCTTTCGATATTAGGCAAGCTTTCCTACTCTGTATTATCGAAACCTACGGTTAGGTTTGAGTAAGTATTATGGTTGTACCTCGTTCCTTCGAGGTAATAAGTATCATTTATATTTTTGAATACTCAACGACAACATTCGTTCGTCGACTTTCATTTAATTCTCTTTCGATATTAGCTAAGTTCTTCTACTCTATATTATCGAGATCTACGGTTAGGTTTGAGTAGATATTATGGTTGTACCTCGTTCGTTCGAGGCAATAAGTACTATTTATGTTTTTGAATACTCAACGACAACATTCGTTCGTCTACTTTCATTTAATTCTCTTTCGATATTAGACAAGTTCTCCTACGCTGTATTATCGAGTTCTATAGTTAGGTTTCAATAGGTATTATAGTTGTACCACGTTCCTTCGAGGTAATAAGTATCATTTATATTTTTGAAAACTCAAGGACAACATTCGCTTCGTCTATTCTTTAAATCAATCAAGTTCCATCCTCGACGCCAGTAATTTTTAGGTGGTCAAGAGCACGACTTAAATCGAGAAAATGGTCCTTAAGCAGAGAGTCATCAACAAAGGTAGCCACCTAGACTTTTTCTTAGTCGAACAGAAGTTATTTTATCCCCTATTTCTAAGTATAACTCTCATCGTTTGGATACCGAAAGAAAAACACCCGGTCCAATATTTCTCAACGCTCGCAAGATTCGAAGATCGCTCCTAGAGCGAGCATCCCTTGTAATTTCAGTTACGAATCGTCCTTCTCAAATTACACGCTTCTTTCCAAACACACCCTGTACGTTTTCGTACGGTCTAAACCGGCCGAGCCTCTTTCATCCCTCGTTGGAGCGTTCATTTGAAACAGATTTCGGCGCGAGGTTAATCCGAGGTGGCGAAAATCCGTCTAGAACTCAACCGACCATAATGGGGCCTGATAACCGAAGAGATTAGTTAGACAGAGATTAGACGACAGATAGCAAAATCGGTGTTCGGCAACTGGCTTACCGTAAACCGTGTTATCAAAGCGGCCTAACATATAATGTTTCGTACGAAGGATCCCGTTGATCCCCAGACCTAACCCGATCGATATTCAATTTCCTCTGGATCCTTCTCTACCCCCGCTTCGCGAACGGGACTTTATCTACCGCGATATCACGATTAGATCCCCGAGCCAACGATATTTCATCGGTGCGTGATTTGCGGGATCGGGCAACGAACAAAGATCTTGACAAAACGCTAAGAGAAACGGGCCGGAACTGTCCTAATGCGTGAAAAACGTCACGAACCCATTTCGTTCGATCCATCATTCGGCGGAAGCCGTCACTGACGAATGAGCGCTGCCGCGAGAAAAAGGAAAAGAGGATATCGAGACTCCCGGGTGCACCGGTATCGGTGAAATATGCGCGGCTCTTTCAACGTGTCCATCGATGGATTCGTGGATTTCCTCTCTCGTTCTTCTCATCTCCTTCTCTCCCCAATAACGACTTGCAGGTGTCTGGTAATGCGCTAGAAAATTCGGCGTGCTCCCGTGGATTATGTACGTCCATTAAACGGGAAATAGCCTGCCTGACCGTATACCGGGACAAAGCACACGCTGATTAACCATGTATAATTAAAATGTAATTTCTCCTACGTAACCAGGGAGTTTTAATCAAACAGGGGTTTGAACCGAAGTGGTGGTGGAAGGTATGGAAGAGGGATGGTTGCGGTACGATACTAGAGGGGACGTGATTATCACGGCGACCATAGAACGCGGGCTCTTCGGTCACTTTCCTTTATTTCGAATTATACGTTTAACGAATGTTGAGAGGGGAACGCGCGTATTTCCTTCCCGTTTTCGTGGCTACGTTCCCGGTACCAATTAGGAACGTAGCGGAGCGTCTGTAACGGGGTTGCGCGAAACGAAGTATTGGAATTTAACGATTAACAGCGAAGAGTCCTTCGATTATGCCCTTGAAGTCTTTGGATCGGATTCGGAATGTCCCGAACCTATGGAACGCTTTTAACTTTGTAATTAAATTGGGGGATCGACGAAATACGATACAGGAGCTTCGTTACCATTGCTTCTGGTTGCGAAAAAAGAGTTATAACTATATCATTCTTAAAGGGTAAATATTGGGGATAAATTTCGTTAGGTTAATGGTGTTGGAATTAATATTAAACAGCGTTGGATGATGCACAACCTGAATTGTACGCGCGAGGAGTAAAATTTGAAGGTCATAAATTGCGATATTATGCAATATTATGAACAATACGAGAGTTTCGATAATCCTATGGGTATTCATAAATTGCAGCTTTATTTGCACCGCTACGCGCACCTAGTGTTCCGTACTGATTATAACGAAATGGTTAACATACACCGGCTAAACGACAATAATTCTATCGCATTGTTGCAACAAAAGACCATTACTCTCTTTGTCGTTAATGATGGTTGTGTTTCTATCATGGTTACCGATGTGCGATTTAATTTTCAGCAGTTGTATACGTATAGTATACCTTTTTATAAATCTAAAGTTAGCATTTTCAGGGGTAGAGTTACATACGTTCGCCAGTTTAATCGTTAAGTTATTCCAATAGGGAAATAAATATTAAATTTACTCCGTTTTGTATAATTAAATTGTTCACCTATTTGTAAAACGTAACCACCCTTATCGCATAATATGAGCATCGAAAGTTTTCAGCATTGGTACACGTATAAAACTGCAAGGGAAACTTTCGAACGAAATTATCAAGACGTTTTCGTGTGCGATTCCGGGTAATTGAATTTCTACGAACTCGGATCGTTAAAAATTAATTTTCCCTCGTTTCGAGTTGTTAACGGTTCGTGCGTAATATTTAATATCGATCTCGAGTACTTAATTTTTCGATTGTCGTTTGTCTCGGCGTGTTTGGTAATAACTGTCGTTGTAATAACGCTTGGCAGCTCGGGAAAATAGATGAAATGGAAGCTACATCAGTGAGAGCTAATTGATTTACCACGCTCGCAGGCTCGTAACTCCAATCTCCTTGAAATTCGGCAATTAACGGGAAAATTGCGAAAGCGGTTCTTTGGCGGTTTTCCCGCTATAAATATCGCTTACAGCATTTTCGTTAATGAGATTTCCATCGTCTTCGATAATTACAGAGAATCTAATAATTTCACTCGAAACTTCGTTTCATTATATGCTAAAAAGTTATAAAACAATCGAACATTGCCGGAGATCTCTCGTAAAATGGTCCTCGAGCAATTTTGGAATACAGCCTCGATAAATGACGCAGTTTCTGCCTCGTTAGCAGAGAGTGGATTCAAAACGTTAAGTGGAACGAAGGAATTCTCTGCAGTGTTAGTTTAAAAAATGTTCTCCTGTTATCTGATCGTTTAGTTGAAAACAGAGTTGAATTATAATCAAAAAGTACGTTCAAATCAGAGTTTAAGTGCCCATTAGGACACTTAAGTGCAGAGCTAGGCCTGCACTCCGAAATCGGTCACTTTAATCAGTTTTAGAACCAAGCAATCATACTTGTGACCTTTCAGGGTAGATAAACACCTAAATATTCTACAGACACTGCATACAAATCTTGCACCACCTATAATATTCCTACCAGTAATACGACGGTTTTAATTTAATAATTGCATCCCACTCCTGTAAGAGTAAATTTCTCGGAAGAAGCCCAAAGTTCTTCATAATGGCATAAATAGTCACGTCGAGTCAATATTCATGAAATTATCAAACAGCGCAATTTTCGTTTAGTACTCGAGCAGTAAGGAAGCTCTATGTTGATTTCGCCGACAACTTTTGCATAATAACTTTCTTGCAAGTTTGGCTTACGTCTTTGGACTATTTACTCGACGAAGGATAGTTTCGAATAATCGTAACTAACAATAAGTGAAACGTACGATGGGTGAACGGTTTCGCGGTATCCTCAATTATAACACGAAACACGATGCCCGATTGCCTCGGCAGTCATATCAGTTACAAAGTGGGCATGTGCGGGTATGTTTGTTCTACGAATGATCGTTGTTTCCACATGCAACATAGTTCACGTATAATTGATCGATCCATTAACTAGGGCTTGTATTCATTCACTCGTCTCGTTATTCGCATATTGATTACCATCGTCGAAGTAAACACCTTGACGTCGATTCGATTCGTTCGAGTCCGTCCTGTGCATTCCGCGTTTAAATAGAATCGTAACCTTAATAATTACATCGTGATGCATCACGAGACACAGTCCTTGCGAATACTCAGGTGGCAGAGTAACCAGGTTCGCGCGAGGATCCTCCGAAACACGGCGAATTACGATTAAAACTCTAACGAGTTCGGCCATGCTTATCACTTCTGATAAAGCGGACGGCGTTACGATGTTCAGGATAAAGAGGAAATATGGTACAAGTACGGAAAGTCCCGGGGCTATTTGCACCGGTATTGATTAAAGCGGGTAATTCAGTCTCCTGGACTATTTTCAACTTTTCCCTACCGGCGGCATCGTGCTAATTACTCGGAGAACACCGGCCTCGAGAAATCGACTGGAGATTCGATTTCTCCGTTATCAGAACCCATTTGAAGTCTTCCGTCTTGATCTTAATCAAGGTGACACGGTATCTTTGACGTTAACGGAACACCATTGTTCGAAAATATCCACGCCAACGTTGGGAATCGATAGAACGCACCGTGGAAGATGAAACAGAACGGTTACTATGGAAAGAGTTTGTCCCGAACGACCTTATCGCGGCACAAAAGCTTCCCTTCGTCAATTACCTGCATTTGCGATTCACTCTCGCGAAGAAAATTATGAGAAAATTAAACGGTGAAGCGAAACAGCTCGAGCGATCATCCAATAAGAATTACGGAGAATTTTTGTGAAAATTAGGCGTTCGTTTCAAAAATTTTAATCGTAACCTACAATGTTTCGCTGTTATTGTCGATGACAGTGATATTAAGTTAATCTTCAAAAATGAGCAAAGAGAATAAGTAACATTGAATGCAGATTCTTCTACAGTAAAGAATTTTTGTACAAAATTAGGTGTTCGTTTGAAAAATTTGAATCATGACCGAAATATCTACAATGTTTCGTTGTTGTTGTCGATGACAGTGATATTAAGTTAATTTTCAAAAAAGAGCAAAGAGAACAAGTAATATCGAATGTTGATTCTTCTACAGTAAACAATTTTGAAAAACATATTCCTGAACCTAATATAAGAAATATAAGAAATTATATTATAGAAGAGATTATTCTTGTACCTAGAACTTATTGCTTGGAATAATTTAATGGTACCGTTGTAACGAACGATTATTAAAGCATTCCATATGGAGATGAATGGAAATTATATATTTGCAATTATAGTCGTTTACCGTGACCGAAAATATATGATACCATAGTGTCTTGAGTCTCAAATATATGACCGTTGGTATATATATATTTTATGACGTTATGGTCTGCGATATCATTCCCAAGATGCATTCCGAAGATAGAAACAGAATTCTGATGCATCTTGCAGGTATAGTGCAGGTAACAGCAATTCTCCGAATTGCAACACTGCGAACTGATAATCGTGGAAACGTCTGCGATAAAATTCCAAAATATTTATTATAAACTTTCAACACTTGGAAGCGAGATTTATACTAAATCGTTATTATTAATTATTGTCACGATGTCGAAAGATTCTGATCCGATGCCATATTTATAATAGACTTTACAGGGTCTTGGTCTAGGTTAGCGAGCACTGTCTTGCCAAGGGGCAATGCTAGTTTCGTCGCCCAGGCATACGTTTCGGATTTTATCACTGTGACAGTTCTATTATTGCAACGAGAAATGTGGCGCAGCAAGATTTTCTTTCGCGTAATAAAATATGAATAGTATAATTTTCAAAGGAAGGTCCAGAGGGGAACATTTTCTGACCACCTCGTAATCACATAGACATGCCACGTTGAATTTAGGACACGGTGGACTATTCGAACGTTTGAATATTCTTGTTCGCTCACCGCGTATTGGAATAATATTTCTACGAATTGTTTAAAGAATCTTTCTCCTAACGAATGTAACGTTTCATTTTATATCATTTTTCGTTCAAGTCGTGAGTCTTCCTTTTCATTTTTGTATTAGAAAATTGTGTTAGTTGCCTATTCCTTGAATTATAAACAGTTAAAATTGTTCCGAAATCGATGGATTGGCATCCTTTCGTAGCGTAATTTTATTGTCAGGACTTTATAATTGTTAGATACCTCGATAGATGTAAAACAAATATTGCCTGTGCAAGACTTGGTTGCTACAATCTTAGTTATCGTTGAAACGATTACGTTTCTATTCCGATATCTTCCCAAAACGAATCCAAGCAAACAAGAATGCCCGTGGAAAGTTGTTTCGCATACTAGACAGGGGTGATCATTTCTTTCATAATCCCATCGGAGTGAAAACTACTCGGAACCGTTTTATGCAACCTTTTCCGTTTGTTACGTATTCTATGGTACCTCGGAGACATCTGATACAGAAAGTACTTAAAGCTCGTAAACTTTTTCACGAGTTAACGTAAATCTCCTCTTACGGGAAGCCGAGTGACTGAACGAAACTTTGTCTCGACACTTCCGTCTCTTTCACAGCCTCGTAAACAACTTGGTACGTCATTACGAGTTTCAGTAGCGAATATCTCCAACGGCATATAAACTTAATGAAACTTAAGAAAATTTCTTCCGCCCATAACTGTGCGGAATGCGTCTAATATCATTCGTTCAGGAGTTAATTTCTTCAACGTACACAAAACGAATCGCAACGATTGCAACTGACGTTTGTCGAATTCACTCGTAAACGTTTGGATCTGTTTCACTAAAACTGAAGAACAGCGAGTCCAGACTATTACTTTTCGCCTTTAAACGTGGTTTTAATTATTTTCAAAACACGATGTCTTTCTTTCAGAAATGTTATGATATATATCTACAATCAGATATATGTCAAAAGTACTCCCCAGTGGGAGTTAGATTCCACTTTCGGTCCTATTTTTAATATCTCTCTTTCAAATACAATTTAAAGAAACATATTATCGATTGAAAACATGTTTCTCTCTGTGATTATTTCTACAGAAATAAAGTTCAAAGACGAGACTACATTCTTCTAATAAATAAAAATCCACTTTTGTCGCACCGAATGCACGAACAATAGTGCACACCAATATTCTCGAAGAAGCAAATAACCATCTAGCGATGTTTCTCGGAGTCTCGAGTTTGGAAGCCAAAGCAGAACATATTGTCCAAAGTTAACATACCCTTAGGTACACTCTTGCTCGCTCCTAATACACAAGTAACAAGTTAGACGTTTCACTCGGTCTTCGACGATCCTGGAACTAATTCTGTGCAAAAATTACTTCCCACGTTCTCGTTACGCGTTGCACTAAATTTCTCTCAATCCAAACGACACCTTTTCAATTTACCGTGGAACGTACAGACTCCAAAGAATCTCTAGCGAACGATCTACTTTCGGAAGCTGTCGATCCTAATGAGACTACAAGGTTAGGACAAAAAGCCAGGGTAAATTTTCGAGACCGCTGTAACCATGTAATCGAATCACGCGAGATGAAGGATTAATTCGGTTAAGTTCGAGTTGCTCGAGTTAAAAGGAGTTCTCGGAGGCATCGATCGAGACGGGAACTTCGACAAATCTCTCGAACAATATTACGCGGTACTTTTAACGCTCCCTCTTCGAGCTTCTATCTGCAGGTAGGGTGTAATTCTCCGTGAAAGCTTCGCCTCGAATCCGGCGTATTGCTCGTGACAGTGTTGTTACGAAATTGTAGTTGCGTAAAATGAAGAAGTCGCTGGGAAGGTAGCCGAGGGCTCACGGTTCGAGTCAGCGGGAAAACACGGCTTGTTTCTGAAAGTATTAAACCGAAAGGAACGTGACTGACTTTGCTCCGTTGCTGCCTAGTTCGACGACCACGGTTTCACCGGTAAACATGTACAACCTTTTCCCAACTAGTTATATCGTCCAGCTGGATACGTCCGATGGTTGGAAAACACGAAAGTTCTCCGCGTTGCGAAGTAACCGGGGTATAATTCCATTTCCACGGATCCGTAGACCATCGCCGTATCTCTACGCGAACGTTCGTAAAACCGTGCCATCGCCCGATTAAATCATTAAATTCGTTTTTCACACGTCCTCCGTTGCAATTTTTAATCGTCGTTCCACGTGACGCGTGTCTCACTCCTCGTTCCATTCGCGTATCGCGGCTGTATCATTCGAACCGAATTGCGTGTCACCGGTCCGGTATTTCGTGATTTCGGTGCAGGTAACAAACATCCAAGTGAAAAATTCCAACCTCGCTACGTGCACCTGCATTTTTTTAATTCGAAAACATTTTTTTTTATTTTTACCCATTCTTTTTCGTATTGGTTCGTCTCACTGGAATTCAAATTTCTTTTGCACGCGTTGCGCACAGAGACAGTGTTTTCCAAGAGGTCTTTCACGAGGGAACGAATTGTAATTCGTTCGTGTTTTTAGCCAAAGAAATAATAATCTGGCAAACAGAGAGAAATACATTGATTGTTCGCAAGTAGACACACGAGTAATTGGTCGTTGCTTCGAATATAATTTCGTTTTCGGATGGAAAACGTATCCGGCCTTTAATTGTGCTTCGAACGGTCTGTCTGAAACGTTACAGGCTCAAACAATGAGAGAGGGGTCTCGTTAGTCAACGATTATCGCAATCAAGTGCATAAACAGTTTCCAGTTTACAACGTTTGGCGATGTTTTCCGTTGGCCCCTGTTATTCGGCGTAATTTTTAAATCAGATCCGAACGGTCATTCTCGCGGTGTCGGTGTGTTCGGGATACCCCTTAATTAAAACACTCTAATTTGCGGCTCGGATTCATCGCTGAAACTGGACGTACCGCGGCTATTTCGGGACGCGTGCGCGACACACGGAGTATATCATGACCAATTGCCTTAATTTGTGCGGACGCGGGCAAATTGATAGTTAATCAGAAACATCGTTTCGCAATTGATTTAGGAAATTCAATCGCGCTGACCGAGAATGTCAAGTGTTTGCGAAGCCTAATCGAGCATACAATGTGGAACGGAATTAGGGTAATTCCAGATAGGATGGACCAAGCTTTTAAAAACGTTTCGAAATCGAATAATCTGGGAATAAGATTTCCGTAGAGAATTATCTTTTTTTTTTTTTACAGCACGTACTTATCGTAATACTATGTATTCGTAAATGATCGAAAGAAAGAGGAAGGAGGAAAGAAGAAATTGAAATTTTATACTCGAACGAAATCTGTAACAATTATTACCTCTCCACCTGAAGTATTATTAATCAACGAGGCAACATTTTACAACGAAATTTCAATCATTCGATCACATCATTGTTCGATTTTCGTTTATTATGTATTACTTGTACCGGACATCTGAGTAGATTTGTTCGTTAATTTTATCGTTAATTTTAATTGCAACATTATTCCATCTTTTCGTAGTATTGCAAGCTAAGCGTTTCTCCGTGTGTTTATGCAAAGAGGTGGTACACCGATTGTTTAGTCGACACGCCACGTACAAATATACTTAAGCCCGAACGAATTAATACAATCACGGTCAGTGAATTGTGTTTTATGTACGTAACGAACACGGAAAGATAATTGCATCGTTGAAAAGTATACGAGATACATGTTGCTCTGCAATTCTTTCCCGACGATTATTATTTCTCCATTTCGTAAAAAGGTTTCTCCATTCTGTAAAAATTCTTAGTTCGTTTTCAAATATAACGATTACATGGAATTAAATTAAATACAAAATGTTTCTTTCACTCGTCGATAACATTGGCTAGTTTGGTGCATGATTTTTCATTTTGCACACTAGGAGCAATTCGATTCAACGTGCAAAGTTTTCTACCCTTCGTATAATTTTTATTCCTTCAACTTTTCGACCTACACGAGACACTCCCCGAGAATAATTAAATACATAACTCGTACTTATTTTATATCGTATCAAGCTACCTAGTTTCCGTTCGCGACTACTCGCGGTAAATAATGCACAATAAAACTGAGTACGAAGTAGAAACGAAAACAAGCACGGAGGCCATATCGAGTTTTCTACTGAAATTTTAACAGCGAATGAAAAAGTCTCGTAACGATATAGCGTGCCAAGTAGAACATATCTGGAACAGCCGACCGTACGTTGTTTTTGTGGGAAATGGCTTTCGTAATGGGATTAACCTGCGAAAAGAAGAGGAACGAAGAGAGGAAGATTAAGCTGCGAGATTAGTCCATAAGAAAATACGTAACGTAAAAAGATTTTCTGCGGCTTTTCGAAGGAAGAAGACCAGACAATATAAATCAGCCCTGTCCAAAGGTGCTCGTGGTAGCAAAGCAGCTTCCTCCACTCTGTTTCCGTTGCCATAGTCCACGGACGCTAGTTGATGTTACGTTATAGATGCGGTCTCAATACAAACCCAATACAATGCACAGAAGGGGATAAAACCGCGCAGGGAGCGGCTCGATCCTTGGACAGGGCTGATATAAATCATCCTTCTAGCATTTGAACTCCTATATCTGTTTATGGAATTTAGAGATTTACGAGGGAATTCTTATCACGCGGGGGAATGGAAGAATTCTGCACAACGGATCGAAAATTGAATTATTTCTATGGTAATATCTCGAAGAAAATTAACGAGCAAGCCAATTCTTTCGTTCGGATAAATAATTACAGTATTATCTCTTAAAATTCTTACCATTCCTGTCTTCTGCCCACATTCTGGCAACACACGTGTGGTTTCTGTCGCTCAAAGAAGACAGGTACTAACTCTGCGAATGAAAAATTTTCGTACAATTCCAATAAACGTTTATTCGTACCACGGACGATTATTGTTTCAAAGTAAACGCGTTCGAAACACTTGTCGCTTGAAACAAATCGCCGGTTTCCCTTATCTCGCTACGAAACGCAGCGGGAAACGAACGAGCGAAATATTATTTCGAATATTAATTCCTCGCTGGAAACAAACCATCCCCGAGGTCTGTTCTTAATCAGATAACAAACATTAATGCCAACGAGAAGGTTCTCCACAGTTCGCTTTTATTCGATATCCATATTCCCCGCGAGCGCAAGTGGTACTAATTATGTATTCAAGTTTCCCTCTCGAAGTATCCATTCCTTCGTCCATCAAGAATTTCAATATCCCAAGAAGAAAGGAATTCGCCTTGGCGCGCACTTGTTCCCTCGGCCAAGCTGGTACATCGACTTAAATAATAAAACCTTTTACTACTACGCTACCCCCCACCCCCAACCCACCCAATTGTGCTTGCCCCGAGACACAGAGGGGTACCATCTTGTTCCTTTTATCATCGACCGAAATCTCGGGGCTCGTCCAATTTCTAATCGCTATCGGTCGTCCCGTTAAATAGAATTAATCCACCGGCACGTGGCCACTCTGTGTGTGTACCCACCACACGGTTGTCACCGCACACGCGCTCACAAACGCCGCGAGACGTTGCGCCGGAGCCGAGCGGGCCATGCCGGCGCAAAGTGACTACGTGTCCCGCGTGCAAAGTCCATTAAAATCTATCTGCCCGGGCGAAGCACGAAATTTAAAAAGAATCTCTGGCGTAGCCGTTCTTGCGGGTCGGGGCAAGTATCGTCGAGAGAGAGAAAGAGAGAAAGAGAGAGAGTGAGAGAGTGAGAGACTTTTCTTATCGCGCGCGAAGCGATATACGCGTCTGCCCCCGGTTGTCGATCGGCCCGAAACTTCTGCCCGGGGAATTCCATCCGACCCACCCGGCCTCCAGGGTACGGGAGTGGGGGTTGGAAGAGCCGAGGAGAACCGCAGCCATGGTTCGTTTACGTGCTTTTTCTTTTTTTCTTTTTTTCTTTTTTTTTCATCGTTTTCTGTCTTCTTTACGACAGAAGCCACCGTGACGAACGGGCGGCCCTCGATTGGTCCAGGGAGCTCGTCTTCCTTACTCTCGTGCGCGCACACACACATACATACACACCACGATGGAAACCTTGGCCTTTCTCCGGGCACTCGTAGACAGAGACTACGGTCGAGAAATGCCGTGACAGGGGTTGAAGGTGGAGCGATGGAAAGGGTAACTTCCGTGGCTCGCAGGAAGTCCGATGAAAACCGGTGCACCGGGATCGTTAACAGAGAGCTCTGGTCGCGGATCTACGTCGTTGCATTGGCCGCTGCGTTAATCTTAAACGCGTGCAGCTGACGCTCGCCGAGGTGATTAATCGCGGCTATCGGGGACAAACCGTACGAGAAGGATGTTTTCCTGAAAATTGATCATTCGGTAGCTGGTAACTCGTGGAAGGTGTTTTTTGATACGAGTTTCGGGGTCAATCGTGACTCCTGGTGATCGGAGATGTTCGCGCGTTCAGGAATGGTGCTTTTTGCTTGTACTTGGAAAGTACTCGAGTTTAGATTCTTTGTAAGTTAATGTAAAGTCTAGGTGCTGAAGTAATCATTAACGTTGAATCAACGATGTCGTTTGTGAAAGAGATGTCGGATAAAATTAAGATGGCATGGAACGCATTTCTGTTGGGAAAACTTTTGCAGTCACGCGGTTCAATTTTAGATATTTTTATTACGAAAGCTTCTTAGTGAGTTCCTTCGAAGAATATTATATTTCAAATTTAACTTTTAATCAAATGTAACGTCACTTTTAATCAAGTCCACCCTTCTAACTATCAAATTTGCATTAGACCTTGTGTTTATTTTCAATTATAATCTCATACTGTACTTTGTACTCTGCTTGTTTTTAATTTCAATCTATTCGTTCTATATTATCTATGTTAATAGATATCTCTATCACAGAACAGTCCGCATTTTATTCCCCACGAAGGTAAACATACATTTACACGAATATAAAAGTGTTATTAAGCCGCGAACATTGGCTCGTTCGGAAAGTAATTTCGTTTTCCAAAATGGAGAATATATAATTTAATAAAATGTTTACACACTCTTAAAAAATCGTGTCTCATATTCACCAAAAATAAAAAAAATGTTAAGATTGCTTACGAAACAATCACACGTTGAAAAACCTTTCTGCGAGTTACCCAACATTATTATTTATGTCAATTTAATATCCATCTGATTCCTGTCGGTACCTTAACAGCATCAGTGAATTTTCCTTCGAGAAAATACTGGCCGTTGATAATATTTGCTTTCACAAATAATGAAACACTAGAGAGTACGTCCTAGTTTTTCCCAGGGGTTAGCTATACGTAATTTGGCTGCACCGGGGTCTTTTATTTTACACGATAACGCCACCCATCCGATCTCTTACATAACGAGCCCGTGATCTGGGAGATCCGCAACTGGTTAGGTAGATAGTCTACGTGCAGATGCGACCGCTCTTATATAACGGAATTAATGTTCCTTCTCACCTTACGACACCATTGTTGCGAACCCTATCAAACGTACGACGCTGAAAGCGCGAGCCACTTAATTATCCCTGGGCTGAATGAAGGAAAGCAGTACTAGAATTTGAACATACACACCTAGTCTTGTGTAATTACTTGCAGGCTTAGGAATAATGATAAACTGACGGAGATTCGAGTACACGTACCGTTAGTAAGCGAAGCGCCGTTATAAACGAGCGAATGGAATTTCGGGATGCCTCTTGTTCTTGCTGATGATACTCCGAGCCATTATCCTGTTGTTTCGCGATACCGATTAATTCCTCGAGAATCGATGAGGAAGAACAACACTGGAACGGTTAATCGAAACGATTTACGTTTCATTTATCGCGTAATTGAAAAATTCGAGCTCGACGAATCTCTTGAACTGTAAATATTACATTCATTGCACAGAGCGAGTCGTATTAAATTTCAATTGTTCAAATTGTTAACGTAACTTTCTCACGCATCATTTGCCAATTATATCTTGCGCGTTCGTGTACGCTATTTACTTCCACGTATGCACAACGTAGACGTGTAATATTAATAATAATAATAGTATCGATCATTCGACAGTGTGAGTATATTTTTGGACGAAAATGGGTCACAGTTCGGATCTGTTTATATTTAATGGCGATTTAATTCTCTTCGTTTATTCACCATAATGTATGACTTTGCCTCTCAAAGGGTTAATTTACAAAGTCAGTAACATGAACTTTGAGCCAACCGAGAACGCGCGCAATGGGTGCATGCGTAGTATAATTGAATCTGTGGTTATGGCCTGTTAGAGTGTACCGGCAATTTCTACGTAATGCTTTAAAAGACCGTTGTTTTCAAAGCTTGCAACAATCGATAAGATTAGCTAGCTGTGCACTGGCATTCTTTCCGTAAACGAATTCTGTATGGAAAGAATGCTAGTTAGTGCAATACGAAAGGATTTTTATCGTTTTACATAACTTCGCAATTATTCTTACCTGAGTTTAGTGTATTAAATCCGAAAGGAGGGAATGTACTGAGAATTTCTGATTTAGTGGGTAATTACGTGATTATTATTCCTTTGATTTCCTGACAGAAGGAATACCAGTGTACGACTATCGTTATATTTATATTACAAATCTATTTATGTATATTATTATATATTTTTCTTTCACCAATTTTTTAAAAATATTCTAGTTCAATTTAAAATCGCACATTCGGTCATAAATTTCGTTTATCGGCACAAACAATCCAATCCCCCTTAGCTTAAAATTTGAAAACCATTGAACCAAAGTACGGGATTTAGGGTGTTTAAAGAGGGACCAAAATTTAAACTCGAATATAATCAGCACTAAATTTCGGGCTGGAAGAGCGCTTACATTCCGAACAGCGCATTTTGAAGATTATGGTACTTACCTTCTCCATTTTTACACTTAATCCACCGGGATAGTTTGCTATGTAAAAAGCGATTTTCACGAGGGACTAATTCATTCGCACTTTTTATCATTTTTAAATACTTCCACGGTTTTATTCATTTAATTTAAATTGAAGATCGAGGGAACAAACAAGGCACATTTTTATAGAAAGTCCTGGTAAATGGATTCCGTGCACTAAATGTTCGTTGAGAAAATAATTAAAAAATATTGTTTCTCGTACAGGCATTCGTTGATTGATATTAGCTTGTAAGCAATTTACGACATATTACAATTCTCTCGATTTTCTTCCCGATGATAATTCTTTATTTTCATCGTTTAATTAACCGTTTCGACGTCATTATTACAAATGCAATGACGAAGAAAAAGTATGTCGAGTTATCGTTCGTTTTTTTTTTTTTTTTTTGGTTTTTGTCGAGAACGAGCGGTTCGGTTACGCGTATCGAGAAGAAAGAAGACCGAAAAAACGGACAATTCGCGTGTTTATCTTCAATAGAAAACAAACCAGGCGCATATTTTGTTTCCGGGCAGCGGTGTTTCGTTTTTGTTGGCAACAGTACAGGCAATATGTAGATCACCAATTTGCTTCGTGCGGGAAGGATTTAAAACGGTTTTCACGTCAGTCGACCGAAAACTCAATTATTATTTTTCAATCCCGACAATCTGTTCTTCCTACGCGATGCACACATGTTAATCCGCAGTTTGTACGTTCACGCGGAGTATTGACCCACACGAGCACCCATGGGTTTTGGACCCAATTTGCACGCCCCCGAAATATATTTCCCTGTCTAATTTCGAAATGGAACTAATTTAAGAATTGTTTCGCCTTTAAACGAAACACAGGATACTCCGTAACGGGGGACAGGGTCGAGTTAGGGTGGATTTCATATGCAAAAATAAATCGAAAACCAGGAATGAAATTTTCTTCTTTTTTTTTTATTTTTGTTTCAATTAAAGATTAAATTTACCGTCATTTTTATCGTACCAAATTTACATATAAATTCTTTCAACCGTCCCGTTCGCGTAATAGTTGGATAAAAATCCAAATTATCGTTCAAATAAACACACGACACCGTGTTACGTGTTCTTGCTGTTTACGACTTCAACTGAATAAAGGTGAAAAGTGTTTGTAATTTCGTTACGGCTGGACAATGCATAACGGAATCAGGTGTACAATTTACTGGAAACAAGGGACTCGAGTGCACGCATCGTTTGTAAAAACGACGAGATGCAGGTTATTTAATTTCATTTTGCTAACAAAGAACGAACCGTCGCTGTTGCGCGACGATGTTAAAAATCCTGCGCAGATTGCGGTTCCACGTGCATGTGCACAAGAAATACCTGCCCCTAAACTGGTACCACAAAAGCCAGCCAGCTAATATGTATGTAAATATTTCATACCCGAGAAATATATGTCGTTATATATTAGTAGAAAGAAAAAGAAAATTGTCTAGGCAGGAGCTCGGTCCACGGAATCTTATTAAATTAGATCTCCACGCTGTGGGGAAGATTGTGAAATATATCAAATAGTTGGAATGAATTTTTGACGAAGCTAGAAATTTAAAAAAAATTTTAAATTGGCGTACACACGGCGCAACTGAACATTAAAGTAGATTCAAAGTAAACGAATTGTTCTTAAGGGGAGGTTGCAACTGAGACAGTAATTGTGCGAAAAAGAGCGCAGTTTCGTGTAAAATTGTGTCGCGTGGAAACAGAAAAATTGAGTTTATGCAGCGTGTAACGCAAAATAATGACGTACGGAAATAAGAACGTGTGAAATTTAGCGTTGAAATAACAACCGTTTCTTCCGTGGAAATTTTCGTAAATACCGTAAGTGTTGAGATGTTGGGTAGCATACGAATTACGTAATTATACGAAGTAACAACAAAATGTAAGGAATTACCATGGGAACGGTTCAAAAATCTTCCATTTCGGAGTGCACAAATGGAGAAAGAAAATGTACTTCGCATAGCCGCGAGTTCAAGTGCGCCATGAACCTTCCACATCGATCGTTCTAAATAACTCTGGAGAGAATTTATTTTGCTCTTGAGCTTCCTCTTTCTTTTAATAGTATTTCACACTATCAAAAGGAACTGCGCAAGATTTGTATCGTCATTTTTTAAGCGTATCGGTATGAAAAAGTGTATTTCGTGTCGCTTCTCTCGGTTACGCTGTTTATAGATCAGGAATCGCGGGATACTGTAAATTTTTACATTTAAATAATCGAAACGATCGAGAAATTATGTCCCCGAGCAATTTCAAAGTACGAACCAAGTATCATATAACAATTTTTAATCAAAGACTGAGAAAAGTAAAAGTCTTTTTTAAAATTAACAAGGAAACCTCGAAAACATACCGTTTAATTCGAAGTCGAGAAAACCAAGTCGGTCGAGACGTCTAAATAAAATAAATTTAAACGACGCTCGACCCTGTTCGGAATCAAATATTTTTCACAAACACTCGCTAGTCCGACAAAACAATATTTCGCGATCGTTGTTAACGAAACGAAAGCTTCTTCTTAAGAGCGTCCAATTTACCCAAGACCATCCAGCGGACAAACTTTCCACACCGTGGAAAATTTACGCCGGTAAACAAATATTAATTCAACCGTAATGCGAAATACGATCCCGCGATGGTATCCAGTCGCGGCCAACCACCTCCTGTAATTTAAACTCCGAAACGCCGGTGACAGCCAGCCTCCGTTTGAAGTTATTTTTTCCTACGTAGGAAATCCACGACGGCTTCCTGTATTTTACAGACAAATATCGCGGAAGTGAGCGGGAAGCCGCGCTTTTACATTCAACGTGGTAACGTTCCAGTTCCAAATTCCATCGCCGCGAATTTGAATAATTATATGTGCGCAAATACCGCGTTACCGTGGCGGCGTGCAAGTTGAATTGCTAACACATACCGGTCCCTAACGAACTCGGCGGTTCTACGAGTCCTTAAGACAACAAAGCGCTCTCAGGGGCTGCGTGACAACGCGTTAATTTGTCCAACATTTGCGGTCACACGACAAACAAAACCGACGTCGGATCGGGCCCCGTCGGTAAGCATTTAAAAAGTGATTATTTTACCCCCCACCCACCCTGACGAATCGTACAGGTATCGCTCTATCGTTAATTAGGATTCACGCGTCCGAAGAGATTTCAATTTTACCATCGATCGCGAAGAAAAGAATTGTATAACCGTGCTAATCGGCTCGTGGTTGTTGATAAACAACGAAAATAGAGGGGATTGACTACGTATCGGAATAGAATCGAACGTGCATGAAACAAAGGCGCGAGATTATTTATCGGGAACAGAGTCGTGACATTATTCGATGTCACCGTTAAGGATGAATACAGTTTGAATAAAAGGAAAATATTTATGTTTGTTTTTTACTTTTTGCTCGGGGTATTCGTTAATTTGTCCGACAATTCCCTGCTGCAGACGCGAGATTCAAAGTCAGGTCGAATAATAACGTATGTGTAATAATCTATTAGGATTTCGAATGTTCGGGAAATTGTCAACGAAACGTTCATTTTATACACGAGTGTTTATAAAAAATCTTCATTTCTATGAAGATAGAATTTTCCAATGCTGTATCATCAAAGATTGATCAATTCCCTGGGTGTAATATCAATTTGACTTTTCGATTTCCTGATGAGGTTCGTTCGATAGCATCTGTCCGAAACTAATCTCGAGTAGCGACCACTGATTAGGAGATTGAAAATAAATATTCAGAACTAAATTTCCCAATGACATTGCAATTAATAAACTCCATGGGTATCAGTGTCTGCGCACTTCGAACGAAATAATTCCTCTCCAATGTTAATTCGTCATTTTTGGAAGACGAAAATGACGTCGCTGGAAATAACAGTGTCTCGAGACGTGAACAGCGGCGATATTTTCATGCTAATTTCATCCTCATCGCGAGTGACACGACTCTCGATATTTCATTTCTACGAATGGCTCGATCATTCCAATTCCCAAGCTCGAATTCGACGAACACCTTCTCGATAAAATTTGCTCCGAAAACTAGTCGTGTGAAACTTTTCAGCCTGTATTTCATACAACGCCATAGAACATTCCTTAATACAACAATATGTATACAAACCCACCAAGCTCTCGAATAGGGCAGTCTGCATTTTGAAGTCTACCTGTTCGAAGTCTCTTGACATTTAGGCATTTTGAAGTCTGTCCGTTTTAATCCACTGCTTCTCGATTCCGAATAATTTCAAGTAAAAGTTCTTAGTTTGGATTAGGTGATCGTCGCGACTCTCACCAATTCTCGCTATATTTAACTTCGACATCATTGGTGTAACTTCACCGATAAGTGACAGTTTGAAGTTTGTCCAGTCACACGAGCAATACGGAATAATATCTATTAGGTTGTTCGGAGAGTCATTTTGTTTTTTTTTTTTTTTTGGTGAAAACGAAACACGATTTTCTTAGAGTGTACAAACATTTTATTAAATTAACGAAATGACTCTCCGAATAGCCCAAGAGTTCCATCAAGGACCCGTACAATATTCCTCGTAGCTCGAGAAACGTCACTTTGGAATTTTTTCGCGCCTCCGCGTCGAAAGAGGGATGAAAAAAAAAAAAGGTAACCGTGTGGCGGTGTCCGCTTAGGTGAAGCGCGAGAGTACGGCCGAGACGGTGGGTCGGAAAAATGAAAAGATATTACGAACGGCGCAGTCGTAAAGAGTTTCACGCGGTACGGTAAGTCGAGGGGAGATATAAAAGAATTTGTTGAAAAAGTGCTACAAACGACGCGGCCGCGGCGCGACGTCAAAGTTAAACTGATAAAGTGCAAGCGCGAATGTAAAACGGCGCCGATGGAAAAGTCCATCGGCGTAGATTACGCTCGTCCGTAGACGGATAATTCGACGACTCTGCGGGGAATCGCGTACCAGAGGCATTTCCCTTGAAAGTTATCCGCGAAACGCGACGATCCCGGGCCCTGTAGCCCCCTCATTTTCTTATCGAGATTTTCCGGCGTTCGATTCGATTCGCGCGGCGTGCACAGACACACCCCGATCGTCTCGTGCCGCGCCGACGAGGAGACCCACCTTCCTCTTTATCGATGCAGAAAATCAAAGGAGCCTTCCGTTCAAAGTGTGCGGACGGGTGGGGTAATAATCGAATTCCACGGAATCAGATCACCTACGGAAATAGAGACGGTCGCGGGAGCGTTCGCCAATAAAAGACGGGTCCTTGCGATCGATCGCCCGCGCGCCGATAACAAGATGGATTCTATTTCAATTCGCTGCTCTACTTTGTTTCGAGAGTCGTAAGAAATAAACAAGGGGGCCCTACCGCGCATTTCCTTACGCCTCGTGCTCTATGCGGGTATATCGTTACGAAGTTTTGGATTCGGTGATCGGTTAGGTAAAAGCTTGGAAGCTACCGATTCAAGCGTCGGGGAAACCGGATCGGATGAAGCGATAAAGATGGAGAGGGGAACCGGATAATACGAGTAAAACAGCCCTTCGATGGAAAATTACGAAAGTTCGTTACGTTCGAGGACATCCTGGTATGCTTCGTCGATCTGTCCTGGTTAGAGTTGGGATTATCCAGATAATTTAGCGTTCGAATATCTTTTTTCGGGTGCACGGATGCTACGAATAAACTTGGAACGATTGAGTCTTCGAATGTTCGAATATTACTCAAATACTATTACTATTACTCGAATATCATTCTTCGAATATCATTCTTCGAATATCATTCTTCGAATATCATTCTTCGAATATCATTCTTCGAATATCATTCTTCGAATATCATTCTTCGAATATCATTCTTCGAATATCATTCTTCGAATATCATTCTTCGAATATCATTCTTCGAATATCATTCTTCGAATATCATTATTCAAATATCATTATTTAAATACGACTATTCGAATATCATTCTTCGAATGCCACTATTCAAATACGACTTTTCGAAAATGATTTTTCTACGCGTATTTTATAGTCTTGAATAAAGATTTGAGGAGAAAATTGAACGAAGGTTCGTTCGTGTACAGGATTGGATAAAAATGAAAGTATATGGTCTAAGTCAAGGGTGAAAGCATTCTAAATAAGTTACTCGTTATGACCATTATAAATTACTATCGTTACTATTGTTGACACTTCAACTTTGAACAACTGTAAATAGAAGAACGAGTGGACAGATCTAAACAAAAGTTCACACATGTTCATAAAACAGTAGTATCACTTTTAGAAAAATAAAACGACGAACCTAATAGCTCCGTTTCTTATCAAACGACAAAACTTATCGAGCAACGTGTTATACGGTAGAGCTCAAGATCGCGTGTACAACTAGAACTTTGCATTATATCTGAAGTAGTAGTTAAACGAACGATATTGTATCACGAATAACGATAAACTTGGATTTATATTCCACGAATTAATTCACAAACTACTCGAATCACATTCTTCGAATATTTGAATCACCACGGTATTCGAATATTCAAATCAGTGGAGTGTTCGAAGATTCGAACACAGAAACGATCTCGACCCTAGTCGCATAGAAGTATACCGGGTCCCAAGGGTGATCGGACGATAAATTTTGGGGGATTTCGTTGGACCAGCACTTGAAGACGTTTTAGAATCTTGGACTACACCGGGGAGACCGTACCTATTATCTATTATCCCTGATAAGGGACATTTGTCAACGAAACTCATTTAAGATTGATACGTACCGTGCGAAGGGGACCCTTTTACGTTTCTATTCCCAGTTTTCGAATACGAAGTTTAGCGATGGAACGTTGAAAATTCCACAACGTGTGGCGGCTGCGATACGTTATCGATGCGTGAAGTTTGATAGGTCGTCCGATAGATATTCATTACACGACACGTACAGATTAATGAGAGTGACATCTGAACTTGCTATGATTAGATATCGGAGATTTACGACGAGCAAAGTTTATAACGAGGGACGATGGTGTACGAATTAGGGACCATGGCTGCGTTAAATGAAACTTTTTGAGATAGTGTAACACGAAAGAATATAGAAACAGTAGGTGTTCAATGTTAGTTCCGATTGAAAATTTACGAAGAGGGAAAAAGGGATTCGTAGAGTAGCCGTTCGATATTCAAACGCGAATATGCTCGTTGTTAAGTGTACAAAATGAGATGGAGGTTCGTATTGTAATCGAAAGGGTGGGGATGCTTCGTGTAAATTGAGATAAAAAAATTAGAATAAAATTTATTCGTTCTAGGGTTCGTGGTTGGGAAAGTAGATTTTGGAAATTCGCCAAGTACGAGTACAATCGACTAACAAGGGACCACTTCGAAGTGTTAAACATCGATTGTAATGGAATTTAACAGATTTGTAGAACAGCCAACAGTAGTCGATGTCTATTTTTTTTTATCGGCCAAAGTGCACGTTAGAAGGATGAAAACAGCTCTCGAAGTTGATGGTGAAAAACGTATTCGGTCCTATACATTGAAAACTATTAAGTCTCGACGAAAAGTGTATATATCAAACATAGGAATTTAACTACGTAAACGAGTTCTTAAATTTTGTTTAGAAATCTGACGAAATGAAACGCATTTCCTGGATGACCTCGTATATTTCAAAGGTCCCATCGATGTACACAACAAGTATAAATTTTCAAGGGGGACTTGAAAAGTCTGCGAAACGTTTCCAGCGAGGACAATAGATAACGTGGAAGTAGTATAGCGCGAGTACCTATCTGGCATAGTCAATACTACTCGATGTTAGCAATGAAGGATTGTAGCACGAAGTTAAAATGCTCACCGCATTTTATCAACTGTTTGTGTCACTGCATTGATCCTTGATATCCACTCGGAGCTTCATTTTCGTCGATGCAGCGTGATGAAATTGATTTTCCTGTCAACATTGTTTTCGATATACGGGGTGAGTCGTTTAATACCATCATTTAAAATATTTGCATTGTACTCGATTCTGCGAGAGAATTTTCCGGGATATTATTCAATTTAACGGTGACGAACAATAAGATATAGATCACACTTTTTCCTTTCAAATTTTATTTAAAGCTATGCTTTTTAATGAATAAATAGAGGTTTACGTATAAGGTTAATTCATGTATTTTGTGTATACATGGTAGATTCAAAATTCAACTGTTTTTCATCTGTAGGTAGTAATAATAAAACAATTGTAGTTTTGAGAAGGATCATAATTGAGGTTGAATTGAAATCTGAAATTTCAGAGACATCTAGAAGTTTTTATTTGGAAATTGTGTGTTCCATTTTGGAAAAGTAAAGCACAATATTTATAAAACAATGTTTGGAAATGAAATACGTTTAAACGTCGATATATTTGCCATGTGGCGACATCTACACACCCCGTATCTTTTTCTACGTGACGAAAAGCCCGCGATCCTTAGATTTGTTCCATCTGTCTCTCAAACGTGACTTCAAATGTGTTTTATTTCCTGGTTTTCTGATAAATTCGTGCAACGTTTGATATTGCAGGACTTTTATTTCTATGTTCTTTCTACCTGCGATAAAAAGTTTATCAAATGTGAGAAAGAAAAGAAACCTTTTAACCCAGAAAACTCGAACGCCGAGAGAAAAAAAGTAATCTTTTATTTTATTACTTTGTACTCCGAATCAAATATTTCTTTCGCGTGGATCAGGAAAATCAAAGATCTTCTAGATCCTGGTACCGAGTCTTTTGTCTTCTACTATACATTTTTCGTTCCAACTTTTCAATCGAATTCTATCGAATTTCCGAAAGCTCGACTTTGAGAAATTCGTTCCACACCTCGAGGCAACTGAATTTTCAATAATCGAGAAACGTTAAATAAAAATACCAAAATTGTTCGAAATCGTTTCGCGTTACTTTCAGTCGTTTCGAGTGATAATTTTTCATTCCGGATATTTAAAATTTTCCGCACGAAGGAAAGAATCGGTAACTGTAACGCGGTGTCACGTAAAATGAAATACCACCTCCCACTCTATTATTATTTTCTTTTAAACCTGCATACAGATTGTGATATAATTTTCACCGCGTATTATGTAAATCACAAAGTTTCAGAAACAAGTTTTAATTTTAGAGGAGGTAATTGGATTCCTTTGCGTGGAGACCGTAACTGTTTTACACTTGCTACTTCTCATAATGAGCTTGCCTCATACAAAAGATTCCGATACAGCTACTGTGCATCGTAATTAAATTAAATAGTATTATTTCTACGGGTTTTTCCACTTTTTCCCCGTATTCCACGCTTGTTAACGGGAGAATGGTCCCGGAGGAAATTTTAATACCACAGATGGACAAAAGCAGTTAACGATACCGAGGAAACATTGAAAAGTGAAGCGTCTTAGTTCTGAAAAATATTCAAACACCGAGTCACCCGTTCCAAGAGAAATATATTACAGATTAGAGAGCTTCGCTAAAAATTCGTATCAACGACTATCGTTTCCCTAGACTCCTTTTCTCAATACAATAAAACTATTACGAGCGAAAGCGTTACGTTGCGTTAGAAAATAATTCACGCGAGAGAGTACCATCGCTTATCGATATCTCGAGTGCAATTTACGAACGTCGCCAGTACGCGGGTACGTTTTTCTATCGTTTCTCCGCACCAACAAACATAATTCCCCTCAGATCGTACACAGAATCGCTAATACCGCTTCCCATTGTCGGGCGCAGCTGGTTAGCAGCCGGTCCCCGACTCACCGCTCATTTAAGATATTTTGCAAAACATTATCGTACCAAGCACCACCGGATGCACTGTATTAATTAACAATTATACGGGAACGGCGTCATTGCCGGTGTTTGCGTCCACCGAATGATATCTACAACCGGCCATACGCCAGTAATACAACGGTGGTATCGATTCAGTATTTACTCCCTGGTCGGTAGCGTGTGAAACGACAGTCGTTCGGGTGCACGGGCGTGTATACGGCCCTGTCGACATGTTTCTGAAACAACGTTTACCGTCAACAAAGTGTGCCGTCGATTCGGTCGTACGTGTTCGGGCCACGATAAAAATATCGGAAGCGCGATCGTTATCCGTTACCGTTCCACTTCCGAAATGGTCGACCAAGTTCGAAACGGGCGGGTCGCCATGTGTGAAATCGTTTTGTTTACTTTCGCCGAAAGAGAGTCCCAGATTAGTCCTTGATTCGCAACCGACCGAGAACACCGTGAACTAATGAGATTAATTTGCATTAAAGAGCCGGGACGAATAGTAAACGTACAAGGGTGTTTCGTAGTTACAACCACGGATTTAATTAACTGGAACAGGTCCGCGGTCAGGGTTGAAACGATGTTAATATTTTTTATAGAATTCTTACGAACGACACTTGGTATTCCTTTCGTCGTTCCGGAGCTTCTCGGAAGTATTTCGAACGTGTTTTTCTTTCACGACGTTCCGATGTAAGCTTGATAAACATTTATCGAGAAATAAACTATCAGGTATCGTAGATTCTTCTTGGAAATAAAAGGGTACCTTCTGGGGATAAATTTCACTCGCGATGGGCTTTTAAATTCTTGATTCTTCATTTAAACACGTGCTCGAGGAAGTGGTATTTATTTTTGGTCATAAATAGACCTGGAATTTTTCGTAATGTGTCTGAAATTTAAAAAAATAACTGTTTAGGTAATTGGAAGTTTGTTAAATGTACGATTTGAAGCAACGTATGAATTGACGATGTTTTGAAACTGAGTGGAAAGTAGTTAGTTACGAGAGGGATCGATTCATTAGACGAAACACTAGAGACAATTCACGATTACGTACAGAATCGACCAGATGTTTATCGGAACAAAATTGTACACAACGACAGATTACTATGTAATTACAGTGGATTCAAATTCAATTGGATGTTCACGACCACTTGCCTGACTACGAATCACGTCAGACACGACCCCTACTATTACAGTATTCTACACAGGCTGAGTCACGTAACCTGTTACAAGTTAATACCTCAGGGACCAATGAAGACATCGTAAAAATATTTGATTCTGGTTCAGTAACAACGAAAGAAATCTTTTAGTAGATGTTTTCCAATAAAAATAAATCCAAGCCAAAACTCATCGTAATTTGGTTAGTAAAATACAAGTCCAATCTCAAATGTTTCTAATTACCATCCATTCTTATTTCAACGACTAAATTATTCGTTTTAATTAGTTGTATTATCCAGTAGTCACGATTAATTACCATCATAATTATTTTGTCAATTACTCGACTACCATAATTATTAATCATTAATTTCATCACATTTTACCCGTTTACCTGATCTAAAGCAAACGTTTATCGTACGAACAGTGTCTCGCGCTTCAAGTAGAATTACAGTTGTTTTATACAAACCACCCTGTGTATGTTCCATGTTATTTTCTCATTAGCCCGATCCTTGTGATAACGAAACAGAAACTGCTGCGCATTTTGATTTTCCTGCTTTCGATCCAGGTGGTTTTGTTGTTATTCAAATGTCCTAGGTACCCGTTTAGCATTTTTCGAACCATTTGGAAAAAAAAGAGTTCAAAAAAAAAAAAAAAAAAAAAAAAAAAAATGTTCCATTCCATTCGACAAAGTTTTCCATATCGCGGAACCTCCTCTCATTTCCATGTTTGTCGCGTATCACCGCATATTTCTACGCAAAGTACGAATACGTTATCTAGTCCTGAATGCCATAAACTTTCGTCGGTATTCGGCATCCAACAGTTTGAACGAAAATTAATTCCATTCACGGTTGCGCCGATCAACGTATGGAGAAGGGCATAAATTCGCCGGAATACTTTCGACGCGTTGAATAATGCCGATCAACGGGCAGAATTTGCTATTTATCTGATTTTAAACAATGCAAATTACAGTGACTCCGTGCGACAATACGCTGCTGCCATCACCCAATGGATCCATTCCCATTATTTACAATAAAAGCACCGTTATTCCATTATCAACCGTGCGTGTAATTTCTCCGTTTATAATAGCGTATGCCTTCCAAATGCCAAATAATATTGTCAATGAGCAATAACAACGTTCGATACTATCGAATTAATTGATTCTTGAGCCTTGATCGTTGCAACTTTCGTCGTGTATCGTGAATTATTATCTTGTTCGATATTTTTTCCTTTCAAGTTGAATTTAACAAGTGTCATCGATGATATAAATTAGATTCTTGGTACTGCAGTTGCTGTGCAAATTAAGCTTGCGAGATCCATAAAGTTCCCCGGGTCTCGAGCAGCAACTGATTAAAGCGTGACTTCTCAGGTAGTTACAGACACCTACGAAGACTCGACTTCAAACACTACCTTGTGATAGTGTTGTTTCTAACCCCAAATGCCACCTTATTCTAACGTTACTTCTCAAGCTGGAACTTGAGGATTCAAATGCTATCTTGTTTTAATATTATTCTTTATTCATTTAATCTAGTCAAGTCACCTACGAAGACTTCAAACATTACCTTGTGATAGTGTTGTTTCTCAGGTTGTCACCCAATCAGTAGATCTTACTTCAGATGCCCATCTTAACGTTACTTTTCAAGTAACTTCTCAAGTTGGAACTTGGATTTAAATTCTATCTTGTAGTAATATTATTCTTTATTTATTTAACCTAGATCTAATTTCAAATGCCAATTACAATATTGTAATACAGTTTCTGACTGCACAGTTCCAATCTGAAATGTTACCCCATTGCAATACAGTTCTTTAGATTGTCACATTCATCCAATCCACGCTTAACCACAAACACCGTCTTATTGTCAGTGTATATCGTTACTGTTGAACGGTTCGACGCAAGAGTATCAATTTCGAATGTTTAATGCATATCTTCTTCGTTCGAATTATATTTGGTAATACGGTGGATCTTTGAATTCTGAATCTTTCAATTCTCCAGAATTAATGCAACCACCTGAAGAACAGACGTCCTGAGAACCTGAACGATAATATTATTATCAAAGTAGAACAATGTTATGGATTAGCCTTATCGTGCGATATAACCTTATTTTCCATAAGAAGGTCAACCGATCCACGTTTTACGTACACCGTGAATTATAACCAGCCACGAATAAGTAGGTACGAAGTCAAGAGACCGAGATGCTTATTTTCGCGTCTCATGCCCGACTAGGACCATAAAGTCCAAATAAAGCCGGCCATTAAACGACGCTTTTTCCTCTTTCTTATCGTAGTCACCATCAATGCGCTCATTTACCATTCCTCCTCTCCGATTCTCGTTCTTTACCAATTCCTTCTGCCTTTCTCCGCCCATTCATGCTGTGCTCGAACGTTTAGAGGGACATTTTTATTCCCGCAATAGTCTCGACGAAGATTTCGCATAATCTGAAAGAAGGCCGAGTTGGCTTTGACCATTACAGATTCCTCGAAACACGACAGCAACGGAATCGTACTACAATTCGTACGACGACAAATCCCTAATACTTTACCATTGCGATACATTATCGGTAAAAGTTATTGGACACTGGATAGAGAATTATTTTTCTTTCGCAAGCATTACTGTCTTCACGAATCTTTACGTTATCGGTTTACTCTACTTTTATCTTTTATCATTTTTTTTCGGTTCATTGATACGATTAATTATCTTTCTTCAGTTCATATTCATCGAGAGTAAGGAAATTTATATTTCTATATTCTTTTTTCATAGAAGCTTTTCATTTTCGAATATTGCATCGTCCTTTCGTCTATTTCCTTTTTACTAGTCTTGTGGTTTTCTTTTTTCATTCTTATTTATTTATTTTCTATTTAGATCACCCACAACTCCAAGAAGTTTCTTATCACTTATCCATTCATAGGTTTCTTGTTACTTATCTAAACATATTCCCCGTAATATGTTTCGAAGCACTTGTAATTTGTTATTCTGTCGTACATCGTGATCAACTATTGCTGCTTTTTATAAATATAATTCTCGACGAATCGCGGTCGTTCAGGATCAAATTTCCGAACAACGGATAACCTTGTAAACTTGAAACAGGAACTAAAAGTGTAAACCGATACGGATATTACTAAAGCAACAGTACGGTAATGATCCGTTCGAAGTTGCTGAAACGAGTCATGTGATCAGGGAGATTACCAGACGATCCTTTTGACGCATTATCGCAACATTCGTGCTTTACGAACGATACGCGATGCACTGCTCCTCCTTCTCTTGTTAATTATGGTATTGCTGTTTGAAACACGATTGCACAGAGGTGCTACGTTTCCAGTTTCCACTTCGATTAAACGCGCGACTTCAAGTCGCTGCTTAAAGACTAGCACCAATTCAGAAACACCATCAAAGAAACGGACAATTACTCTTTCGATCGATATAGTATTTTCTCGAATTCGTAAAAAGTTGCAAATGCTTTCAAATTTGGCGAAAATATTACTGGTGTACTTCGAATAAAAAAATCCGAAACTCGGGGAATTTTAGGGCTCCGAATTAGTCGAATCTCTCGTTAATTATGGTATTGCTGTTTGAAACACGATTGCACAGAGATGCTACGTTTCTAGTTTCCACCTCGATTAAACGCACGATTTCCACCTCGATTAAACGCTATTCTTTTAATCGATACAATGTATTCGCAAAAAGTTTCTCCAGCCTGTTGCAGAAGTTGTCAAATTCGCCGAAAATACCGCTGGTGTGCTTCGAATAAAAAAATTCGAAACTCGGGTAACTTTAGGGCTTCGAATTAGTCGAAGCTCTTAAATCTCTCGATTCGGGTGGTTACCGGCAAGGTAAATCGAATTCTGCACGGTATCTGAACGTACTGCGTCAATTAACCGTATCCGGGCGCGTTTGAAGGAAACGGACGGAGATTCTTTGTAAATCTGTATTTACCGCGACGTGCACCGTAAGCAATTTATCGCTCTAGGGAAACACGGTGGGACTTAAGGTGTAGCCCCGTTTCCTGAAACGGTTAAGTCGAGCTGACTACGTAAGTGAGAAAAATCTTCTCGCTCGTCAGTCTCCGTGGCTGAACGTCGACAAACACGTGGACCCGTTCTCGTATACAGGGTGGCCGGACTCCTTTGAGAATTCCGCTCTCTTACGTTCGCCAATTCGTAAACGACTTCGAAATCGATGGTTCTCGGCTCTTTGTTGGCCGAGCGAGGTCGTCCCCTCCGCTCTTCATTCCAGTCACGTGGACAACGAACCTCGTGCCTTTGACTTTCCACCGTGTCCCCGCTACCTTCGTTTCACTCGTTTCTCATCGTATCGCGGGGGAGGGGGAAACTTTTGCGTGTTTCACGGCTGCCGAACGCGCCTAACATTTTTCTCTGAGCGATCGGCCATGCCCGTGGAAGAATGTTCGCCTCGGTTGTCGAAACGGTAGCTCGAATTGTACCGTGGCTCGCTGCACGCGGTATACGATTTTAAAGCTCTCTCGCTAAGTCGAATGCTACGCCGGACTTCCTTTCGAGAAAAGTCAAGGCTTCCTCGGAACTAAGTACTTTCGTGTTTCGAAACTCCTTCGATTCTCGACGCACCGAGCATCGAGGGATATCAGACACTTTCACAACGAGTGAAAACTAACGAAATGTGTGAAACGTTTTACGAAATATGTGAATTTTTTGTAATGTTACTTGTGAATTAAAATCTATCCGAGACGAAAACTGATCTCGAGATTGTCGATACGTACAAGAAGGTTCGGGCTTCGACCAGCAAACGCCAGATGCCGCCACATTGACCAATTAGCTGTTTTACAAATATACGATTAATTGAAACGGTCACGACGACTTGTTAACGTTTTTATATACGTGTGTTCTTATTTTCTGCTCTTCTTTCTACATTTTCTTTCTTTTCTTTTATCCTACGTTATTGGAATTCGTAGCGTACTACTTTCGAGGTTTGCTCGATAACACCGTGCACTTTGATCGTCGCGTCCGTGAAATCAACGTTTCTTCGGTTCCTTATCCCGCTTCGCTCGATAATTCGTTTTCGTTGTATCCGAACCGGACCAAGCGCGTGAATCGGGGTCACCGTTTCTCGTGACTCCTAAATATTTTAATCCCGCCGATCCAAATATATTTCGCGACACGGATCGTCCTTAGCGGATTTCACGCGATCTGTATAAAAATCTCCACTTCTGGAAGGGAGTCGCGAGCTCGCTTCGACGCCCGATTAATAAATCTCCCTGAAAGCTGTTTTTCGTGTCCTCAGTGTCGCGAGACCCGGGAAGAAATCTTCGAAAACCACCGCGATTAAGCGAGACGCGATCGTTTTTCCACCGAGAGGGCCAAAAAAATTCAGCTCATTAAAATACTTTTTGCTCAATGGTGTCGAGCGGTGCCATTAATTGGCCCACCAAGTCCCCTCGCCCCTCTCGCGTGCCGGCGGGGGTCGTATCGCGACCGGTGGAGTTTTAAACGAAACGTCTGAAATTTATTTAGCCGGCCGGGCTCTCGAGACGGTCAACATAAATTCCAGATAATTACGAAGCGCTTTATGTGTCGCTGGAATCGCTTAAAAGTGCGCGGTTTTCGCTTGAACCCGGCGCTGAACTTGGTCGGCCGAAACCGAGTGGGGTGTGTAGCCGCAGTGGCACCCGCCTAACTTTGGAAGCGTGCCACAATTATAAAATGGAAGTTAAAAGTTTCCGAGACAAAGGTGGCACCGTCGCCCCGACAAAACACACTCGCCGACCACGAAATTAATTTCTCCGCTTAACGCACGACTTTTATACGAAAGCGGGGGATCTCGAGCTTAAATGGGCTAAGCGTAAGCAACGCCGGACGTACACACAGCCAACGTTCCTCCAACCTTCTCCTACCTTCGGAGCCCGGCCACCTAACAAAGTAAGGCCGTTCATCCCTTTCTTCGCCACCTTCGTTCGCCCTTTTTTCTTTTTTTTTTTGTCTCCTGTGTTGCACCGCAAACGTCTTCAATTTTCAGAGACACACCGACGTCCGTAAGTTTCATCGCATCGAGAAGAGAGCGAAGTAACGTCATTCGTTGGGAACACCTTGTGTTTTTTCTTTTTTTTTTTCAAGAATTTTTTTATTCGAAATTCGTACGTGGCACGAACGAAAACGTATAATATTGGGTTGTTCGGAAAGTTATTTTGTTTTTTTTTTTTTGTGGAAACGAAACACGATTTTTTTTAGCGTGTATAAACATTTTATTAAATTGTATACTCTCCATCCTGGAAAACGAAATTACTTTCCCAACAATCTAGTAATTGTAGCGATTGTAGTTTCTTAGTTATTGGGTAGTCAGATTTTTATGTTGGACTTTTTAAGAAAGTTATTTTGTTTTTGGTGAAAATGAAACACGATGTTTTTTTAGAGTGCATAAACATTTTATTAAATTGTATACTCTCCATCTTGGAAAACGAAATTACTTTCTCAACAACCCAGTAATTATAGTTTCTTAGTTATTGCCTAGTTAGATTTTTTAAGAAAGTTAGAGTTAGAAATTATGCCCTTTTAGGGTTTGAGCTCCTCGATTTCGGTTCAGAAGTTATCCTTTTTTACAATTTCGTTAACGTAGATGTTTGCCCAAATACGTAACTATATTTGATATAGTTTTTCAAATCTATTAATAAACATCAGCACCTTTTATTAATTTATGTTTCTTTCATTTTTGCCAATATTCCAACTTACTCGTCTCCGAAGCTCCCTCGTATCATTATACGGCCGCTGTTATGCTTGTACGTGCTATTCGTATACTGTTTTATCAGTCGATCTACTGGACAACGACGAACAATGCAGCAACTTGAATTTAAATTCATCAGGCCGCAGCACTCATTTCCAATCCTCAATTGTCCGGGGTTGATCTATTTTAGCTCGGTTTGGTCTTTTTTGTTTGCGTCACAGAGACAGTAATGGATTTTTATCGCGACATGTCCATTGTGGTTCACCTCATCAGAACGTTGCTCGACAACAGATACACTGATATTCTCTTCCATGTTGTTAATTAAAATCTGCGGTCGTGTCGGTAGTTGTAAGTTAAAAAAGCAACTAGACACTATAATCGTGATTTCCTTTTTAATCCCTCTTAGCAGTGGTGCTTGTTTTATTATCTGAATGTATTCAAAATTCTGTTGCAACTATACAAGTATCATTCAATAAGCAAAAAAGAACATTCGACTGTTGTTTTAATATAGTTACGTAAATTTTTAAAGACGTAATTAAATAATAGCTTAGTCACTTTGAAAATCAAAACAAAGAATAATTAATCGATTTTCCATGGCTTATAATAAAATAATCCATTATACATTTAACGTATTTCGTACTATAGACCGTGACACAAATAGTTACAAAAGGAGTCGCAATTGAAATAACAGTTTTAATCCACGTTAAACCGAAGATATGGCATTAAGGTGGTGCTTTAAATTTGATTAAAGTTGATATAACACGTTCAACATTTATTAAACCAGCCTGGGTAATTTCATCGCTACACACTAAAAATTATGAAACCTAGTAGCTCTCTTAGAAAAATGGAATTAATGAGACAAAGTTAATGTCGTACGCAGACAGTTGACGTGACGTCTTACAATTAATTTAAAAAATTTTTAATTAGGTTACGAAAGGTTAAAGTTTCGTCCATCCGTAAAGCCGACTCGTCCAACTTTTCCTCTTTTAAAATTTGCTATTCATGAAACAAAAGGACCCGCGGACCAAACGATTTATATTCCCTGCATTAAATGAATTTTGTTTAACTCGAGATATGCACATACGTAAACATACACGATGCATAATCTGAATCAATCTGAAATAAGATCCCTATAGTATAAACGTTAAATTTTGTAAATGTGAACACACATTAAAATAAAGATTTTATATTAAAAGTTTAACTGCTTCTATTTCAAGAACGTACATTGTCTGCTAAAAGTATGGAATTCTAGTTGAATCGAACTCAATTGGCAGATCTCGAGGCTTTTGACTGAGAATCACGTCAGGCAAGACTTACTTCCACGCCACTTATTTCTTTCTTTTCTGTTCGAGAGATAAAAATACAAGAGGTGAAGTAAAACTTGCAAAGAAAGAGTGTAATCGGTGACCTTGAGCGGTCAGTTGAATTTAATCCGACTATACAATTCAACAGACACTCGAAACACTGTTCTACGTAAATCTTGTCGGTCCAACAAAAGAGATTTTTATTACAAAACAGCAGACCATTTTTATATTAAACAAAGCTTCGTCAGGAAATGGAAAAGTATTTTCATAACTTTTATATCGATTTAAATGTGATATTTAAAATCTTTTCGTCGGACTAATCCAATGAAAAAATTATTACATACAAATTTCAATTGTTACGCCAAGAAGCGTTACGGTGATTCCAATCTTACGAATGGCGATTCGTACATTGAAAATGTAAATAAATTTCAAGTGCCGCGGCGGTGAAACATAAATTTTGCCACGATAAGGGAAAATTTTCGTTAATTACAGAATGCGTCCGAAAGAGGACGGACTGCTACGATAAAGTTGCGCGCTAAGAAGTCATGGAATGTCATTACAATTCATGGCGTACAATGGCGCCCGGGTAACACAGTAGTCTCGGAGGGTTATCATAAGTTGCAGACACTTTTCTCCTACTTTGTGATCACGTTTCTTGACTGCGCCCCGGAACGAAAGGAGAGAGCAGGTAAGAAATGAGAGAAACGCGGACAGAGCGACAGAAATAGCCGCTGTGATAACAGGAGCAGAAAGTAGAGAGCGAAAGTGGAAGCAGAAGAGAAAATGGCAGGAGGAAAATTGTCTGCAACTTATAACAATCGTCCTGAACGCTGTATCTCTATGACGATGGGTACAGCGCTGCTAGAAGCACGGTATACGAGAAGATTCGCGTAAGCTACAATTTCTTCTGCTTCGAGGCCACTTTTTCGATTACATTTGAAAATTCCGGGAACGAGTGGTAGAGGGATATGAACATGAAATTAGATAACACGTAGAGAAAATATTACCTACGTGCAAAAATATTCTGCGGATGGATCCAGGGGAAATGTATAATGCACCGTATGATTTGGAAAATGAACACTCTAAAAATTGCATCTCGATTCACCTGACGAAGTTTATGTTCATCGAGTCAATATTAACGTGTTTATGTCAATAAATTAATTAAGGTCAAAATCGGAACTATTTATAAGAACTGCTGCTTAAAAATCACTTGAAAAAATTACAAGTGGATTGTGCAATTTCTCACTAAGGACAAATAAATTTTGAAAGACACCGAGCCACGGAGTTTCGATGTCTGAGACACAGCTACTATGAATTAGTGTACGAATTACGTTAAATAAATGTAGGACCTATGAATTCCAAGAAACCAGCAAGGTTATCAGCAAGCTTATATGTCCTCTCGTATCATCGGCAAGCTTATCTGTCTTCTCACGTAACGTAAACAGGTATGCTTTGCTGGAAACTCATCAGGAATTGCAGGAACGTGTAGACAATGCATGCAATACAATTAGAAGTCTACCGGGAGTGTTCGTGCAATAGTCAATGATACGGCACATTGATGCGTGCGCAGCTACTATTGGAGGCCACTTCGAACACCGTCTGACACCACTTTTGAATCAATTATGTCGTCCCAGACTGAACAACCCAACGACCCTAGTTACCGGCTAACTCTTCCCTATTTGTTGCCCGCGCATATTATACAAAAATGTATTTTGTTATCGTCACCGAAATAGGAAAGCTTGCGAGTGTTTTGTTATCTCTCTCGTAGAGTATTTAGAACGTTCCAATGGCGTATAACTCGTTTTCTTTGAGCCGGTAGAAATAAAAAATTGCAACCCTTTTTCTTCGCTCGGTATGAGGGGAAAAAAAAAATTCTCGCAGTACGTTTGTCTAGAATCTGGGTCAAGTGAAAGCATTTGCTTTTATTCTCGATAACAGAAGAACATAAAGGAGCTAAACCCTTTGTCGTTATAGCCATTCATAAAGCACTAAGATGGGAATATTATTTTTTCGATTGTCGTCGTAATCGTTCGAGTGAACGAAACACGAGAGCGTGCTCGTTGACGTGCGATTAAAAACAAAATTTCGAGCTTTTGTTTAGGTCGCATTTAAATAAGTTAGTAAATAATTCCCTCGTCGTTTATTATTTGTCAATTGTTTACGTTTATTATGTATGCTGTCACGAATAAGTGCACTTTTCGATTCTTAGAAATGTTGGCTATTCGTAGGAAATGCAAAATAACTTTTTTTTGTCAGTACGAAGCATTTAATTACCAGTAAGGTGTTTTAGGTGCCAATAATGTTAAATAAAAATATTAACGATTACAAAATATTAGCACACTTTTTGTCATTTTTAAAGTCGTCACGGTGACATCATTATTATCCAACATAATGAATAATCGAAAAAGATATTTCAGCGATATTAATTTCCCAGTCGATATAATACTTTTTTATCGATGTAGGATGTACAGTGATAGTTTCATGCTACCTCCGCCAGAGGGCCACACATTCAATTTCATTCCAGCAAATTCTGGTTAACTGTGAGTTGGTTAACCTGTATGACCCAAATTTTACGCAAGTAAATATAATTATATATGACAGTGGCGATTTTGGTATACAACTAATGAGCTGTCCAGCGAACAGTTCCAGCTATGCCATAATCGAGATTATAAAATGATTCCTATTCAGAACGTCTAAATGGGATGTTTTCGGATCACACCTACTAAAAATAAATACTAACAAGTCACACACTTTAGCAAATATATTTATTTTCACATAAATAATTCGTACGAAGTACGAAATGTTCTAAAAACATTTATTCAATTTAATTTCGAAAAGTGAAACCTGACTATTATTTTTGCTGCAAAGAACGCACAAATACCTACTCATTTTAGTAGAAAAAAAAAACCCACAACGACATTTCAGAATTAGAAGAACTTGTTCAAGATTGACAAGCATGTTTTGGAAATAATTCGTACGAAGATAAATGTTCTAAAAACATTTATTCAATTTAATTTAGAAAAGTGAAACCTGACTATTATTTTTGCTGCAAAAAACGCACAAATAGCTATTTATTTTAGTAGAAAAAAAAACCCCACAACGACATTTCAGGATTAGAAGAATTTGTTCAAGATTGACAAGCATGTTTTGGAAATGTACGAATTTCAACTAGAAAATGACGTAGAAAAGCTTGAAACAAATTTAAATCAGTCTCCAAACGAGCTATCCTTACCACCGTGAAATTGTAACGGAACTGCAAGACTCTAAGGTGTTCATCCTTATCAACGGGAGATTGAAGAACCGTTCGCTTCTTCGTTTTGTTATCGGATTCTCGGTCACTGTACAACTGCTGTCGAGTCAAATTCCCTTTCGCCTTAAGTACGTATTCCTCGTAAAGTGGGAGCAGCTATTTATCTTTCAAAGTAATTTCGAACCTTTGAATGGAGTCCCATAACTTACAAGACAGAAGCCATTTGTGTTAACGCAACATCTCCCGAAATCAAAGATTTTTTCACATCGTTTGCACCGATCACTGCTAAGCATAAAATAAAAATGGTCGAATCTTTATGCACTTGAATAGCGTCTATTAAATCTACGTTAATGCCAGTTTTGCATAACTGCACCATTTTACCTTTCCATTGTGCATCGTACCTTTTGTGTTATTTTTGGTATTATCGTTTTAAACGTCTGCTTGGATGAACTACGCCGAGTCTACTGACGTGGGAAGCTTTTCCAAAGGATTACGAAAGTCTTTTACACAAACGTAGTCTAATAGAGGAGGGAAAAATTATTTCTTTATTTAAGTAATAATCAAGAATGATAGTGTTTAGTTACAGAGAGAAGTATTTCTTGTAGGATGAATTTAATACATTTGTACGTTTTCGGGAGGAAATTAGAGACTTTTCTTCGAATCATTTAATTATACATTGCCAGGTGGCTTGCAGTTCATACTCCCATTTTTTTTTAAATAGCGTCATCTAAGACCCGATCTATTCGACACCAAGTCGCTAGCCGTCACTTGGCGCTCATCCATTGAGGGTGTATGGTCTATGCCAAGGTTCCATTCAGTCCTTGATCCAGCCATAAATCTTCCGAAAGCAAAGTCACATCAAGAAGCGTCGAGTTATTTGCCTCCGAAAACACCTTTAAAAATATGTCGGCTTGTCAATAAACAAACAGAATTATTATCGATCTACGTATAGTATTTTTCAATGTATTCTTATCTATCAAGTGCCTTAGTCAGACATCGTTGAAGAAATACACAAATTATTGCATAGAAGATGATACATTTACGTTAACATCCTATAAGAAATTCAGGAACGATAAATACATTATTCAAAATTCCAGTGAGCGAACGAAAATGAATAATTACAGTATTATGTGCTCTATCGTAAAGACCATTAAAATCTCTCCAATTCATAACGAAAAGTTTTGCATAGAGATGGACGTCTCACTAAAACAAACACAAGTGAAAAAGATCGCGTTCTCCTTTGAATTTTTATTACTTAATTTAAAAGTGCCAGCTGTTAAAAATTCCAGGAAAGGACTCGGCGATCCCCAACTTCGCGATTAAATGACACGACACGATTAAGTGACTCGCATGCATATTCATGTACCCGGGAATTAGCATACGGTGTTCCAAGGCCGCAGAAAAGAATTCACGAAACTCGTTCATCCAAGAAAGTGAAAACTCACCGATGCAGTGAGCTGAAGAAAGAAATATCAAGAAGGCTCGAAGCTGTGTGTTTTATTCCGCAGTGTATCCTTCTGAACTCGATTTGTTAGGACGGTGCAACGTCTGGATGTGAAATATAGACTCTTGGAACGTGTTATTTTTTAGATATATCTACCACTCGTGCATCAGCCAACTAGTTGAATAAGGGATGCGCCTAGGTTGCTTTATTGTCACGAAACTTTGGCATCTTTGCTGAACACGTGATATTCTATCACCTCACCGTCCTTTCCTCGATACCTATTAACGTATCAGAATCTCACGAGGCGAAACATTGAATCAATGACAAGGTATCCAAAGTTGCAGTTCCTGGAGACTGCCTGTAACAGAAATTTTTCGGTTTCAATTCGCTGGATCACCAGCTTTGCGAAATTCTGTATGAAATTTAAACTCTACACGAAACAAAGTATCACAGATAGGAAGAAAGAATTTCAGGAGTATAAATCCAGAATCATACGTGTTCTGACTGCTGTAAAACTGTCGTGTTTCACGGCATTTGTTTCACAGTAGTTTCGGGTACATTGTACGCGAACGAGGTTATTAAAAAATATGATTGTACCGCTTCGTAAATGCACGATACACGTATAATAGCGCGTACGCCCGCGAGTAATAATATTCCACATCGCAGAATCGTTGACTTCGAAATGTCGTGCACGTGCATTGTTGCACGGTGCATCCCCGAGGGTTAAAAGAAAGCATTCGGTCCGCGTTAAGTTTGCACTTTCCGTGCAAACAATCTGCGCTCAACTCGCATGCGTCGAGTTGCTCGCGTAGTATCGTCGAGCACAGTGAGCCAGACACGGTTATCTCCTATCGTTTTACACGCGCGATAACATTCTCCGTTTCAAGTGTTCCACCCACGCACAGATGCTTTTTCCGACAACTGCACGGGCTCCGACAACCGTGAAATTTCCAACCGATGAAAATTTCAGTTATCACGCTCGGTCCCCGCGTTTCGATCCTCCCCTCTCTCTCTCTCTCTCTCTCACTCTGTTCCCTCGCCCTACGCTCGAAATTCTGTTTAACTCATTGTGACAGCAACTGCGAGCTGCCGCTTGGGAAACTGCACGGGCGAAGTGCTCACTGTTCGTGCGGTTAGTCGCTGGGGATCGATGAGAATTTCTCGTGACCAACTGCTTTTTAACCTTTTGTGGTCGTAAGCCAGGATATAGGTACCTGGGAGAGCACTTTCACCGGTTGCGTCGTAAGCAACGTGGTGTACCAACACACGCTCGTTGACGCTATTCACGGCGAGTAAGAGCCACCAAATTATTAAAATTAATGTGTCGTTTGATCTTCGGAGTACGATGGCCGGGTCTAGAGCGACCCATCCTGGTAGATCCAAACTTATCTAATCTAAAACTTATCTTTCAAGGCAAGGCAAAATATTCGTTACGATTATATTTATGTTACATGTCTTTTTAAAGATCTACTCATTAATCTCTTTCATTTATGTTTCTTGTTGAAGTACTTTGTAATGTACACGGTTATCTACTTCAATTTATTAATGAATTTTGTTTTTACGGTGGTATTGATCAACGATTGTACGAACGAGACGAACTTACTCGAGTTTAATAATAAACCGAACGACCAGGGAAAATGATAAATATCATTACGCTGTGCGTGCAATTCTGCATTAAAATGTAACATCGGATGGATATTCGTTTTAATGGGAAGCGAGAGGGATCGGAAAGTACACTTTGAAACTCAGGTCACGTTGCATACGTGGTGATTATTGGAGAAGCAGAAGAGACGAAGTGTAATGTTAGAAAAGATTATGGATATCGTTTATTTCTGTTCTGTGATTCAGCAGAAAATGTCCGGCGGATATAAAATTCGGTGTACGTAAGCTACTTTTACATTAATATTTTTAAATCGTTTAAAATATTCGTCGAACGTACAGTGAAACACTGAAAATTCTACATTCTGAAATACTATCTCTGTGGGAGTATTTGTCTTAAATTATTCATGAACTTGAAGTTAAGTTTGCGATCGATCAGATTTAAATATTAAGAATACTTGTTCGAATATTTATCCTCTTTTTTTGTTTAATGATACGTCCCATTTCTTGAGAACATAGAATTCGGTATAATATCGAAAAATGAAAGATACTTCGAAATCATAACCGTTGACCAGCTCGTGCAGGGCGTCGTGAAAATTCAGCTCGATAAAAATTTCTCTCCCATCTACATTTTCAACTTTTCCATTCTCTGCTCGGAGAAGACTATCGAAAACTGCAACGACGAAGTGAACACGAAACGTGATGTCGAACACTGAAAATCGACAGGAATTTTTCTCCGAGCTTGCATGTTTCCATTTCTGAAAAAAGTTCGAAAAGTATTTTCTTTCGCGTACCAGAATATCACAATGAAACGAGACTTTAAGCTCTGTTTTTCGAGTATCTAATTCCATCACTTGAAATTCAGTATTTTAACGTCTTTTGGAGCACGATAATTCTTTCTTCTTCTGAAGATAGCAAGAAGAAACTAAATAAAATCAATTCTTTCCTTCGTATAAATTATCTAATAAATTTCCTCTACCGTAATACGTACAGTACAGTAAATGTGCACGTATCAATTTCGTCGATAAAACAAGTATATCAATCGCACCTTTGCCGATACGTAAACGTCGAAATAATATTCCACTGACATTGCTCTGAAACGACAAAATAAAATAATCGTAACGTAATACAATTATCAAATGATACTCGACGTGGCAAGAAAAGGCATTGTCCAAATTCAAAATTCTGACCATAGATACGCATGCCTACTTGTCTGACCATACATCCATAATTGTCTGATTATATACTCGCATTTCCACTTACCCCGTCTATGGTCGCATATGTACTATTACCCTTGTTTATGGGCAGACAAGTAGTACAGCCCCTGTCCGTAGTCAGATAAGTAGAGTTAACCCTGTCTATGATCAGACAAGCAGTATTACTCCCGTCCATGACCAGACAAGTAGTATTGCCCCCCATCAATGGCCAGACAAGTAGTATTGACCCTGTTCGTAATCAGACAAGTAGTATGATCCCTGTCCATGGCCAGACAAGTAGTACGATCCCCGTCCATGGCCAGATAAGTAGTATGTCTCGCATCTATGGTCAGACAAGTAGAATTACTCCCATTCGTGGCCAGACAAGTAGTATGACGCCCGTACATGATCAGACAAGTAGAATGGCCCCCGTATATGACCAGACACGTAGTATGAGACCCGTTCGTGGCCAGACAAGTAGTATAATCCAAGTCCATGGTCAGACAAGTAGAATGGCCTCTCGTCTGTAGTCAGACACGTAGTATGACTCCTGTATATGATCAGACAAGTAGTCTGCGCTACTATAATGACTGTGACATCGTTAAAAATCGATGTCGTTTATAGCAAGCGTGTTCGCGCTGTTCGGGATTCTTCGACAGTGTTTTTTTCTTTCAATACCGGCTGGTACTCGAACGGTTAAACGATTTCGTTAAATTATGATCCATTCTTGTTCCGCGTTTCATACGATTGTTTCATACGAACAATTCCGTTGCAAAGCGAACCCGGTACCGTGCGTGCAGCATTTATTCTGTCTCTGTTCGATGTAAACGGTTAGCAACGCTCGCAATCCCGTGAAAGAGTCGTGCCCTGGAAACGATTATACGTAAACGGGGATGAAATCTCGTTGTCGCGAAATCGTACGGCCCGTAATACGTTTCACGATACGCGGATATTATAGGGTACATGAAATTCAGGAGGCAACGTTTCGGGGGTACCGACAGATCTCATCTGAATATTTTACAGGTCGCTGCAATGCCGGAGGTGTCGCGCATGCCGGAGTGTCGATGCATAAAATTTCACATCACATCCTGGGACGTTCTCGAAGAAAATGAGAGCAAGGGAGGCACATGGTGTAGAAAAGAAAAACGTCGAAGGTGAAAGCGAGGGAAGTGGGGGCTTGTGGGGGGGGGGGGGGGTAGAAAGTGAAAAAGTGAGAGGGCGTGTAGGTGGTAGAGACGGGTAAAGGCGAAACGGAAAGATAGAGCGAACAAGGAACGAAGTGGGTGGGGATCGCGAAACAAACGAAGCGAGGAAAAAATAGGGTTAAAAGAGGGGACAACGAGCGGGTGGAGAACGAAGCGGCGCATAAGAGTTGTCGTGCACGGGTTCGAAAGTTGAAAGAGTTCGCCGGTGGAATTGAGTTTAAAACGCGCTCCGTTCTCGCGGTTGTTTCAACTACGACTCCTCGACGACATTTTTGCATAATCTTCGTATTTGTTCTAACGATGCAGTCGCGGCGACGCGCTAGACGGATCCTTTACCGAGCGAAAAACACGCACGCTTCGCGGTCTCGCGGATCTCTCCTCGTTTTCTTGCTGAACTCGAGCCATTCCTGAGATGCTCGTCGCGACGGTGGTTTGAAATCGTCGACGATGGTTTGCAATCGTTTACAAGTGCCACGGATGAATTCTCAACGTACCCCGTTACACGTCGAATTTACCTCGATCGATCAAATGTTTCTTGGTCAGATTTACACAGTAATTTGTATCTCGGATACGTGCGTCGCATTTCGTATCCTCTTCGTTCTTCTTTTCCCGTATTGAGAAAAATCTTGGTAGGGAATTGAGTTATTCAATTCATTAAACGGGGGAGTATTTCAATGAATCGACTTTTTCATTTTCGAGTATTTCCTGGTGCGAGAGGACCCAAGTTACGAGTACGTGTTATTTAAGTTTGTAAACTTTGCGTAGGTTCTCTGGATGTTTTCCGAGGTTTCGTGCTTCTTTTATATTTGTGTTTCTTATGACCAGGATGCACTTTAATTGTAAGAATTGGTGAAGACGTAGGTAGGCATTATTTAACGATCTTATCGTTGACTGTTACAATTGTTGGCGTTTCTTAGTCGATTTTGTTAAATTAATTTCGTGAAATCCATGAATAAGGAAATTACACGGAATGTGTAGTAACAAGAATTTATCGACAATTAATGGAAACTTAAGTAAAACTTGCGAAGAGGTCACATTTTTCATTCGAAAACAATGCTATCTCGGATGTTGTGAAACAATCTACCGTCTTTGAGGGTTCAACAGTTCTCGAGCGAACTTCAATGACTTATTCGATTAGTATCTCGTCCGAATCTCGACGACCGTAAAGCAGTTCTTTCAAAGATTAGGAGTAACGTGCATGTTGGGGATGGAGATAAGTACGTTAGATAGAATACAGGTTCGCGCAGCAATTTCGAGCCAGTGATATCTACCTGGTGACTTATGGGAACGCTACGGTCGTAAATCCACTCCCTTGGATCGACAACCTCGAAGACACGGTCGTTTTCTTGAACCGATCATTTTACGATGTTGAAATTTACGATCGCAACACGTACATACATATCTACATATATAGAAGTAGTCTGTTACACACTGAACAAAAGGGCCTCTAAGCTTTACAACAATCGAATCATAGATTTACACAATTGCTTGAAACTTCTCGACACATTCTATGCGTATGTAAAAGAACAATGACATTCAAAGTGTTGATATATGAATTTTCAGTTCTCGCGAAAGAAAATATTTCCAAGCTATTTTTCGATAGCAAACATGCTACTTCACTCGCTGTATTATTTACGCGCAATCTATCGCACGCGTTTGAACAATCGGAGAGATACGCGAAGAGACGTATTTCCATTGTTGCAGTCGTTGTACCGCGAAATTGTAAAAAAAAAAAAAAAAACAATTCACGGTTGGTCTTTTCCGGACAGGTTGCACAATGCGATATCATCTCGTTCGCGAAAGAGAAGTAGCCTTTTTTTCACCGTCTTAAACGCTTTGTCCGTGTTAACGAGAACGAGAAAAGGAACATTTAAATGTTTCCCATGAGTAGCACCACCGCGAACGAACGATTCAACTTCCGCGAAACTCGTCGTTCCGATCCTCCTCTCGTTCGACCAGCCCAAACAATGTTCCTGGCTCTTTCGAAAGTTCCAGCGCGCCAAGCTTAGCACGTTCTACGTCTCCGCGTAACTGCCACGGAATCGTGCTTCCATGGTCGTCGAAATCAGGGATGATCTCCTTTTTCTTATGCCGGTGCATCGGGTGTTCCGCTGATGAGGAATATCGTTCGAGTGGTCTTAGAATTTTAACCATTGTGAACCGAATACGGAGTCGAGCTCGGTTTTCCACGTTGAAAGTGACTCACTTTTGCAAGTGCAGTTGTGTGGACGTGTAAGCCATTTTGACAAAATTATACGTTTCTTCGGTGATACAACGTCTGTGAAAATCTTTGCAAGTTGCATTTCTAATCCAATATGAGAATAATTGAACGTAATGTGTTTTATTAGATTCTTTTGTATCGAGTTTATGATGTCAGTCGACTCAACACGTCTCCAGAATTGTATTCCAAGGTTCAAATCACTTTCAGAACGGGTTTGCTTACTTTCTTTTTTCTTTTATTTAATCTTCACATGTTTTTCGACCGTTGAATTTTTTTCAGCCTGAGAAGGGGGCTCAAAGTGACAAGTTATGGAAAAATAAGGGAGCAATCGAAACATTCTTGCTTCTAATACCGTGCCAAAGATATTTTCAGCAATTAGACGACTTATTTTCCTCCTTCGCGTTGCAAAGTCGATAATTTTTACAAATCTAGATTATGGATTCTTATTCTATTAGGCTAACAGATTCCTACTAAAGAACCTTAGTCTTACCTCTCCTAAACGAGAAAATGACGGTTTTAGAAGGTACAAACGCGTTGCATTAGCTGTTAGGTGCATAACAATGCATTCGCTTCCATTCTCGATGCGGTTACGACTATAGTCTTCTTTGTACGACGATTATGCACCATCGCGGTTCAATGGTTGCCAACAGCCCTTAAGGGATAAGTACGTTTCAAAAGATTCTTTGTTTCACTGTTTATCGATCTTTAATCGATAATGCATTAGAAGTGTACGAAGTGTACAATAGAACCTCGATCATTTTACGAGAGTCTCGTTCGTTGCACGGGGTTGGCCAATAAAGGGGATGGTCACATAGCAACGAGCGAAGTTAAGGGGTGAGTAACTGGTAGCAGTGACCGCATAGCTATGGGGTTTCTTTCTCATTAAATTGGTTACCCTGATTATTGCATTAGCCTCGTTATATTAATGGAGGTCTAACTGCATATCGTTACGGTATTCACGATTTCTGAACAATTTCGAATAATTTCACGACGAATAGTTATAAATGAAATTAATCGGTGTTCAACCGATAATAACCTGCAATTGCGATCATTTGAAAAATAGTTACTCTTCGAAAATAACACAGTCATTGGCGTCATTGAAGATATTTTATTTGATTAACAACTAAGTTACCAATACGTGCATCTGCCGTAACCAATCATTTGTAACGTTAAAAGTTATATCTTCGTAATCATCGGTTTTGTGGCCGTTAAAGAATTCTTAAAGAATTCCAGTTTTTGGTATCATTCAACGATAAATGATAACCTAAACCCTAAATGTTTCTGTGAATTTCTTGCGTCTAATTTTCCTGCAATTATTTTCTAAATAATCGAGTACTTTAAATTGCCAGGTGCTCGAACGCTGTTGGTAAATATCCCGAACGAAGCACAATTTCCAGAAACGATAACGTAAACTCACTTCTCGCTCCAGTGATCTAAAAAAAGGAATTTACTCGAAAGACCACTCCAGGCTCTGACAACGTTCGTAACGATATTGATATTTTTAATTATCGCGAAGTTCGAGGACCGTTCGCCATATATTCGAAGCGGCTTGGTGGAATTTTAATTATGCTCACGGCTCGCGAACATTTCAAACGTAACGAATACGAGAAATAATTTAACCGAGAAGAAACGATTCTGCATTTATTTGGAAAGTTTCTCAGAAAAGAATCCACGGTGTGCCGGCGGAAATTGCGTCGCCGGAAGCGGTACGAAACTGCTTCATAACCGCGCAGGGTGCAGGAAGAAATCACTTTTGCTGAAACCGAACTGGCCCCGCGAAGATCTGAAAATTAAATTTACTCCGTTGCTCCTCGGACTGGAAATCTTTCCCCGGATACATATAACGTTTCGATGCCGTCCAACGACGGCTGCAAGGTATATTCAACGTTCCCTGGCTCCGTGAGAAACTCTACAATAAAATTACCAAGAATTCGAAGATATTCGATTCCTTTTCACAGAGGTATCTCCACCAAAGAGAATAGAATGTCACGAGTGAAGATACGTGCCGACGAGAGGAACGAATGAATTTCTGCGTTAACCGATGAACGACTATAGTTAAATGTTAACCGCTATTTTGGATCGTCGCGTGCTGAGAAATAAATTAAAAGTGATGAAAACTTTGCGAGGATACGATGAAAATATACGATCGTGAAAATATATCTGTTGTTCGAATACAACAGTAGGCGTGAAACCGTGGAAATAATTTTTAACCACTTTAGTTTCTTCTATGAAAATTTTGAATCAGAATTTTTATGCAGCGTACTGTTGTACACTTGAGGAGTACTACGAACGTAAAAGTGGCGAAAATGTCTTATTTGCAAATGTAACGTTGATTAATAGAAGCAATAATAGTAATGCTCGCAGAAAGTCTTAATACTGGGTAAAGTATAAAATGTTTCAAGAATTCTACATACGTATTAACGGAAGAACAAAGTACTGTGGAATCCAAAGTACAAAGTTTAAAGTTCAGAGAGTCCCTTTGTACGCAGAGTATTAAAATTACTTACTTTGCTTTTGAGAATTAGCTTAATACTATTCATTGTGTGAAACTACCAAGAGTGGTATGATAATAAGAGATACCGAGAGATAAAAGGAATGTTTCTCGGCTCTGCTTATAATATGCGCTTCTATGACGACCTAACCGGCAAGCTAAGCTCGACAACTTGAGAATTCTGAAAAATTTGCCGATTTGCAGGAATAAAATTCAAACGATGGTAATGTATAAAAATGATTCTGGTGGTGTAACAACATCCCAGGGAAACGATGAAATTATGTAGGTTTACAAGAAAAGTACCTGTACTTCGAAAGTTTCGAAGATAATTAATTTTTTCGAAATTTTGTTACCGAACTTGAAAACTAATAGCGTAACTGTTCATTGAATATTAACAGTTTTGAAACTAAATTTTAAAAAGAGTTACCAAACTTTTGGATATTACTGTGTACGACGTTTCTAAAAGCAAAGAATTATTCTTTTCTTTTTAAAGAAAAAAAATAGGACATTCTAAACTCGGAATAATTCGTATATACTAATTAGAATCTAACGAGAATAAATCAGCTTCCCATTAGTTGAACCTCCGATTTTTTTTTTTGTTGCTTTCGACTTATAACCTGCAATTAACGTTGAAACGCATCTGTGTGCACGTGTGTGGTTATTTCCTCACCGCAGCTGAATTTATACACATTCCAAAGTTGACTTGGCGTTTAGGTGTGCGGAGCACACTTTTCTTGCAATCTGCAACGTACCACCGGGTGCTCGACCACATCAAGCGTCCTACACACGTACGACCTTCAGATGGAGTACATGACATATATCATGTCGTACATACATTTAAGTGGTTAAAAGCAGAGCAAAGAAGTGGAAATGCAACTGAGGGGTGAAGCGTTTAATTGTTGGGCAATATTCACTTGACGACGAATTTATCTCCTTTCAACAGCGATGATATAACATGAATATGGTCAGGCGTGTTAAATTCATTCTGAAATGTTTGAATATATTGTACCTTATATTTGTTTTATTAATACATGTCCACGTGACATGCTTCGCAATAAATATACCATTTGAAATATTTTTAATAGCAACATCTCTCTTACGATCTGCTATGTTGCATCAGAAACAAATTATTGGTAAAATTTTATCGACAATCGTTATAAAACTACTTAAACAGAGATCGATAAGTAGAGTCACTTATTGTTTCGATTAATTAATCATCTTGTGTTGACAAAGGATCGTGAATTCTACGTGGAGTAGGTCCGAACAGGACTTAAAGCGCTTTTTATACTCTTCTTTCGCTTCATTACTCTTTCAACTGCACCCCTACCAAAAGGGAGAAAATTTTAAACCATTGTTCAATCTTTATTACCACCATCGTGTCACTTTACATTTTTTTCTTTTTTGTTACACTTACGATCCATACTCTCGTCACAGTACCTACCACACCAAGTGGAATCCCTTCCCGCTGTTTTTCCGACCTTGACTTCCGGCTTCCGTTGAACAGGGGTAGTTTTACAGCGGTGTATACAACGCCGGATGTTCTCCATTAAATGCCCCCGTTTCGTGTAGAGATATTCCCTACGTTCTGCTGTACATTCTTTCAAGAGTAGTTAACGACACACGACAGGAAAACTTTTCTGGTTTGAAGCACATCAATAGACATATTTAAACGTAACGAGTCATCAGTCATCCATCACCGAAAGGGAAATGTTATCTACGTAACTCTCGCGATGATACAAATTCTGCCAATCTGTGCAAAATATTTCTGACTTCGTTATGTACGAGTTACGCGTAAAAAAAATTCGCTGTCGCGTCGTAAAACCAAACCATATAGAGAAAAGAGTGACAAGGAAATTCGTACTGGTGTAAAGAGCGAATGGAGACCTCGCAGATAGAACCACCATCAAACTTTCAACTAGAGACTTTGAACGTTTCAACGTTTCAACACTCCAACAATCAAACTTTCATCGAGAGCACGTAGAGCACTCGATCAATCAAATACAAACATAGTCAAACTGCGACTACGGTCCGCTTCTGACGCTTGTAAATTCCACGCTGTTAAAGTTCCACCAATCTATCTCCTCGATTGAACCAGTCACGTGTCATTAATTTTCCATAAGACGTTTGATCGTCTATCATCGCGCCTGCGTACAACAGAGACTCTCAGATTTATGAAATTCCTGGAATCGCGGGTTTACGGGTACGAACATCCGTTCACATTCAAAAAGTCATCCACTGACGGGTAATTATAACGGATTCGCGTACACGCGAGCCCAGACCCGGCAATTAGATCTCGTTGTACGTTTAGGTGTTGACGCGTCATTATGTTACAACCTGATTACGTCAGTCAGGCGTCCGCAAAGCAGATAATCGCCATTTGTCAAGATAAGTAGCTGCGGTTTGTCATACAGCACCAAACACAGCCCCAAGCACCTTGCACCCCTTTCCTTATTGCCTCGCGATTACGTAATTATCGAGGATATTGCCACTATATCATGGGGAGCCATAACACCGCGAAATCTGTCGCAATAATTTATCCATTGACCGTTCGGTTCACTAATCGGCGCAGTTTGCTTGTTTCATCGTTTTCCTTAGCATAAGAAAAAAGGTATGGACAATTGATGTTTCGTTGTACGCGAAGAATTCAATATTTTTAAGGAACATTATCAGTCGACGTGTAATCGGTACAACGAAGATTTCTTACATTGGGCAAGCAGTCTGCTAGTTTGGACCATTTGGTAAATGGTTGAAACAATATTTTTGTATAATATTTTTAAGAGAAATATCGAAAAAATGCAAATGTGAAAAGAAATCGAAGAACGTTGTACACGTTTCCTTCGATTTCAATTTTTCTGGAATTTATTCGAAATAACCGACTAAAAGTACAATATTTTGATTATTTGGTATTTCGAACGAAACTCTCGCAAGGAATTTCATTTGATTTTTATTCCCATCACCATTGTCCAAAAGGAACCAGTTCGTGTAACAGATCACGCTCCGAACTGGGTAACTTCTCCGATCAACTGGTAACACGTGGCCCAACCATAATTCTCGACCGGAATTGTGAAAAATTACAGCACGTTGGTGAAATTCAATCTGTTGTTTAAATATTTGTCCCTCGATTGACACAACGTTACCGCTAACCAACTACGAATAACGACTGGCCGCGTTGTCGTTAGAACGAAACAAATCATCCCTAAATCTCAAATTACACCGCTGGTCCAATTAAATCGACTCGGTTCCGTGTCCTGTATTTTCAAGCGTAACTCGAACGTTCACGAAATTACAAAGGCTGCAAATAATTCCGCGAAATGATCGAAACTTTCTACATATATTTCCGGGTCAATTTGCAACGAAATTGGAATGCCGGTAATATCGAGTGTGTTTCTACCGTAGGTTTGTATTTTCTTTTTTTTTTTTCCAGCTTTCCACTGTTCGGTTATAATTCTAAATTACACGGGACGCGTTTCGGAAAAAAAAAAACTGTTGAAAAATATTCCCGATGCCGCCGTGAAATGTATTGCTTTTAGCGCGTGCATACTTTATGAACGAAATAAATGGGATAAAATTTCGTGGGAGTACGCGCGGTCACTTGGAATGGTTTCGTTGCAACGTCAGCTTTAAAAAGAAACCGAGATGTGCGAGTTAATCAATAAGTAAGCCACCGGCACGTGGCCTCGTTTCTTCCAAACTTTCTGGATCATTAGTTTCGCTTCGTTTTAATTTACCGCGACGAATGACAGAAGAGTAGTTGAACCGGTTTGGGTGACGGCTCGTCAAACGTCGATTATCGGAAATAATACTGGGGACATTTCCGATAATCGATCCACAGAAAGAAAACTGGTCAATTTCCAGTGGAACACTACGGCGGTTGATTTCATCGAACGATGCTTCTTCGTTGTGTCAAAATATCTACAATATGTACATATTCCGAACAAAGGCTGACAGAATAGCGAAAGATTAATCGTTTCCGGATAGCGTTAAATACGAGGCGCGAAGAATCAATAGAATATTTATTAACGTTAATAGATCGTTCTCCTGTATTCTTGTTCACCGAAAGGGTTCGACTCGTGAATAAATAAATGTGAGAATGTAGGTACGAAAACGGTTCGAGAAATATGGCTGTTCTACAACCCAGATACCCTACTGTAATACGAGTTCAATATTTTCTGTTAATTGAATTAGAACGGATCGTAAATGACCTCGTTTTCCACTTTTTCGTGAAATCGAGCTTCCAGATATTGATTCCGGAAGCGGTGAATATCAGGGACTTGTACGTCAGAACGTTTCGGATATCCGTAATGGGGGCTGTGTGGGAATTGGAAAGACTCGGGGTTCGATGTTACGATCGAGATGAGTTTCAACTGTTGAGCACGAGTGCGCGGAGCGAACCAGCGAAACTTTCCAGTCATTTTCGCGTTGTCGTCGAAATAAAGAATAACCGGGAATACGAGAAGTGCTCGGAGTTTTTTTTGGAAATCCATCCCGATTGAATGTTTTCGAATAAAATTCGAGCTGCCGGAGAAATACCGCAGCGAAGAAAATAATTCTTCGTGACCGTTCGCGCGAAACATCCGATGAAAAATGTCCCTCGTTGAAAACGGTAGCTTGTACCCGGTGTCGCCTTGTACACGGCTGTGTACGTTTCTCGAGATAATGTATCACCGAGTATATATTTACTTACGTATTCTCCCTTCCGCATAAATTTATATCTAACTCGAAGACGCGCGATATCCCGGTGACTCTCCGCTTAATCTCCCCGCGAAGTACGAAAAGTTGAGCGAAAACTCGCAGAAAGTAACGAAACACCGATGTGGGGGAGATCGAGCGTGAGAAATGTGTTCCCATCCAACCATTTATCAACCGTTTCTGTTTCAGGGATGTTCGAGACGGACGGTGTGCTGATTCCTGGCACGATGTGCGACCTCGAGTTTGTCAGTTCACAGTCAACACCGCAATACGGACGATTCTACTCGCCACGGTATCCGTCCTCTTACCCAAAGAACATCCGGTGCTCGTACCTCTTCCGGGCAAGGTAACTAGGCTGACCTACTATCAAGCTGGCAAACTGATCTCAACATAATCCATATATAATGCATCCCGAGGCCAATCTCGAGTCGCCCCGTATATCTAACGTTCCCGCGCATTTAATGGTTCCAATCCGTAATCCGGTTGCCAGTTAATCAACACCTGAGCCGCGACGTGTCTCCGATAAAGATCCCAATCGTTGCACCGTCTGGAAGTATTGTTCGGAACGTGCACGATTGAAGAACTTTTGTAAGCAGAGTTAACAGAGATCGTTGTGTATGTACAATTCGAAACGAGATTTTTCAAAGTGGCGACATCAAGGAGACACGAAAGAAAATTTCTAGATTGGAAAAGTGTAGACATCTCTTGTCGTTGTCACATCGATCATGGATATTTAACTGTTGGTCAGAACGTGTACAATGTTAGAACTTTTGTAAGCAGAGTTAACAGAGATCGTTGTGTATGTACAATTCGAAACGAGATTTTTCAAAGTGCTGATATTAAAGAGATTCAATAGTGTAAATCGCAACATCGATCTTGAATATTTAATGGCAAGTTTGTATTGTTCTGAATTTACCAATTTTGGGAGCAGATATTTTCTTTTTCTTTTAAGGGAAGCCTTTTGAACTATTTGAAAACCATTGACCCCGAAAAGTGTAACTTTGACGCAATTTTTAACTTTTCTCGATCAATTGTACTCCTCTGGGAATTTGAAACGATATTCATTTTGAAGGAGCACTTCACCGACACTTTCCTCGAATATTTTATAGTAATAATTGCAACGAAATAATGACCCGTAAACGAAATTTATTTGAAATTTTGAAAAGTATACTTTGCTACGCTTTTATTTGTATCGTACTTCGTATCGCGTATGATCTTACAGTAAGTATTAAAATCGATTTCGTTTTTCATCGAAAATCATACTACCGGCAATATTCGAACCACAGCGTAGAGAATGATTTGTTCGAAATTATTCGAATAATAAATTTCGATTAGATCGGAGCCGTACTCGATGCTCGAATTGTACAGATACACATTCCTAATATCAATGATCGCGTAATTGAATACCCGCTTGTGACCGCAACATATTGCTCTAGGATTGATACGTAGCGATATTAATGATTATATCGTTATATTGCCGCTCCCATCGCTAACCCTCTGTTTTGTATCATCAAAAGTAGTACAATACAATTCTTCAAGTGATCAAAGAATGTTCGTTCTAATGATCCCAATAGATTGCTACTTCCAGCAAATCGTTAAAAAAAATTTGTTGGTATAAATCGATATCTCGGGAACTTGGAAATTATTTTGTATAATTCCGCGACCTTTCAATCGTTCATGGCTCATCATCGAATAAGATCCCTACACATTGTCCTACACGTTGCCCTTTACTTCCAGCAAATCGTTAGAAAAAGATAGTTGGTATAAATCGATATCTCGAGAATTTGGAAATTATTTTGTATAATTTCGCGAACGTTTCAGTCCTTCGTGGGTCATCGATTCACCATTGAATAAGATCCCTACACATTGCCCTTTACTTACAGCAAATCGTTAAAAAAAATTTTCCGGTATAAATCGATATCTCGAGAACTTGGAAATTATTTTGTATAATTCCGCGACCTTTCAATCGTTCATGGCTCAACATCGAACAAGATCCCTACACGTTGCCCTACACATTGCCCTTTATTTCCCCCAAATCGTTAAAAAAAAATTTGCCGGTATAAATCGATATCTCGAGAACTTGGAAATTATTTTCTATAATTCCGCGACCTTTCAATCGTTCATGGCTCACCATCGAATAAGATCCCTACGCGTTGCCCTTTACTTCCAGCAAACCGTTAGAAAAAGTTAGCCGGTATAAATCGATATCTCGGGAAGTTGGGAATTATTTTGTATAATTTCGCGACCTTTCAGTCGTTCATGGTTCACTGATTCACCATCGAGCAAGATCTCTGATCCGGTCTGAACTCCGCTCGATACCGAATCCCTTCTGAATGGAGACCATCCCGGTCGATGTAATTTTGTTACAACCAGCGACAGTTCTCTCTCGTCGCCAGAAGTTTTCCAGTTTCCTGATCGTCGTAACTTTCTTTGCTTCTCATCTCCGTTCCTTGTTACACCGACTGTCGAAACTTTATGCCGGCTGCGTGGAGCGTTTTCGGTATAACCGCATAAAAGGCCGGACAGGGTGAAAAAGAGGCGGGTTGTTTGCACGGAGACGCAGGAAGTGGCGGTATTCTTGAGGCCGGATCTCCGAAATAACTGTGCGACTACTTGGGAAGAGACAGAGACGTTGATAGACGACGTTTGCGGGCCATGTGGCCGACAAAAGACCGAAGAACTTGGAATTGTTTTAAATTTCTGCTCGGTGTGGGTTTCTCGAATCAAGAACTTGCTTTTGGTATCGACGAGTAGAACAATAGATCCACGGATCAATCTACCTATAGTTAACAAAGTATACCTGCGTAGTTTGCTGTCTTCGAAGCCTAGAGTGTACGTATTATACAGAAGTATAATTTAAATGTGCATTAAACGTACCATTTTAACTCAACAAGGTTTCATTGCGCTCTTCCATTTGATTATACCCTCAAGGTATTTAGATAAAAAATATCCCGAATGTATGAAACTTATGTTTTTAATTTCTCGATACCAGGAGAGGATCAAACTACTTCTGTTGCTCGTAATGAATAATACACCAAAACACGTGTAACTTCTACTGGTAATAAAAATGACAGTTTTCCAGAATAGTATTTTTAATTGTAGTTTCTGGTTAGGTACTCTAATTATAGATTCCCAAGGTCTCTTAGACGATAAGAGACAAAAGGAAGATATTCTTCGTAATTTATCGAAAGAAAACTGAAAAAATAATCACATTAGTAACAGTTTGAAAATAGAGTATACATACTTTTGTAGTCATTTTTTTAGAATACTATTTTTAATTATAGTTTCTGTCTGGGTATTCTAATTATAGATGCCCAAGGCATCTTAGACGATAAGAGACAAAGGGAAGATATTCTTCGTAATTTATCGAAAGAAAACTGAAAAAATAATCACATTAGTAACAGTTTGAAAATAGAGTATACATACTTTTGTAGTCATTTTTTTAGAATACTATTTTTAATTATAGTTTCTGGCTGGATATTCTAATTATAGATTCCCAAGGCATCTTAGACGATAAGAGACAAAGGGAAGATATTCTTCGTAATTTATCGAAAGAAAACTGAAAAGATAATCACATCTGTAACAGTTTGAAAATACAGTAGAATATACATACTTTTCCATAGTCATTCTTTCAGAATACTATTTTCAATTATACTTTCTGGTTAGATCTGTTTAGACTATACATACCTTTGCACACTATCGTGTCAAGTTTCTGTCTTCGAGCACACAACTGTACCGATCCGTAACATTGTTGCATTATGCGAATTTCTCACGGTACGGTTCGTCTCCAGCCTCCCGTAACTCGGCAAACTTTTACTTTTGCTATTACGAGATCACGCGCGCGTCATGCTCAGGGGCTGGTCAGTAATCATCCGAAACGATGGTCGATTCCGTAATTTCAGAATGTCGTTCGAACCCAGTGAATTTAATCGTGGCTCCGAGCCAGTATGCAGATATGATTTCCGTAGTATTGTGGCTTCCGCTTAATTGCAGTAATTGTATCAAAGTAGCGTTTGCAGTTCGGTATGCCTAACAGTTACATCAAGGGGGTACAACCCTCCACCCGTACCTATAAACCTGACGGATGCCCTCGTATACGCGTGCACAATCCGTTCGGTTTGTATTCATGATTGTCACTACATTACAGCCACAAATTGCACTCGGATACTTGTTACGTCGTCGATCGACGAGGAGACTGTCGCCGCGCTCTAGAAGATTCGATTTTTACATAAATACACAAATGAACAACAGTCCACCGAGACTAACGAGTCCACTGAGAACGCGCCCCTTAAAATAAGTGTACTATAAGAACAAATTTGGTTTGTTCGACACGACATTGTTCGATACTTTGTGAGACACCAGTAAGTCTGTGTTAGGTATACAAAATTTTTGAGCCAGACGAAACATGCAAATTATGCACGATAATATGGAGTGTACACAATGTAGGTGAATAAAAATAAGTATGTGTTTATATTAAATATTCGTAGGTCAATCGGTATTTATTCGATACCTGTTATAAAATATACGGTTGATATTGTAGGAAATGTAAATTGTACGAAATTGGTATACGAGGATTTAATGGTGTACTTAGTGTAAATTATATTCAAAATGATGCAAATGTAAAAGTTAAGCGGTGAAGTTAATTATGCGACAAATAACGAGGCAAGAACCGGGACATTTAGCGAAACGCTATTGTATTTCGTCGAATCTTTATACTTGATTAATTTTTTTTCGAATAATATATATTATTACTTCGTCTGTATACTGGAAACAATATATAATGGTATAGTCGTAGTTTGTGACATCTTAATGTTAACACGCAGACAACGTAGGAACAAAGCAGTGTTTGGTGAAGTTTCCCCTCTAAAATGTGTAATTCTCTAAGTGATACAATGTCGAAAAGAAAGTTTGAAAAAAGTCATGTTTTAACAGCAAAGTTTTGTGTAATGCGGAGCTTGTAAGTTTTATTTTTTCCGGATGTTTCTGAAGTCGCTTCATCTTTCTGAAATATACGTTTGGTAGAGGATGCTTCAAGGGAGAGGAAAGTACTTTTTCATTAGAGAATGATGTATCGCTTAACTTCACGTGACTAACATTGGATGCAACATTCGTCTGTATAGTACGTACAGACATACTAAAAGGCTGTCTTCGATACATTTTCTCACACGTTAACTGTCTATGATAAATCAAAGTTATCAATTGACTAAATTTTGTTATAATGTTACAATTCATTTAAAATTGTGTTTAACAGTAGCAGTTAAATATTGATTTCCTTAATAAAATACATAATAAACAGTGGTGCATTTTTTTTTTTGTCAGTGTTGGAAGAAATACAGTACATTACGAATCTTTTGATGTAAGAAATATTTTTCTTGCGTCATTCGATTCTTCTTCGTAAAAAATAAATAAATCTGAATATTGTCGATACGACGTCATAAATCCTACCATTTAATTTTGTTACTTTTGGTGTAGAATAACTTTGATATTATATTTACACAGTTCGATACTTCTTTACTCGCGAATTTTCTAACTATATTTGATTTCAAATAAATAAAAAAATACTTCTTTTATTCCAGATTAAAGGAAAGGATCCGATTAGTCTTCGAGGAGATTTCTCTACAAAAAGGAGACTTGAGGTGAGTATTTTATCAAACGTCCTAATTTGTTAACACGTCTCATGTATAGTACATATCTCTGGGTAGTTTGAAAACTTAATAAATCGTATCATAAATAAACTATGTTTTATGTTTAGATAATATTATACGTCCACACAAAAGAATGACGCAAAATAGCTAATCTTTCCAGCACTTATAAAATTGATAGGTATCGATTCTTTTTCTAATCAATATTTATCACAAACTAAATTGCATTCTTAAGATATTTGAAATTTATCCAAATGAAATTCGTTGTTCAAAAAATGATAAGTTTCGATTTTTAACAAACTATTTCACTTTGATTCATATACAATAATATGCGAAATGGGGAATGCATTTGGTTCTTTAATCTAGGAGTATGTTCGCAATAAAAATATGTTTTAATAACTGCTTGATGGAGCATCTTCATTCTCTAAGACAATCATGAATGAATTATAAACATAAATATTGAAGAAAGTAATTCATTACATTTTGTTACTTTCAATGAACGTTTTAGGACAATATAATTATATAATGTTTAAACTTTACTTGACTTCACCAATAACTGAAGTTACTATGGGACTCAAATTGATTTAAAAATGGCATAAAATAGAATTATTACTGGCTTTTAACATAGAAACAATAGTTGCACAACCGAGAATCAAGATATATCTCTATGCAATACAATTGCAGTATGGCAAAGATATTTCATGTAAGCTAAAATAAACATCCGCCTCCACATGTTCTGGTGTCGTCTTTGGTCGATTTTTTCTTGAGATTAATAAATTATAAAGAATTGAATGAAATATCAGAATCTGTTTTATTAACAACGTTCGTAGCCATCGAGGTAATCGTTTTTTTTCTCGACTTCTTACATAACTGTTGAGCAATTTGTATATGCAAAGAGTAGCAGAGATCGTTTGCATGATGCAGGAACCACTTTTGCAACCAATTTTCAAAACACTAAATAGCTACGAGCTATTAAACGGAGCCTCTGTCTTTTCAAATGTTGCACAGCGACGACAAGTTTCGAAATCTGTAGTCCAAATATCAGGCGCTGGTAGCAGGATCACAGAATGTTAAAGGAGGTCGTCTATCGACCACGGAGTTAGAGAGGGGGAATATTTTCGCGCCAAAACGTCACGATAGGAAAAAAAACGCTAATTTATCACATTTGCAGCGTAAAATTATGCACTTTTAGAATTGCATTATCTAGCAGAGGCCTGTGGCTGCATTAAAGGATAAATTTGGTGACGATAATAGTCCAGGAGTATTAGTTATAAACATTTTTTCAAACAGTTGCATTGACTACGATTGTATGGATCGAAGTGATCCATAGTTTTTCCACTTTCCACAGTAATGGTTGTATAATTTGGATATTGCGTCGGGTAAAAGAGATTCGTAGGAAGATTCACGTATCACTTTTGCATCGATAATTATTGCCATTAATTAGTTGTGAACAATTTTCAGAGGCTGTTTCCTTACCGATGCTTCTAGTGATCGATATAGTCGATATGTTTCCCGGCTGCCTGCTGCAATTGTTGCACATTTTGGACATGCAATACGTAGCAGAGATTCATCCGAAGATTCAAGATCCACTTTGGCAACGATTTTTAATTATAGTAATTAGTTTCGTGCAATTAATGACAATCTTCTAAGGAGCAACTCAAGTCGACGCTTGTACTAACCACCCGTTATCGATAGTTTTTTGGACTTTCCACAGTAATTGTTGTATAATTTCGATATGCGTCGCGTAAAAGAGATCCGTAGGAAGATTCACGTATCACTTTCGCATCGATTATTATTGCCATTAATTAGTTATGAACAATTTTCAGAGGCTGTATACTTACTGATGCTTATACTGATCTATGCAATCGATATGTTTCCCGGCTGCCTGCTCCAATTGTTGCACATTTTGGACATGCAATACGTAGCAGAGATTCGTCCGAAGATTCAAGGTCCACTTTGGCAACGATTTTTAATTATAGTAATTAGTTTCGTGCAATTAATGACAATCTTCTAAGGAGCAACTCAAGTCGACGCTTGTACTAACCACCCGTTATTGATAGTTTTTTGGACTTTCCGCAGTAATTGTTGTATAATTTGAATATGCATCGGGTAAACGAGATTCGTAGGAAGATATAGGTATCACTTTTGCATTGACTGTTACTGACATTAATTAGTTATGAACAATTTTCAGAGGCTGTTTCCTAACCGATGCTTCTAGTGATCGATATAGTCGATATGTTTCCCGGCTGCCTGCTGCAATTGTTGCACATTTTGGACATGCAATACGTAGCAGAGATTCATAGGAAGATTTAAGGACCATTTCTGCAACGATTCTTAATTATAGTAATTAGTTTCGAGCAATTAAGGACGATCTTCTAAGGAGCAACTTAAGTCGACGCTTATACTGACCCCGTGTTATCCATGGTTTTTTGGATTTTCCGGGGTAATTATTTTTTAATTTGGAGATGCGTTACATAGCAGAGGTTCGGATCGAAATGTTGGTACCAAATTTGTTCCTACTTTTATTGAAATTAATTAATTATATTGAATTTACAGAAGCAGTTCCGTTACTGACGCTGGTAGTGATCGATATAATCGAATTTTTCCTCGACTTCTTACGTTACTGTTGGGCAACTTGTATATGCAGAGCGAAGCAGAGATTGTTTGCATAATGCAGGAACCACTATTACAACCAATTTTGAAAACACTAATTAGCTACGAATAATTAAACGGAGCCTGTGTGTTGCTGAACATCGTGCGGTGACGACAAAATTCGAATTCTGTAGTCCAAATATCAGGCACTGGTAGCAGGATCACAGATTGTTAAAGAAGGTCGTTTATCGACCACGGAGTTAGAGAGGGGGAATATTTTCGCGCCAAAACGTCGCGATATGGAAAAAACGCTAATTTATCACATTTGCAGCGCAAAATTGTGCACTTTTAGAATTGCATTATCTAGCAGAGACCTGTGGCTGCATTAAAGGATAGATTTGGCGACGTTAGTCGTCGAGGTCATATAGTTATAAACATTTTTCCAAACAGTTGCATTGACTGCAATTGTGTGAATCCAAGTGATCGATAGTTTTTTCCACTTTCCACAGTAATTGTTATATAATTTCGATATGCGTCGCGTACAAGAGATTCGTAGGAAGATTCACGTATCACTTTTGCATCGATTATTACTGACATTAATTAGTTGTGAACAATTTTCAGAGGCTGTTTCCTTACCGATGCTTCTAGTGATCGATATAGTCGATATGTTTCCCGGCTGCCTGTTGCAATTGTTGCACATTTTGGACATGCAATACGTAGCAGAGATTCGTCTGAAGATTCAAGGTCCACTTTGGCAACGATTTTTAATTATAGTAATTAGTTTCGTGCAATTAATGACAATCTTCTACGGAGCAACTCAAGTCGACGCTTGTACTAACCACCAGTTATCGATAGTTTTTTGGACTTTCCGCAGTAATTGTTGTATAATTTGAATATGCGTCGCGTAAAAGAGATCCGTAGGAAGATTCACGTATCACTTTTGCATTGATTATTATTGCCATTAATTAGTTATGAACCATTTTCAGAGGCTGTTTCCTTACCGATGCTTGTACTGATCTATGCAATCGATATGTTTCCCGGCTATCTGTTGCAATTGTTGCACATTTTGGATATGCAATACGTAGCAGAGATTCGTACGAAGATTCAAGGTCCACTTCTGCAACGATTTTTAATTATAGTAATTAGTATCGAGCAATTAATGCAGAGCGTAGCAGAGATTGTTTGCATGATGCAGGAACCACTTTTGCAACCAATTTTCAAAATACTGTTTAGCTACGAGCTATTAAACGGCGCCCCTGTGTTTCCGAACGACGCACGGCGGCGACAACATTTGGTTTCTGTAGTCCAAATATCAGGTGTTGGTAGCAGGATCACAGAATGTTAAAGGAAGTCGTCTATCGACCACGGAGTTAGAGAGGGGGAATATTTTCGCGCCAAAACGTCGCGATAGGGAAAAAACGCTAATTTATCACATTTGCAGCGCAAAATTATTCACTTTTAGAATTGCATTATCTAGCAGAGGTCTGTGGCTTCATTAAAGGATAAATTTGGCGACGATAATAGTCGAGATGCATTAGTTATAAACATTTTTCTGAATCTGTTGAAATACCGACGCGTGTAGTCATCGAGATAATCGATACTATTCTGGACTATCGCGCTACTTATTGCATATTTTGGACACGTAGTAGGTGACAGAAGTTCTTAGGAAGATTCTAGGACCACTTCTGTATAGATTTTTATTGAAAGTAATTAGTAGTAAACATTTTTCCGGAGCTGTTGTAACACGGACGCTTGGTTAGTCGTGCTCTATTTTCGACCCGTCAGGTGTCCCCCTCTGGTGGCAGAAACACGAACTACTTTATATTGCGACGTGGTGGGGGAATATTTCACGCCAAGTGGAAAGAATTGTTAATTAACAAATACGCACAGCACAAATGTGAAGTTTTTGAGTTGCATTATATAACAGAGACCTGTGGCTACATTCAAGGACCGAATTGGCAAAGATTTTCGTCGTAATCAATTAGTTATAAACATTTTTCGGAGGAAATCGTAGTGACAACACTTGCGGTGATCGAGAGAATCGATATTTTTCTGCATTACCGGAGCAATTTCTGCACAATTTCCACATGCATTGCATAGTAGAGACTCGAACCGAGATTCAAGTATCGTTTTTACACTGATTTTTAACAACATTCATTAATTACGAACAGCTCAAGGAAAATATTGCATCGTCGACACTTGGGCTGATGGAGAGAATCGATATTCTTCTCGATTGTTTGCACTAAAATCTGCATATTTTGGACTTGCATTGCTTAGCAGAGACTCGTCCGATCGTTTAAGAACAATTTTAACAATTACTTTTGCAGTATGAATGAGTTATCCACAATTTCCAGAGGTAATGATTCTTTTCGCGCTTGTGTTTCGAATTAATACTGGGTTTGTATTTGCTTGCTGTCCGGTGTCGCCCTCTGGTGGCAGAAATATAAACTACTCTTGGTGGGGCTGATTTTCATTTCTGTAGTCCAAAAATCAAGCTTTGGTAGCAGGATCACAGAATGTAAACGGAGGTTGTCTATCGAAAACAGCGAAGGAGTGGGGGAAGCCTTTTGCGACGTGTCGAGGGAATATCTCGCGACAAAAGGAAAAAATGTTAATTAACAAGTTTACACATCACAAATTTGAACTTTTAGAGTTGTATTATATAGCAGGGACACGTGGCTACATTCAAGGACCGAGTTGGCAAAGATTTTCTTCGGAATTAATTAGTTATAAACATTTTTCGGAGGAAATCGTACTGGCAACCCTTGCGGTGATCGAGAAAATCGATATTTATCTCGACTTCCGGTGCAATATCTGCACAATTTTCAAACGAAATGCGTAACAGAGTTTTGTACCAAGATTCAAGGATCGGTATTGCATCGGTTTTTAACAAGATTCATTAATTACGCACAACTGAAGGAAAATAGTGCATCGCCGACGCGTGCGGTGATCGAGAAAATCGATATTTTTCTGCATTTCCGGTTCGATTTCTGCATAATTTCGAAACGCATTATGTAACAGAGATTCCTACCAAGATTCAAGTACCATTTTTGCATTGATTTTTAACGACATTCATTAATTACGTACATCTCAAGGAAAAATGTTGCAGCGTCGACGCTTGCGCTGATCGAGAGAATCGTATTTTTCTTGATTGTTTGCACTAACAGCTGCATAATTTGGACTTGCATTGTTTAGTAGAAACTTGTCGCAACATTGAAGAACAATTTTGTCAACGATTTTTGCGCCGAAAATGAGTTATCAACAATTTCCGGAGGCAACAATTGTTTCGAAATAATACAGGGTTAGTAGCCCTATTTTGTTGCCGTCAGCTGTCGCTCTCTGGTGGCAAAAAAAGAAACTATTCTTGGTGGGGCAGATTTTGATTTCTGTAGTCCAAATATCAGGCTTTAGTAGCAGGATCACAGAATGTTAATGGAGGTCGTCTATCGAAAACAGAGAAAGGGAGGGGAGAATTTTGTGACGTGTAGATGAAATATTTCGCGTGAAAAGGAAAAAATGTTAATTAACAAATTCACACAGCACAAATGTGAACTTTTAGAGTTGCATTATATAGCAGGGACTCGTGGCTACATTCAAGGACCGAATTGGCAAAGGTTTTCTTCGGAATTAATTAGTTATAAACATTTTTCGGAGGAAATCGTAGTGACAACCCTTGCGGTGATCGAGAGAATCGATATTTTTCTGCATTTCCGGTGCAATTTCTGCACAATTTCCAAACGCATTGCGTAACAGTGATTCGTACCAAGATTCAAGGATCGGTTTTGCATTCATTTTTAATAAATTCATTAATTACGCACACCAAAAGGAAAAATGTTGTACTGCCGATGCATATGCTGATCGAGAAAATCGTGATTTTTCTGCATTTCCGGTGCAATTTCTGAATAATTTTCGAATGAATTGCGTAGCAGAGATTCGTACCAAGATTCAAGGACCGGTTTTGCATTGATTTTTAACAACATTCATTAATTATGCACAAGTCTAGGAAAAATGTTGTAGCGCTGACGCTTGCACTGATCGAGAGAATCGATACTCTTCTCGATTGTTTGCACTAACAGTTGCATAATTTGGACTTGCATTGCTTAGCAGAATCTCTTTTCAACATTTAAGAACAATTTTGTCAATGATTTTAGCAGCAAAAATGAGTTATCAACCATTTCTGAAGGTAATAATTGTTTTCGTGCTTGTGTTTCGAAATAATGCAGGGTTAGTACCCCTATTCTCTTACCGTCAGGTGTCGCCCTCTAGTGGCAGAAAAATAAACTACTCTTGGTGCGGCTGATTTTGATTTCTGTAGTCCAAATATCAGGCGCTGGTAGCAGGATCACAGAATATTAAAGGAGGTCGTCTATCGAGCACAGGGCTAGAGAGGGGGAATATTTTCGCGCCGAAACGACGCGATAGGGAAAAAACGTTAATTTATCACATTTGCAGTGTAAAATTGTGAACTTTAAGAATTGCATTATATAGCAGGGACTCGTGGCTACATTCAAGGACCGAATTGGCAAAGATTTTCATCAGAATTAATTAGTTATAAACATTTTCCCGGAGCTGTTGAAGTGGCGACGTTTGTTGCGATGGAGATAATCGATACTGTCCTCGATTCTCGTGCTACTTATTGTATAATTTAGATACGTACTAGGTTGCAGAGGTTCTTAGGAAGATCCAAGGATCCTTTTTGCATAAATTTGTATTGAAACTAATGAGTAATAAACATTTTTTCTCCGAGTTGTTTCGCCGACGCTTGCGGTGATCGGGAAAATCGATATTCTACTCGATTCTTTGCACTAACAACTGCATAATTTGGACTTGCATTGCTTAGCAGAAACTTGTTCCAACATTTAAGAACAATTTTAACAATTACTTTTGCAGTATGAATGAGTTATCAACAATTTCCGGATGTAATAATTATTTTCGTGCTTCTGTTTCGAAATAATACAGGGTTAGTACTTCTATTACTGTGAAAAATACGCATTGCTTTATTTATTTTTACCTGAAATAATAGGATCTGTGATGGTTTTTATTGTATTTAATCTATTTGCTCTATACTCTCTCTTGACGTGATTATATTACTTGTCCTATTCGTTTGGTCGTTACATCATAGAATTTTTGCATTCTCGAAAAGAGTGCGGTACGTAATAATATTATCGAGCCATGTATCAAAGGTAAATCTAATGCCTCTTCAAACTTTACGATCCCCAATATGTCAAACGTCTAATGCTTTCGATATTACAAACATAAATCTGTCACTTGTAATAGTGAGGGCTCTCTTGTAGTTTCTTTAAGCAGGTTTATCATGAATTCTCTCGTCTTTCGAAGTCGCTTGCATATCGCTGGCTTAAGAATCTTAAATCATTAGGAAATAAATGAAATACGCCGTATTACAATTGTATTGAATTTTTCCATTACGGTTTTATAACTTACTCTCCGTTTATTATTCTACTGACGAGTAGAAAAGGCCCAAAATGTCACGTATAAAATAATTCTTGCCTGTTTATCAATTATAGAAACTATTTTATCGTATATGGTTGTCATTAATATTCAAGTTGAGCATTTCAAAATGTTTTACCGCCACTGTATAGAATTACATTTCATTTTCGATAGTAACTTTGTAATTGGAAAATACATAGCGTCAACTCTGCAATTATTTAGAATAACACAATCGTAATATGTAATTTAACCTCCCAAAATTTGTAACGTCCGCTTGAAATATTCTAAACATTGATCTGTTACATTCGTTTAAAAACTCTTCGAAGAAGATTCGTGTGTTATTTCAATTTAAACTTACATTCAGGTCTGAAATTATCCTCTTCGTTCTAGTTCTCATTCTAGTCCTCGTTGAGTAATCGTCGCATGTGAGCTGGTTTTTTTAGAGAATTGATAGTAAAAACGTACGAATTTAACGTGACCATCAGTCGTTATTAACCTTACCGCAATAGGTGGTTAAAGTGTCGGAAAACGTATTTTCGTGAAAATTCTTCTTCTTTTTTTTTTCAAATCCTCTAGTGTCGGTTCTACCTGGCCCCTAAATCCTTTGAGCGTGGTACGGACCATGATTCTACTTAACCCACCTAAAGTTCTTCTCTGTGCGAAGACTTAGAGCTGAGAATGGTGATGGGGAGGTCGACTTGGGAAACAAGAGGTACCCGGAGACTTCCATTGCAGGAGTTAATCCTTGATAAATCCTCAAACTCTGTCCTAATTCAGTATTGAGCTTGCTTAATTTCATTCCGTTGTTGACCTTTGAGTTTTCGTTACCTTCAATTCGAATTGATGGGGTCGTGAGTCGAGATGATCCAGCTTCGCGGTACAGACGAAACAATTTCGAAGGTTTCGCGTCTGATGAATATATATACTCATTTTTCAGTAATGTGTACGATGTTGGTGACGAAAACGCAATTGTACAATAAACAGAGCACTTCTCTTAAATTAGCATTAAATGTATTCCAATTTGCTCGAAAAGTGAGCTCCAATTTCCTAGTCAACGTTTAGATCCCGTTATTACTTTATTTCTACAGACTTGCTGGAAAGTTCATTGAAAAAATTCACTGTTTTTCAAATCCTCTCTAGTTGCTGACCCAGTTAAAGTGCCAGTGTTTTACGATCGGTTCTGTGCTTTCGTTTTGCTTATATCGGCGATTACGCTGATTCATGGCCGATTCAAGCTTCCAGCTACAAAAGCGTGCAATTACGGCAACGTGGGAATTTGTGACTCTCAAATATTAGTTCATAGCGCGGAGCATACTTTTTCCGTGTTGTACGCATACCACGGTATCGTTACGAGTTTTCGTTACCCCGGATTCGGTCTAAATATTCCTCGACAAAGTAGAATCGATATCGATTGGAAATTCCGATCGAATGTCTAATAACGAGGGACGTTTGATAATTTACGGACGAAGGAAACGAAAGAAATTCAGATACTTACGTAGATACTTAATGTTTTCATTAGGAACCCTTTTATCAGCCGCTACTTTTTATTTTAAACTGAATCGTCTTGTTCCAAATGATTCAAGTTCAGTCGAATTTTTTCTAAATCGGACCGAGACCAATCGTTCGACGGTTGCTGGTTAAAAAACACAAAATTGAACCGAAGTCAACCGGTTCTATTAATTAATCTCGCGCTTGGTAACGTTTACCGCGAAGATCGTGGTAAAACTTGGTAAGAGTGAAACGACCGTTGAGAAATGCCTCGATATATATCAGTGTTAAGCCGCACTGTCAGACGCACTCGGATATTATTCTGAATGGAGCTGATGGATACCAAGAGACTCCTCTCTGTCAGCCACTCGATACACCCATTCCTAAGCCCTCCTGAGAATCTATGCACGAACCTGTATATCGTCGCTCGTTCCACTTTTGAAACTTTGTGAAATAGACGCTCTTAAACAACGATTGTCGATAACGGTGTGATGCAACAATAGAGCCATAAAGCAAACGGATGTACCTACTCGCGAAATTGGAATTTTCGTTATCTAGTCCTGGTCTATCGCGACGAAGGCAACTCGTCGTACGATCATTTTACAGCTTCACCTCTATGCTTTATTGCTTCCACGAGATAGCTTTGTACATCCATTAAGGAACCTTATACTTTCTGCGATTATCATCAGGTTTGTACGATGAAACTGTACGACCATAAATCTTACTTAATGGAATAGAGCTACCAAATTCTTCACGTTCGGTGTTAATACACCCGTTCAGTGTTTTCTTTTCTTCGTTCTTTCACCTGGTCCCTTCTCCAGCCACGAAAGTACCGCTTTCTCTACGAAAGGAACGCACCTTTTATTTTACACAAATTTCTGCGGTTTTCTATGCGAACCTCATTTCGATGATCGTTCTAGGGAATCGACATCTATGTGGTTACAACGCGATCTCGGATTCTAGCATTATCCAGTCATTGGAATATTCATAATTCCCTGTATAGAGACTGAAATCTTGTAAGCATTGTCTGGATCTTCGATGTTATGTAATATAGATAGAGTATTTTTCAAAATTTCTTTAACGTTAGTTAATAACCGTAATCAGTGTAAATCATTTAGTTAAACAGAAATTCGAGCTTGATTTTTTATTAGAATAGCTTACAGCAATAAGTAGCAAGAAATACATTTCTTTCATAGCTAATATTTGATTTACTTGTTCAATGGAAATTATAGCCTGAATTATCAAATGAAAATATATTTCACAAAGTTTATTTCAACAAGTATTGAATCGAATAATTTTTTGAAATAAATAGACAGTGTTTTCATTCTTTATTTACCGTTTAAATAAAATTTTGTCCACGTGTGTTCGATCGACTGCAAGTAGAAAACAGAACGATAATGTCAACGACCATACCACGCAAGTACACCAGTTCTCGTCTGATCACTGAAGTTAAGCTGCGTTGGGCGCGGGTAGTACTTGGATGGGTGACCGCTTGGGAACACCGCGTGTTGTTGGCACAATTTTTTTCTAGTTTTAATTCTTTAAACTCTATTATATGCGCCATAGTCGCAATCTATTTTCAGGAACAGTAACTTTCATGTTACTTTTTCCTCAGTTACATACTATCGCTACCGTCACCACAATTTATCGAAATGATTCAAATATATCTTATTTAAATTCAATTTGAGATATTTAACATTATAAAAAATTCTTAGTGTTCCTTAGTAACTGTTCTATCGATATTCATATAATTTTCATTCATCTTCAAACCTACAGTTGTCTACTGCTGTTTGCAGTAATGTGCATTCTTAGTGTCCCTTAGTGACTGTCCTATCGATATTCATATAACTTTCATTCATTTTCAAACATACACTTGCCTACTGCTGTTTGCAGTAGTGTGCATTCTTAGTGTGCCTTAGTAACTGCCCTATCGATATTCATATAACTTTCATTTATTTCCAAACATACACTTGCCTACCGCTGTTTGCAGTAGTGTGAATTTTTAGTGTCCCTTAGTAACTGTCTTATCGATATTCACATAACTTTCATTCATTTTCAAACCTACAGTTGTCTACTGCTGTTTGCAGTAATGTGCATTCTTAGTGTCCCTTAGTAACTGTCTTATCGATACTCATATAATTTTCATTCATCTTCAAACCTACAGTTGTCTACTGCTGTTTGCAGTAATGTGCATTCTTAGTGTCCCTTAGTGACTGTCCTATCGATATTCATATAACTTTCATTCATTTTCAAACATACACTTGCCTACTGCTGTTTGCAGTAGTGTGCATTCTTAGTGTCCCTTAGTAACTGTCCTATCGATATTCGTATAACTTTCATTCATTTTCAAACATACACTTGCCTACTGTATGTTTGCAGTAGTGTGCATTCTTAGGTTGCCTTGGTAACTGTCCTACCGATATTCACATAACTTTCATTCATTTTCAAACCTACAGTTGTTTACTGCTGTTTGCAGTAGTGTGCATTCTTAGGTTGTCTTAGTAACTGTCCTATCGATATTCACATAACTTTCATTCATTTTCAAACCTACAGTTGTCTACTGCTGTTTGCAGTAGTGTGCATTCTTAGGTTGTCTTAGTAACTGTCCTATCGATATTCATACAACTTTCATTCATTTTCAAACCTACAGTTGCCTACTGCTTGAATCAAAGAACGTGAAGAATGGTGGGAACGTTTCGATATATTTTACAGAAGTAAACTACACCTATCCATCGAAGGGTTACCGTATCACGATTCTCGAGGTAGGAGTATACTTGTTCGATCACTCTTCGATGAACGTTGTGCACGAGTTCATTTCCGTTTGAGACTCGAACGCGTGGTTTCATATGCACGAGAGTAGGAGTACTTCGAAGCGAAAACGGATAGAGGAATAGACTTTCTCCGGCACGGTAATTGCTCAACTCGTGTAGCTAATACGGTTATCTAGTGGCCGTTATCGATCAAGTCCTTAAATCGATCGAATCACCAATCCCTCGTTGGCATTTCGCGGTTTGTGTAGCCGACGCTGTTGCGGCGAGTTGTAATTCTCTTCCGTTCAATTGACCAAAGTAGTTCGCGTATATTTATCACGTGAATCTCCGACTATCGATGGAACAGCCTCCTCCCTCGTATCGCCGTGTTTTTCCTTCGTCTTCTTTTCGCCTCTTCGATTTGTCCTTCGGGTGTCCCGCTCCGTTCCTCGTTTCCACCGATGTACGCTTTGTCACTGTACGGTCTTCGCAGTTTCATCTTTAACCCTGCTCCATTGCCACTCGTAACGTCGACCTCGGTTCCCATTTCTTTCACCGAGTATCTCTCATGCCCCTCTCGCACGCTCGCATCCCCTTGTGCACTTTTTTGCACGAGATCTTGCAACGAGACGAGTCACTCGTAAGAAACTTATCTTAACTTCGCCGAGCGGCAGACCTTGAGGAACGTAGAGGAGAACGAGCCAAGAATCGACACAGGAGTTTCTTACGAAGCTGCGTGAACACGTCGATAAATGAACGAGCGCCGTGAGAGAGGTGGAAAATCGTTTCGGGTTTTTAACCGCGTTTCAATTTCCGTCCTTTTTAACACGTAACTCGCGTTTAGTCGTGAATGCAGAAAGGATTAACGACGCTCCGGTGAATATAGGGATTTTAATTTTATTATAGAGGTAATTCCGGCTTCTTGCTTCCAACGCAGCTTAGGCATGCGTGAATCGTTTCTTCCTCAAAGATTACAAAGGTATTTAACTCTACGGTGATTCTCATTTTCGTAATTGTTTACCGAGGGGTTCACGATTAACAGTAATTTGTCATTCTTTCGACCACAAGTCGTGAATAACAACGGTGCCAAACTGTTCAAGAAACAAGGATCAAATACGATTGCACTTCGCTCTGTGACAAATCGAGACGTATTTTCTTTAATAATTTCAACGATAGCAGTTGCGAGAAGAGGAATTTTTCAACGATCGTTAGTTCTAGAATTGTTTCGAACCGAATGCATTCCCAAACAACGTCACACCTCAACAGATTGCGATTCTAATTCGCGGTAGATCCGCCAATCGGCAGCACAAACACGAAACGATGCTCCGAATCGGCGAAAGGTGAAACGGAATAAAAAATAACGACCCTTAAAAAACATTCCTTAAACTTTACCTCGAAGCATTTCGTACAGCGATCGGCCGGATCTTTCAGCTTTCGCTCGACTTATTTTCGTCGTGGGGTAACATACCGATAAGTTGTCGTTAACGAAAGGTATCCTGTTACAGTTGCCTGAATAGAGCGGATTTAATCAGAGTGCACGATGGAACGGATTCGGGGGCGCCCACAATAGCTGTACTCTGCAACCAAGGAGCGGAAGTGGAAGTACTCAGTACAGGGCCAGACCTCTACGTCGAGTTCATCGCTAATTCCGAGTGGCCGGGCCAGGGATTCAAGGCGATATTCCAATTCCAGCCATTGGACGATGCACCGCATACTGGTAAATAGCGAACGATATTATCCGCTGACATTATGAAAATCCATCGACGTCCGATCCTTCATTTTCACCGATTCAGTCTCAATTGTTGCAAACTCGAAGAAGTAGCAACGGTCACTGTTGAGTAGGGAGGTAAGGCAACCAATGTTGAAAACAGTAGCAATTGTACTCTGCATTGCTATTATAGGATGCATCCTCTCCGATGAACCATCTAACCGTTTCTAGATGTCATCTATTTTTCATGTTTCAATTTTAGCTGTTCAATCGGTGCAACGTCCATCTCCTTTAATCCTAGGAGAGCTTCTGTTCAGTTTGACCATCGGTGTTCCTTGTATCCTATGAACGGCAATTTTGTTAGCTTTTTTCGATTAATTGAATTTGCAATATAGACTCTGTGTATGTGTGTATATGCTGGAAAAATAGTCATCGTTTGACGTCGAGGTTTGTATTATGTTTACCAGTTGCCAATTAGAACCGATTGATTAGCAGTCACTTTAATAGGGCTGAGCTAACAAATAACGAAAGTAAAAAATTCTTTCGATTTTAGATACTTTATCTTCTAATCTTTTCTGTGAACAATTGGAAAATTTTTAACAGATCAATAAAGTTCTGAACTCACGATTCGGGTGTGACGTCGAGTGCCTTGCAGAATGCATTGTTATTTATTAATTGATCGATCGTGTTTTACAGGAGTGTCTTGATTATTTTAACAATAGATCGTTATGGGAAGTTTGCGGATAGATGGTCACGTACAATTTCGAAGCAGTTTGTTTTCAAAGCAGTTGGAAAAAAGTAGCGCACACTGTACATTTCTTCCTTCCCTATTTTCTCTTTTTTTTTCTTTTTTTTTTTAAATATATAAATTTCTTCCGTCGGTATAGTAGGTTATCACTGAAAGCGTTTCGCCCGCTGAACGTCGAGGGTCGCTTAGAATCAACGAGAAAGCTCTCTAACGAGACAGAGCTTGCGGGAAGCTTTCTTCTGTCACGGTAGACTCGGTCGGCAAAACAGAGCCCGATTTTACCCGACGTGCCGTCCATTTTTCTGTTTATCCATCCGCCAGTTATCTTCACGGGTAATTCCTTGAAATTTCAAGCGAATCGTGTTGTACCAACGAAGCTGCTAGGCTCCACGGAACACGTTACCGGGTGAATCGTCGGCGATTTGCATAAGTTCTTTAACGCGCGAACGATAACATTGCTACCTTTCGTCGGTTCGATCTCTCTCTGCGTTAATGATATGCTGATCGCATACCGATGTAATTAAGAATCTCTCGAAATTACAGAGGTACTCTCACGGGTCCAACGAAGGTGAAGTATCGGTCGCGTTCGATGAAAAATCGTCGAGGATTTTTATCGATAATTTATTCCGAACGATCGGTGTTCCTCGCGTGTCGTGAACGAGACGTGGAAAAAGATAAGTGACGTTCAAGCGTTCCCGGGTATTTATGGGACGATATATCATGGATAGGGATCCTTTGCTACGGTAAATTGGCCATGTTCCATTCGCACACGCGACTCCCAATTGTAATTAACGGCACTGTATATTCCGAGGATAATTACAATAATGTATTTCAGAGCTGGACAAGGTCATCCCAGGGGCCGTTACCGGTAACCCCAAGTACTCCGTCATCGGGCCAGCTGTCAGCGCTACGAGTAAGTTTATCACTTTATGCCGTCGATTTATTGTTTCCCCTCAATCAATAATTCCCCCCAGCGATTATCGTCCTTGGGCGGAGGTATTCACTTCGTAAGTGACTCCACTTTGCAGATAATCCAACGGATTGACTCCTAGAAGGAGACAAGACAAACGTTTAAGTAAGAAAAAGTGAATGGTAGCAATTTATTAGTCGTTGTTTCAGTGCCCGAGGGCGGGATGAAATGTTTTCGATTCCGTTGAAACGATGTCTGTAATGACGCTCTTAAAGCGGACACGGACAGTTTAGAAACTTCCCCGAGCAAAGCTATTCGGAATTTATTCACCGGAATTACACGCTAAACGATGTATTCGAACGGTACGACTATTTTACGAATTATCTTGAAAGCATCTTTTATTTTCGCGGGGTAAGATATTTAAATTTTCCCGGTTTGTTGAATTTTACGTTCGAGAGTCAGGATTTTGCCAAGTAAGTTAAAGTAATATAAAGATTCTACTTAATTATTGATTTGTAAACGAATGATATTTCATTATTTCATTTTATTCGAATGGTACGACTATTTTACGAATTATTTTCAAAGCACTTTTTATTTTTTCTCTAGGTGAGATATTTAAATTTTTCCGATTTGTTGAATTTTACGTTCGAGAGTCAGGATTTTGCAAGTAAGTTAAAGTAATATAAAGATTCTACTTAATTATTGATTTGTAAACGAATGGTATTTCATTATTTAATTTTATTCGAATGATACGACTATTTTACGAATTATTTTCAAAGCATTTTTTATTTTTTCTCCAGGTGAGATATTTAAATTTTTCCGATTTGTTGAATTTTACGTTCGAGAGTCAGGATTTTGCAAGTAAGTTAAAGTAATATAAAGATTCTACTTAATTATTGATTTGTAAACGAATGGTATTTCATTATTTAATTTTATTCGAATGATACGACTATTTTACGAATTATTTTCAAAGCATTTTTTATTTTTTCTCCAGGTGAGATATTTAAATTTTTCCGATTTGTTGAATTTTACGTTCGAGAGTCAGGATTTTGCCAAGTAAGTTAAAGTGAGATAAAGATTCTATTTAATTATTGATTTGTAAACGAATAGTGTTTCATTATTTAATTCCTCGGAATGTTAATACTTCTCAATGTCTCGAAATTAAAAACTCCAGTTCACATGAAAAGTTACTGTATTATTACAGAAAGTATTTCAGTATCAAATTAACCATGAGAAACATATACAAAAAGTAAAATGATATTCTACCGATGGAAAATATCTCTTCCAACTGTATTGAATTTTCAGGTCTCCGATTTTAATATGCAACACGATATTTATTTAATACAATGCGTCCACTTCCAGCCATTTAGTTTTCAGTGACTGTTTTGAAATGATATTTAAATTATAAAATGGGGAATGTTTTATAATAACATTACCTTCATCGGTCATTTTGATTTATTTTAAACAATTATTGCCCAGAATTTGATGCGAAGCGAGTAAAAAATAAAGTAACGAACGTATAGATGTACAATTAAACGAACGCTTTTCAAATTGTGCACAGTCACGAAAGATTAAAAAATTTTCGCTACGTTCGCTTTTAATTGCTAAATTTCACCGTATAACTGACTATATTATCGGGAATATGTTAACTCATTCATCCGTACCGTGTTTTATGATTATTTTCACTATAATGAATGTAAATGTCACAAACAAACATTATCGATTTGATGGAAGAAATTTACTCAAATATAATTAATGAATTTGTAATTTGTAGAATAGAAGAGTATTTAAAGCATTAAGAACGAATTAATTCTCATTACTTATCTGTATAAAAGGTTCCGTAAATTTACTAAAAAGTTAACATGTTATAGATATTAAGTTCTTTTCATAAAAAAAAAAATAAAATTCCAAGTAAGTTATTAATGAAATAAAATAAAACTAGTTGTTCGGATAAAATAATTATATTTACATCATATATAATTATACATTATCTTAAATGCGTTTACTCGTTTAAATAACACAATTCTATTCCCTTAAGATTAAACGTTAAAATTTATATTAAATTGCAGCGTAGAGATTATAAACGGTAGACGTTAATGTAAAACATAGATTTTGCGGAAATAAGGGAAAACGAAAAAAATGAACTCGGAAAATACAAGTTAACAAATATTTTTGTTAACGAGAATTCGTTTGTTCTTTCTTTAACATTCTTTGTATTCTTTTAAATTACACGATTCTATTACGAGTTCTTCTTCGATAAAATGTAAACCCTTTTTATTATTCCCGTGGAATGGCCCTGTAAATTTTGTGACAGAACATTCGACTCGCTCTGTATATCGTCGCGTAATACAACATGTATTGAATTATGCGTAAAAAATATCGACGAACGAGGTACAGTAACCGGCGTAATATTTTACTTGGCGCAAAAGTTTTATAGACCAGGTACGAAATAAACGTAATAACAGCCGGGCCACTGTTCTCTGTTGCTATTCAAACAGATTATTCGGATGTCTCAAACATGAGCTGCAGATACTCGGCAGCGATATGATTTCCTTCAGAGTTCTTCGAATATAACTTCACCGCCAACTCGCATAAACTTTGCGAGTGGTGTGTACTGTCAGAGTCATCAGCTCCGTGTAACGCGCGCCTTGAAAGCTCGAAGGAGAACGAACTTTATATCTTTTTCATGAAAATAAGTTCCCCGGGTTATGAGCAGAGGCACTAAACTAAATTATTCGGTTGATAAGTAGAAGGTGAACCGGCCTTTGTATACGAGTTCCCAAAGTCAGTCTCGAACTTCAACGTCCGTGGGTTCGTATCGATATTTACACGTAATGCATCATGCTTCGCTTCGTCATGCGCCAAATGGCTGCTGCTCTTTGCATTCCTAACAATTGACGGAGATGTCAGACTCTCGAAACAACGTGTTCGTGTCTTTTAATAGTTTTGTGAAACTTACGTTCCTTGATGCTGATTGTCTTGTACAAATAAATCTTTGGGAAGTGGTTATTGCGACAATGAACAGTTAACTCTTCACTGGTGGTATTTGATAGAAAATGAAAATGCATTCTAGTATGCAAGTACTTAGGGAGAAGTAGTTTAAATGTAGAGCATCTTCAAAAGTAGCATTTTTCTGTGAAAAATACCGAATTAATGCTTCTTGAAGATGATTTTTGTATAAACGAGTTTAGAGATAATCTAACCTAATCATCATTTGGTGAATAAATAGTTCTATATTACTCACACGTTGTTGATTTTTCAATCTGTCCAAAGTAAAACTCTTCGGTTTATTTTGATTAATGTTCCATGCATCTGAAATTCATAATCATTTTTTTCAAATATTTTGTACGTTACACGGTAAAGTTTATTCGCGTCTCTCCAGCAAGTTTTACGGCAGTGATTCTGGAATTTGTGGAAATGTGAAAATTCAGAAGAAAGTCTCAGTTTCAGTAGTATGTCGTCACTCTTTTTCGCTCGACTGCGTTCCACGTGCAAGTTTTTCGGAATTTCCTCCCAAATTCACGCAGTTTCACAACAAGAAACTCTGCATAAGTTACAACCTCCTGTTAACATTTCACGCTGACATTTACTTATTTACTAGCCCCGCTCGTAAGTGAATAACATTTAATATATATTAAAACAGTCCACGAGGATGAAATAATAAAAATCAGTCGATTTTTCTTCTTATTTTCTGTCGTCATTAATTTATCATCCGTAATAATAATAATAATAATAATCGTTAAACCTGGCTATTAGTATTGCCAACAGTTAACGTAAATTATTTTTATAAATTCTCTGGTGCACCTAATAAAATTTAAACAAATGTCTTTCAGTATTTTCACATCTTGAATACCAATTACAAAAACTAGTGTCGTATTATAATATTGTATTACTTTTACGACAGAATTTTCTCAGACTGTAAATTGTGATTCGTGTAATTGAACCATCGTTCTTCAATGTTCGATCCAATTTGATTTTGAAAATTGAAAAATTGGTAAATGTGAAAAATCAATTACCAGTGGACGTGAACCATTGACGAAGGGAAAATTTCGTCCTACGTCAAAATGGCATACGCCATCGCGCGATTAATATTCTCTGTTTTTAGGTCGGCCTTTGTGCGGGGAATTTTTCTGAGAAACATCAAGAAAATTCATCGGCCGCCGCACACTTTATATGTATATCCGCCCTTGTGCAGGTGCTCGGATAATTTAGAGCACTTACCCAGGAGTGTAGAGCATACGAAAGTAGGTTTGGTGTATAAGAGCATGCAGATACATCGCGTACCTTGTTTTACGGTTAAACCTAAGTATCGTGAAGAGGGTTACAAGGGGGTAAGGACGAGGGTTGCGCTTTCCAACGCAGTAAGTTCTCCCAGCCGAGTCCCAAGCACACTCAGGATTCCGTTGCGTTGATAGAGGTTACAATTGCACGTTCGCGAGGCTTCGTTGACGTTGGTGTTGCACTTCCCCTGTATTAGGGGATAGATTTACACGGGTAAACAGTACCGCCCAGGGATCGGGTACGAAATCAGATTGGAGTTCAACCGACACGAATACCGGGAATTATTTTCATTGCGGATTAAACGAGATCAGTTCGAGGGTGTCTAGCTTTGGTCAATGATCGGCGATATTTTCAAGTATTCGAACCCTTCGGTTACGAGAGCGGGAGCCAAGAAACTTGGAAGATTGAATTGTCTCCGTACTCCTGTTCTTCGAGATGACAGTAGGTTGCGGGGATCTGGTACGCCTGTTGACAGTTCCACGGACACTTCTCTTGAACTTTCCACGGAACTTTTTAGTTTCTTATCGCGGTGCTCGCCATTCGTCCATTGGACGTTCTCTTGGTTTTGCAGAACATCGGACTTTGCCACGTCAAAATCGTATTTAAGAGGAAGACGTAGGTAAAACGGTCGCATAATTTAGTTTCAGGGTTGGAATTTCAAGCGCAAGAGTTAGAGAAATAAATGTCGTTTAAATCTGGATAAGAATTATATTTATTAGCGTGTAAATTAAATTTGTTTTTCTAGAACAATTCGGGTGCTCCTTTTTGCGCGATATAAGATTGTTAAATGCTAAACAATAACGCTGTTTAACGTTCTATCTTCATTGTACAAACGACATGCCCTACAGTATCTTGGCTTAACAGTCACGGAAGATTAACATGGAATTTGGTAGATTATTGCAATGTATATAACGTTGTCCTTCAGATAAATCCAACACGTCGTTAAAGTTTACTAAATTATAATGGTGTGTCTCTAACAGTCATGGTATCTGGTTCTCTAACTGACGCGTCATCCTTTTATCCTCCACTACATTAACCGTACCTCGCTCCCTCTTACTGTTTCTGTCTTTCGTTCTAGATGTGCTCAGAGACAAGGGCGCTGGAGATAGATAACAGCGTTGAATTTCTGGAACAGCTACCACCCTCTCTAATTATACTTCATAACTAAGGCACTCATTGTATTCCAGAGTCATTCCATATACAGTATTTCCCGCTTTCAAGCGACAGTTTTTACCCCGGATTCAAGTAACCATCCTCTCGATCGTGTACGTTTACGTATCGGCAATCATCCAGAGAGAGCTTTAATTGGCTTTAAATTTAGATAAAAATCACCATCTATTCCATTTTCGAGTGACAGTTCTGATTTTATCTCTTGAAAACGCAAATTGACATCATAAGGAACATTCAATAAGTGTCGTTAGATTTTTACGAAAATATGCGTATTCGTGGAACAGAAGAAAATGAGAAATATTCAAATACAAGGATCGACACTGGACATTGTCGTTGGATAGTCGAGGAAGTTTTTAAGACATTATTCGTAAATTTAAACGGAAAATAATACCTTACACATACTGGTGGAAATATTACCAAGAAAGTCTTATTAATAAGACTCATTACTAAGAAAGTCTTATTACTAATACTTATTACTAAGACTTATTACCAAGAAAGTCTTATTACTAAGACTTATTACCAAGAAAGTCTTATTACTAAAACTTATTACCAAGAAAGTCTTATTACTAAGACTTATTACCAAGAAAGTCTTATTACTAAGACTTATTACCAAGACTTATTACTAAGAAAGTCCAAAAGTCATTCTCGCTATCTTTATTCTCATAATTTCTCAAACGACTAAATTCACAATTAACCACGAATATATTTAATTTGCATTCACTGCGCCGGTACAATCGCGTCCACAAACCCTTGCTCCGTACATTTTTCCCTATCGCCCGGCATCCCATAAAGAAACGTACGTTTCCCGTCAGCCACCAGATTTGACTTGCTCGCGTTCTTTCACGTTTCCGCGTTGCGCGTCGATAAAGTAATTCCCCCGGGAATTAATTGCACCGATAAATAGATGAGAAAACTTGCTCTATCGGGTCAGAATGGACAAGTTTTCCAATTTTCCCACGACCCGTTGTAAAACGAGCGGGGAATCGCGAACGGAAAGCGGGTTGGAAACAGGCAGAGGGGTGTGTGGTGGGGAACGTGGCGCAATATCGTGTACATCTAGGATCAGTTTACGGTTCCTCGTATACAACTGTTTTGCCCTAGCGCGGACTGAAACGAATAAGCAATAAATAACGGGGCGCGGCGGCCCGCGCGGACACCGGTAATGCTCTGCTAAACGTATATACGCATTACGGTCACCGGTGAAATAACGTGTCTCAGTGATAATGCGGTACAGGAGATGGTAAATTCCGATGACGTGCACCTCAGACCCGAGGAAGGAAAAATGAGCCGGTCGAGAAAACGAAATAACACCTGGCGAGTGATGAATCGAAATTCTGCAATTTTCTTCCTCGCCGTCCGAAAGTACTGCATACGCTGTCTTCGTTGAACGGTGACTCTTTCAGAGATATTATTTCCTTCTCGAGGTTTTTCAACGGTTGAAAGTCCGCTGTCGTTCGAGACAACGATCGGAAATTTTTTCGAACGAATCGTTTCGCCTTACTCGGAAATCCGTCATTTTTCAAGAAAGTACGAAGAAGAATGCTCCGACGGTATCGTTAAACACCGCGTATACACGAAATCCGGACCAATTATGAAATAAATAATCTTTTGGGAGAATTCCAATCGTCAAGTCTGCATTGCATCACGGATGCAATATCGATATTTGCCTTAGAATGAAAATATTCAATGTACGTGTATACCTTTGAACGCGATTGCACTCGCGGTTTAATGTCATATGCAGTTGAATCCACCGTGGAGCGTGTCAGATAAATAATTGTCGGCAATAAATCGGACAATTGGACGATTCGGTGAATATGTTAATTGTCGCGCGCTACGAAGTCGAACGTGTTTTGGTTACAAGGCGTTTGCGCGTATATTCCGATCCAAATGTCAGCCAGTCATCTTCGTAGCGACACTTTTCGTACACAAAGCACTTGTGCCGGTATTCTATCCTTGGTGGTAGGCAGTCACCTTGTGTAAGGCTCACCGTAACGTCGCTCTTCTCGGTCTCTTGGAAGACGTTGTCAGCAGTTTCAGGATGATTGCTTTTGCTCCTCAATTTCAACTTGAAGAGCAAGGAGATGTTACAGAGTGACAAATGAGTGGAATAAGAGCGGACGCGTACACCTCTCGGTGTACTTTCCGCTAGTCGAATCTTTTTCGACAATTATCTTACTCACCTCATAATTTTGTGCACCGGGTCACGATTTGGATCGAGTTCTTCGACCATCGATCATCCGATCGAACGTTAACATCCCTGGATGCCCAAGTCTTCGTACTTGAAACGTTAATTTACGATCTTGTGGAGATCCAGGCTTAGGTTCATCTTCCACCGTGTCTCGATCTTTCGAAAATTGTCTTGCGACAACAACGGGTAGTCTTTGAGTTTTATGTAATATTTAATCGCGTAAGTAATTACTTAAATAACTCATTTTCGTACGTGAACTAACGGAAACGATCGAAGAGTCAGATGTGCTAAAGTTTCTTTTACGACACAATTCGCAAAGTAAAAATTTGGAGGGGATGCATCTGGATGCAACGCAGACTCGACGATTGGAATTCTTCCAGATGATTATTTATTTTATAATTGGTCCGGATTTCGTGCAACGTAGTGTTTAATAATATCGTTACCGTCGAAGCATTCTTCGTATTTTCTTGCAAAATTACGGATTTCTTAGTAACCTTACGGAAACAAAGTACTGGCGTCCAGTGAACACACTACTTGCTAATTGGTCGGTACGACTCGCAATCTTGCTGTCAAGTTTACGCGAACGGATTGTCTGTTGTTTCTTTCGTAAAAAGCGAAATTGGTTCTGTTCTTAACCGGTAGAAAACAATTGTCTACCATTCTATTTCTTCTGCGCTGGTAATACCGTTCAGTGTTCGCCAAACAGAGCAAGTAAACATTGCGTAATAGAAGGTGGCAGAAGCATTGAAAAATAGGTATACAGTGATTCGTTGATTCACTTATATATATGCCTCGGGACGGAAATTACATCTGCGTTCATTGTTTGCGTTATCTTTGCCTGATTCGTCAGCTTTTGCGCTCTATTATGCCGTGTGTTCATATTTTCTATCTCAACTTTTTAATTTTCAAATCGGATAAATATTGGTACATTACTTACGATACTAAAAAAACTTTAATTTTCGAACTTGCCGGTACATGTGTTTATTTTACAACTTTACTGTTGTAACACTTCTTTTCCCTCGATTATAACTCGTAACATTTATTATTCTCGCGTCGTCTAAGCACGATGTAGCCGTTTCGATTCGATCAACGATTTTTCGGTAAAAATATATCCAAAGAATTTATTATCGCAACAAAACGATTACGATGGTCACGTTACGCAACGCGCTGATACATTTAAATAAACGTTTAACGCTAATAAATACTTTCGTTATTTTATAACGGTAGCTTCCGATCTCGTGATATTTCCAGAACGTAAACACGGACGATTTTCGCACCCGCCATATTTCACGCGCTATTCGACCACGGATGCAATCAAAAAGTATGGCAGTCCGCGCAGATTCTGTCATTAAAAATTTTCAACGAATTGTCACGACTTCTATGACTTTTGCCGAGCGTGCTGTCCGTTTCCGCCAATGAAAAAGAGCTTTTGCTTTCCGTAAAGTACGCGCCACCGATAACGTTAGCATTTTGAAAACGTCGATATATGGAATGTTGATCAATTTTTGTAGGGGCACATCCTCATAATTCCGGTGAAACTGTAATTTATTAGTAGCAACGAATAGTGAATACAAATTGTTAGAATAAGTGTAAATGAAAACGATCGGATAAAATTTTATAGGTACAAATGTTTTCACCGATGAATTCAAATAGTAAATTCGGGATGAAAGGATAAAAAGCTTTGGAAATTCATTCGCGTTTATCGTTCGAATAATCACTTTTTAAAATTACGTAACCATATTTACAGCTAAACTGCTGTTACCAACGTAACTTCGAAATCGATGTATCGAGTATTTTCTACTGCCCCAATGGAATTGATATCGATCCGATGTATAATCATGGCGATGTAAATTTGTGATTCGATCGATACCGTTCAACTTGATAAGCGTAATTATTATATTTGGTTGAATTGATTTAGAAACCGGTTTTATTAATATCTTACCAAGGCAAGGTTTTATCGTTAATTTTATGGTTAATTTTATTAATATCTTACCAAAGCACCGAGTAAATAAATACCCCCTTCACAGACCATAGAATAATCGTCGTCTTTTCTCAAAGTTACACGCTGCCTTTAGGTTTTGAATATTTATTTAACAATCATCGCAAGATCAAAGTCGCGGCTAGTTTTCGCGCGTACGAACCGAACGTATCGCGATCTGCTTCGTCGGTTCGCGGATCGATCAACGATCGTTGTTGCGTTCCAGTGAGAGGCGAAGTTGTCGTTGTTGGGTTTTTAATTTCGTTCGCAGAGAGACAAATATAACATTGTAATGCTTCGCACCGGCCAGTTCTAGTACCGTCAACATCCTTCACAATCAGGTTTGATCGTAATAATCCCGACTATAAACCGTGCCCACCTACAGCAATGCGTCGGGTGCAGAATAATCCACTTGAAAACGAAACGACCACACCGTGATAAAGTGGGTACTAAAGCAACGGCAGGCAAGTAAAAAAAAAAAAAAAAAAAAAAACGGTACAAGGAGCCTATTACAGACACTTGTTCGGCGAACGCTTCCGGGTTAAAATTCACCGTGAAACTTTTCGCCCCCCCCCCCTTTTTTCTCTTAAAACAAGCTTTTAAAGAGTTTGACGACGGGATTTATTTATCCGATCAGCCGGACCGGGAACGCTTGGTATTTTTCTGTCGGATAGGACGCGCGCGGCTACTGTTACCTGAAATAACTTGTTTCCTTGCAGCGCTCGAATCGTAGAGCAGTGTCGGGTGAAAATGGAACAAAATTGACGTTGACGAGAACGTACAGTGTTACAGAAAAAACCGTCCCGGGCGAAGTAATTCACGCGGTAATTGCTTTTTTGTTCGAACTTTCACGCGCGACGGGAAGTAAATACTCGATTAACACTCGCGAGGTAGGTCCTTTTAGAAACAGGAATCATTTCCTTTGTCGTTCATATTGGATCATTAATTTTTCTTTACGTACCCGGAACTCCTAGTATTTCGTATGTATCTTATGACCGTACATATGCAAAAAGTTTTTTTTTTTACAATTGGACCACTTTTCGATAACGATTTTTCAAGTTGGAACGTTTCCACGAAAATGTCGAAAAAAAACCGAACATCGCTTCATGTGATATCGATGTTTTTAAAATGTGAGCAGCTAAGACTAATTTTTTATTTTTCAAATTCATTTTATATTCTCTGCTTGAGATAGGAATAGTCATGGTCATACAAGTAATTGGGACTTGCAAAAGAATATAATATTGCGTAAATGTTTCTGATATTTAGGTAATTTTTAATTACCGATCTGAAACAATTATTTAGCTTTCGCTCACGATATCGTATCCTATGTATTATATTTGCTTTGTATTAAATATAAGAAGATTGTCTAATAGAAATTAAAAACTTCACAAGGAAATTAAAATACTCGTGTATTAGAATATATGTAAATTAAATATTTTCAATAATTGAACCAGTTTTTAGAAAATTTTTTGTAGACGTTGTGAGTGTCGAAAGTATAAATAGAAATTGTTTTGCAACCTGGTCTGAAATTGAAAATATGGTTTCACAAGTCGTGCAGGGAATTCAAGAGTTGTAGAAATATTGTTTCGAGTTGACACGGTTGACATTTGACAAATATGCCTGTACCATTTGCCATGATAAACTTCCATTTTATCGAATGTTTACGTTCATTCGTAAACATTTTCGGTTTTCAAACAAGCGTGATTACGTAAAATGGATTAAAAGTTTAAAACCAGGTACCAGTTTTTCGAATTTAAACGAGGGAGCACGAAACATCAATCGATCGAAAATTTCTGCTTTTGACTTTTATATCGACGATATTCGAAACTTTTATTATTTAGCTGTTAAATTTGTCAGGCAAGCAGAATTTATTATTTATTCGAGTGTCCTGTCAACATACGTGTATTCAGTTTCCATATATAAGAAATTTCATAATTCTACCGAATATAATTCGAACAAAATTTACAACGTATAAGCACCAAACCGTTCTCCAGTAATTGTTTGAAATGATTAAGTCTCGTTATCGTAACGAAGCAACAAGCTGACGTGTATATCAAAGCTTCGTGTAAATATACTATGCAGACATCATAAACACTGCCATAGTGCGAATGGGTTTCAATGAATGGAAATGTATTCAAAAATTAACATTACCGATGCAAAGTGTTATCAACATCACATCATGCGGCACTGACCCCTGTCACGAATATATCACCACAGATCTTTGGATTTACCGAGTCAAAAAACATGGGAAAAAATTATAAAAGCTTCTGAACAATTTAAAAAAAAAATTACCACGAATCTTCGATCATAATTTAGTTATTACGACACAGCTTAAAACGATGACCGCACGATAGAACTCTGTACAGGGAAATAGAACTTTGATCTAATGCAGACCATTTTTTTACGGGAGGGGGGTTTTAATGACGCTTAAAGTTATATCAGTTAACGAGCTCATTAGCGGTTACACGAGTGGTTCGACGTACATTTTATACACCGTTAGGGATTTTTACATTTCCGTAAAAATAAATCATATTTTCCTGATATGTTAGTAAATCAATAAGGTTATCCCCAATGTGATATTTTTTTCTTTCCGGAGGTTATTTCGGACATTAATTACGTAGTTTATCGATATCTTTGTGACTTGTTGTTCACGAGTTACTTTTGTATGAGTTTCTAAATCACAGTAATTAGGGATAGGATTCTATAGTCTACTTATTTTAGCTGTTTCGATGGCTTAATCGAAATTACATTCCCTTGCATAATTCTCGAACAGGTATACTTCAATGTTGTTCCATTTATCATAGATTCTTCCCACAATCGAAAGAGAGTCAGCATTACCAATGAATTTTAAAATTAAACTATTGTTAGCTATTTTTCTTCTCGGTACAACCAAATAACGAAGTCCATTGATCCTATCTTCCATCGAAAGATCCAAAACAGCAACCAAATAAAAAAAAAAAAAATTATATTACACAAACAACAAATTTATTTTCGGTAAAATTGCGTGACAATTTTTTCCTCTCGAGTCTATATTTTCTCTCCGGAAATAATAAGATTCGTAACTCGTAGTTGTTCCGCAGTATCGTACCGTATTTTTTTCTTTTTTTTTTCCTATTTGATTGAAAAATAAAATTCGAAACGAGGTCCAAGTTAGGCGAGCGTATACCCTGTCCGGCACCCTCGTTGTTGCGCACCGATGCAGAAATCATCCGTAACACCGACGAATCGACGCGGGCTAGAGATCGCGGTATATAACGGGCAGATTTCGAGAGCGGTTATCGATTTCCTTGATACCGGTCGACAAACCTGAGATCACGGGGGTGGAACTACGGAACGGTCGGAAACGTATAAGATCCATTTCGCGTGCTTTTCAGGGATTGACGTTGAAAGAGTCGCGCTTTACGCCCGAGCCTTTTTCTTCGCGGGCGAAGGGGGTGAAAGGATAGGAAGCCGGTGACCCCTTGGAAGCCGTGGAAATCTAATAGACCGCAAGCGAGGATGAGATATTGGCTTCATGATTGGCCTCGATCGATGCTCCGTAACTGTACTTACATCGTCGAGTTCGTATCAGAGATTCTAGATGGGGAATCCGCGATCACCGCTGTTCCACTCCTAGCCTTGTATCCGTCACCACGATTAAATTAGCAGCCACCGTTTTCGAGTTTTTCTTGGTCGATCGATTAACACTCTGCCGCGCGAATTTATTAGGAATCTTCATTAAGTCGCGCGCGCGCGGTTAAATCGTGTTTAAATATATTGGACTTTTTCCTTCTTTTTTATTTATTTATTTTTTTTCATCGTCGAAATAAGAACTCACAGTAACGAAGTAATTAGGGACGTTCGCACGGTTGGAAATCTGTAGCAGAAAAAGTGTAGTTTTCTTTTTATTCTTTTAACAAACGAAATGACTTATCGACTCGAACCACTTATCGTCTAACATCGTTGGAACTGTTACGAGAGTTGTCATCGAAGATTGTTAAGGAGAAAGTGGATAATGAAATTTAGGAAATACGGATGACCTACATATCTCGTTAATGCTGCACTTTCTAACCGGCTTGAGATATCGAAACTTATGATATATGGTTTCAAAATCAGAGTAGACGGTTAATAGTTTATCATTAAAGTTTAAAAGGGATCTATCTTCCGTTGTGTAAGGAAGTTTGACAGATTAGCTCGTGATGTAATTGGTATAGATGTATGGCTACGAGAACGTTGCTCTTGTATCAGAGCTCCAGTCCTGCCTGGAGAAAGAATTATAGTATGCTCTGGGGGAAAGTTCCATCTAATAAGAGGATGAGTTCTTGAACGCATTTTCGTGTATGCAGAAAACGAATCGAATTTTTTCCTCCGACCGATATCGACGTTTCCGTGTTCAAGAGAGATTGCAAATTAATTCTTAATTCATCGTTTCGAAACGATGTATGTTTGAAAATTCTGTCGCAACAAAGATAAATTTGCGCAATAAAAATTTCACAAAAGTGTGCATTAATAAGTCTTTCGACGTAAGTATTTATCATCAATACCGTTAATCTTCTAATTTAAAATGCTACGGAACAACCGACTATATGCAAACCTGCTGTTTCATTTACACAAGTAAAATGTCAATAATGTCACGATAATGTCGGATTTGTTTCCTTCCACCTGTAATTTCTCTTTATTTGGATATTATCGTCACTCGTTTGGTCAAACTGTACACGGAGCTACGTTTGTTGTAATTTATAATTACAATTCGGTTCGATATTGCGACAGATATGGATCACCGTTCCTTTGTTCATAGATTTTGTCCACAGAGTCTATGTGGAACAGCCGCTAGGTGTTGAGAGAAATTTTTTCGCAAAGCTTCGAACTACACATCACCGCGTCGTCCAGTACGGTAAAAAGGCTTTTATTCGCAGTCATGTGTCCGCAAAAGGATTTCCGGCGGTATCGTCGACCGACTTTTGCAAGGGGCTGTACGATCGTCACCTGCCCATTAACTCCCGCGTCGCAGTCGCAATCAAAATAACACTTCGGCGAATAAATCAGTCGTTTCGGTTTAGCGACGCGTTACACAACAAATGTACACCTCGATTAATTGGATGACGCTGCCGCATCAATTATTTATATGAACCGCTCGTTTCATGCATAAAACCCTCTTCCCCTGTCACGGGCACGCCTAGTAGTCGCTGGATCGTCGAATTTCCCGCGAAGTCATGCGTACCGACTACGCGTTTCGTGGAATTTACTGTACGAGCGAGATCCTAATAAACCAAGCGACTCGTTTGGGAATAACGAAGACAAACGAGCCTTTCAATTCACCGGAACGCGGCAACTTATGGCCGTCGTCTCGCCGGTGTTTTTCCATTTTCATGTTTTTCTCTGTTCGTTTTTGTTTGTTTTCCTTTTTCTGTTTTTTTTTTCTTTTTTTTTTCCCCCCATTTCACCACGCGGGGCCAACAGGAAGCCCCATTGTGCCATTGACGCTTCGCGATTGAAACGTTACACGAAAAACGATCGAAACGCGCGTACCGGTTAACGCCTGCCGCGGATGCGAACCGTGCCCGTGCTCCTCTTCCCAAAACCACCACCCCCCCCCCCCCTCCAAACCGAATTGCGAGAAAACGAACGTTTTAGCTTCACGGGGAGGGGTGTGGGGAAAAGATTCTTAGAAAGAACGTTCGTCTGATAAATTTCAACGCTATATCTGCCTTTCATCCTCTTGCACCTGGATTATTCTGACTGACGTTACACCCGAGACGTCGCCCTTTTAAATATTGCTGCCGCCCGTGACTATTTGATGTCCGGGGGGAGGCTGGTCCACGTGCACGCGACGTGCCCCTATGCAGCGAGTATTACGGTCGAAGACGACGTGGACAATCAAAGGAGGGTTCTATTAATCTTTCAGGCGAGCTCCGGTCCTTTAAGGAGATTCCTTTCCGTTTCTACTTTAAGATACGAAGTTTCTGTTGAAATACACGATTCCGTGCCGGGCAGAAGCGTGTAAAGGATGTATAGGAAATAGTTTTCGTCGATGTAGCGAGTGAATAACGGACGTATACGGATTACAGGAACGAGTTGAAATTAAAATTGTCGGGGGTGTGTAGTCGCAGCTATTCTTGTCTGTGACTATAGGGAGACGCGTTAGAGAAATTTTTGAACGGAACACTTGCTTTCGACAATTGTAGAAAAATAATAATAGGAGCGAATTCGTTTCGTGTCGCGAAGAAAATCTTCTTTCACTAACAGGAATGCTTGGAAGGTAATTAATAAAAGTAATTGATAATGGTAACATACTTGGTATCGTGCAATTTTTATTCTTCGATGTGCGAATCGTTACGTCGTTTCGATGACATTATTAGTATTAAATTGCTTCAGTAATTAATTTTGATCGCTTTAAAAACCGTTGCTCCGATTTTGATTGAATTGTCGCTCGAAAGAGGATATTACGTTTTGCGTTATTCGCGTGCACAATCACTCGAAATTATCAACATGGATTGTAGTCTTGCACTAAGACAAACAGAAGCCCAATTTTGAATATCGTAACAATAACGAGCAGTGTCAATATTGGAAAAAGTTTAATTGTTTCCAAGATAGTCAAGAATTTCGAAGCCCTTAAGACTCTCAAATATTCGAGACTTCCAAGACTTTTAAGACGCTCGGTGCCCTTATAAAGTAGAAATGGGCGTGACTCACACGCCCCGAGAACCGATAAGGCTCTTCAATCAAATCTGTCTTGACTCGCACACTGACGAACAAATATATTCGAGCGGATAGTTTTTGCGCTCTATGTACAATTACACACATTTTCGTTCATTCTTACAATACACACGTATTCTTTTCGTTCAAATCTAATTAACCTACCCGAGCAGTGTTTGTACAAATACATTTTTCCTGTATTCTGCATGCGAGTCAAGGGACAGTGCATTTGTTAAAAAAAATTTACGACACGTTCGAAATTTTCAAGTTCATCTCGGTTTCAAGAAAGTCACTCAAAATGTCTCGTATAGCAATGATCTGACAAATAAGGAGGTGAACGCGTACAATCTCTCGATTTCTCTCTGTGAATAAATTATTCAATCACCCCGGGGGAGTTTAATCAATGGGGTAACGAACACCATCGTACGCGGAAATATTAATCCTTATTTAGAAATCTCGGGGCAGGGAAACCGTGAACGAGCATCAGAACGTCTCTCGCAGTGCTGATAAAGCACAGAACCGTCCACCTCGTTGTAGCCATTAGTTTACGCCAACTTCGTAGGTACTTAATCTAGGCATTAGACTTAGCGTCAGGACGTGACACGAAGTTTCTCCTATTTTACGCAGCCCGTAATACCGTGCGAAAACGGCCGTGTCGAGAAGTTTGGACGCGAATCCTCCGAATTTTGGCAATGACGTTTCGTTCTTCGCGAGAAGCACGCATCTTACGAGACGCGACCTGGACTCCCGTGTCTCTGTCAAAATGGACATTGTATCGTGATTCGATACAGGGTTTATGGGAAATCATTCCGGTAAATGTCTTCCAACGTTTGATGGCCAAACGCCAGGTACTTGAAAGCGACTATTGGTCCCATTGGAGAAAACGTGAGACCATAGACATAGTCCAGGTACCACTTAGGTCTGTTTCACCTCGTGTTAACGATCCTTGGTAACTTCTTGCGTATTGATATCTTTCTACGAAATTTGACAGAAATATCGTTCAAGGTAAACACTTCCAATACGCGTATAAAAGATTCGTGTTAAAAATTGCCAAATATTGTCTTTTTCTCAGAAGTTCTCCTTTGAACCTGTGTCTGCTACTTTGCTTCGGTGGTTCGAAGTCGAATAAACGTAAACACTGTTTGGCGTGTTTCCTAATTCCTGATTCAGTGCTACCGACACAGACCGAATACCAAAAACGAAGACACCACCGTACACGGTGAACCGGTAACAAACGTTGTACCGTACGCGGGTGTTATTTTATCGATTTGAAATAACAAGGGGTGCCAATGCCATGGGGTCAAGATCCATTCTTCGACACCGCGCGCGAAGCGGTATCGATCCAGCTTCGTACGAAGGTTGCGGTACCGTAAACACGAGGTCTTCGGGGATTGAATTCGTAGCTAACTGCACCGCGTAACGGTGCATTTGTTACGGACATTTGTATCCGGGAATTATCGCCACGTAATATTCGTCCGGCGAAAGTTGTGCCAACGCTCGGGCCAACGTTCTTCGCTTTTTGCGAGCTGACCGAAATAAAAGCCACCGCCCCACGCGAACCGAGCAATTATCATTAGTAGCACTAGCGCGAGCACCCGGCGCGCCGTTTCCGCCGGAACGGAGCGAATTCGGTACGGTGTACGTCTTCGATGGTTTCTTTTCAGCACTTTGAGGGAACGGGGATGGTTGGACGTAGTCACGAATCCGATGACCACCGATAAGAAACTCCGTCGGCGGGAAAGTTGATCGCGTTCGCGGAATTATGTCCGCGCTTGCGTCTCAATTAAGGAGACGGAAGTTGGCCGCGACTTGCTCGCGACGGGATTAATAACGAGCACCTATGAACGCGGTCGACTCTATGGTTCGATGATTTATGGTGACGCTACTTTAACTCCATGCGGTTAGGAAATTTTATATACTACCGGGTAAGAACATACGTACGACCGGTTACGCTTGGAACGAATTATACGAGTCTTGGATAGATTGTCAAGGCTCGGTGAAAGTAGCGAGAACTTTCGTTTAGGATGAAACTTTTCATTTTTATTGTTACATCATAGACGTAGGTTTCCGATGGATTGTTATTTTGCTCTGAACGTTAATCGTTCGTGCCGAATAAACAACAGGTAAAGCTTCGAAGAAATGAAACAGAAATATACTCTGGAGTATTCGCGTGATATTGTTCCTGGTTTGGAAAATAAATTTTGTCCGATAGTGTGAGTTTATTCTTAGTTTCAAGAAAAATTAATGATCCAGGAAATAGTCTATGGCGCGATGATGCTTGTCGAATCGCACTATACATATTCTCACGGTTGTTTTTGTCAATTGTTGGAACGTTAGTGTACGATACAGGGAGAAAAATGCTTGTTGGACATCTATTGTCTTGTAGCGAGCGTACGTATCATATTTAGAGGATTCTTGCCTCTTTTTAAATCTGTTAACCCCATTTATTAAATTTGGCTATAATTAGGCTCACCAGCAAGGTTTTTGAAGTTCCCAGCTGATAATTTGCGCTTCCTTTAACGCTCCTGTCACTTTTGAAAATATTCCTGGAAGTGGTTCAACGAAAGATTGTTTAGTTTCTTTGTCGTCGATGTGAAAATATGGGAAGTAGAGAGGACAGGGCTGCTGCTAGAATTTATTTCTCAATAAGAAATTTCTGAATGCGAAGGGCTTCGTGCCAAGTTCTTCAATTAGAATTGTTTAGCACAAACTGAAGGAGATGTTTACCCCAGCAGCAATCTCTCGAACGATCAAACGGCGATCGGGAAGGATTTTTTCAACAACTTGGGTAACCAAGTCTTCTTCATTATGGGCTGTTGAAGGTCGACCTAGGCGTGGATCGACTTTGAAGGACTCTTAAACCTCCTTAAATCTTTTAATCCATCGGTAAACCACTGTCTGACTCAGGCAATCGTGACCGAAAGCATCTCTCAGCATCTGCAAAGTTTCTGCACTGGGGTTTCTTATTTTTATCGCAAAACTTAATTCACCCCTTGTATTTCCACTTCATTTATTACACTGTCCATTGCACTGTAAAAATGTAAAAGTAATGCAAAAAAGACTACGTACATCGACAATTTTTTAAACTTTGAAATTACTTTACAACTATTTAGGACCAAGAGAAATTAATAAATTATCTACCACAATTTCTAAAGGAACTTTCGGAACGATCGGAACTTTTCAACGTTTTTACTTTTCACGTAATACCTGACATTTGTCGAAAATCCTGGGTTTTTGAAGAAAAAAACTCGTTTTTCGAGAACAGTTTCGGGGAGTGTAGCTTTACTGTTATTGGAAGGCAGAAAGAGAGTTTCAATTTGTCGAACAGTACGATTTAGGACCACACAAAGGGAATCGGAGCAAAGCAGATAAAGAAAGACACTCGAATTGCTCGCAGTGAATTTATTTCGTACGGGTTTCGAACATTCTTACACCTCGAAAAATTGTTCAATATCGTGACGCAATATTCTAAATTGGCAGTTAGCTCGGTGCTGTCCCGCGACAAAAAAATGATCGTTATTATTCTGGAATTTTGAATTTTTGTTTCACCGTGTCGTGGCACGTTTGTCACCGTTGATAGAAATGTCGTTGGACTTTTCCGCGATGGTTTTGAGAGATTGCCAAGCGACGGCCAATGATGTCATCGAACCTGTTTCGATGATGTAACAACGTACGGTAAAAAACGTGGAAAGAAACCCGCGGCGTGCACACGTGCGCGAGTACGCCGCGTAATGGCGATTTTCCGCGACGAAGTTCGCCAGGATGATAGGACAGGTTCGAACTCGACAATTTTGCGGAAGTTGCGACAGTTTTGTCTATGCTGCGCTGTGTAATATCGGGGAAAGTTAACGGCGCGAATAAGCTGTTCCGCGCCGGTTGTCACAATCTCCCCCCCACTTTATTTTCTTACCAGCTCGGAAAAACATGGTGGCGCATTAACCGGGCCCCGTGCAGTTATTTCAAGAAGTTTAAGATCTCGAAGCTGCCTCGCGCAAACCACCCCCCTTGTTTATGTTATCGTAACTTTTTCTTTTTTTTTTTTTACATCCGATATTTATTATTTTTCGCCACGTTACGCGACCGATGGTCACCCATTAAAATTTAAATATTTCTTCCGGGACGCGAACTCGGCTCTCCGCTCACTATTTCTCGTCGTTTCCTCAGCGTAGCGATTCGCGGTACGGGCGTAGACTTTTTTTTTATTTATTGAGGAGAAGGAATAACTAGCCACTGGTACGCGTACCCTGGAACGCGATGTTCGTAATTTAAAAAAATAGAAACAAATCGAGTTACGTTGTAGTTTTTCTTTTGGATAGTATTGTGGTCTAATTAAAGTAAATGAATACTTTTCTTCTACAATTTTACATCGTTCTTCATTTTGTTCTTTAAAGTATCGTGTACATTTCATAATTCTTTCATATTACGACGAAACATGACAAAGAGTAGTAAGAATATTTCAAGATAAGAGTCATTTTATTCATATATTCAAAATGCTTTATTGTCCCTTACGATACCAGTAAAAGCTTGATCCCTATCACCAGGTTAACAGTTTACTCGATTCTCCATACTAGATTCAACGAAATTCAAATTCTTTCCTCTCGAGTATTTTCGTGACTCTTAATGTTCCCCGTAACCGTTGCAAAACAATCGTAATAACCAACAGAACTTGAATACTTCACCAAAGTTATTCATTTCTCGCAACACCGTGCGCCGATCGGTCGACGATTAAACTCGAAAAATTTCTTCGAAAAGTGAAACTCGGCCGTTAGTAATCATTTCTCGTTGCTTCGAGGTAGAAGCGATCCATGGTGAAACATGGAACGGGGTAGACGTGGCGTAGACTTTTTTATTCGGCAGGAAAAAGGAATGATTAGCTGCTCGGATACGTGCTCCGTACCGATCCACCCCATTCCGGGTGCATCGTCGGAATGGATTCGAATTTTGTCTGGGCAACGGCGGTCTAGGGGAAGGGGGTCGTGATTGCTTCGGCCGGAAGTACTTTCCGGGGTAACGTAGAATGGATAACAGTCCCAATAAAATCTAATTTAACCTGGGAGTACAAACTAGGAGATGATACATTTTGTGGTCGACTGACTCGAAGTTGCGGTGTAGCAGACGGAAAATAGGTGCAGCGATAGGGTTGGTCGCTCTATATACAAATATACTGTACTTTTGTCCGGTTGTTTCAGTGTCGGTGGATCGTGTACACGTGGACGTATATATTCCCGCGAATGATCGTTACTGTAGGTGCGCGCAGGTACAGTTTCTACATACAACGTTTGGCTAGAAACGGACAGCGATTGCACACCCCAAAAGGGTGATAGCTGCTTGGATACGATTGTAATTGGCAAGTCCATATCCTCAACACGTAATATCCTTCCTATCCGTTTCTCGATCCGGCTTTCATTAATTTCTATTTCCGTTCGTCTACGTCCTTTCCGCGCACGCCGAACTTCTGGCAATCGGTTTAACGACGTTTCTTGCCCAAATCCGCAAATATGTTTACCATTTTATAGCCCAGGGTCGTTTCATCGCTCGTGAACTCACATTCACGGTAAATTCAGTTGTTCGGTTTAGGGGGACGTTCGTTGCTGGACCATTCGTCCGAGATTGTCGATTTGGTTCGGATTATGAGTTAGGGTCGATTCGAGAGTGGTCTCGACGATAGAGGATTTAATCAAATGGAACAGTCTTATTAATCATTTATATTTCTTTTCTTTCTCTCGATTTTGTTGTTAACAAGAGTTAATATCGACAAAGAGGGCCTGAAATACGAGGTTGAAAACGTAATGGAAATTAAGCTTGAAAAAATTGTGCGTCTGGGAGTTTAATTTTTGTTATCGACGTAAATTTTTCAGTCTCTCGTTTCAAATTTTCCGTAACGGTAATACAAAGTTTAACAATCGTAAATGTATAGATTATTTTTCTTTGTTAGATTGATAGGAAAGTGGTTAAGTAAAATGTTCGATGTAGGAATGAAAAAAAAAATTGATTTAACGTATACACAATTCTCTTTTACAAAATGACGAACTTTTTGTATTTCGCTGTGTTATTCATAAATTATGGCAGTTCTTTTTTTTTCTGTATTCATAGTGGATATACATTATTCGTATACTTGTAATAAAATTTGTCTCCATTTTTATCAATTATTAACTCGATCAGAGTTGTTTCAAATTTATTTCAATTATTTGTTAGCCAATTTGAGTATGAAATACATTTAAACATCCATCGAATTGAATATTAACTTTTATTATCTCAGTCCTGGACACTGTATATTCAAACTTAAATTATTCCGATTGGTTAAATATTAATATCGAACCATTTCCGTATGATTTGTTGATTGTGCGAGTATAGTGCGGAATAACGTCGTCGACGGACATCATCGAATAATAATGAGACGTTAACACAAAGTTGAGCATAATAATGTTAATTCTATTCTAGCGTGTTACCCACCGAATAGAGCGATAAATAAGAACAATGTATGTAATCGATACTTTGTTCTATTTGCTTTATCGATCTTCGAAAAAATTTCTCCCTCGTCCGTTGTAAAAAAATATACACTTAAGAGGATTGAGCCTCTTTCGAAGCATTGTCCGTTTAAAAAAATGAAGATCGACGTTGTAAGTAGCTTTCGTAACTCTTTTGTTCCTCCGTGAAAAATATTTCCACGTACACCGATCGAGACAAAAGACGTCCACGTGTTTGTCCACGAAACTAATTATTATCGCAACGAACGATCGATCGTGTTAAGACGCTTCGAAGCGTATTTCCGGCGCGGTTAATTAGAAAGCTAGAACTTTTCGCGTGTCGCGACCGGTTCGTTAATACAATACCGGATGTCGTAGGGTAAAAACTTTCTTCTGCTGTTAATTCGATTTTGTATTCGCGAAAAGGGAAATATATATATATATATATATCCATACTCGGCGAAGTTGGACGCCCGGGCGTATCGATCGCGGCTTCCGCCAAAGTTAATTTATACGGTCACGTCGTGTCGGCCCTCTGAAAATCTCCTATCATATTTTATGACTGATTTAACGGAGTAAGTCCGTCGATGAAGTCAACCCCCTTTTCACGCGTGATGCATCCCTCACGAGCCTTCAGCGCCGGTTCGGTGTTTACAGGAACATCGATGTCGCGAATCGATTCAACTTCGTTAGACTTGCTCACTTCTCTTCATTCTTGTTAGATAAGTAACCGTGTAATGAGGAGCTCGAGTAATTTCCCACCGTTGAAAACTATTATTAGAGCACCTCGGTTAAAATGAAGATGAATATAAGCAGCCTGCTGAGTCGGGCGAGAATAAGCGTCTCGGTTCTGGGAAGCGGTTCTTAGCGCAGATAATTTCATTAAATTTTATTCGAGACATAATGGAGTGTATCTCAAAACAATGCACAGGAGGTTTTATGATCTGTTGGAGGTGTTGCGATGGTTCGAGATAAAAAAATCACGAATTAAATTATGTAACAATTTCTCCCTCGAATTCGAGAAACGAAATCGTTCCCCGTTTATGTTTCTTTGGCGAGACATTTCGTGCTTGTGATTGAATTTTTATCCGCTAACGAAAAGTAAAATAATATCGCTGAATACTGTCGAAGAACCATGTTCTTATTGTTGGACTATATTTATTTTTCACAAGCGAGAAGAAACGAAAATTGAAATATTTACGGTTTAATCGCGACTGAATAAAAATCGTTGGATGTAAATAGTCTCGATTGTGTGACTGGAAAACAGGAACTACTGTGTAATCGTCTATCTGACATTACTTCATTGTCGAGTGAAACCCCTTTATATGTTCTAGCATTTGGTAATTATTCATACGAGTAACGACCTCGCCAATTGTAACGACGTTGAAGTTTGTCGGAGGAGGGAAGTCACTGAGTACATAACTCACGATAGACATAATTCACGATTAAGGGCTGGTCACTTCTAGTTTTGAAGTTACGAGTTTTAAAGGACGAGGGGAAAATAACGAGAAAGTGTGGTTTATTTTTATGTTAGAATTTTTTATTCGTCTTTTTTGTTACGTATCTTTATTTCCTACACACTGTACGCAAAAATATTTGTTGAATAGAAAGAGTAATTATTCCGTTCCAAAGTTACCACGTGTCCTATAAATAGAACATTGGCATCTAGAAATAACTAATAATATTAAGCCATTCGTTTAACATGTACAGCACAATATAATCCAAAAAGAAAAAAACAACAACTTTGCAAGCTTCGACAAATATTTACTCAGCGAATATTTACAACGATACTCAACGTTAAAATCTTCCACGTAAAGAAACAGTATCGCGTATCACTAGGTCACGAAGTAGACTCCTGCAGTCTACCCATAATGAGATTTATGTAAACGAATTTCCTTCGGGCCGTATCTCGAATAGTAACTTGTTCAACAAAACCAGTACATATTTCATATTTAGCGTAAAAATCGTCTCTTGAACACCGTTGAAAGCTAATTACGACAAATGAATATTTCTCCTCGCGAATTGGAAATATTGGAACGTTTCTCGTTAGAAACAAAAGAGAAACGAAAGCGAGTAAGTAACATTTCCTCGAACCGCGTTTCAAGGTACACGAGCGAACTCGCTTCCTCGGGGCATTTAGAATGTAACGCATCCCTTCCGATTACATTTTCAACGCTATCGGCAAAAAATTCAGCAAACTCTTTCCCTCGAAACGTTCAACGATTCTTGATTAATTCTTTACGCATCGTTTCTTTCCTCTCGCGAGCACGGTAAAAATATCGTATTCGCCACCGAGAGGGGTACTTAAATATTCACCGGGACTCGTACACGGCCTACCCTCTGTAAGCGCGAATCGTATCCTTGGTTGCATCGTTGGAACTCGTTGCGCTTCCACGGGCTGATTTATTGTGCGGTACGTAATCGAATCTGTTTAAAATCGTGTACGATCGATCGATAAATCGCGCGCATAATAGATCGTTTGGAGAATCGATTGGCGCGTGGACCGCAGCCCGCGTCAGAGTTTATTATTATTCCGTGCGCCACCTTGCCGAAATAATTCAAATCCAGCGGAGTCCGAGAGCAGCGAATACGATCGATAGGGATCGCCTCAGGTCCCTTGTTTCACCGTACACCGAAAGGAAGGTCCAAGCAGCCCGCGGGCCAGCCCTCGAGCGCATAACTAATTTCTACGGTTCCGTTTACTAATTTCTCGCGTCGAGGTAATTTGTCGTGTGCACGGGAGCCGCGTCGACCTCGCCCGCCCGCGATCACATTTTCATTGAAGTTTACGCGAGGAATTGCGAGGACCGGACCTCCCTAGCGTTATAAGACTTTCATAGCTTGGGGCGACGCGTTACCTCCATAACCTACGACGGATTGCGAAATCCAGGCGCGCGTGCTTACCGGCATGCATAACGCGTATCAGGGAACGCGTTCACCTTTTGACCTCCATTGAGGGACGAGAGGATCGGAAGGAAGTCGGTTGAAAAAAATTTTAACACCCTGGACGGTGAATCTTGGACGATGAGAAACGTGGGAGGGGAGTTAAATTCTAGGTGAGAGAAGTCACGGGGTACTCTTCGCGGAGTTATGTTCACTTTGACGTCCAAGTGCTCGCTTTGTCCCGTGATGAGAACGAAATGAGATTTACCTTAAAGTCCCCCGCGCCAATGGTAACGGCAGGGATTCGAGCGAAGAGCGACTTTTTGCACTAGGTGTACAGCTTATTTTCTAATTGTCTGCGAAACGTTTTCGGTGCTTTTAAACGGCGAGAGAGACCGTTTAATTTCTTTTTGAAAGTTTGCGTTTGTCCGCGATTGGTGTCGAGTGGAATAATGTTTGCAGGGTGGGGTCGTTAGTGTGGAGGAACTGGAAGACAGGATGAAATTATAACATTCGGAGGATCTCTGGCGGGTATGACAATTAAATGTCGAGAAAATTGAATCGATTTGTTAGTCAGGTATTGTATGCGCGAGACACAGGGGTGTTGGTTAAACGTTGGAGCGTATAATCGTGACCCAAAGGAGGGAAACTGTTCAACTGAGAAGGGTCGAGTATTAAAGTTTGAAGAGTGTTTGATTTTGCAACATGTCCGTAGAAGTATGATTACGATATCGTTGGATTTCGGTGTAAATTTCTTATTATATGTTCAAGTCGACTGCATTTGTATAAACTTGTGATATATTCAATGATTCCTTAAACTTATGAGCTAACATAAGTTAGCTTATTTGTACAGCTAATGCAGAGCATTTATGTAGAATACGGTACTTTTTTATAGAAAGATTCGTTAGTAAAGTTACACGGCAAATCCATACCTTCGAGGTATTGGTTGTTAAAGTGAAAGTAAAAATTATTTCAAGGAATCGATAAGCAGATGAGAATTCGGACGATAAATCATTTTAATAGTTGCTTCGAGCTGATCTCTTAGCTTCTCAGAATGTTTCGTTGCTTCAGTTCTAAGAACACACCAATAATCGAACCCAAAACGGTATGCGTTGCATTCAAAGTTTTGTAAATTCCATTCTGTTGAAGTTCAATGGTTTTTGTCATATATTTATATCGTCCTGTCATACACAACATGTCGTCATTCGATCGCCACAATTGAAACAGTCATACGACATTAATTTACTGCCCTGTATCTGGTCGTATATCATCGTGTTTGAGCGTATGGGTGATTTACAACCTCGTACAAACTTTTTGAATTGCGGTGTACACGTCGGAACAAATAAATCAGATCCTGTATAAAAATTAAGAACAAAGGGAACGGATTTTGAAGGTATTGTGCGTCTAAAGTTATAGGCTGGGAATAGAATCTGTATTTACAACTTTGAAAATTGTTACAGTACGGGCGAGAAAGTAACAATTAACTGTTCGTAATTTCATTACTCGATTCAGTATTTTATTATACTTTTATTATACTATTATACTGGCAATTACTCGTTAAGAATGAAACCACATTCATCTCCCGTTACTTTTTGAGACGTTTAACTAAATAGATAATTTCATCCGCAACATTGAGGTAAATTTTCATCCCTTTATCCACCGTTCTTCGTTGCTCTATCCGTATGTCAGGTTTCGTAGAAGCTAGAATTATTAATTCTTAATTGTGTGACGTTCTTTACGAGTAGTCTACCGCAATCTAGGTGAGGCAGGTAAGGTCTAGGTTAATTTCAAATGGATAATTTCATTCCCAACATTAAGGTTAATTTTCATCCCTTCATCTACCGTTCTTCGTTGCTCTATCCCTATGCCAGGTTTCGTAAAAGTTAGAATTATTAATTCTTAATTGTATGGTTCTTTGAAGGATAGTCTACCGCGATTTAGGTGACGTAGGTTAGGTCTAGGTTAGGAACCATTGTCCGTTAACTTGTAAACGAATAGCGAGATACATAGTTCTAAAGCGATGATACAAGTCGACTCATCGGATGGTATATTCCATTGAACTTCATCTTCTGAGACCGTTGGCGGAAGTTTGGCGTTGCGCTGGCTTCTTAGGCGTAGCAAGGATGCGGGAAACTTTAACAGAAGCCGGAATATACGGCTGCATATAGCGACGTTTCCCCTTTCTGACCGAGAATTTCATTTTGTAACGCGCATACTTTTACGCTACTTACCAGTGGCACGCGCTCTCTAATCTTCGGCAGTCGCCGCAGTTTTCTGGGTCAAACGTTCCCCCGTTCAACTTTTACCGCTTCTCTTAAATTAGCTTCGAGTATCCACCACAAAGCCGAGAACTAGAAACGATTCCGCAACGGCGTTATAATCCCGGCGCAATTTCACCAAGAAACCATCATCCGAGCAGCGAGTGGCCCCACTTAAAGCCCAGTCTCCGAAACTGCCGGTGGCATATGCACCGCTCCCATACCCTTCAGAAAACTCTTGACCGTAGCTTCTTGACCAGGGGATATCAACGGTTAAATGTTTACCCGCGATATGCACTTAGTCGACCAGCCAACCCGGCGATTAAGCAGGGCTAAATTAACGGTAATGGGTATCGCGCGATGAAACTCGCCGCCGATAAAATTATAAAGTTTTCCCCCGGAGCGGGGATCGGTTGGCCGCGTCGGATAAGAGGAAAAGTTTCCCGGGCGTGAAAAGGCCCGAAAAGTCGAGCTTCGAGTTAGACTTATAAATTTCCCTCACGGCTCGGACGACCGCGGCATCTCGGCCGGCTGTGGCCTGATTCGTTCACGGTCTCTGCATAGACCTGCCCGTGGCGAGGGAAACGAGGGGAAGGTCGTGGATGTTGGGAGGGCTCGTGGACGGACCCACAGCTACGATGAGTACATCGGGAATGCGGCGGTGATGTATGTATTCGCTTGGCGGCTGCAAATGTACCGTGGCTGGGCGAGGATGAGGGAAACGAAGGAAGTATCGCGCGTGTACGAGGAAGAAAAGTTTTCGGATACGTGAAGTGGTGCGAGCCAGAGTGGAGAGCTAGGTAAGGGAGGGCGTGAAACAGGGTGGAGGGATTATGGGTCACAGCGGCGCGACGCGTCGCTTGACTGAGAATTATGACTCCTCATTTAGTCTGCCAAAGCTCTCTCTCTCTCTCTCTCTCTCTCTCTCTCTCTCTCTCTCTCTCTCTCTCTCTCTCTCTTTCTCTCTGTTCCTTCGCTCTTGCCCCCTTTTTAAAGCACGAGTTACTCCCTGCGTCGGTGTCGGTGTGCCATCTTCGCGCACCTCCTCCGACCCGTAGCTTTTCTTCGCGCTTTGAAATTAATATCAATTTTTCGACTCGTCGTCACCAGTCGTTTTATCGCCGAGGACGTTCCGGCACGTATCAATGCTTGAAAATTCGGTCCAACTTTTTCCGACGAGGAATCGTTTATCTCGTAAAAGATACAGGGACACGTTGGGAGCAAGATCTCGTGTGGATAGTGCCGAGATGATCGTGAATTTCAGAGTATCGTAAGGGCGATGAAAAACTTTGGCTTGTTTAAGCGTCGATGTGTATCTGGTACTGCTTTAATGACTGTAAGAAAGTTCAACGTTTGGCTAGGTTGGTAGTGGTCGTTAAGTTTATTCTGGCAGTTACTTCGTTGATCGAAGTTACCAGAACGTATAAAAGATCAGGCTGTTATTGGAACAAAATTGTTCGAAATGATTGTCCAGGGCCACTGCTCTGTGAATCACGTTTCCCTTTGGAGGTCAGAGACTGTACGCTTCGAGGTATGCAAGAAGAGATGACAAAAGGGCCAGTGTGACAAACACAGACCGATGGGGGATGAATTAATATTCTTGAGCTAGCAATTTTGTTCGTACAATAGACTCATTGCTAAAGGAAACATTAAATTACTCGCAAATCTCTCTCGTTCAACGCTTTAATTGTACTTTAATTCTTACAAAGTGCAGATCATTACGACTGCAAGACTAAAGACAAGAAGTTACAAAAGATCGAAGGAAAGATCTTGGAACATTGCTGAATATATTTTCTAAAAACTTTAATATTATTAATAGATCGATTAAATCAAGGTAATGAATTCTAGCGGTTCCTTCTGCAAGTGACATCAAAGAATCGTTCGTCCCGTCCTTTTTCCACCAGTTCTCTATCCTCTGGCCATTTGAATGTGTACTTTTTTCGATCAACCATCGGACTGACCTAACGTTTAAAACAGAGTCTGCTAGGTAACCTTACCGATAAGTCCTCGAGCGGATTCAGGAAGAAACGCCACTGCTTACCTTCTTCCTTTTCCTTTCCTCATCTCTCTTCTAACCTTACCAGTCTTCTCTTCCTCCTTCCAAAGAATTATGAATTTCCACAATCGTCTCATCTAGAATTATTATTCTCATGTAAGCATTGTAATTTATCAAGTCCAAAGTAGCTTTCAAGGAGCGATTAAGAGCAATGGTCGCAGTGCGTCTCTCATAAATCAAACGTATCGGTCACTACTTGTACTCCGAATAACACAATCTTGACCATTGCATACGGTTTTGGTTGTAGTTTTCCAGATATGGTAATTTATCAATATTTACAAGAACAGCCTGCGTTTTACGCTTATCTACATCCCCCTTGCCTAACTTAGATCTTCAATTAATCATTCTCGAGTATATTTCGCATCTGAGTTAATCTCATGTATATTTCCACCCCTTGGTTAAATTTATCAATTTATCAAATTGTAATTTGCAAGTATATTGCCGCGTCTACGAAAAAATATAATTACAAGGAGATATTCGGGTCATTGAACCGCGAAACAATTTTCTATGTAAATTTTTCTTTTCTTCTTCGGAGACTTAGCTCTCCTCATTTTCGTCGGTCAATTATCAAACAATTATGTGATATACAGAGTATTCCTCAAGGTAAATGACTATTATTTCTATCGTGTTGACAAGTCATTCGAAATAAAATTAGTACATCCTATGGGTTTCGTTGTCATTACACGTGTTGACAGTATATATCAATTGCCTATCGACGTAGACGCAGACTAATTTTCGGCATTTACATCCACATTTCCATCTTTGTCCAATTTACTTTTATTTATCGAGCACGATGATTCGTGATATCGTAACTGTAAAGTTCTTTAGCACTTTCTTTCTTTCTTTTTTTTCGAATGTAAGCCGTTAATTTACCAAATTCAAATAGACGTAAAATACAGAAGTTTATTTGCATACACAGTGTTTATACATTAGTATCTCGTACAAGACAAAGCAAAAGTGAATTAAAAATGATGCAGAGAACACCGAGCTCTTATCGTGTAGATCGAATTCTATATTTCTTTGTAACTTAATTAAAAAGTCTGGAACGAAAAGTCGATCAGTCACCGCCAGGAATATTGCCCGGTGTTACCAAACGATATTGGACGAACGACTTAACACTATTCGCTTCCTACTTACTTACATAGCAGTGCACAATTCGAACACCGAGCCTCGGGATATTTAAAAATCCACGAAACGAATAATTTCAGTGCTTCGTTTCCCCGCGCGCGAAATAAAAATTCGCTTCGGTACGCTTTCGAAAGCGAGCTTTGATGTTCGCGAGAGAGCGGGCCGGTGTGCTCCGTTTCGCGCGTTCGCTCGCCCCTTACGCGATGTACACATACACCCGGTGTACGTTTAAGTATTCAATTTTTCCCGGGCCCAATGATTCGGTTAATTTGTATGCAGCGCGCATTCTCCGTGTATCCGTGTAAAAATCCGGACATAATTTCGTCGGCCGCGTCGCGGAGAGTTAGGCGGTAATCCGGTCGGGCTTACAAACGGCACGTTTCCGGTGCAGAGTTGCGCGATACAGTCGCGGGATGGAGCGCGAACGCGCACCCAGAAGGCAAATATTTTGAGGACGAGGTCGGGCGCGGAGAGAAAGAGGGATAGAGAGACAGAGAGAGAGAGAGAGAGAGAGAGAGAGAGAGAGAGAGAGACCAGATGAGCAAATGAATGTTTAAAATGATCTATGAAATGATCTATAGAAGCGGCACCGGCGGAAAGTACTCGCGCTGCGGCGGTGAAATAAAATATGAACCGGGGTTACGCCCGTGCCACGCGAAGAGAAGAAGAGGGGACGGAGGAGGGCGAGGAGGCGAATCACAGACGAGCACGCGATACAGATTAAGTTTCGAGGGCAACCGGATAAAGTGGTTGCGGTAGGACGATGGTAAGACGCCAGAAAACAACCCCCCTTCGTATCTCCATTAATTCTCCCCTCGGAGAGATAAGTTTTGAAGGCAAATGACAGTGAACGTCGCGCGGTTGCAAATTTTCCGGAAAGTTTCCGCGAACAAGCGAAATACAGACGCGGGAGGAACAGGTGGACGGGATCGGAAAAATTGCGAGGGACGACACGTGACCTGTTCCTCAAAAATTATGATTCCTCGTTTCGTAGACGAAATGTTCCTCGCGACTTTTACCGGTTTACGATCCTCACCGCGCTTTTATCGACGTGATTTTCTCCGATGTCTACGCGCGGCCCTGTTCGCCAGCGATAAAAGACACACCGGGAGAGTAACAAGGTACGATTGTAATGCATTATAACATCGTGTTATACCGAAACGTCTTTTTTTTCTTTCTTTTTCGTTCCGATGTCAGGACGAAATTGTATGTTTTATTAAAGTCGCGGGAACGGTAAAACGGCTTGATGTGTCTTCGCGTGTTCACATCGTCGTACGAAGATGACGATAAAGTTTTGAAATAAAGTAAACGGCTCTGCTCCGTTCTTATGCGGGGGAAATTTCGAAACTTTTGAATTTGTTTTAAAAGTATCTGCTTGGAGTTTTTCGAATTGAATGGAATTTGGGTTAGGGTTGCGTTGATGGACGCACCGGATCACCAGAGTTGGCTTTCATAGGTGAAAATGGTTTTTTCGAATGATTTAACTCCAGGAGCAACTTGTTTTCAATCGAATGTATTTATCTGCAACCCACTAGCCGGTACGTGTTTTTAAATTTGTTTCGAAACATGGGTCAGAGATTCTCAATTTTAGGACGTTTATTTTATAACTTACCTCGTAGCTGCAAAGTAAAATAAGAATTCTCTTTGAACGTATTCATTTCAATTGTTATTATCCATGTATTAAGTAAATGATATTTAGCAATCTTTGCGAGCTTTGCATTATTCAGTGTTCTCGCGCGGTAATAGGCTTCCCCAAAGGTTATCGTGTCACAAAGTGTAACATATTCTGTCAAGTACATCCTCCGCGTAGACTGTACATATATTTAGAATGTCAATATCACGCGAATTAATTCTTCCCTCTTGACCGAAATATACGTATAACTAACGTCAAAAGCATTCAGAGCTTCAGAACTGCTCGAAGGTGGTGCTAAGCAGCACAGCTTGCTTCAAAATAAATATATTATTCGTCAGGCTGAAAAATAAAGGACAAAGAGGAATATTAAACTTTTATGCAATTTTTGATTTATGTGGCGAGACACAGTAATTTCACGAAATAATATCTTATCATCGGGAAATGCAAAATAGTCTTGCATAATTTTACGCCACCTTCCGGATCATTTCTTCCTTTAGTAACGAAGCTTTTGTTTTTGCTTCTGAAAAGCTCGTGTCCATTATTTTTCCTGTCTATATTCTGAAATGAGTTTCTATTAACTGAATTGCATTAAACGTGATGAATAAAGATGTAACTGAATGAGGTGATAGGAGTACGAATACGATAAGTGAAGGTCTCTGCTAAATATTAATAACTTATGCTATTTTATCACAGAGACTGCTGGAAACTGCTCGTGTATTATATTTTCTTTGCTTCAAATGACGTTTAATTATCGTTTCTGTATAACTTTTTCGCTATTTTTTATATCGGCAATAAGTATTGGTATATTATAACTTGGTATTTTCAATTTATTCGGTCTTGGCCAATATTCTAAATTCTAATTGAAACTTGAAAAACTTCGAGCTTCTTGTTCCACGTTACTGATCGATGCATTGTAAACTTACGAGAATGCACGATCTTTAATACAAACGTGACACGATTGTGAATTGTGGACTGATTTTCCAACTTAAGGGCGCGTGTATATTCTATGCACCAGGTTTAGACGGAACGTATGCAGAACTCGGCGAAACCTATAATTTCATTAATGTTGCTCTTACGCTACGTCTGTCTGCAACTCTCGTAGGAATTCTTGGGAAAAGAAAATTAGAATCTTTGGTGTAACATTATTTGGTAACCGGAACTAATTGAACTTTCAAACTGTACCCATTGAAATTACATATTTTCGACTTTGGAAGTGCACTTTCTGACTTCAAGAACTTATTTCAAAGTTTGCGAGAATTTCGAGTATTTGCATGAATTTAGCGACAAGAACTGCGCAAACGCCCAAGTAACACTCCGAGTCGATTGATTTTTATTTAACGTGCGGTACGTAGCTCGTTTCATTTTTTAAATTAAATCAATTCTTTCTTCCTTACGTATTTCTTTCGTTACAAGTATAATTTATTTGTAAAATAATTATTCGTCCGTAGGATTTAGAATACGAAAGCACGGTTAAAAATTGGAAAAATTAGCTTAAATTATAAATCGTTTCGATTCTAGTTCGACGAAGTTGATATTGAAAAACAATAAAGGTGTGCACTTGACATATTTGAATCAATTTAGCATATCTCGTTACAAATTTCTGTCGAATGTATAAATTACTACGGAGTAATTAATACGTATCGTGCTGCTTACCGATGCGTATCGATAAATTAATGCCGAGAAATTAATTCATAAATTAATCAGCTAATTTAACCGAATTCCATCGTTAAAGTTCCGAGAATGTTTATTAAATTCGCACGGGCGCAAATACGGAGCATTCTTTTGGAAATTCGTGCAAAAAAGAATAAAGGATAAAGCTTATCTACGCGATTGATTCTCTGTTACCGGAAGCAAGTTATACGAGTGTGTATCAACAAAATCGAATTTTTAATTCTAATAATGGCGAAACCCTTCGATGTGCTACCGCGTGGAAACTTCGGCCGATATCCTTGCAATTCACCGCACCTGATCACGACGGATAATGTTTCAGCGAGAGTGTTCATAATTTCCAATCCAAACGAGAAAAACGGGAATGTACGCAGGTGTTACCGGTCGGTTAATAACGCCTTAATTGACTATGACTCTGTCGAACGTCGTGTTAAATAAAAGGATCCTCCGTTTCGCGCATTAATCGATAAACGGTTCGTTACCAATCGTTTGAACGCGAACAGAGCGAGAAGATTGTTGCTCGGGCGTTTACGGAGCAACATCTAACCGGAAAAGAGCAAGACACGCGTACTCTAATGTTAGAAATTATTTTTAAAAATATTCTCGGTTTTGTTTACCTCGATTCATTCTATTCTTACTGTGTCGAGTTTAATTATTATATTCAGGCGTTACGATGGCCACGTCGGTACAAATAAAAGGTTCCACTGGTCCACCTGTTAATTGATACGCATGTCGTTCCCTATTGGTAAAACATAAGGATAGAAGAGGGTACGTAACCTAACGCGAGCACGCAAACATTGTTGCGCCATCGAGCGACAATTTTCTCAGACAGGCTCTTTTGCTCGTTTGAGCGGAGTTCGTGCTTCCAGAAAATACAATCGGTGTCCCAGATCCGCGAGGCAAAGTTCGTCCCTTTGTATACCGTACGACAGTGGAGTAAAGTGCTCTTTCCTTCTCTTCACCCGACCATTCATCATTTTTCTCGTCTTACTTTCCCTCTTCCCCCCCCCCCCCCCCCCACTGTCCCATCTCTCGAGTTCTATCTTTCCCTGCTACTTTGCACGTTCCGATCACCTCGATACTCTCAAAAGACTGAAGCGCGGAGAAACGAAGGGTCGAGAGGGTAGGCGACGGAGGAGAAAGTAAGGAAAAAGGAATCGCGGCCTAATATGGCTAGCTCGACTGGCATGGTTTGCTAATGCCGTTCAAACGAACCGGAAATTTGTTTCTCGACTATTCTTCCCGGCAAAGATCGACAGGCAATCTTTTCCGCCGAGCTATCGGGGATCGTTGCGTTCCGCTGGATGCACAGAAAGGACCTTCGGTGCAACGACGCCGCGTCGTTTCCTCTTTGTCGACAGCCGTTTAGAGTCCGTGGCCTAGCGACGCCTCGCGTCGCTAGACCTTACATAGATGAACGGGTGTGGTAAAACGTTACTTCGTCACTTTATCTAAGGACGTTTAACACTTTGCACTCGAAGCTTTCCTGCTACTAGAAACCAGCACCTCAATAAAATCCTTCGAATCGTGTAATTAATTTAAAATGGAGCATTTTCATTTCAACATTTCGTATACATATGTTCACATCTTAGAAGAAAGGAGTAATTCAATTTTAATTTCAATTACTGAGTATCCTTTTGACTTACAATTCAAAAACCACGATGGTTTTCCGAATTGGAGAAAGTACACCGAATTAAATAGCGATCGAGGATCGAGGATCGAGGATCGAGTGGAAAGGGTTAATACAGATTTCTTCGCACTCGAGGCATTGAATCGGTTATTTTATCGAACTCTTGGTGCGAGCTATAATTTTTTTTTTTCAGAATGGTTCGTCAGTGTACACAAGTATTTTTGTCGGTGAAGGTGTAATTTGATTCCTATCGCGATTATTTATCCAACAAGGACGACGTTTCGCTACCCAGGTACTCGGCCACCATGTGTACGATATTTGATACAGATTTCTTCGCACTCGAGGCATTGCACCAGTTATTTTATCGAACTCTTGGTGCGAGCTATAATTTTTTTTTCCAGAATGGTTCGTCAGTGTACACAAGTATTTTTGTCGGTGGACGTGTAATATGGTTCGTATCGCGATTATTTGTCCAACAAGGGCGATGTTTCGCGACCCGGGTACTCGAACGTCACGGGTACGATAGTTGCCATTCGCGATCTGCCGTTCTCCCCTCTATCCGTGAACCAACGTTCCCTTTTCGGCCGGCTTGATTAAATTCCGTGCAAATTCTCTTCTTACGCATTAAGCGGCTTAAAACGTAAATGCCTCCGCTGGAAATTACTATCCGAGTCCCGGTAACGCGGCACCGGAGTTTACCAACTCGATACGTGGCTCCTCCGCCCCGTGAACGGAAGGGAGCTCTCGCGGGTACGCGTTCCAACGTGCGGGTACGGGCCCGGCCGTTATCCACGGAATTGAATAAAACCTAATCTGATATCGCGTCTAGATAAGTGAGCGATATCGTAGCAGGTAGCCCGAGTCAGTGTGCGAGACGAGTCGCCCCGTTTTCAGGATTATGCCGGACGGTTCCGGGAGGTGGCTTGACTTCGAATATCGAGAAGCTGTCTTTTGCGCGGCTATTACAACTCCATTATTTCACGGTTATTTCCTACGTTTCCCGGGACAGGCACGGTGAACTTTTTTACATCGGAACGGCCAGAATTCATTTAACTTCTTCGGGGGAAGTATTATATTATTTTCTTCGAAATCAGCGAACTCCACGTCGATATTGTTCCGTCGTGTTCATCCAACGGGCTGAGTAAATTATATTCCAAGTTCGGGTTTTCTATCAAGGTATCAGGTACACCTATCTTAAATCCAATTATTTTACAGTAGTTCAAAGATATTGAACGAATATCTTGGAAACTTTGTTTCGTTGTTAAATTGCCTCGGCCCGTAAAATTCTATTAATCGAAGCTTTGCTGTCGCGCGAGAAGTACGAATTAAAGAAGGAACTTGTCATATTTGCAAAGCTAAGAGAGTTACTCGTATCTTCTTTTTTACCTTCAGTTACTCTGTGTATTCAGTTTTGTAAGTTACTTCATCGTGCAACGTCTTGTATGTAGAACACAATTCTAGTTGCGACAACGCGTACGAAACTTGTCCATTTACATGCATCCGAGCCAGTTATTTATTTAAAAACTTTGTTTCTTCTTTCGTTACTTTGGTAAAGGATGTAGAAAAGATAAGGTCGGTTAAAGTAGTAGAAAATTCAAAGTTATCGCGCGTTTTGCTCGACTGCCATAGTTACTTGTTACAGGTAATATCAGTGCACAACGATGCCCGTAACGAGTACAGATACTTTTAAAAAATTTTTCGAAAATTTTATCAATGCTATTTACGAAACACAACTCTTTCACCATATGTACTCAGAACATATAACACTAGAGACTTTCTGTACTCGTAGATAATTCTCTTAAGATATATATTGGGTCGTTCGGAAAGTCGTTTAATTTTTTTTTAGTGATAATGAAACACAATTTTTTCCAGAGCGTATAAACATTTTATTAAATCATACATTCTCCATTTTGGAAAACGAAATTACTTCCCGAACAAACCGATATATTCTCATAACGTATGAAACAATTTACGTTAAGCAAATTTCACGGGCGCTTAATTTACTTTGAGAGCCCGATCGACGAATAAAATCGTCTTCCCTGGTGCCCAAGGCTTCGTTCTCTCTTCGGTTTAATCCTTGGAATATCAAATGCTCGGTCGACTGGTTCTCCCGAATGCTGTTCAGTTCAATAGGAATTGTCCGCCACGTGGACAAGAAGTGTCCGCGTGGACACGGAAGGATAATCGTGTTTACGGTTCGCATTCAATTTGCTTCTCAAAGGGCAACGGAAACGGAACATCGTTCCGCGATGCAGCAGTCGTCTCTTTAAATCGTATCCCTGGACGCCGGGACACGATACGAGCCGTTTCCGCCATTTTACGAAGTTAATTTTGCAACGTAATTAGAATCCCTTCTGTGCAACCGTGTTCCCTTACTTCGAGATGGTCAAAGCCAGTGTTACGCAGCGAAGTGTGTGCCGTGGACGTGTATGCCCACCGGCACATCGGATAACCGCATTCGGAGACGACACGCCACTGCTTAATCTTTCCTTCTTGTCTCCGATACTCCTTTTCCTTGCCACTTGCCTCCAACGTTTCTGGGATTACGAACTACTTCTGGATTAGGTCCAGCTCCTTGGTATGGATCGTCAATTTCACCGTAAATTCTCTACGCCAGTTCTTTAAAGGCTCCACCTTTACCAGCCACCTCTGAACCGCTTCTTTCCGATTAACAACGTAACCCACGATAGGATAGATCGTATTCGACTACGGCTAAATCACTTTCTAACGGAAGTTTCTTTCTCTTTACGCAAACCGTTAAACCGACTTGACAGTCGAGTTACCGTCTTCGAGTCTCGAATCTAAATTCGAATCTAAATTTTGCGTCTTCCCTGGTTTGCGAAAATCGAAATTTTGCAACTTACATTCGACACATTATACTGGGCTGTTCGTAAAGTCATTTCGTTTTCCAAAATGGAGTACGTATAATCTAATAAAATGTTTATACGCTCTACAAAAATCGTGTTCCATTTTCACCAAAAGAAAACGAAATGACTTTTCGAACAATCCAATAGTATTTGTAGTATTTCTTACTACATCTCGATGAAAGATCAAAGGTTGGAATACTTTGCACAAATTTTTCACATCTTCTCAAACTTATTCCCATATTTCGTAGTCGTGAGGTACAGCAATGCAATGGTATCGTATAATTCACGTCGTAGGTGGTTTTTTCTATCGAGAACTGTAGTATTTTATAGTTGAAGCTACGCGCGTTGAACCGAAGAAAATCTCGAATCGATTAAAGTTTACTCGGGTTCGCGACGAGCGAATGAAACACTGAAAAGACGACAGAACTTTCTCACAGGGTTAATACCGCCTCGTGTACGCGTTACAGACCAATTTTGTAATATCCTTAAAACCGGTGCCGGAATTAAAGATAACTGCCAGTCTTACTGCCTCGAATGAGATTGGAGCCGTGTAAAAAAAATCGAGGCACTCCGCGTCTCTGTTAAGTGGAAAAGCTCTCGGGTAATTGCATCCCGTATTTTCTTTTTCTGACAACAGCGGCCTCGTTACTGTACGCGCGCCTCGCCTGCTCGCGTGTTCCAGTTTGATCACGATTCGTTCCTAACGATTGCGCATACGTATGGTGTAGACGAATGTTAATTAACCGTGGTTGAACTCTTTCTTTTGGGTATAGTAGGATACTCGCACCCTGTGTATCGATTAACACCTTGCACAAGGATCACTCGGACAAACTGAGAAACAGATCTATATCGCAAAATTATTGAGATTGTCGAGTTGATCGAAGAGGATGATTCTAGAGCTATTACCAAGACTAGAACTATATTAACTATGGGGCGAACTCAAAGTTGATCAACTGAAAGAAGAATTGAACTGTTAGGAATCGTGTTAGAGTCGATGATGCTAGGTGTATCGATTAATACCTCGCGCAAGGATCACTAGGAGAAACTGAGAAACAGATCTGTATCGCAAAATTATTGAGATCGTCGAGTTCAACGAAGAGGATGATTCTAGAGCTATTACCAAGACTAGAACTATATTAACTATGGGGCGAACTCAAAGTTGACCAAGTGAAAGAAGAATCGTGTCAGAGTTGATAATGCTAGTTACGGCTGCTGTCTAAACTCAGTCTTCGAAAACTCTCTGTTCCAGATTATATTCAAAATTAGTTAGTTTTAACCCAGACCTAACTAGTTGGGAGTTGGGTGAGAGTAACGATAGTTTGAGAGACTGTCTGGTAGACTCGAAGCAAATCCTCTTGATGTGAAATTGTTTAAAAGATCCTTTGAAAGTTTCATCCGTGTACGGTGTACATCGGTAGATATTCGGTACAAGTGTAGGCCATTTCGAATATTTTCCACGTGCAGCTGGCACGTTATCGATGCGCAAGATTGGCTCCAGCACAGGAACAAGGTCACGCAGGGCACCCGCTTATTACGAATGTTTGTTCATTGTCTCGGTGTCCCGGATCGACCTCCGAAATGGCTCCCCGGTGTTATGGTACACCCTGTATACTCATCTGCCTACTCACCACCGTGCTCGCGACTCGTCCTACCTAACTACCTGCATTCCTTGTTACCTACAGCGACAAGCGGGGTGCCTTCTTTCCCTTTGCCGGAATCGTTACTCGACGACGCCCGCATCACCATTTCAATCCTCCTTTCCTCTTTCTTCCACTTTTCCTTAGCCCCCAGCCCTCGCAGCTAGTACTTTCTCGTCCTTATCCTCTACTCTGTTTCCCTTCTCCTCGCTCCGGTTCACCCTTCGTCTCTCTCTCTCTCTCTCTCTCTCTCTCTCTTTTTCTCTTTCGTTCTTCGACGTTGGACTTGTTCCTGCCCTCCACATCCCTGTCACTCCCCCGTTTCTTCGCGCTCGTTCTCTCCACCGCGAGACCCCCAACAAGCGCCATTCACTACACCGAACTTTTACTTCCGTTTTATTTTCTACGCTTAAAGAATATTTTCCGCGATAAAGAGATCGGGTTATGGCGCACAAAGGCTGGAGCTTTCATTCTGTTTGTTCCGGGGGCGCCGGAAGAGACCGCAACGTGAGCTGTATATGTATCCCCTTCTTTTTTCCCCCGGCACTTTACTCCTTGCCCTGCTTCTTACCGCGAAAGCTCGCCCCGCGTCTGTCTCGTTTTCTACTTCCCTTCTCTCCACAGTTTCTTCATTTCATCCCCCTGCTTCCCGCCCCTTTCTTCCGTTCCCGCTTCCCTCCCCCTCGGTCTACGTTTCTTCGGCCGTGCGAACTGCGGGTTCCTCGACGTTTAATGAAAGCTTTCGGCGGGAGTCGGACAGATAGTTTTCCTGTATTAATTAGAGGACTCGAGTCGAGTTACTTCGTTGCGGATTATACGAATCACGATGGAAAAAAGAGTGGATATATTCGTGCTTCCTTTTCTTTTCTTTTTTTTTTCCTCTTCTTCTATTTTATTCCTTTTTAGACCGGTTCGAGTGTTTGCCTCGTCTTTCGTAATTAGAAGTTAAAATTGAAATTCCTAATTGCAGGGGTAATCGATAACCGGGCCAGCTGCGTTACCCCATGGAGAATCTTATTCACCGTCACGGGGAAATTAACACCGAAGTCTCGAATTATATCAGCTAGTCGTTTCTCAGACGCATCGCTTTCCTTTAACGTTTCTACTTTTATTACGTTTTTGGGCATTCGTTGTTTTTGGGCATAACTTTGACTTTAATTATGATTCTTATTAGGGCATTCATTGTTTTTGGGCATAACTTTGACTTTAGTCGTGATTCTTAGGGCATTCATTGTTTTTGGGCATAACTTTGACTTCATTCGTGATTCTTACGGTACTCGGTGAGAAGAATAGAGAAGCTTTTTCTTTTTATTATTATTGATAAACGTTCGACACTTCCCTCGTCGGTTAATCAGCGCAAAAAAAAAAAAGAAAGAAGAGAAAAGAAAAACGACAAGTATCTCCTTTTTCCGTAACCGAAACTCCCGGTCTCGGCCGCGGTGAGCGTTGAAAATTCCAAATGTGATCTCGCGACCTCCGCGATATGTATTCACCATACAAAGTCTTAAATTACGGGGTGAATCGAATCAGGTTTCCCTTCCAATTGGAAGCGTCCGAGGAATCGCAGAGCGAATCAACCAGTCGAACGACCGGCTCGCCAGCTTTGTCATACAGCTCGTCCGACAAAAAGATCACCGGAAAGAGTAGCAAGGATCGTGGAACGAACTGATAATGATATGCGGTCGATTCAGAGGCCCAGCTATGCCCTGGAAAAAGTTTCTCGTCATTGGACCGACTATTCAAATTATTCCCGCCCGGCGTAGAAAAAGTTTCAGCCGGTGGTTGCTGCGGTTGCCATTCTAACCCCTCGTTCTCTCCTCGCCCGGATTCTTCGCCGAGAGATCGACGAGCCTGGTTTCCGAATCACCTATACCGTGTAACGAGACTAATTATTGGCTATAACGAGGTCTTGATTTACCAACCGGAGGGTTTTATCCGTTTGTATGAAAAGCGTGGAGGAGCTCACGTGGCCCGAACCTAAGAAGATTATTAACTTCGTGGCACGGTGGTTCGCGAAGTTGACCTTCGTCGGATAGTGCAAAAACGTTCCCTCCCGCGCCCACCTTGTGGCAAAGTCGACGGAAAGTTTCCAAGGGAAAATGCAGAGACGGCGCATTAATCTTTTCGCGCGGACTTGGAATATTAACGATGACGTCTTTAATGGAACTCGGAATGTCCGCCTCTCCCCGGGAGTTTGAAGGAATTGAAACTGACGAGTTGTACCGATCTTTATTTAATGAGCTGAACACAGCCCGCGTCCACGCGGCGTCGTTTAATTCCTTTGTGAATGAACACACCGAGAACGAACCTCCTCTTCGCGATATCGTCTAACGAAAGAACGTTCGAGGGGAATCGTCTCGGATCTTTCGTAAAAATTGCCCGTCGGCTTCGAACGTGCGCGAGTTCGACGAGCGTGTAACGGGGAGAGCTTATTATCGGAAAGGAGTCGTTGGTCGACTACGAACAACTACCGCGTTCGTATGCTTTATTTATCGCGGTCACTTGCCCGGTAAAAATAGTTGGGAGATATTTAAGATGAAATTTTTGTCAAACTCACCGCGACTTACGCGGGTGCTCGTTTCGGGAACGATTCCAGCGAGCTGAAACGAGAAACTATAAATTCGTGTAAATGTATTTTCTATTTGTCCTTGTTCTCGAGTTGCAGCGAACTTTGTGTCGCGTTATTAACTCGGAGAAATTAGCGAACTTGGTGCAACTGACTCCGTTCGACTGATTGCGAACAGCTGACGAGTGTCCGTGAACAGTACTTCGTAACGTTCGATCGATCGGTTCGGTTGGCTCGTTCGATAAGAGAAACGCGTGTCGGAGATTTGTAGTATTTTGCGCTAATAGAAAGTGACAATGGCAAGTTGCTCCGTTATGCATTCAGGACACGACCATCCGGGGATACGTTCCGCATACAGACATCTTGCTACAGCTGCGTTATATTCGGCAATGCATCAGTTGCATCCCGGCTAATTTCTCAATCGGTATAACTTATCATTATCACTTCGAACGTTAAGTATGTATCGTGTGTATGAACTGCACCAATTATAAGATCGTTGCACAGCCGGTGGGTGATATGCAAATACGAATGATGGAGTTGAAATTTATGGTCGTGGCGAAGGATCGTAGACTAAAGAGCTATTGTGGCCGTATCGATGGGTGAGAGATCGAACTCGTGGCTTTGATCATCCAAATAGTTTGTCATCCAAATATGACGTTACGTCCTTCTGTTCATTCTGAAACAACAATTTTTACATCGGATTCAAGTAAGGGAATCCTTCCACGTAAATAAAACGTTGAAATATTCGTATAGAATATTTCGTATTAACGATGATACTTGATGAATATTTCGTATAGATTAATTCGTATAGAAATAATCGTAAAACATCCGAATGATTATTCCGTATTAATGGTTGGTACGTTGATAAACACACGAGTAGCCTCGCGTGAAAGTTTCGACCACCAAGTGCATACAATGCGAGACTCGGCTCACCACTTTAGCTCGGTTATTCTCGATATATCTTGTTCATTTTCCTCGTTGGACCGTATAACAGCTAGCTTGCTTACCCCGCTTTCAAGTCTATCCGTGGTCTCGTTTGAAAACAAACGTTATCGTAAGTTAGAAAACACGAGTCTACGTTCTAACGTAGGATTGCGATTCGTTAAATTGTTACGTAGAGTTAAAAAGAAATTTCAAAATCCTGAAAATCGTCGTTAAAATTTTGAGTCCCTCCAACTATTATATAAACGAATGCAACACGAACGTCCAAAGAAACGTAAAATAATCTATTTCCAACCCCTCGGAAAAGGGACTAAGTATTTTCTTAATATTTTCGTAGTTTCCAACTGACGAATTATTATATTAGGTTGTTCGGAAAGTCATTTCGTTTTTTTCGGTGAAAATGAAACACGATTTTTTTAGAATGTATAAACATTTTACTTTGGAAAACGAAATGACTTTCCGAACAACCGAATATAAACGAACGGAACGCGAACGTCCAAAGAAACGTAAAATAATCTATTTTCAACCCCTCGGAAAAGGGACTAATTATTTTCTTAATATTTCTGTGGTTTCCAACTAACGAATTATTGTATCACGTTGAACAGCGAAACGTTACAAACTTAACATTTCAGTGGAGAGTCCGGCGATTCGGTCAACGAAATAAAGTTACTCTCGGATAAAAAAACTTGGAATTCATCCCTCTGTATCCGAACTTTCGCCGGCCGGTATATGTAAACGTTGAAAGAACATCCGCGAATGTACATTTCACGGCGATACGACTCCCCAACAATGCCCGGCAGATTACCATTGTCAAACAGCGAGATAAAATTTCTCCGGCGAAAGAACGTCCTCTAACTTTTCTCGTTCCCAGCTTGAACAAAGACGACCAACTGTTTCGTTCGGTCGACAATTAAGCAGTAACGACTGTTGCGAAACGGATTTCACGATTTCTTCGTCGAACGTGGTTATCGGGGTTGTCGCGTTTATCGATGTTCGTAGGGACAACCGGGCCACGAGATTGAATCGCAACTTTTCGAAACAGTATTATACTTTAATTCGTTGCCGAGCTTTCTTGCGAGCTGAGATGATTTCTTTCAATTTCTCCTAGCGACAACATCTCTCCCCGATGTAATTTGGGGGGGCTGCAGGCGGTATGCGCGAACTCTAGTGCCCTTGGGCTGCTTATTAATTATTTCACCGTTTCCTTGGTTGCCTTCAATCATCCTGTCCACCGAATATAACCAGCCCGCACACCTTGTACCGACTTACCGGCTCGCTTTACACCTGAGTACACGAGGCTAGACCTTATTCTTCGTTCTTAATACTTATTTATCCCTGACCTATTTTACCGCATGGCTTGGTTAACGTAACTCGGCATCGATAATGTCTTCCCGTATCGAACATCGTATCCGGGCCGCTTGGAGAGCTACCTACGGTCCGTTTAAAAAATCCACGTAAATTCAATGGAGCGCATTATGCTACCCGCAAGTGAGGTTAAACCGGAGTACTCGCGGCGTACACGGGAGATTATTAAAAGTGGATAACATTTAACGTTACTTAGGCGCTCTGTACATCGATACCGATACACGTCAAGATTCGACTCGTTCGCTGTGTTAACCTTTCATTAATCGAGGACGCTGACGCGCGTTGGTTCCTCCAATTGTTCATTTATATCGAATATCGTAACACGGATTGAATCGTTAAAATTACCAATAAATATTCGCAATTAAATTTCCCGATGACTCATCGAGCGAAACGACTTTCGAAATATTTGTTTCTCGTTTCGAGATTTCCACGGTTGGAAATTTGTTGCTTCCCGCGTAAGCGTTACTCGCGATAAATACGGTGAATACGTTCCCAAGTTAAGACCATCATAACTGGCTAGTAGTATAACTGGAGCGTTAAGGCGTCCTAAACCTGGGAATTTATCCTCGGTGTTCTTGACAATATGTCGTAAATGGTTGATCTAGGGTACACAGAGCGTTCCATAAAACGAATTACAAGCTGTTTTCTCGCAGACTACCAAGGATGGTCATCGACAATTGTGTATATATTGTCATCGTTAAACGCCTTTTTTATCATCTGGCCTAAAATAGTCCGGTTATCCCCACTCGTGAACTACGTACGTTTCCAGTGAACGTATCTAATACATCGTGGAATGTTTTACATTCCGTTTACAACGTAAATAACAAGATATACACAATTGTCGATGACCTTGTCACATTACCATCCTTGGTAGTGTCCGAGAAAACAGCTTGTAATTCGTTTTATGGAACGCTCTGTTTTCTCGTAGACTACCAAGGATGGTAACGTGACAGGAAGCTAACCGACAGCGATACATCGATATATAGTATACAATTATCGTTAACCGTCTTTTTTATCATCTGGCCTAAAATAGTTCGGTTATGCCCACCCGTGAACTACTTACGTTTCCAGTGAACGTATCTAATACGTCGCGGCATATTTTACATTACATTTACAACGTAAATAACAACTCCTCGAACCATCACCCGCGGCGGTTAATCCACCGTGAGAACAGCGCTGCACCGTGGGTTTAGAAGCTCAATTTCGCGATCCGTGTTCGAACACCGTCGTCTACCTGCGAACCCGCAAAATGTGAGTCCGATAACGTAAATAGGCACCTCCCTCCAACTAATAACGGAGTGTATACGCTCAAGGCGAACGCATGGGGAGCAACATTGACAACGCGGGGTAAGCAAAATTCCGTCGCAGTATCCGCGAATACAATGCAAATAATACACCCTGTAAATCTCACTTATTACAACTCGGTGGATTTACGCGGGGCGAAGGTGGAGAGAGGGAGGGGGAGCTAAGCTCAAACGGGCACGGGGTCTCCGGCTGCGACAGGAATTAAATTCAAAGTTTAATTAAGAGCTCTCCTCAAATAAAGAGCCGGGACCAAAAAATATTTAAACTAACTCCGCTCGTTTTCCATCTCGGGGGGTAGGGGAGGGGTGCGCTTGTACCACCTCAATCGCGATACACAACTTTCCGTGGAGCACCTCCTCTGCCGTTTCTTCGAACCCGCTGGAATTCCAAGTTTAGCGAGAGACCGGTCCGTGCAACTCGGCGAAACGATCCCTTTCCCTACCACCTCGTTCATACCACCCCCGCTATCGTTCCCGCTACCAACCCCCCGTTTAGCCGTATAAAGGCCGTGAACTTAAACGGAAACGGTTGTCCGAACCGGGCGCGGCAGCCGGGACGTTAATTCTTTCGCGAGGGGTTTAATGGAACGTTTTCTGCCATTGCCGCCGCGCAACAATAATGTACGGCCGGGCGTGATCAATCATTTTTCGGCTCGTGACACGGCCATTTTCCCCGGGCCGCTATCAATCGTGACAGATTCGACGCGGCGTGTACGTGACCGACCGATTCGCAGAGCTAATCGAATTTATTTTACACTGTGTTTGAAAACGCCGGAACGACGTACGGGCACTGAAACGGCGGCGGGGGGAGGGAGGGGGTTCGTGGGGGGTCCAATCGGTGGTTCACGGGGCGCGGCAGACGTGCCAGTCCCGATTGCTCCGTGTATCGAGTTGCGGATCGCGAATATCGACCGTTCGACGAGGAGGGGGTGGTTTGGGGGTCAAGTAATCGCGAAAGCGTAGGCCGGTGACACGGTCCGTTTGCCGCATCAGGAGCAAATTATAACGAGCGAACGGCCACGAGCGGCTTCCACGTCAAAGGTTCCCGGTTTAAGGTTCACGATTAATGCGGGTCGATTGCGATCGGCCAATTGCATTATGCCTCGCGGGCAACTCCCGCGGACACGCAAACGAGCTTAACGACGCTTGGCGTACCGTGAACCTCCCCCTCCCTACGGCTCCGCGGCCCTCTCTTTTGCATTTGTTCTTCCGTTTCGAGCCGGATTATTGGCATTCCGCTACACTCGACCAGCGTGCTTTCTCGGCTGTGACCACACGGGTAAATAGGCCGCGGATCGCCGCTGCGTTGAGTCAATCTAGGAACAGGTTACCGGTAATGTCCCTCAGGTTGTTACCAAGGACCATCTTCCAAAAAATCGTCGCTCTCGGACGATAAACGGTTCCGGGGGAGTTCGTTTTCGCGTCAAACGGCTTTCATTTCGCGTTTACTTTTTCGATGGAGCAAGAGTTTACACTTATCGCGGTTGTGTCTGGATGTTTGTACCTTTCGTAGCTTATATTCGCTCGAATAGATAATAAAGAAGTTCTCGTGTCTTTTATAGTCTTGTATTGCAACAGATAGCGAAGAAATAAGTAGTAGGATAATTTGGCGACGGAATTATGACCTTGAGAGGCTGAAATATTCGGTGCACGCGAAGCAAAAGTTGTGCCTAGCGTTTATATCTTAGCTCCTTCTACCTGGAGTAGATAATAAAGGAGTTCTCGTCTCCTTTATAGTCTTGTATTGTAACAGACTGTTGCAATACAAATATATTTGGTGCACACGAAGCAAAAGTTCACATTTAACGAAGTTGTGTCCAGCGTTTGTATCTTTCGTAACTTATTAGATTGTTCGGAAAGTCATTTTGTTTTTTTCTTTTTTTTGTGAAACTGGAACACGATTTTTTAAGGGTGTATAAACATTCGATTAAATTATACATTCTCCATTTTGGAAAACGAAAGGACTTTCCAAACAACCCAATATATTCGCTCGTGTAGATAATAAAGGAGTTCTCGTCTCTTTTACGGTCTTGAATTGCAACAGACAGCGAAGAAATAAGCAGTAGGATAATTTGGCAACGGAATAATGACCTTGAGAGACTGAAATATTTAGTGCACACTTTCTTACGCTTACCAGGCGTAGGTATTCAGCCTCGCACCGAAGAACTCGGGTTCACCTTTCGCGTCTCAAACGCAAAACGCAAAGTGAATTTCAGCGCGGCTAATGGCGTTGCATTTTCTAGAAGCGGTCTCTGTCGAAAAGTTCGATCCCCGCGTGCCGGTCGCGGCGAGATCCTTCGTCCTTTCCAACAGCAGGTCCTACGGGCCAGCTGGTACCAGCCTCGTTCTCTTAACAGCCGGGCAAAACGGGTATCCTTTCGTTAATCCACGTCGCCCGGTTTACGTTTTCAACTTACCGCGTGCAATTTATCCCGGCCTCGCGGCCCATCAATTTCTCCGGAGAATAAACGCTGAAATTTGCAGAACTTTCCGAGCAGGTTGCCCGGGGGTTGGGGCGTTGCAAGTTTTCAATTTCGTTCGGTGATATATCCGGTGTTTTCAGAGGCTCGCGGTATCACAAGCACCGGAACCAAGAAGCTTTTGCCCCCTTTGAGGGCAGACTTTCGTCCCGGTTTCTTACAATTATACGGTCAAGCGTTGAAATACACGGGAGGTATATGGGAGGTACATGGGAGGTACGTCACGATCGCGGATAAAAAATTCACGCGAATCGAGAACTCGTTCTTTTCGAACAAATCGCTTCGACGAGGTATAATAGCATTTTGTGGAACGAGAAACTAGGAAAATGGTGTTTTTTTTTTTCTTTTTGCGCGCGCGCGCGCGCGGATAACAGTTTATTTACAACACTTGTTGCTGGGTACTTTTGCGTGCCAAGGATGCGCAAAAGTATCACGGCGAATACACTTTGGTGTTGGAGTTTCGTTCGAGTCGTTTTTGCGAATTCTTTTCTTTAATAAAATTTTATTAATATTGTAGGTATATTTATCGAAGTTCAAAAAAATTAGTTATGTTACGCTTTATCGATATTTAATAATATATTTCCAGTTCGTGGATCTGTAAAGAATAATGCAACGTGTGCTAGTGATTAGACCAGTGGAATCTTCCAGGGTATCGATAAGTACATATGTGTTTAAATTTTAACGTAGTTTAAATATCGTACCTTAAAAGTGATCGTTAAAATTGCGAATCTATATTCGTTAACAAACTTCCGCGTAACGAAACGTAACAACAGAACGGAATGTTTTACATGTTTTACAAGAGAAATGTTTTGGAGCTTCGTGAAACTTTTCAATAACTGGTTGAAAATAATTAGGTACGTAAAAATCTAATATGAAGAACATTAAAAGAAATGCAAGAAAAGAAAACAGAGAAAAGCAAATAGGAACATTTTTAATCTTAAAGTCGGAAATTAAAAACGAAAGAGAGTGAGTGCTTCGTAATGCTTCAGGCTTGGTGGCTACACTGGGGCAAATGAAGTTTTCTTAGACACGGTGAAAGTGGTCTATAAATCCTCTTTCCTTGTATCATCGAAATAAAATTATCCGTTTTATGTAAGTTTAAAGCGTTCCGGTAACTCGCTCGGTTGATCATTCTAAACTTCACCGTTCGTCTTCGAGCTCACAGTTCCCTGATAATTCAGTAGCACGGATAGTTTATATTTTGAGATCCAGCGATTAGTTATAGCCAAGTGGTGTCGTAAACATGTACGACCGCATTGGGCCACGCATTATAGGCGAACACGTTCGGATATACGTTTAACATTCCATATTCAGAAAGCCAGCCGCATAGATGGTCGATTTCGATTTATGGCCGATGCGAGCATTCGTGGAACGTCGGATTTATCGGGGGTTACACTCGGACCTTACTCAGACCCAGCCAATACGTCTTTGATCTGTTCGCGGAATATTTATGAAAACGTTGCTTGATATACGAGGCTGGCTGGACTGTTCGATTAATTATTCGGTGAACACGCCAAGATTTAATTATACGCTCTGTTCCAGCGCACTTCTGGCTCTCGAAAATGCTTCGTCGATGCTTTGATCCGGGGGATTTCACGAAAGGATGTCGCGAAGATTCGCACAAGTTGCACGAAAGGAACTCGTGCTAGTTATCACGTATCCGGACAGTGTAAGCTTTTTGTTCCAGGAATTGTCACGCTAGAGTCTAGTTGTCGCCCCATTGAAACGCTAGATGGCGTTACTATAACGATATAACGTACCACGCGGAATCATTATACGTTGCACAATGATTCGAAACGTTCAATCTCGACGCGAGTCGTTTAACTTTATAAATTGTCCTTACAAGCACGACACACTTTCGCGCGTTATTAAAAGATCTATCTTTCGGTTAAAATTGATTAAATCTACGAAAAAAATTTATTTAATTGTATCGTTGTCGTTTCCAGTGTCCAGGTACAAGTTTCGTTCGTTCAGTTGAGAATATTTTCATATATAGAAGTGGAAAGTGTTTTTATCGATTCGGGTGGAAGATGTTACACGTATCCGAGCAGAAGTGGTTTCATATATCCGAGCGGAAGTATTTCACGCTACCAGATAGGATTCGTTCTGTGTACCAAGATAGTAGTTGTTCCACGCATCCAGGTTAAAAATTGTTTTCACGTATCCGGGCAGCACTTGCATCGTACAAATTCGGGTAAAAGTTTTTTTCCATGCATTCGGATACACATTATTTCGTGGATCTGGAATACAAGTTTTTTCATATATCCGGTTAGAAGTTATTTCACGCATCCGGGAGCAACTTGTTTCATACACTCAGAGTGGAAGTTGTTGCATATAGCCGAGCAGTGGTATATTCGGTCTCGTAACGTACCGTATTAGACTCCGTCGGAGGTCCGGAGCATTCGCGCGACGCACGGCAAAAGTTTGAAACGACCGAGTACGCGAATCGCCCCATCTGACTGGATGGTTTCGCAGGGTCGTATCTCGCTCGAAGTAGCTCCGCTCGAAATTCAGAGAAATTCGATGCCTTTCATCAAAGAAAGGGATGATCGCGCGCACGTGGCGGGGGAGGAGGCCAACGAAAGGACAACGACCTTGGCTCGCGAGGAAATTGCGCGAACGATGAATCTCGTCGATCGCGAGGAGGATGCTGACCCGCCGAACGTAAAGTACATTTAGAGTCGGACGTGACCATGGATCGTAACGCGAACTTCCTGTTTCACTGTCTAACTAAACATCCGCGACCGACTCAGATTACGCAACAGAACTGCGAGAGTTTCTTTCAGAGATTCTCTAATTTTAATAGGAATGAAATAAAAGTTGGGAAAACGGTGAGAGTTTCTTTTAGATATTCTCTAATTTTAATAGGAAGGAATGAAAGTTTGAAAAACGGTGAGAGTTTCTTTTAGATATTTTCTAATTTTAATAGGAAGAAAATAAAAGTTTGGAAAAAGGTGAGAATTTCTTTTAGATATTTTCTAATTTTAATAGGAAGAAAATAAAAGTTGGGAGAAAGGTGAGAGTTTCTTTTAGATATAGTATTCTCTAATTTTAATAGGAAGAAAATAAAAGTTGGAAAAAGGTGAGAGTTTCTTTTAGATATTTTCTAATTTTAATAGAAAAGAAATAAAAGTTGGTAAAAGGTGAGAGTTTCTTTTAGATATTTTCTAATTTTAATAGAAAAGAAATAAAAGTTGAAAAACGGTGAAAGTTTCTTTTAGATATTGTCTAATTTTAAAAGAAAAGAAATAAAAGTTTGGAAAATAGTGAGAGTTTCTTTTAGATATTTTTTGATTTTAATAGGAGGAAACAAGAGTAAAGAAAATGGGGTTAGTTTTTTAAAAATATTCCTTGGATTTTGGTAAGAGAAAATAGAAAAGTAGAGAAAACGCAGTTTTGTTTTTTAAATCGAGGAGTCTGCGTATTTTCAGAGATCGCGTGACGAGCGATTTCGCGACTCTGTGTTCTCTGATCTACGTTCACTGCCGAACGATATAAATCCTGTACCGGCTAAGTTATACCTCGGTCACTTCCAAGAAACTTCGTCCGTTGGCGAAGCTGAGGGGAAAGGGTGGAACGAAATCGAGCATGATTTAAGCAGAGGATTAACGGGGGAAATTTGTCAAAAATCGATGTATACCGAGGGGAACATCAACGAACGAAATTATGGGGTCACGGGGCCTGCCAACAAGACTAATTTTCTCGGACATTTCAGTAACTCGGAATCCAATATCAGCAACGCGCGGGGGACGATGAAGAAAAGAGCCCCGAAATGGACTTATTCGGATTCTTTGCCGGAGAATAATCAGCGAAGAATTTCACCTCACCGTGTTCCCGTGACCGCTCGATGCTCATGATTATTTCTTTTAAACACTTCGATCTTTCGAAATCCACTACTCCGATTATGAAATCGCAAATTTTTCCCGTAGATTCTATCGGGTTGTTCGGAAAGTCGTTTCGTTTTTTTTTTTTTTTTTTTGGTGAAAATGAAACACGATTTTTTTAGAGTGTACAAACATTTTATTAAATCATGTATTCTCCATTTTGGAAAACAAAATCACTTTCCGAGCAATTCGATGCATTCGAGGCGAAGGGTTGCGATAGTCCATAAGTTGGATTCCTCGCGTCTATGGTGGAGAAAAAACTTATTCATATCATGGAGAAAAGGAACAATTTCCTTTTTATCCCCTTCGACACCGTAGAAATCGAGAACGAACAATCATTACTACTTGTAACCCATTTTTCAATTTTAATCGTCAAATTTCAATTAAAATTTCCACTCTCTGTATCGGGCAACCCCCCTAAGAGAGACAACAAAGTTACTAGATCGAAAAATACGATCCCTTGAAACATTTTTCTCACATTTATTATATTTCTCTTCGCTAATTATTGGGTTGTTCGGAAAGTCATCTTGTTTTTTTCTGCTGAAAATGAAATACGATTTTTCAAAAGAGTACAAACATTTAATTAAATCACATATTCTCAATTTTGGAAAACGAACCGATATATCTCTTCTCTACCTATATCCGCGATCTCTCCCCGTTGCATTCTATTTCGTCTTCCTTCCGTTAAACTCCTCAGTCCCCGTTCCCCCTGGAACGTCTCCACGTCTCAAAGACAAATTCCGTTTTCCTTTAATCCAGCAATTCCCTGTCGAAGTTAAATCTCATCGTCACTACCAAAGTGCAAGAATCCTCCCCGCGAAATAATCCTTACAATGGTAGGTAATCCGGAAAGGTGAAGGCCTCGTCGAGGACTGTTCCCTACCTCGAGAGGACAAACGTTCCGATCGGCGATGCTCCACTCCCGGTATCGTTCGTTGAACGACAAACGTTGAACGTTGGTAGGCTTGTATTTCGGTCAAGCCGTATAAATGTGAAATTGTCGAGGGCAGGAGGGTAACGAGTAACGTTCGTCTACGTGGGGTGTTGCGGCGTAGGTAAGACGGGGCGGCGGTCTCGATCGCGGAGGTGAGCGATGGTGAGAAAAAGAGAAGCGAGTACGAGGGTGAGGCCGAGACTCCGGCACCGAGGTGAGGTCGGTACCGTCGGGAGGGGGACAAAGGATGGAAAGGGGAGTGGGGGGGACGGTTCGGTGGTGTTGAAGGGGAACAGGGGCGTGCGTGTATTATGGGGAAACGTTGGAGGGCGCAGTCTCGGCTCGCGCGCCGGGCATTCGCGTTCGCGGGCCGCGTGTTCGTTGCTCAGTTTCGGTCCAGGCACAACTGCACGCGCTACCCTAGCACGTTCGCCTCGTGCCCCCCTACGAGTAACGGTGTTGGATACGTGAAAACGCACGTGAACGTTCACCGTGATCCTCGATCTTAACCGGTGGATCGTTCCCGGAACTGTTCGACGAGGGGATCGCTTGATTTTTCTCATCGTAAGAAAAAAAAAAAAGAAAAGAGAAACATCGATAAAATCGCCACCGAGAGTGCGTCGTCCGAAGCCGGAGGTTCTCGGTCGCGAAATCTCGTTATGAAATCGACGGAGCTCGATTGACGCGAGAGTGGCGACCACCTGGAAGCTTCCTCGTGCCACCAACGGAATTGCTTCTATCGCGCGATATCTCCTAGCGGACTGTGTGGCGGTTCAGTGATCACTCTCCGACCCTCGTGACCGTCGAAGACGCGATTCGCGCGATTCCTTCGGTATCGGTTCGGATTTAGCGCGAGTAACAATTATCGTCCCGGATCGATAGCGAGGCGTTTCGTCGATCCCGCGCTCTCGAAAACCGCGCTCGCCCCGTTGCGTTTCAGATTCGCTCGTGAACTCTTTCACCGCGCGCGAGAGAATACTCTCGAGGGTTAAAGAGAGTCTTGAGGGTTAAAGAATCGCGAACGAAGGACACCGAAGGTAATTGATCGCGATCGTTCAAAAAAACGGGCGAGTGTCTCGTAAACGTAACGGAAGAGGGTGGTTCCCGATCGACGGGTGAAAGAAAAAGAGAAAAAAAAAAAATATATAAAAAAATACTCGACTCGCGGTTCGGTTTTACTCCCCCCCGGTGGCTGCGAGGACCCAACCACCGCTGTAGCAATCACCGACTTCGCTGACCGGAAAGTTGAAAAATTCAATTCGACGGACATTCACTAGGTAAACGTGTCCAATCGGTCTGTTTTCGTTGCCTTTTATTTCGTCGTTTGACCGCGTCCCCCTCCCGCCTCCGTGGAAAAATATTTTCGTTTAATGTCCCCCGCGTCTATCGTTTCTTCGTCTGTGTCCGTACACGGGGCGATCGGCGATTAAACGGCTCGTGGTTACTGGCCGGGACTTCGTATCGTAACGAGACCGCGCCGTTTAAAGGGACGCGCGCTCGCGCGCGCGCTTCGTAACGTTTGTGCGGGACTGTTTGTTTCCCGGCGTGTAACGAGAATCGGTCAGAGATAAACGTAATCGACGAAGGAGGAAACGGAGTCTTCGCGCTGGGAGGGAAGATTGGAAAGTACAGTGAACGAACGAGCGCGATGACGATGCTGCTGTTAGCGGTTTGGTGGCTCGTCTACGCATCACCCGTGATTTTCGCCGCGCAACGGGCCAAGGAGCTCAGCGATGGTAAAGGTAGGAGGCATCGACTTTAAAAAAAAAAAAAATCCTTTTTACCCGCTGTACGTGCCCAACAACCAAACCGTAGCGTCCCCCCCTTTTGTCCCGGTGGAAAGAAACGCGGATATACGGTGTTTACTTAAACAAAGCTCCGGATCGAGACGATTACGGAACGAGAAGCAGTAGACGATAACCCGACGAGAGACAATTGCAGCCCCGCGGTAAGGATACTCTTCGGTCGGGTATAATAGAGACCCGGTCTTTCGAGATATCCCTGTAAACCGTAAAGGAGAACGTTACGGGGCTCAATGACGCAAGATTTGCACTTTATTAAAAGACTCCGGCCGCGAATAGGGGGCATTAAAGAGTCGAATTAAAGTCCTCGTTCCCTCACCCCTCCGTGTTATTTCCCACGACCGTTGGGCCGCGTTATTCTCTACCCCGTATTCCACGTTCCGCTGTTTCTCGCTTTAACGGGGGGCCACCCGCGTGTCTCGGCTCGAAATGTGAACGATTCGTTGAATTTTACTTTCGTTTCTTTCACTCGCGAAATGCACGCGATGCGCTCGATTTTTTGCATCCGTCCGAGTATTCGTGGAATTTTTGTTTGGTAATTTTTGGGAAACGGTATGGAATATGTATTGGATTGTTCGGAAGGTTGTTTCGTTTTCCAAAATGGAGGATACGTAATTTAATGATATGTTTCTACACGATTAAAGAATTGTGTTTCATTTTTACCGAAAGAAAACGAGACTACTTTCCGAACAACCCGATAGATTCTTACTCGGTGCGAGTGTAATTTACGTAGGAATAAAAGGGAGAAGAACGCGTTGTTTTTAATTGATATGTTTGCAATGTTGCGCTTCGGGTCGTCGTCGATTTATTTTGACGAACGCCTGAAACGGAACGTCGAACATGTTCGAATTGAAAGTAGCCAGATTGGTACGGTTTAGAAAAAAAAAGGAAGAAAGAAACGAGAAATTGAATAAATTGGGAAAATGACAATTTGAAAAGGTAAAACGAGTTTTGTGACAATTTTCGAGTTTGTGTTTGCATTACTGTAGGCAAACCCGGTCCGTGGACAAATTTTGTACATGGAAGTCATCGTTTTTAAAACTGAGCGAAACCTTTTGTTGAAATTTTCGCTAACTAAATAAACGTTGAAATTTCAATAACATCCGAAACGCTGTGAATGTGTTATGGAAATGTCTAAAACAGATTATTTAAATATTGGTTATTGTTTCGTATATTGCTGACCAAACATCGTTGCAATAAATCGTCGAACGTCGAATCGTTATAAATAGACTTGATTTATTGTAATATTAACTCTCAAAGAGGTAGATCGCACACGAAATTATCAAAGGTGCTTTTCTCTTCGACTTGTCGCGCCGTTTGCAGCTATTTGAATTTTTTTTCTTTTTACAGTAAGCAGCTCGTATTTTCTTTTTCGTGTCTACGATCAAACGAAGCGTTCTTCGAACGTATACTCCATAATACCTTGCGAGGTCTATAATAACCACGACCGTCAATTTCTCCGTTCCTCTTTCTTTCAAGCTTCTACATTTTCAGCCTTGTTCGAGCGTTTAACGAACTAATGCGCCTACATACGGTGTCCCATTAATCGTAACACAGTGCAGCACAAAAAGATCCTTCGCGTAAAAGCTAACAAGCGGAATAAAATATTCTTGTACGACCTTGTATTATCGAGAACAACTTCGGTACATGTATCGGGTATTCATATACTTTATTAATCGAGGTTATCTCTTATAATAACCTTTATACGTTGCTCTTATTCTCGCTCTTGAAATGTTTCTTCTTTTTTTTTTCTTTTTTAATTTACCGTGATTCGAATAAATTTAAACTCGACATTTTCGATTACTCTCCTCGCAAAGAATCGTCGTCCCTTTCTCGATTGTACTTCGATCGCCGGGATACTCTGCATACATCGCGACGAACACTCGAATCGATAGAAAATCGTAAAACAGAGCAAAGAAAAGTTCATTTCCGAGAGAAGGATAAAACGAGGGATCGATGTGTAAGGGTAACACCGAGCTCGTGACCGTATTCCCGCATCCGGTTCCGTCGAGAGCCTCGTATTTTCGTCAATTACTCGAATTTCGTCCCTCCACTCTGAATAGGCACTTCTTGATTCTTTTAGTTCGCGTAAGAAACGAAAAGAAAAAGTAGAAAAAGAAAAAGAAATCGATTGAAATCTCCTTAAATCAATGAAAACAAAAATAACCAACGGTTCGACGCCGATCGTGGGCAACACCCCTCCCCACTCCCAGGTAAATGGCTATTCGTTTACCTTCTCGCGGAAAGGAATTAATCTCCATTGTGTACTCTCCCCTCGGTGATTTTAAACGAGCTACCAATTAAAATTGTCCGATCGATGCGTCCCAATTGCAACATCAACGACCAGCCTCGAACATCGCTGGATACGACCGGACCGTTCCGTTTCCTACTCGATCCTTTTGTGCCCGTTGCTCCTTTGAACTCTTCGGCTGTCCCTTGCTGCATCTACCCATCTCCTCATCGGCCCCCTCTCCGGCTCGTAGCATCGCACAGGTATCGGCGGATGCACGTGAATGACGATCAGCGTTTATCGAGCGTAAAATTTGGATTTGCTACGGAGCTGTAACGGTTGCTCGAGTTTACGAGGTTTGCGAAGCACGCCCGGAAATTTCTCGTACACAATCGTCGCACTTGGTGTAACCCGGGCCATCGCGTGCCGAGACTTTCGCTGCCTGTTTCGTTGCCGTTGGAATTTAATTGCCCGACGAACAGCTCGAATCCAGGTCCGCGAATCCCCGCGCTTTGTTCGCGAGCGTCAATGCACGGTATTGTTCTCCGGGTTGTCACCGATTCGGGGTCCGAGCCGATGCAACTCGAAAGACACGTATGACCCGACCCTTTGATTTTCCATTTGGACACTGTAACCCGTGGAAGATACATTTTCCATTTTTATCGAATTTGATCAAACAGAGGGGAATCTCGTGGACACTCGAACCTGAAAAATCTTCGAACCGAAGATCTTGTGGGTGAATAAAATCGAGCGAAGTTCGTAGCACCTCGAGGAGTGAAACGCGTGGTCGGTTGAGAAAATGTGTCGGTTGTAAAATAAGCATTTGGGTGTGGTGTTTGTAGTGTGACCCTGGTAGATTTAAACAAATCCTTACTATACGTCGATAGGCGTAAATTATTCGTCTTTTCGTCCGTCTTTCAAAGTGTCGTTTTACGGTATGTCTTACGAACATATTGGTAGATTTAAATAAATCCTTACTGTGCGTCGATAGTCGTGAATTGTTCAGTTTTAATTATTCGTATTTTCGTCCGTTTTTCAAAGTATTATTTTACGGTATGTCTTACGAACATATTGGTAGATTTAAATAAATTTTTACTGTACGTCGATAGTCGTGAATTGTTCAGTTTTAATTGTTCGTCTTTTCGTCCGTCTTTCAAAGTGTCGGACATTTTACGGTACGTCTTTGCGGATTGCGACGAGTTCGAGACAACTTGAGAGACATATGTGGGTGAAATTTGATCGCCGTTATTTATCCAAATCGCTAGACCGTGTATACATCGGGGACAAGAGTGAGGAACAATGAGAGCGAATGGGGATAACTCTGTAACAACCTGTCGGGCGGATATCATGACAGCCTGACAGAGAACTGTATACATTTGGGACGAGATTGAGATATAGACGGAACAAGTGAGATCGAGCTATAGACAAAGCTAGCGAGGATAACTCTGGGACAATTTGACAAGGAGAGTAGTGACAGTTTGATAGGGACGTTTGCACACCTTTGGGACGAAAACGAGATACAGTTAACAGTGGTGGGGATATCTCAGTGGCAACCTGAGGGACGGTATCTCGTAGTTCTCGGTGCAAAATATCTTTCTTTCGCTGGATTAATCGATAACGAGATCTTTTCCTTTGCTTCTCCGATCTGAAGAAATTCGAATTGAGAAATTTTGTAAGAAACACGTGATCGAATATCGGGATTCCGCGCGTGGCAAGTCATTTGACATTTTCTAGAGCCTCTCGAATGGCCACCATTCAACGAATGGGATTCTTGAATCGTTGAATCGTTTAGTGTTCTGCGAATGATGTATTCTAGACACGTGAATTGTGATATAAGCGAAAGACGAGATGATATTCGCGGGATCATTTTGTCGAGATGGAGGTACGGATTTACCTTGTCGATAATTCGTCGAGTTACGTTTCAGCGACGAGTATTTGAAGCCTTTACAGGGTGTAAATAAATTATAGAAATTTTGATAATCTGTAGGATGCATACAAGGAAACAGAAATGTCTTAATAGAGAGTGAAAATTACAAAGTTCGTGTGGTAAATTAATATTTACGATTACTATCCATATTACTTGATTCTTTGCTAAATAATATTTGAAAAAAGTTTCGATCGGTCAATCGTAAGAGGTATTAGTATTTTATTGATTATGATACTGTTGTTTCTCTAGAAAGTATACTCGCGTAAGATGCATTTTCATTCGTGAATAGTCAGAGATACCTCGAGGGAATTCTAGTTGCGAATAAACAAAAGCAAAGTGAGATGTAGGAAATTTAGGAATAAAATTATTCACAAATATTTGCATACGCCAATATTTACGAGAGAGTAATAAACTCATTGTATAAATGCATATGCACGCTATAATGCATTGTTTTTTGTTTTCTCTTTTATAAGGTGTATACGGGCTTCTTTTTTTATCGAATAGAGATCGTTATTGTTTATTTACACATATGGATTTTCCAAATTAAATAGAGGATATTTCAATCGAGAAATATGAATACTTTAAACTAGGTGAGAACGAGTTTGGAATTATTTTGCATTCACTTGTATGCATACCACTATATCAACTGCAAACAGAAATTATTTGAAATACGGAACAAGAAATTAATATTTGAAATAATGAATCATTTGGATTGCATCGTTACTTTTAGTGCACGAATAATTTGAATAATTTGTATAGAGATGCACCGTTATTTTATATCACAATCGAGTAAATTATATCGAAATTATAATGAAGATGCGTAGCCAGAACGAGTTATTTTATTATTTAACCATTTGAACCTTTGTCTTATTATATTTTGAACAATAAAGTAAAATGATTAACAATAATGTACAATACATGTGCAAAAAAAATTAATACGAAAATATCATATAAATCAATAATCGATTACAGATCACAATAAATTGAACGTGTTTACAAACTTATTAAAAGACTATATGAAACATTTTTTGTTCAATTTAAAGAATAAATCGATTCAATCGGATATGATGTAAAAGCAACGTATTACTTTCTTCCTTGCAAAAGCAATTATTGATTTGTTTCACAGTCCGGTGAAACAGTTAAAAGTTTAATGCAGAATATTCATTCATTATGTTTATATGAGTTGTCGACGTTCCACAGGCATTTTGGTATAAGAGCATTAAAAAAGTTTAACCCGGGTTCTTTGTTTCACCGTGGACAGTTTATACAACTTTAAACTTTCTAACGTTATGCTAATGCGTAAAACTTCACGAAAAAAGTGAAACTCCATTTTCCAGTGTACAACGTCATGGACAAAACAACCTGCTCAACGGTCAGAAAATTAAGAAAGTAGCAGAGAAGCTGAGTATTCCTCACGGGAAAAACTACCTAAGAGAATAGTCTACGGTGCATATAAAAAACCAGTTGAAGGAGGCTGAAAATAATTGAAGAACCTTGTGTACGGAGTATGAATCATGCGTTGGGAACAATAGGAGTGTGCTGTATAATTATTACAACGAAAGTATCGCGTCGTGGTAGTATATATATATAAAATCAGTTGACGTAGTTGTTCATTCTTCAGAAATTCGAATTTTTCGTTTAGAGCGTCGTGCCATAAAGGCCACTAATTATTTTAGTGAATACGTTTAACCAATGAACTTTATCATTAACGAAACTGCATTTTCCCTAACAGTAGCATAACCATTACTAACATAGTAGACGTAAGAAACAATAATATAAATTTCTCATTTTGATTACCAAAAGCAATAGTATTTAGTTCTTTTGTGTATCTACATGATCGGCTCTTCAATATGGTCTGCTTCATTACACAATTAATCTACTAGTTAGACTCTTCCCCATTGCCTGATCAATTGAGTAATTGATTCACTGATCAAACTCCTCCGTATAGTCTGGTTAGTTCAGTAATGCATCTACTAGGCAGACTTTCGTAGTGTCTGACTACTTTAGTACTAAATCTACTTATCGACTCTCTGTGCGGTCTGGTCAGTTCAGTAATGAATCTACTAGCCAGCCTTCGATGGAGTCTGACTAGTTCAGTACTGAATCTACTTATCGACTTTCCGTGCGGTCTGGCCAGTTCAGTAATGAATCTACTAGTCAGCATACGGTGGAGTCTGACTAGTTCAATACTGAATCTACTAGGCAGACTTTCGCAGTGTCTGACTACTTCAGTACTGAATCTACTCGTAGACTCTCTGTCTGGTCTGTTCAGTTCAATACTGAATCTACTAGCCATACTGTTAAATCAGGTTTGACTACTGAAGGTGGGATAAAAAATATTGTTTCTTGTAACGAAAAATATTACTTACAATAATCTTAATTAACTATTCTTTTTCGGTGGTATAAAATTTTCTTTAAGATTATTTATTGGTTCATCAGGATAGGATGAGGAAATGAAACCGAATGTTACACCAGTTTTTAAATACAATTAAATTTGCATAAACATATTTACTTTCCTCTACATTTCTCGTTACGTTATAATATCGTATAATTTTTTCTTTCACATTAATTTTTAATACAGAAAGCAATGATTAATTGAAACATTTATCTGTATATATTAACTTCTAGAGTTTATCAACTGTAGCACTCGTCTCGGGGACAGAAATTTTCTTTTTCACGAAGGTCGGTGCCTTCGAAAAACCTTGGAACTACTCTTAACGGTTAATGTCAAGAAGGAATTGCCAAAGTTCAAGAACGGAGTCAAGGAACACGGTCGCGCTAATACTTCCCTCGTTTTCTTTTGTCCTGTTTCTGTTACGGATAAAAACGAGACAATTTTCCGGGTGTGTTCATTCGTTGAACCAGGGGAGAGCAGTGTACGAATAGTTTTGCCCGACGCCGCGTATTCCATTGTCTCGCGACGGAATACTGCTTTATTTTGCAAGAGTTTTATAAAGAAACGCTTGAGCGGTGCACGCCGATGCAGTAGACACGGTTGTTCTTGTTGGCTCGACCGCGTGTACAGTGTTGCGGTTTTTCTCTCAACGCGGCTTCATCAACGCGTAATCCAACGAAATGTCACGCGGCGTTACGGTTCGCTCGGCCTTCCCGGCTTAATTAAACATAAATTTCAGGAAACCGGATAGCGCTATGGTCATTTTGAAAACCGATGTTAAAGTGCATCCGTGGCCACAAAAAAAAAAAAGAAAAACGAAGAAACAACGCCCTCCGTCGTGGACACTCCTTCTCTTCCTCCCTGCACTTTTTTGCGATTGCTGTCACCTTTTGATTTATCACGATAACGTCTGAGTTACCTCGGTAATAACAGCGCTCGCGTCGACTTTATTTGTCCGCCACTCAAAGACCCCCTTTTTAATTAATTTAACTACCTGTATAACGACCTCGTGGAGGTCGGGCTCGTTTTTGAGTGGATTTTCGAAACTACGTCGCGCTTTTTACCGATTAATTCGATACCAACGGGCGAAGCTCGGGAATCGATACGACCGGTGCAGCACCGGGTGCCAATCATTTTTTAAAATCCTTCTATTGTGTTCGTACAAACATAGGGCAGTTGTATTTCGACGAAGAAAAACGTACAAGTGTGGACGGTGAAAATGAAAATGTGGATCAGAATTTTTTTTCAGACGGAATTCAAGCGTTGCATTATCGCAGCGAGAGGATACACACTCGGTATTTACGAAATGGAAAAGCTTAAACGTTTGAATACAGTAATTTTTTTGAAGGGTGGCACAAGGAGGCTCTCGCGATAGTTTGCGACCTAAAAAATACCTCGAGAGCCGGGGAGGTTAATTTTAGAGAAGATATGGATTATAAAGATTTGCCAAGCACGCGTGCACTTGACTTTCGACTTTATAGACAAGATTACTTCTGCTCGTGAAGTCACCAGCTTTTTAGTACCTTTGATCTTTGTTTGCGAGGGCATCTTGAAGTAACAGTCTGAATTTTCTCCAGTTAAAAGGGAAATTTATAGACACTTTCAAATAATTACAGTAGCTATCGTTCACGATTGAATGATTTATCTGGCCAGAAATCATTCGAAACTCGCTTGAAACTGAAATTTCATCACCTTAAAATTGAATTTTATAAAATGAAAAGAAATGACAATTTCTTCGTTCTAAATTTGTTCAATTTAAAATGTCCTTTTTTTCTCAATCGTTACGTTAGGTTTTCGTTATTTCACCGATACTAATTTTTAAACTTTACCAATTATCCATTAGGTACAGCTACAATGCTCTTCCTAACTTAATTTCGAACACGTTTGTGCATCTTTTCGAACAAAAGAATACTTCTCCACTTTTGAGACACAAATAAAAATGTCAGAGGGCAATAGATACGCGTGTAAAAGTTATAAATAAACTAGTTTTATCGACCAGTGAACGTAACTGGATCACGTGACTCGACTACACGGAATATGATCACGTGGACGATACAGTGTTCGATGTTTTTTTCGCGTAATTAGCGCAATTAATTCAAACGCGGGAGAACCGGTATCGATCGCTGGAGGGCGTTAAGCCTCCAGCTAGATTTCTTTCGTGCGTACACGTTACGTTATTACGGCCGTAATCGTTTAATTAATAATACGTTACGCCGGTTCCAGACGACACGTAAAATGATCGTGTAAAAATGATCACGCTCGGACTGAAACGGTTCGTTAAACAACCACGATTTTGTGTTAATTAGCGATTATGGAAATACGATCGCACTTAATTGGGACGCGTGTCGGTCGTTATAAAATAACGCGAACAGATCGGTTAAATGTTCTTTGGGCGCGGGCCTCTGCAGTTGGAAACGCGTGTGACCAAACACCATTACTAATTACGGGCACAGGAGCTACCAGTAAATTGCCCTCCATTAGGTACATAGTTCGTACCGCATACTTGCTTCGGCTTAACGTCGCAACAGCTGCGACTAGCTACCTACGTGTGCGGATCATAAATAATTATTCTCGTAAAAAGTATCGTGAGTGGGTAAAGGGAACGGTGGGGGGAATTAAGGGGGCAATCTGATATTTACGGTGAAAAATCGAACGCCTCTTAACGGTGTTTGTTGTCGATAACGGAATAAGTGAAACGGAATTAAAAATGAGGGACGCGCGCTCCGCGTAACGTAATATAATCGCGATAAATATTGTTGTTTTGAACAATTCTTCTACCAAATTTAATACACGAGAAACGACGAAACGAACGGGTGTGCGCGATCGCAAATAAATCGTTATTTCGGTACATACAGAGAAGACAAAATGATGGATGTAGAATTTGGTGAAAAATAAAATTTAAATCGTTTCATAAATAACGACACTCGTCGGGAAACGAAGAACTAACGATCGAGTCGAACCTCTCACCGCGAAATCAACAATGTTTCGTGGGATAGGTTCATAATGAAGTTTATCATTACAATCAATAACGACTGTTTCCCTAAATTCTCTATATTTCATTTCTGTTCCATTTTTAAACGTACAACTCGCATCGAAGAATACTCAAACCGAAAGCGGAATAGGTTAATCACTTCCCACAAAAGAAAACTTGTATTTTTCCGAACGAAACCTCCCCCTATTCCCCAAAACCAGTAGATAGATGTTTATCGGTGAAACATGTACGAAGTAAAGTCGAATTTTTCCAAGCTAGGCCCCCATTTAATTCGGTCGCGCATTACAGCGCGGAAGCATCGACGTTTTCTGGTCATTTGAGCTGGGAATCGGTCCAACAAGAATGCCACCGGAACCGGTCCAAGGGTAGATAGTGTTTACCGGTTATTTGTCGGGGATTTTACGGTTTCTTGACAACGGAACACCGGTTCCGTTGGTATTCTAGCCCGGGACGAAATCGTCCCCTAAATGTTCCGCCGAAAGATAATCCAAAGTTTCTTGCCCCCGGCCGCGGAAACTTGTTCTCTGTATCTCAGTTTCGGCTGGGGGCTAATGGCTCCCGGTGAGTCACGTCCCGTGGAAAACGTCCCCTCACGCACGGAAATCTCCGGACGGGCAAAAATGGCCGCGAAGACCTCCGGAGCGTAACCGTGGACACGGAACCCGTACACGCGATACAATCACGGTCAGCTTTACTTGCCCGCGAGCTCACACACGAGCCACATGGAAGACGCTCACCGTACACGGTTTCCGGTGATTTATCCCGGTGGCCGTGCTAGCCTGCGGATCGCGCTCTAATCGGCAGGGTATAACTGCGCCGGACGACGCGGCTGTAACTTTTAATTTAACGACTTTCCCCGCAACTTAACGACTTAGATAATTGCCATTTAAATTAAGGCTGGCAACGAGGACATTCGACGACAGATCGATACCGGGTGGGCGGCTGGCGAGCCGGAGAGAACAGGGGGCGTCGGGGGGCCAGTATAGCGGGGCGACGGAGAAAAGCAGCGTAGCCGGCGGCGTGTACCGACGTCCATGGTCCTTAAGCCGCTCTAAGCTGACTTAAGCTCACTTAAGGTCGCGTCGTTTCTTCGCGAGATGAAATTGGAACGCGTGCTCACCCGTCCAAATTAAATACACCGTGAATGACGTTTACGTAGCTGCCAGCTACGCGCACGTACCGCGACCCCTTCTGTACTCTCCACCGAATGCATTTCTCGCGGCCTACGGTTCCGGATGATTAACTCGCTACCGAGCTTTCTTACGTATACGGGAGTCTCTCCGCGGGTACGCACGATGCCTTGTCGCCATTTGGGTCCGTTTCAACGGGGGATTACGATCCGGAGATACTCCCCGAACTAACCGGGAGACATCACGTGAGAATCTTTCCAAGGTGTTGTTGTACAGAGAAATTTATTCGTGAAGAATTTTACGCGTTAAACTTCCATTGACTGTGCAATCGAAGATTCTCTTGTCTGTTTTTTAAGGAAAAAATCCACGTGCAAAACAATCGTAGAAAAAAATTGACGACGATTGACTAAAAGTCGAGAGTCTCTTCCTGGGTGCGGAGAAACCCAGACTTGGTACAGCGAGGATTAACAACCAGATACAGTAGAGCTTTCTGTATCCGAACTAACAGGGAGACATCACTTGAGAATCTTTCCAAAGTGTTATTGTACAGAGAAATTTATTCGCGAAGAATTTCACGCGTTGAGCTTGCATTCGAAGATTCTCTTGTCCGTTTTTTAAGGAAAAAATCCACGTGCAAAACAATCGTAGAAATTATAAAAAAAATTGATGGACAAAAAGTCGAGAGTCTCTTCTTGGGTGCGGAGAAACCCAGACTTGGTACAGCGAGGGTTAACAACGAGATACATATCTCGTATTTTAGGTGACAACTTTCGAAGATCTACAGTTGTAAACACCCTGTATTACGTAGGGTTGTTAAAGATCTTTGGTCAGTGGAATTGGGAAATCCAGGAAAAGAAAAAAACAAAAGATTGTCGACGTAGCATGTTTCCAAAGCAGTGGGCAACTTTTTAAGTCGACGCATTTCAAATTAGCTGTTTTCAATCTTACGGACTCCTTTTACGGATTTACTTACCCAAAAAGTGTAAGATGCTGGGAAAATGATTACCACGGTAATAAAAAAATAGCAATTGAAATAATATTTAATTTAAAAGTTTCATTACTTAACGGAGCTGAATCCCTTGTGATTCGTGCCGGAGACAGCGAGGGTTTCATTGATGAAATCGCTTTCACGCAATCGCTGCTTCGTCTTAATGAAAGGACACCTTGTCTGGGTTGTGATTTCCAAGAATGTAAAGTAATTAAAACTATACTACGTTAATTGCTATTACAAGAATCGTTGAGCGGTTGCGAGGGTGATCCGTTTCTGACAATTATTCTCTTGTTGGAGTTTTTTACGAGCGTTTCTTAAAACTTTAAACGTTAGCTATACGAGCTCTCTGGACGAACGTCGACTAATTTTTACTCTTGTACGAAATTGTTGTCTCCGTTTACCGCTCGTGACCCAGAACTATGATTTTATTGGATGGTGGTCGTATGTAGATGGCGAAATGACTGTGGCAATAAGGAACGATGAAAAATTTATATGGAGAAAGTGCCTGCAGGGATGCGTCGGAATGAGTTTGAAGAGGACCTCTTGCTCTGATTTCTACTAATTGTAAGTGGTCGTTTCAAGAGTCAGCCGTCTGGTAGATGCAATGTCTGGAAACTGTCTTTGAAAGCCGTAGGCTTGCCCTCATGTAACGCTTCAACAATTTAAATTCAAGGTTCGCAAAGTTTAAAGGTCACGAGTGAAAATATAACGTGACTATTTAAATTCTTGACATTTTCCACTTCGAATTTCTAATCGTTCATTTTTAACAATTTAAAAGGCTCAGTTGCAGGTAGTCGGGAATAGAATACTTTATAGCGTAATAGTGTGGTAAACGCTAAGTTAAATACTTCGATTACGAGGATTAGGAGATTAGAAATAAATTGGGATGGTAGAAGAGGAATGTTATTCTCGATTTTGCATCTAAATGGGTTTTTATTCTAATAGCATTTATAACATTGAATTCTCCAATTAACTTCAAATACCCGTGTCTAAATGATATAGAGTAATTTATTTTACGAAAAGAATCTCTTACTTGTTGTCTTACTTTTTCTGAATTCTTCGGCCATCAATTTTTTTTCATAATTTCTACGATTGTTTTGCACGTGGATTTTTTCGTTAAAAAATGGACGAAAGTTTCATACGAGAACAAAATCAGTATGAAAAGGTGCTAAAGAGTCTAACTTTCAGCTAAAATTCGCCCAAACCGAAATGTTATTTCGGATACATACATACTATTGGACGAGTAATGAAGGTCAATATCATCTGTGTCACACATTAGCGAAACTCGATAGTAAATAATTAGTGTCAATATCATGTGTACCAAATTGGAGGTCAGGGTCTCAGGTTAATCGATATTTTAAATTGGGAATCATACGAACCGATGCGGTTATCGAAACACGAATAAATATCACTTCTATATGTTTCGTTATCCCCAAAATAGTTTCAAATCGCCGTTAAAACGTTAATGAATTCTTTCATCGTTGCAACAACCGCTACAAGTTTTACGATTACTTTATTAAATACCATACTGAGGAAAAAAGAAGTAGAAAGAATAATTGAATACTATTTTATTTGGGCGTATATGCATGGGCCACAAAAAGTATGGTAAGTTATTTTCTGGGAAGGGATCAAGATTCAGGATAAAATTTTTCCTTCGTCTGACGTATGTGCTACCGACGCCAAGCTCCTCCCACCGGACGAAGCATCTTTTTCATTTTTTTTCTTACTTAAGATCAAATTTCTGACCATACATACCTGTCTGATTATATATGGAGGTTATACTACTTATCTGACCAGGGGTAGGGGTAATACTATTTGTCTGATCATATACAAAGGGTAATACTACTTGTCCGAGCACAGAAGGGGATAATACTCCTTGTCTGACCATGAACGGGGGTCATACTACTCGTCTGATCATATACAGGGGCTACACTACTTATCTGATCATTATAGTAGCGCAAACTACTTGTCTGGCCATAAATGGAGGCGATACTACTTGTTTGATCATAGACGGGGGTAATACTACTTGTCTGATTACAGACGGAGGTTATGCTATTTGTCTGACCGTGGACGGAGGCCATACTGCTTGTCTGATCACAGACGGAGATCATACTACTTGCCTGGCCATATACGGGGGCAATTCTATAATCTGACAAGTAGAATGCCCCCGTCCATGATCAGACAAGTAGTGTGTCCTCCGTATATGGTAAGACAAGTAGTATTACTCCTGTATATGATCGGACAAGTAGAATGATCCCCGGTATATGGCCAGACAAGTAGTATTACTCCTGTATATGATCAGACAAGTAGTATTACTCCCGTCCATGGTCAGACAAGTAGTCTACATTACTATAATAGCTGTAACATCGTTGAAAATCATAGTATTTTAATGTTTTCGCGAGATTCGTCTATTGCTGAAGGTTAAATTAGACTTATTACTAACGACATTAATGTATAAATAAGGTTTCGCGTAACGAGATATGAATTAACATTAATTATCGATTTCAAACGTGAAGTTCTCCCGGTGGGGAGGTCCACCCGCTGTCAGTAGCAATTACTTACCGGTAAGATCGACGAAAAATTCCAACTAATTTTCAAACAATATCAACAAAACTTTGAAAGATCAAACTTTCTCCATCTGCTGCGTCGCGGCTAAATTTAATTTGTTCGGCGAAGAGGCCGAACACGCGGTGTCTCCAGAACTGACGCATGATTGCAAAGTTAATTCCGCGCCCTCGGTTACCGACTCAGCCAAACGGTGTTTAGGGGCGAACTTTTTTGTTCGATGCTGGCACGAACCTTTTTCTTCGTGGAAAGGTCGATATTCGATAAGGGCCATATTTAATACTTGTCCGGAAAAGAAAAGTTTTTATGTAACATCCACCTCGATGTTCTACAGAATCGAAGAACATTCGTTATTTCTGTCCCACCTCTTAAGCATACGTGTATTCCGATCGTATCTCGTACGTGCTCGTACGCGTAATACGGATGTTTAATAATAACAATTTCCCGTTTCCAAACGGTAGAAAAAAATTACCATTTTCGAACACCGTTATCTTCACGACGAAAGAAAAGCAAATGAAACAATAATCGATACACTATTGGAAACACACTCCGTTCGTATAAAAGAACAATGATAACGTACAAACTTTTATTTTATTATTCGAAAGGTTTAATTTCCATCGGATTTGCGAACGACTCGCTATACGGGTTGATTCGATTCTTCGTTTTCTATTCGACGAAAATTTTATCCACCTCGTCTGTAACGCAATGAGAACGAGACAGCAAGAATTGTGACACGATAATGGAAAGGAAACGTGGCCTAATGGGAGAAAGAAATTGCGTCACAATTATAGGGAGAGGT